>NC_141347.1:12333829-12960496 GCF_057382095.1 Aulonocara sp. 'chitande type north' Nkhata Bay
CTCAGGTTGCTGGTGGTGTAATGGTTTTGGGGATATTTTTCCAGCACACTTTGGGATCCTTAGCACCAACTGTTTACTGTTCATACACCACAGCCTGTCTGATCATGTCCATCTGTTTATGACCACGCTGTATCCATCTTCTGATGGCTGATTTCAAGAGGATAACACACTGTGTCACAAAGCTCAAATCACCTCATGTAGAAACATACCACTAAATACTGATGCATTGGCCAGGCAGGCTCAGACGGGTTTATGCACCATTGTTTTCACACAGCATGTTTTTTTCTTCTTCAAATTTTAGGCTATACCTGACAAATACAGAGAAAAGACACAATAAAGACAGGATGACTTACTATTTTGGCAAATCTCTGGGCCTCGCTCACCCTCTCCACCAGCATCATCACTTCCTCCTCTTGGGTTGGAAAGGCTGGAAGTTTCTTCCCAATCAAGCTTTCAATTCGCTGGAAAAGCTCCACATCATACCTATGGTTATATGGACACCAGACACATTTACTTGCTGCAGTGACCTTCCTCTCCAAACCACAGTATTGCACAACTTACTCAACCATGTCAAAATGGTATAAAAATGGCAATAAGTGGAAACAAAGCAGAGATGTTATTGTATATGGAATGACTGGTGACAATAAAAAGGCCCTTCTTACTGAGTGACGAAAGTGATGGATTTTCCAGATCGTCCTGCTCTGGCTGTTCGGCCAACCCTGTGAATATAGTCCTGTAGGATCAAACACATCCACAGATCAGCTCATCGGTGAAGTGAAATAAATCATCAAACGCACCACCAACATGATTATCAGCGCCTCGGTACCTTAGAGTGAGTGGGAATGTCATAGTTGATGACGCAGTCGACATGAGGAATATCCAGTCCTCTGGATGCCACGTCAGTCGCCAGCAGCACCGACCGAGACTTGGACTTGAACTTGTTCAGAGCTCCAAGACGTTTATTCTGCACGGCGAAGGAAGGAAGATCCAGACCACATCACAGTATCCACCAGAAAGAAAAAGGGAAAACTTTCACTTCCTTAAAAACTCCATTTGATAAATGTCTGTGTGCATATTTACACACAACTCATATCATACATTAGGTCACATTTGCTGTAATGCCACAAAACCAGAAAGAGGGCTGACATCCAGCCAAACGGGACCAAAGCTGGTCAACATTCACTTTCATTCATGAGTGAAAGAAATTTTTCTTGGTCTACAAAAACAGCATCTTAGATGGTGCAAAGAGCTCTATTCAAACATTTAAGTGAACTGCAGCCTGATTTGAATGTAGATTTGATTGTAGACTGCTTATGGTAAACTGCAGACCATGACAATGACTTCCAGATGTTTCCAAATGGTACAAAAAGTACACTAACTTGCATGTAAAGTTAATTAAGCATGACTTTAGCATGTGTTGCAAGTGTGATCGTAAACCAAACTGTTTACAGGGTTTTATAGTATGCGTAGGTAATGCTGACAGAGCAGCAGGCACTATAATGAATGCTAACATCTCAGGTTAAATCCTTATACTCAACCGAGTCTCTGAAGCTTTACCTGACTCATCTGCCCATGTAGAGGGATAGCAGTGATGCCGAGGTTCCTCAACAACAGCGCCACCCGCTGGGCTGTGTTACACGTGCTGCAGAAAATAATAAAGGAGTTCCCGGCCAGCTCGTTCAGGATGGAAACCAGGTAGCAGTCCTGTTGGCAAAACCAAGAGCTAAACTTACTGAATATAAAACAGCTTCAGCAGGTCACAAACACAACTGTCAGCACATGGTCAGCACATGTACACGTGTGCACCCTACCTTGTACTTAGATGGTATAAAGATGTAGTACTGCTGCAGTTTGTCTACTGTGGAGTATTTCGTAGACACCGCGCACTTCACAGGATCTTTCAAAGCTGCTCTCTCTAGTTTCTGGACCTGTAAACATATGACAGAAGGTCAGGCAAAGGCTACTCTGGCAGCTGCTTATTACTGTCCCCCATAATGTGCAGGACAAGGACGGCTAAAAGAAACGCGACTAACATTCTCCGTCATCTAGAGTCGACAAAGAGAGAAGAACACAAAGATACCTTTTTGGTCATGGTAGCCGAGAACAAGAAAGTGCGTCTTTCTCTTGGGATCACCTTCAAGATTTTATCCACCTGGTAAAAAAATAAATAATAATAGGTATAAAAATGACAGTTTACATGAGCTACATGCTTCTTGAAATTTGTACAGGTTAAATTCTCGAAAACCTTCTCTGTTTATAGGCAAAGAGCTTCACAAATGGACACGTCACAGGCGCAAATCTAGCCTGAGGCGTTGGAGGTGTGGAGCCCGTAGCCAGCAGGTTTTTAATTTAAAGCTCAGCCTATCAGCTATTTGTAATCTTTCAAAATGCTCCACTGTCAACCAAAAAAATATACGTCAACTTGGGTTTTTACCAGCTTACGGCCAGTAATGCGAAGTTTAGGTAAATTTCACTTTTTGGATTTAAACTGCCATAAAGGTTGTCACATTCACTTTAAAATGCTTTCATCAATAACCTTTGAGCCTGCCATTTAACAGCACACTGAGGAGGATGTGGCTGAGGTGCTATAGTGAGTCTCCTACCAATAGGAAGCTACTGACCTCAGTTTCGAAGTCCATGTTGAGGATTCTGTCTGCTTCATCCATGACCAGGAACTTCAGCGCTCGTAGAGAGAAGCCCTTTGTGTTCTCGAGGTGATCGATCAAACGACCGGGCGTGGCTGGAAAAAAAACAAAACGATTTTTTTACTTAAAAGTATATCATCAAAATCAGTTTATAAAGGATACAAACATTACAACAGTGGGTGAACATAAGCAGACGTGTGAAGTGTGAAAAATATGCAACGCTCTTAAAGGTAAAGTCTTACCAATAACGATGTGCGGCTTTTTCGCTAACACCAGGGACTGGGACATCATGTCGATTCCACCAACTATCACGGCTGCAACGGAAGACAGACGGATTTAGAGCACAGAGCCTCCCGCACTACTGCAAGCCGCCTCACCTTTCAAGGACACGTACCGCACTTAACGCCGATACTGGAGCCCAGGGCCTCAAACTGCTCAGAGATCTGAAATGCCAACTCTCTAGTGGGGGTGAGAACAAGTGTGTGAAGCCTCTGGGGGGAGGCCAGCAGCGACTGGAGGATAGGCAGAGCGAAGGCACCGGTCTTTCCTGAACCAGTCTCCGCCAGGCCAATAACATCCTTCCCTGCAGGTCACAAGGAGACAAGAAATGTTACGCACTTTAACCTTTAGAGATTTAAACAAGTCCTGAGATTCAGACTGAAGCGCTGCTCCTTTAGCTTCAGTCCATGTTAAATCGTAATGATTCACAGAGAAATATGGAGAAGTTTCATATGTTACACGTACAGATATGAGGTGTGTAATCACGGTATGAATTTGAGCACAAACTGATTTCCAATCCTCTGCTGAGATTTCAGATTTCAAATCCCTGGGCCATGCATTTAGCCCATCATCTCTGATTAACAGGATATTTGCTGTCATTGTTACTTCAACTTGTTTTTTTGATGGTCTAGTACAATGATGCACAAATGGTGGCTATGCTAATGCCAAAACAAAGCTGAAAAGTAGCCATACAAAAACATATAAAAACAAGTTCATGAATATTTGAACATTCAGGGGCTGGTAGTGTCGGAGTAAATCTGCCTCTTTTAATAATTCAATTTATTCATGTCCTTTCTTCACTTTGTATAATAAACATTTGTCCCAGTCTTGTAGAAAGTTTTCTTCTTTCTTTTTCTGTCTGTATGCGAGTTTGTCCATCACAAGGATCTCCTCAACAACAACCACCCATTGTCTACAGCTCATTGTTTAAAACCTTAGGGGACTTAAACAGCATGGACGCAAATGGCCTCTAAGATGATCCAAATAGAGGATCTGAAACAATCGTTGGAATTACATAACTAAATATTTCCCGCAGAGCGAAAAGAATTTTATTCCAGAAGGGTTGTATTTTTCCTGATGTCCAAAAATGTGCGTATGGTTGTTCCGTGTGATCATGTACTGTTACTTGAGTAAAACTGACAGAAAGAGGTAAGCGTGATTTCTCACCTTGCAGAGCCACCGGTATAGCTTCTATCTGGATCTTCGTGGGGCTCTTCCATCCCAGCTGATCACAAGCCTCGCATAGGACATCAGTAACACCCTGTCGGAAGCAGACAAAAGGTAGAAATCTTTGTAACACGATCGTAATTGTGTACTAGCGCCGTATATGTCTCACAGACATATCCCATTCATATTTAAAAGGATAAAATGAGGTTTACATAACACAGCGGAGTTGTAGCTAACTCGAACAGCAGTGGTCTCTCCGTGTTAATGTGCCTGACTCTTTTCCTTCACTCGCTGAAGCAAACCTACCAGATCCTTGAAGCTCTTCACCGTCTCGTCGTTTTCTCCGCCATCACCGTGATCGCTTCCTTCATCGCTGCTCGAAATTTCGAGTGTTTCGTATGTGTTTGGCTTCACGCTCTCCTCGTCCGCCATGCTTTTCGCCCCAACGTGTCGTCAGTTCCGCACTGCGCAGATGCGGAAACGAGTTCAAGCTTAAGCCGCAGTGGATGATGGAAGTTTGTGTTTACGACCGAAAACGCCAGTGATTGGCTAAAAATACGACATGGGAATTTCTGTCGCGGATTGATTCACACTGAAACAAGATTAAACCAGTTTTTTGAGTTTTTATTTGGCTGAAGATCAAACAGTTTTACACTTTTACTGTTGTCAGTGGTTGGAAAACATTCTATAACTATTTTTATGTTAGGAGATCTGCAATAAAAAAAACAGAAAAAAGTAATACAAGATTGCTTCTAAGGTCAAGTTGCAAACAGGTGGTTGGAAGAAAAACAATTTCAGAGTTAAAAAACAAGACAAAAAAACAAAACAATATGCTGGATGTGAAAAAGCACTTCTGTGCAGAGCATAGTGTTCTTCTCTTGAATTGACTATGCAAGTTACCCAGTAAAATAAACAGATTTCTTACTCTTTTTGAAATGCACATTCTTGTTGATGCAACAAAAATCTAACCCAGATCAAATGAATATGAGCCTGTAGAGAACAAAGGTGAGGGTGTAGTGGCCTTTCACTGGTAGGTGACAGACAAACTGATTCTAGCTGAAAGTTTGAAGACGGCTACCTCTAGAACTCTGCACAGAAAACACAAAACAAACACACTGCTGTTGTTCAGCTTGCCACACTGATCATCATTATCGGCAGTACGCTCCCGAGTCTTAGAGGAGTCCCTCCATCTCCCTCATAAAGGCTTCATACACCTGGTCTTTAGTCTTCATGTTGGGCTGAGACACAGCACCCATCTGTGATGGATTGGCCACGCCCATAGGAGCTGTTGCTGTGCTGTGCTGTTTCTGCCACTGGCCTCCTCCCACACCTTCATCTCCCCTCCTTCCTCCAACAGAACCCCCTGCTTTCTCCATGGGCCCAGGTGCTGCTCCTGGCATTGTTCCAACCTTGTCCCTACGCACCCTCAGCGCTGTGGGCACAAAGCGGGTCACCTCTGCCTTGGGATTGATAATTTGAGGTTTGGCAGAGATGGTAGCCCCGCCTGCACCGGCACCTGCTGCCAGGTTGCCTCCTGCAGCTGCGACAGAGGTGATGTTTGCGCGTTTTTCGATGGTGGGAGGGTGGTGATGGCTGGGGGGATTGCTGCCCGGATTGGTGCCTGTGGAGGCAGCAGCTGTCCCAGGCGGAGGGGGCATCTGCATGACACCAGGTCGCATGGGCATGGCAGGGGGTTGCAGGTTGGTCTGTAAACCGTCCTGGCTGGATCCTGAGCCTTTTTGTCGCTGAACAATGTTTGGAGGAGCACTCAGCACATTGGAATTGAGAGGTGGAGGGAAGAGAGACAGAGGTGGTGCAAGAGGACGCGGAGGCCCTCCAGCTCTTGGGGGAGGAGGCGGGATACCTACAAGGAGAAAAAAAAACATAAATGAGAAATGCATTCAACAGAAGTTCTCACTATTTTATATCTTTAGATTGCCTCCACACACGTGCCTACCTGGTGGTGCTGGGGGTGGTAATCTGGGAGGTGGACCACGTGGTGGAGGGCCTGGTGGAAGGCCAGGAGGGGGGCCTGGTGGAGGACCAGGTGGTCGACCTGGTGGAGGCCCAGGAGGCAGAAGCCGAGGCATTGGAGCCCTCATTCCTGCAGGCATGCCAGGAGGCCTCAAGAACGGAGGAGCACCTGAAGATAACAGAAGATCTCTTTGAAAAAACGATGCAGAGCACTCACACTTAGAGAAGTAGAAGACCCCCACAGAACAGGCACAGGAAATTATTCTAGTATGACTTCAGAGTTGAAGCAATCAATCTTTTAGCTAATCAGAATGCGAACCTGGTGGGGGGCCAGGAGGTGGGCCAGATGGTGGACCAGGAGGCCTCATTGGTGGTGCCGGAGGTGGACCAAGTGGTGGAGGTCCTGTCATCGGTGGCCCTTGCATGTGTGGAGGCCCTTGCTGTCCCGTGGTCCCAGCTGGAGGGGGTAGTCGCTGATTGGCCATGAGATGGGACTGGTTGTCCCCTGGAGGGCCTCTGTCCTCGATGTCAGAGCTGTCTGATTCATCTGTGTATTCTTCCTCTACCTCTTCTTCTTCCTCCTCGTCAGGAACTGACTGACCTGAAGACAAAAAATGAACAAATAAAAATGGCATAGCATATCATCATACAAAGAAAAGACACTGTGAGGAGCACTAGCTTAGTAAGTGCTTAGCACTAACAGTACCTGCCATCCTTAACATCATGGCTTGCAGAGGTGTAATGGCCTTGGTCTTCTTCACAACCCTCTTCTTCTTCCTTTTTCCTTCACGGGGTGCCTCTGCAGGCATATCTGCGAAACGTACGCTACGACCTGCAGTAGTTAAATAATAACAAATTCAGGAATACAACAGAATAGAAACAGTTATAAGATCAAGAGATAAATAAAGGCAACAAAGACGTGAGTTGAGGCTTAAATGTGTTGAAGCAGTCAGAAACACTCACCACCATGTCTTTCACTTCTGTCTCTATCTTCTTCTCGTTCTCTCTCATCGTCCTGCCTGTCCAAGCGCATTCTCTGTTCACCATCTCCCCCTTCATCTCTCTCTTCTTCACTGATGTCTTCAGAGTCGCTGTCGTCATCAATATCGTCCTGATCTCTGTCGCTCTCACTCCCGCTGTCCCGATCTCTCCCCAAATCCATTGCAGAGTCCTTTTCAAATCCAGGAATGGAAGGCTCTGTTCAAAGGAGAAATAGTGTAACAAGAAGAAATGTTAAATTATAGGTGGAAAAAAATCATTTGATTATCAGAGGGAAACTGGCTGTATCTCACCTGCATCTGTGCCGTAACCGCGTCGAGCAGGTCCATACAGTGCCAGGACCTGAGGAGGTGGGGGGCCAGGTGGAGGCCCAGGGGGCTTCTTCCCTGGAGGTAAGCGTGGGACACCTGGCACTGTTGCCAATGCTGGTCCGGAGGACGATGGTCCTTTACTAAGACATGCATAAAAACAGAATTAACTCAACTGCCCATTAAAATTCTAAAATGTCACATACGGAGTTTAACTGCTGAAACTTTTACTACTCATTGAATGAGTCTTACCCAAAAGTGGAGCTCTTCTTCAATATGGAGGGAGGCTGAGCCCCTGGTAGTGGGATGTCCTGGATGTGGATACTGGATGGGGCATGAGGCATGTCTGGTAGAGGGATACTGTCAACCTCCACCAACTCTGCATTCTGAAAAAGAGGAAACGTCACACAACAGAGTAAACAGAGAGCACAACAAAGGATAAATAAGGTAATGGAGCACACATCTGAAGCAATCAAGCTCAAGACAAATAAAAGACGAGTAATGGGTTTTGGTGTCTGCCCCAAAATATTCATAATCCTGACTTTTAAGATTTTTTTGCAGCCCAACAAGGCGTACACAAGCCTGTAGGACAATGTGCATACAATATACCTCTCATTCCTGCATCAATTTATGCAAGAATTATTATAAACTGAGGAACCCCGCCCCCCAAAACTGTCATGTAGTTTCCAACACACCTTGACTGAGTCAAAATAAAGAGACAGCTGCCCTCTTTTAGTCTCATAGTCCAGTTCAAGTTTGCGTAGCTCTTTGTAGGTTTCAGGATTCTCTCTTTCGTACAGACGAACAATGCGCTCAAATGTCTCACGCAACTTCTTCCTCTTGTCCCGCAACACCTTCTCATTCAGCAACGGCTGCTGAACTGGGTTGAACTCTGTTCAGAAACAAAGTAATTATTTTCATTAGAAAAGCAGCAAATTAATTGTAGAATTCAGATTTTGACTGTGATTTTCTGCTGTTACCTAAAGGCCTGAAATACTTAAATACACACACTAATTATATATAGCATTAATCTACTGATACATGTGTTCCACAAGCTCAGGTCCTCTACAAGTGGCAAACATACAACTAAATAGTTACAACTAAATATATCTCTAACATCTAAATTGCATAAACTCTGCCCTGTCATCTCACCCATCTCATCCAGCTTCTCCATGTCTCTGATGATCTGTCTGGGATCCTTCATCTTCAGGACTGCTGCTCTCACCATCATCCTCTGCTTCTTGTTCTAATATTTCCAAATGAAAACGATGTTACCATCATATTATCACAGTATTGTTATCCTGTATTGCATATTTAGAAATATCTTTTTTTTTTTAAGTGAATGGTTCTAACCTTTTTTAACTCCCTTTTTCTGGCCTCCTTTCCTGTAGAAGGGGGGGAAGAAATGACCATTTTTATATCTAATCAGCAACTGAGCAATATCCAGCAGATCAATTCATGATTGAATTAGCGTCAGTTTGTTATCAGCACTTACTGGCCTGGTCGGTGGGATTCATAAACTTCCCACTCTTGGTGGAGGAGGTTGAACGTCGCCCCATTGTGACGGTAGGTCTCCTTCACGCTGCCATGTAATACAGCAAAACAGAAGAGAAGTGACTTGTAAAGGAAACCTTACGTTGTTATTTTGTGGTACGTTCAAGAATAAGTCGGATTTTGTCACAACCTAAAAATAACACTTTTAGCTCATATTTATGAATCACTGAGACTTTAAACAATGTTTGAATTCATTTTTGACAAATTGCAGCCTCCTTTTTGTTAATTCTAACTTCGATATCAAGGCAGTTTAACCAAACTATCTACAATACACGCCTTAAAGAATTTTACTGTTAGCTATTATTAGCAAAGAAGATAAGAAAGTTGACAATCAACGCACGAGTCAAACTATCTAAGCTCTTTGCACAATTAAACTATTGAATGAGCTGATAAACACCACAGAGCCAATCAAACATTTGTAACACATACATACATATGTTAAATCATGCCGGTCAAAAGCATTTGCCTGGCAGGTTAGCGGCTAACGTTAGCTTGCACTTATAGCTAGGCCCGCGTTAGCAACGAAAGCAGCACAGGAGGGAAAAATTCACTGTACCTTTTGTTCAGTAAAAACTCACAGGGCACAACGCCCTACACACACGCACACCTCCGTGTGCCAAAAGCAATGCAACACGTTTTGCGTACGTCCTGAAAGAGAAATCCAAACCCCCCAGGATTGAATATCACACCGTGGCTTCGCTAACTGTCCGCCATGTTTACTGCCGCGAATGAAAGCGGAAAGGCGATTTTGACGTCATCAAAACAAGCGAGCAGTGAAAGAAAAATAAAACTAACTGGGCGAACGGTATTATTTAAAACTTCACTTCATAGCATTTGTACATATACTAGGACTTTATCATATTCATATTGTGTGGCGCAATGTAACTCTAATGATAATGAAGGGTGATTCTCGTTACAGGTTCCAAGACTGCAATCTAGCGATACTGCCCCCTGATGGTTACAAGCAGCAATTACAACCTCGCTGCACTGATGTGCCAAAAAGTGATCGTATGCCAATCACTTTTTGCCTGTTTTTTTTATGTCTAGATCTCTTTTTATGTTTTTATATAGTTGCTTATATTGTTAAATAGGCTGCAGTAAACAGAGTTTAAAAATGGGTTATATGTTATATGTTTTGTAGCAGTGCTCCTGCTGCTCTACATTCACCTCTCCTTTGCTCTTTTGCTCGGTGGATGTTGAGGATTTGGCTAACTCGAAATGTCAAAATCATATTGTGGGATTTTGACTTTTTGCCCATACACAATGTCAATTTCTTCAAGTCCGTCCTCGCTGGTTGATGTCTCCACCATAGGACGATTCAGTCTCTCCCACAGCTTTTTTTTAATGCTTCTCCCCATCTCTAAACTGTAGGGACGTTTGCGGCCATGCTTGGACCTGCAAGAAGAAATTCAATCAAAATGATGCATGTGGTCAAAAACCATACTGTAACCATTTTAGAGCTGGTGATTTTAAAAAGTGACAGGACATTTGGAGACAAACGTACGTCAGCATGCTATCTACCACCTCATGGTAGACTCGCTGATAATCTTCCACTGAGAAGTTGTAGATTTTTAAAGTGCTGTCACTGGAGCTGGTTGGCTGGTGGTTGGTACTGCATGGCTCGGGTCTGGGGGGCAATTTTTTTGACACTGGCAGGTCATCATGGGAGATTGCAGAGGGAGGCACTGAGGTCTTTGGAGGTCGGGAAGAACTGGATGCTGGGCTTCGCTTCCTTTTCCGGGGCTGACTGACTGTTCTGTCACGGCGCCGGGGCCTCTGGGTTGAATTAACAACCTGGGGAAAGGTCAGAAGCACACAAGGGAATGTCAGTAGTTAATAGCGACCTCATTTTTTTCAAACAAGACAAAAATCTAAATTTGATGAACCACAATGAAGTCCAAACTTCAAAACCCTCAAATGATTCTGTTCCTGAAATTTTACACATCCAACCTGGTCCTTGCTGCAGCACGGTTGTTTCCTGCTGGCTCTGGGTTTCATTGCATCACGGGCCTGGCATGCAGTGTTTCTCTTACAATAATTATGGTCTTTGAGGTGAGGCACAGTAAGCTGCAGGTATACACAAAAATGACAGTAATGCAGACATCAGTTAGTAGTTCATGAAATATTTAAAAAATAACAAACCCTTTCATATGTCCATAAACTACTTAAACCACTCGCATGGTTGAATAACTTGTCCACAGTGATTGTAACGACAAAAAATATCCAACATGTTCACATAAAATCATAAGAACTAAAACCAGGACAATGCATCAAGGTCAGTGTAATAAAAGACGTGTCAACTTATGGGCTCGTCGTGTTAGAGCTTCACTGCTGCATACCCCCAAATGACATGTCAAATAATAATTTGCATAAGCTAAACAAACACCAAAGTCCATGTTGTATTAAACTCTAATTTCTGTTATAATCATTGCTGCTTATTGCCGTTTTTGAACAATGCAGATGCACAAAATACCTTTGTAACTGGCTAAGCTTGGTCACGTGTGGCACTTATATGGTTTAAAATTACGTGTAGGATATAAAGAAAAGCAAGCTGCAATAATAGGAGAGCCCTGCCTTGTGTGTGGGGGGTAATGAGTTCAAGATCATCATTAGGCTGTGGTGTAATGAGGGACCTCTACCCAGAGGTGACTGTCTTGTCAGGTGAATAATTGTAGCATAAGCCACAATGAAGAAGGAGATTAAAACTTTAGTTAAAAAAGCCCAAAAGCAGAAGCTTTGAGGATTTTAAAGATGATCACAGTTACATGTGGCTCCTGTAAACATGTGACAGTGTGTGTACATTTGAAAATTCAGATGATGCTGCAGAACATGGCTTGCATATTTGTAAATAAACATTTTGGGGATTAGCTTTTCTACAGTGAATAAAGTCTCAGTGTTTACTTGTTTTATTCCCTGATTTTAGTTTTAAATACAAAATAAAGGCCCCCAATCAGGAACATGCACAGCCCACCCCCACCCCCCCCAAAAAAAGCTAGAAACAGGCCTGGTGATCATTATGCACTTGAGTTAATTCGAGATGTAAGATACTCTACTTATTAGCAAAAACTGAACATTTTTATCCCAGCTGCAATCTTTGGTGACATGTCTGCCACAAGATCATTTAATACACACAAAAGAAAACGTTATTATAGGTAACATAACTGTGCATAAATGACTTTATGCACAGTTTACCCGTTTACAGCTACAGTGCAACAGTCTAACATGCAGGTATAACTCCCACGTGCACAGGCACGTTT
This sequence comes from Aulonocara sp. 'chitande type north' Nkhata Bay, assembly GCF_057382095.1. NCBI lineage: Eukaryota > Metazoa > Chordata > Actinopteri > Cichliformes > Cichlidae > Aulonocara > Aulonocara sp. 'chitande type north' Nkhata Bay. The sequence continues at coordinate 12,346,013 of NC_141347.1, forward strand.
TTAATGCTTTTTATCCACATTTATGTCGTCTATATTTTCATGTTGCCCTGTTGCAAAGTGAACTCTTTCTGGCCGTCGAGTAAATATTCAAAACTTATTGAAAACGGTCATAAAATCTCACATTTTCCATGATGGATGATGGTTGCTGGGTCGCTTTCCTCCGTGACATGGGAGTTGGACACTTGTAAGGCTGCAAGAAGTCTTGAGCAGAAAGTTGTCTTACTTTTTCAGAAATTTTCAGAAATCCCTTGTAGCTTTGCACAACACGCCGAGTGAAATCTGTCTGAACTATACCAAAAGATGCAATGCAACTAGAACCTGGAGACGCATAGCAACCACGCAACCTGTCATTTTAAATCACGCATTTTTGTACCTACTGTTAAAAATCACTGTAATAATTGTTTTTAGTGAGTTTTTCCCTCAGTTCAACCTCAGTTATGGCGGCTTTTTTTAATATTTAGGCATCCACATAATTACTCCATCAAAGTGGTGCGTAATGATCATACGAAAATACGTCAAAACAGAGCAAAAGTGGTTTTATTTGCCACAGCATATCACAGCAGCTCATTGTATTTGAAAACTACTGGATTTCATAAGTTGTGCTTATTTTATAAATGGCCCGGAGAGTAGCAAATTCTCTCTTTCTACTCACTGTACTGAACCCGCTGCACTACCCACTTTCACCAATAGGTGTCACCCTTTTACCGTGGAACCAGCTATGTACAGCTCCAAAGTCAATCGCTAGAGAGATCTGTTGCAGTAATAACTTCTTTCCAAAAGGTGTCTGTATAAAAATCTCTGTTATGCTCTGTCAGTTTGCAGTGCCTTAGTCTGTGGTGACATTTTTACTGGCTCATGCTCATGAATCCACATGCAACGCACTGTCTGTCCCAGCCTCAGAAATGGATTTAAGACGTTTTAGTTTGATATATCACCCTGTGGTCAGTTTTTGACATTCGTTTTGTTGCGGTCTTGAAAACAGAAAACAGTTACATCTGAAAGAAGATTTTAAATAAAACAAAAAGGGACAATTATATAATACATAATAATACATAAATGTCTGTTTTTATACAGCACTTTTCTGCTCCACTTGCACACTCAGAGCACTTTATGAAACATGCCTCATTCACCCATTCACACACACATTCATACCCTTTTGTAGTGTTTTTTAAATAACATTGACATGCATTCTCACTCTATACTGTTTATGGCATACAGTATCTGCTTTGTTGTTGTATCACTAAAATAACTTTTGCTTAAGCAACATGAACCCAGATGGTTTAAAAAACAAAAACAAAAAAATCGAATGGCATTACATAACAAGAGAGAAACAATGACTGGAATGTGCAATGTGGATTTCAGTAAGTGTATAAAAGAGGCAACATTTCCTTGTACCATGTGGTCATAAACAGGTTGCTCTTCATTCTAAGAAAGAGCTGGATGTTTACAAAAGATGTGACGGTGTCACCATTTAGTTAGAAAGTATTAGGCCAAACTCTTTAAATCTTTGAATTTAGATGTTTTCAGTCCTGTGGCCATAGGTGTGTAAAATGTAGTACCAAGCCATGCAGTCTGCCTTTATAACATATTGTTTGTGAATGAACGGGTTGTTCTTAAGAGTTCACTGAATTTGAGTGTGATAGTGTGATAGGATGCAACAGTTGCAACAAGTTAGTTTGTTAGTTTGTGAAATTTCTTTGGTCCTACATGTACAACAATCAGCTGTTAGTGCTATCTTTAAGCTTCTATGAGTCCACATCACAGAGAGCTGGGCATCTTGTATGCCCAGCTCTCCTCCACTCTCAACATACCCTGGAATAACAGCTCGAAGAAGGCTCACAACACCATAAATGACTCCTCCCATCCAGACTACAAACTGGATCTAAACCAGGGATGTCAAACTTATACTACACTGTGGGTCACATACAGCGTACCTGATCTCAAAGGGGTCAGACTCTTTCTGTCAGCTTAAAGAAAGTTACTACCTTTAACTTAACATTTAATCCCAGAGATATTTTAATACAAGGAAACTGCATTAAATTGGCGGGCCTAATTATACGATGAAACACAGGTGAGAGTAATGACGATGGGGCTTTCAGTCAAAAATGAGAGGAACAAAAGCAGGAAAAAGGCTTGAAAAAGACAGAAAAAAACCGAACCTACAGACTAAAACAGGAAATGACAAAAACATGAAAAACTAACACATGAAGACAAACGTTCAGGCCGGAGGCTGGAAAAACCATAAACACAGCCAATGTAACAAGGATCAAACAGAACAAATACACTAGAAACCTGAAACTATGACATGTTATGACATGACAGAGTGCTTTGAGTAGAAAAGCGCTATATAAGAATCAGTCCATTTACCATTTATCATTTAATCATTGTTGGCTCGCAGACAGACAGACAGGCCATATATCCAAGATACTGACAGGTTAGGGGATATGCTTTCAACAGTTAAAGCAGCACATCATCTGCCAAAGCCAGTGGCATATTTTTCATATTTCAAGTAAGCAGTCTGAATCTGTACCAAGATCTTCATTTCCTCATGCTCCACCTCTTCACCCACTTTCAGGAAATTCGCTGACAGATATACAAACAGACAAATAGCTCTATGTGTCTGATCATATTGTAATTAAAGCATGGGAAGCCCCAAGCATCCCGACAATGTGGTAATTTTACTTTTGAACACTAGGTGTTCTAGTCTTTGTGGCTGTACTTCTATTAAACTTCTCAAAAGGGATTCGTGTATTTTTTCTTAAACCAACAAGTATTTATTTGTACTTCATGCTCTGTGTTGACCAGTATATCAGTACTAGTGCTGATATTAAATGGGTTCTGTGGAAACCATTCCACGTGACTGAGCGAGAAGCAGTTTGCCTCTCAGTCTAATAAACCCTTCACTGCACAAGGAGCCATTTTTGGTAACTTAAATGGACATCAACATTGACCTCGTTATGACTCACTGTGATTTCGTAGAACCAGGTGAATTTCTTCCAGTCAATCAGCAAAGATCAGGTTATGTGGCAGATAATGCAGTGAGATCACTGCATCAGCTCGATCAGCCTGAAGTATTTCAAACTTCAGCGTTCTTCAAGAATTCAGGAAACTGGGTGTTTTTGGCCTTAGCTACTCACACACTTGTCATCATCAGAGATGGGCAGTAACACATTACAAGTAATGTATCATTGTAATCCGATTACTTTTTTCAAGTAATGAGTAAAGTAAGGGAGTGTTTTACTTGCATCTATTTGAAAGAGTGAGTGTAAACAGAAAAAAATATATCTTATTTTATATTCTGGAATATGCAGAAAATAGGTTTAATTGTCAAAGACTGTTGCATATAATTTAATTTTTGCTTGATGCAATGTGCACAAAGTTAAAAGATTAAAACTAATAAAACAAGTTTTGAAAAGAGACTTTTTTATTTGATTACATTTTGTATGATGTATTATGCAGAAAAAGTAGAATTGGGCTGAAAGGTCTATTGCTTTATTGCCTATTCAGGTTGTGTATCATGTTTTTAAAAAGTAACTAAGTAACTGAGTAACTAACTACTTTTGAAAATAAGCAGTCAGTAAAGTAACGTCAGTAAATTTCTGACGAAACCACCACTAGTTAGAAGGCAATTTGTCTACTTCTTGTTACATAGTTACAATTTCTACATCAGTATTTTGCTTTCAGTCGATTTACTGTTCTTTCAAAACTGGCTGACTGACTCAAAAATGTACTCGCTTTTGTTTTGGAGCTGTCTACTGTATTAGGATGTGCTCGATTCAGAGAGTTAACTAGAATGAACTTAAATCTTTGAAAAGAAGTGTAAATGTTTAGCCACATTCTGTTATTACCGCATTATTATAGCAGCGTCATCAAGTACTGTAACACTAGGACGTGCTACAGTTTGATATGTATGTTTGTATGTTATATTTATGAAAAATGCCAGTGAGAAGAAAAATGATGATAAATCAATGGTGCTGTAAAGGTTCTGTGTGTTTTCCCGAATGGTTTTTATATACATGCTTATTGGAAAAATGTATACCCTAAGTGGGTGAGGAACTATATACGGTTACTTCACTGACCTTGACTTGCACAATAAAAACCCCAAAAAGTCACAGAAGTAAAAGAAAACACTGTAATATGCTCCAATAAGACTCTGAGGGCTAAACAGAGGACTTATTACTAAATGATGAGATTTCAGTGTTGTAATAACATCTCTCACAAATTGATTATCTGCACTTTATTGTTGAGGTTAAGGAGCAGCAAAAGAGCAGATACTGGATGCAAATACTTTACATGCATTCAAACAAAGAAACGTGCATTCAGAGTCACATGCACAGGGAGAAGACAGTGCTTTTTGGAATAGAAATATCCTTTATTGTGAAATTCAGCTGTTCCAGCAGCAAAGTGACAGGCAGATGGAGCATTATTCATTTAACTAGCATGGTTAATGGCACTGAATATGTACAAAGATGATATATTCTTGTCTTTTTAAAATGATTTTTTCGACTCACTCCTGATTTGTTATTTACAGTGCAAATTGTTGCGTGTACAGCCTAAGATTAAAACACAAATAGACACAAACAAATAATACGTCGTCACATTTATCTTTACATTTATGTAACTTCATGTAAGAAAATCAACTTTGTGTAATCTGAATCCATTCAAAAGCGTCTTTGTTGCAGTTTATTGGCTACTGTGATGGTATTGACTTTGGGTAATCATAAATGCTCAGCCGTTCCCAAGTCCCGTTTTTGGTGTCCAGCCAGTTGCTGGGAGAATAGATCCCTATCTCTCCTTCCTCCACTTTCTCATTTTCCTCAGAAGGACAAAACTCTTCCTCCTCTGAGCTGCTTTTCCCGGCGCTGTCTCCCCTGTCGCGAAACTTCTCTTCATTAATATTCTTGTAGCAGAAACTGCAGATCCTCAGCTTTTTAGTGGGGTGGATGTGATCGATAACGGCACGTTGCTTGTGTTGCCTCCCTAAGATGATGACCAGAGGGGCAACTGGTTTCCTGTTCAACAATGTGTGGTGCTGTGATAAAGAATAGAAAAAGGGACACACGTTGAGCTGATGTCAGTTTCACAACAGGAAGGTTTATTCTTCACAACAGCTTAGAACAGCTTCAGATATCACCATACTAACTGCAAAGAAATGGCCTTATGCTTCAGTCCGGTTTACCATACATGGCCACAGTTCCCTGAGCTAGAGACTGTATAAATCTCTCAATACAACTTTGACAAAACATAAACAAAATGTTGCTTAAATCCATTGATAATATCAGATCCACAATGTATCACAATAAACACATTTGTTTTACAAAGATAAACAAAACACAATAGTGTACTCTGTACTTCATTTTTAACTACATTTACAAACATCATAAAATTAACTCATTTTTAAACATTTTAATTCTTGTTCAGCACTAAATTATTTATGTGAAATGTATTTCCACTGTACTGACAATGTAACTTCTGTTTTTTAAAATATAGCTATTTTACTCTTTACAAGAAAATAATGTCTTTGACATAAAACAAACATATTCACTAGGGGTGCAACGATATTCGTATCGATATTGAACCGTTCGATACAGTGCTTTCGGTTTGGTACGCATATGTATCGAACAATACAACATTTGTAATTTATTTTATCAACTTTCCTTCTGACGATGCTGTCTGTGTTGAGCGCTCAGTGAATCTGCGTTCGACTACTCCGCCTAGGCTGCACTGTCGAGCGCAGATCCACTGAGCGCTCAACACAGACAGCATCATCAGAAGGAAGAGCGCAGGGCAAGCTAGCGAGACAGAAGTTAAGCTCTCCTTGCAACATGGACCTCCGCCACCCTCATTTAGATCTGGCGTTTGGAATTATTTTGGTTTTCATGTGACGTATGACCCTGAAGGTAAGCGAGTCATGGACTAAAGTAAAACAGTATGTTGGATGTGCCATGCAATGCTCAATTACATGGGTGGGAACTAGTGTGTTAGCGCAGTTAGCTCGTTAACGTGTTGGCCGTCTAGCCCCATGCACGGGGCGATCGGCGGTAGCTCGTTAACGGAGATTTGCCGTGTTGTGGCGTTAAGGTCATTTCAACGAGATTAACCTGAAAGCACTAGTGGGAACACAACGAATATGACTGCACATTTACGCCGACATCATCCTAGTGCAAAGACAAGTGGAAGCAGACAAAAACAAGCAAGCATGCTACTAACTTTAGCCGAGTCATTTAGACAGCTGTTTAATATGCTGCTGAGAATATAGCCCAGAAGAAGTGGATAGTATAGCTTTTATTTTGGAAAGAGACATTTCTCTGTAATAAACTCTCTTTTCCAAAGATGAGTGATTCCTCAATCAGATACAGGGCTCGCAATATCGCTAGCCCGACGTCCCGGGGCTAGCGATTTTTTCAGTCGGGCTACCAAAATCTATCTCTTCCCTGCCCGTCGGGCTATTGTAGGAAGGGAAAATATATGTCAATGCTTTTGCATTCTTTCAGAAATGTAGCTGGGTAATTATGTCATTGGCATCGGTGAGCCACTGTCAATATGTGACATATTGAAATCGCGTTTGAATTTGCGCTTGTTTTTTTGCTTTCACTTTGCAATCGTGCGAACTGTGTATAGAGAGCGACAGCACTGATCCGTGAGTGATGATAATTTGTGCACCAATTCCTCTGACATCGTCTTATCAATCGTTAGCTTACTATGCAAACATGACAAGTGAAATCTCCCGCAGCAAGCTTAAACATGTGAGAGGTTGATCGCGCAGAGAATCGCTGAGCTTATGTGAGTGAGCGTGTAAAAGCGGCAGGATATATATTTTAGTTCTGCTGAGCCAAATAAGACAGGTCAGGGTGAAGAAGTGACAGCCAAAGAAAAGCTTACCACAAAACGGAGAAGTTATGACAAATCAGACTATAAGGCAAAAAGAAAGTGCAGCTTTATGGTTTCATGGACAAAATAATTTCTGTGGCTGCAATATGACGAGCTATATAACCGGGGCTGCACATAAGTGGTCCGCAGGTGCGCATTCGCTGTCAAAATAAAAAACACGCACAAGGGTTAGGGTTAAATTTAAAAACTGTACTTTTGAGTTAAAATATATATTTATAATTTTAATAAATGACAAATTAAAAAGGCATGAACATTTTTTTTGTATCGAAAAAATATTGAACCGTGACACCAAAGTATCGAACCGAACCGTGAATTTTGTGTATCGTTGCACCCCTAATATTCACTGTTCTTATACAACCTACAACTATATAGAGTGCAATGCTCCTTTAACAGCGTTCACTACTACTATGCAGTCAGCATTGATCAAACAGTTTCCTTATAACACTTTATAAATGTCTTTGTATTAAACCACAACATCAACCAGAAGAATAAAACATAGTATAAAACCCATTTATCAGAGTGCATAATACATTACTAGTTCACAGTCCAGAAGTCTCTCACAGGTCAGATTAGCTCCCCCACACACACACTCAGTATTCCACATTAGCCAAGTCCGCTAGCATTAGCATCATTTAGCCTGCAGCCTTAACCCACAATTCAGACACAACTCAGAACGAATCCATTTCTTTAGCGAGTTGCGCTCATTACCCACATAAACAACATCGTCCGTTTGTAAGGTCTGCAGTATACATTCATTTAAATGCATTTACTAACCTGTGATAAAGAATAGAAAAAGGGACACAGGTTGAGTTGATGTCAGTTTCACAACAGGAAGGTTTATTCTTCCTCTGTGCCCCAAAACGCTACTCGATACCACTGCGCGTAATGCGCCCTCTAGCGGCTGGATGTAGGATAGCATTTTAAATGACAGGTACAAAAATACAATCACAACAAAAACCTTTGGGGGGGGGGGGGGGGGGGGGGGGGCTGTTTTCCCCAGTTTATTTCTGATACCAGATTCTACTAGAGAGCTATTCTCAACTCTCTACATTAGGAAAGCGCAGGCCAATAAAGAGTCTGTTTTGGTAGTGTTTTTTGACATAGAAAAGGCATATGATATGTTGTGGAGGGATGGGCTTTTAATCAAGTTGCATAAGTTGGGTATTGGTGGCAGGACATTCAATTGGGTCCAAGACTTTTTATCTGGTAGGAAGATCCAAGTGCAAATTGGGTCTACAATTTCTAATCAGTGCATGGTTGAGAATGGAACGCCACAGGGCAGTGCGATTAGTCCCCTGCTTTTTGTTATAATGATCAATGATGTTTTTTCTGATGTTCCTGAGGGAATTGGGAGGTCTTTGTTCGCTGATGATGGTGTGTTATGGAAAAAAGGAAGAAATATTGAGCACCTAGTGGGCAAGGTTCAGGAGGCTGTGAATATGGTGGTTGAGTGGGGATTTGACTGGGGATTCAGGTTTTCGGTGGAAAAAACAAAAGTGATGTTCTTTACCAAAAGAAAAGTGAGTGAGACTTTCACATTGACACTGTATGACAAGGTAATTGGGAAAGTGAGCTCTTTTAAGTACTTAGGTGTTGTGTTTGATTCGAGACTGACATGGTGGGAGCATATTGATCGGATTGAAACCAAATGCAACAAAGTTATTAATGTTATGAGGTGTGTAGCTGGGAGGGGTTGGGGAGCGAGCTCTTCTGCTTTGAAAAGACTTTACCAGGCATTAATTAGGTCGGTCTTTGATTATGGGTGTGTGGCATATGGTTCAGCAGCTCCTTCTGTGTTGAGACGTTTGGATGTTCTGCAATTGAAAGCCCTTAGAGTATGCTGTGGAGCTTTTAAGACGTCTCCAGTCGGTGCCCTACAGGTGGAGATGGGAGAAATGCCCCTAAATCTTAGGAGGAAGCAAGTGTCGGTGAATTACTGGGTTCATCTTGGTGGTCATGGTGACGCACATCCCACAAAGGAGGTACTTTTGGAATGCTGGGAGTATGGAAGAAGTCAGAAGGCTCATTTTGGAAAGGTGGGGAATCAGTGGGCTAAGGAGTGTCAGGTGTATGAACTTAAAATATGTCCTGCAGTAGTGTTCTCTGTGGTTCCCCCATGGTTATTGGAGACCCCTCCTGTGGACTGGTACTTGCTGGAAAATTATTGTCATGAGCCAAAAGAAAGAGTCATAAAGCTAGCTTACCACAGTCTGCACTTTTTCTGTTACGTATTAAGAGTTCAGGTGTTACCAATTAACACGTTTCTATGGTGAGAGAAAAAAGAGAAAGAGTCCTCGAGGTCAACCAGAGCGCTTATGACGCCGAGCGGTGGATTTTGAACCCCGCTACTCAAATAAAGACTACAGCCAAAGTAAGTTTCCAGAGCGACCTCCATCCCCTATCCCGGAGGCTGCTCACTCACTGACGCCGTAATAATCACCACGCGCCCCATCGTTCTTCGCCCTCGCGGCTGGCGCGAGCAAACTTACCTGCAGCAGTCAGAACCTGTTCACAAAGCTCCCCCTGATTCGACCCTGAACGCAACTATACAGCTGCTAGCCACAAGAGAAATGCAGGCATGTATCTGGGCTTCGGTATGCACCACAGTGCACAGTGCTGCCTCCACACTGGGGCCCCTCCTAAAGAGAGCAGGCTTGACCACCGCTGCTCCCGCCTACGGTGGACTGTGCGCACTAGAAAGTGATCGCGCAGATCAATACGCCACACTGTCGCACTCTTGTCAGGATTCAGCCGCTAATAAATTTTTATGTGCGTGCCTTCACGCCTGTCAGAATCCCCTCAATGGCATTAATGAAGGCAGCAATAATGAATACACTGTCGGGCATTATGCTGCGGTGGATACCTTTTAAGATCTATCCCACAAATATCTAGGCACTGCACACCCACTACATGCAGCCTAGAAGCGATTGGGCTCTCGCTTTGCGGTCTTTCTCTGCCCTTCTCCACTATTGGCTGGAACAAACCAACCCCCCAATTTGCTGCAAACCACTGACAAGCATAAAAAAAACCCAAAACATAATAACTATTGCAACTGCTGCTTGCATGCATTATAAAACCGCCTCAATTTGCCACGCATTGTTATTGTTGTCTAATACCTCACATGTTTTCTAAACAAAAAAGCTAGAAAACAAGAAGGGTTAAGTACTTCTTAATAAAACATAACGTGGCTTTTGACTGAAACAGCTCCCTCTTGTGTCTGAAAGCAACATCAGCAGCGGCACCAGCTCACACAATCGTGCGACTTCTTGAGTTTTATTACAAATGGAAACATGTCACCAGGGGCGAGAAAAACATGTGTTTTCTGTAATTAAATAGTCATTCACTTTACTAAGGAAGCAGTGGAAAACGTGTCATAACAATGAAAGTTTCAAAAGACGGTAAAGGCGTTGTATGTCATAGTTCTGTACAGTCTGTTAATGTTGGGGCTCTTCAGCGTCCGCCCCTCCAGGCTCCTCCGCCACGCTTCTTCTCTCCTCCTCCTCCTCCTCCTCCTCCTTTAACCTTCTTCCTCACGCCGGTCGCCTGTTCCGTGTCATCATCGTCTCCGTCCCCTCTTTTAGGCCTTTTCCTTTTGTCGCCTTGCTCCTTCATTTCCTGGGGAACACAAACGTTTTCTTAATGTTCATCTACACTAATAGCTGACTATATTCTATATACAGGCATTTTAGGTCAAGATGGAACAAGTTTAATTTTAAAAAATCAAACATTTCTAAATATGTATTTTTGAAGAAATTAGCCAAGGTTTAGCCAAGTTTCAAACATTTGTTCGTAACTTTTAGTTTATGCTTGCAGTCATTGCTCTTTTAAATATATGGTTACATTTAAATCATTACACTCCCCAACAACTTTACCACCTACACCTGCCTGTTAATGCAAATATCCAGTGTGGTCAGTTCTCTGGTCATCTGCTTCGAAACTTGAAGCAGATGACCTGCGGCAGCAGAAGACCACACAGAGTGCTGCTCTGGTCAGCTAAAAACAAGGAACTGAAGCTAGAAGCTGCATGGTCTCATGAAACAGAAGGACAACAGAAGATTGGAAAAATGTTGCCTTGTGTGATGAGTGTTGATTTCTGCTGCCACAATTGGATAGGATGGTAACAGTTGGCATAAACGACATTTTATCAACAGCTCAGGTTGCTGGTGGTGTAATGGTTTTGGGGATATTTTTCCAGCACACTTTGGGATCCTTAGCACCAACTGTTTACTGTTCATACACCACAGCCTGTCTGATCATGTCCATCTGTTTATGACCACGCTGTATCCATCTTCTGATGGCTGATTTCAAGAGGATAACACACTGTGTCACAAAGCTCAAATCACCTCATGTAGAAACATACCACTAAATACTGATGCATTGGCCAGGCAGGCTCAGACGGGTTTATGCACCATTGTTTTCACACAGCATGTTTTTTTCTTCTTCAAATTTTAGGCTATACCTGACAAATACAGAGAAAAGACACAATAAAGACAGGATGACTTACTATTTTGGCAAATCTCTGGGCCTCGCTCACCCTCTCCACCAGCATCATCACTTCCTCCTCTTGGGTTGGAAAGGCTGGAAGTTTCTTCCCAATCAAGCTTTCAATTCGCTGGAAAAGCTCCACATCATACCTATGGTTATATGGACACCAGACACATTTACTTGCTGCAGTGACCTTCCTCTCCAAACCACAGTATTGCACAACTTACTCAACCATGTCAAAATGGTATAAAAATGGCAATAAGTGGAAACAAAGCAGAGATGTTATTGTATATGGAATGACTGGTGACAATAAAAAGGCCCTTCTTACTGAGTGACGAAAGTGATGGATTTTCCAGATCGTCCTGCTCTGGCTGTTCGGCCAACCCTGTGAATATAGTCCTGTAGGATCAAACACATCCACAGATCAGCTCATCGGTGAAGTGAAATAAATCATCAAACGCACCACCAACATGATTATCAGCGCCTCGGTACCTTAGAGTGAGTGGGAATGTCATAGTTGATGACGCAGTCGACATGAGGAATATCCAGTCCTCTGGATGCCACGTCAGTCGCCAGCAGCACCGACCGAGACTTGGACTTGAACTTGTTCAGAGCTCCAAGACGTTTATTCTGCACGGCGAAGGAAGGAAGATCCAGATCACATCACAGTATCCACCAGAAAGAAAAAGGGAAAACTTTCACTTCCTTAAAAACTCCATTTGATAAATGTCTGTGTGCATATTTACACACAACTCATATCATACATTAGGTCACATTTGCTGTAATGCCACAAAACCAGAAAGAGGGCTGACATCCAGCCAAACGGGACCAAAGCTGGTCAACATTCACTTTCATTCATGAGTGAAAGAAATTTTTCTTGGTCTACAAAAACAGCATCTTAGATGGTGCAAAGAGCTCTATTCAAACATTTAAGTGAACTGCAGCCTGATTTGAATGTAGATTTGATTGTAGACTGCTTATGGTAAACTGCAGACCATGACAATGACTTCCAGATGTTTCCAAATGGTACAAAAAGTACACTAACTTGCATGTAAAGTTAATTAAGCATGACTTTAGCATGTGTTGCAAGTGTGATCATAAACCAAACTGTTTACAGGGTTTTATAGTATGCGTAGGTAATGCTGACAGAGCAGCAGGCACTATAATGAATGCTAACATCTCAGGTTAAATCCTTATACTCAACCGAGTCTCTGAAGCTTTACCTGACTCATCTGCCCATGTAGAGGGATAGCAGTGATGCCGAGGTTCCTCAACAACAGCGCCACCCGCTGGGCTGTGTTACACGTGCTGCAGAAAATAATAAAGGAGTTCCCGGCCAGCTCGTTCAGGATGGAAACCAGGTAGCAGTCCTGTTGGCAAAACCAAGAGCTAAACTTACTGAATATAAAACAGCTTCAGCAGGTCACAAACACAACTGTCAGCACATGGTCAGCACATGTACACGTGTGCACCCTACCTTGTACTTAGATGGTATAAAGATGTAGTACTGCTGCAGTTTGTCTACTGTGGAGTATTTCGTAGACACCGCGCACTTCACAGGATCTTTCAAAGCTGCTCTCTCTAGTTTCTGGACCTGTAAACATATGACAGAAGGTCAGGCAAAGGCTACTCTGGCAGCTGCTTATTACTGTCCCCCATAATGTGCAGGACAAGGACGGCTAAAAGAAACGCGACTAACATTCTCCGTCATCTAGAGTCGACAAAGAGAGAAGAACACAAAGATACCTTTTTGGTCATGGTAGCCGAGAACAAGAAAGTGCGTCTTTCTCTTGGGATCACCTTCAAGATTTTATCCACCTGGTAAAAAAATAAATAATAATAGGTATAAAAATGACAGTTTACATCAGCTACATGCTTCTTGAAATTTGTACAGGTTAAATTCTCGAAAACCTTCTCTGTTTATAGGCAAAGAGCTTCACAAATGGACACGTCACAGGCGCAAATCTAGCCTGAGGCGTTGGAGGTGTGGAGCCCGTAGCCAGCAGGTTTTTAATTTAAAGCTCAGCCTATCAGCTATTTGTAATCTTTCAAAATGCTCCACTGTCAACCAAAAAAATATACGTCAACTTGGGTTTTTACCAGCTTACGGCCAGTAATGCGAAGTTTAGGTAAATTTCACTTTTTGGATTTAAACTGCCATAAAGGTTGTCACATTCACTTTAAAATGCTTTCATCAATAACCTTTGAGCCTGCCATTTAACAGCACACTGAGGAGGATGTGGCTGAGGTGCTATAGTGAGTCTCCTACCAATAGGAAGCTACTGACCTCAGTTTCGAAGTCCATGTTGAGGATTCTGTCTGCTTCATCCATGACCAGGAACTTCAGCGCTCGTAGAGAGAAGCCCTTTGTGTTCTCGAGGTGATCGATCAAACGACCGGGCGTGGCTGGAAAAAAACAAAACGATTTTTTTACTTAAAAGTATATCATCAAAATCAGTTTATAAAGGATACAAACATTACAACAGTGGGTGAACATAAGCAGACGTGTGAAGTGTGAAAAATATGCAACGCTCTTAAAGGTAAAGTCTTACCAATAACGATGTGAGGCTTTTTCGCTAACACCAGGGACTGGGACATCATGTCGATTCCACCAACTATCACGGCTGCAACGGAAGACAGACGGATTTAGAGCACAGAGCCTCCCGCACTACTGCAAGCCGCCTCACCTTTCAAGGACACGTACCGCACTTAACGCCGATACTGGAGCCCAGGGCCTCAAACTGCTCAGAGATCTGAAATGCCAACTCTCTAGTGGGGGTGAGAACAAGTGTGTGAAGCCTCTGGGGGGAGGCCAGCAGCGACTGGAGGATAGGCAGAGCGAAGGCACCGGTCTTTCCTGAACCAGTCTCCGCCAGGCCAATAACATCCTTCCCTGCAGGTCACAAGGAGACAAGAAATGTTACGCACTTTAACCTTTAGAGATTTAAACAAGTCCTGAGATTCAGACTGAAGCGCTGCTCCTTTAGCTTCAGTCCATGTTAAATCGTAATGATTCACAGAGAAATATGGAGAAGTTTCATATGTTACACGTACAGATATGAGGTGTGTAATCACGGTATGAATTTGAGCACAAACTGATTTCCAATCCTCTGCTGAGATTTCAGATTTCAAATCCCTGGGCCATGCATTTAGCCCATCATCTCTGATTAACAGGATATTTGCTGTCATTGTTACTTCAACTAGTTTTTTTGATGGTCTAGTACAATGATGCACAAATGGTGGCTATGCTAATGCCAAAACAAAGCTGAAAAGTAGCCATACAAAAACATATAAAAACAAGTTCATGAATATTTGAACATTCAGGGGCTGGTAGTGTCGGAGTAAATCTGCCTCTTTTAATAATTCAATTTATTCATGTCCTTTCTTCACTTTGTATAATAAACATTTGTCCCAGTCTTGTAGAAAGTTTTCTTCTTTCTTTTTCTGTCTGTATGCGAGTTTGTCCATCACAAGGATCTCCTCAACAACAACCACCCATTGTCTACAGCTCATTGTTTAAAACCTTAGGGGACTTAAACAGCATGGACGCAAATGGCCTCTAAGATGATCCAAGTAGAGGATCTGAAACAATCGTTGGAATTACATAACTAAATATTTCCCGCAGAGCGAAAAGAATTTTATTCCAGAAGGGTTGTATTTTTCCTGATGTCCAAAAATGTGCGTATGGTTGTTCCGTGTGATCATGTACTGTTACTTGAGTAAAACTGACAGAAAGAGGTAAGCGTGATTTCTCACCTTGCAGAGCCACCGGTATAGCTTCTATCTGGATCTTCGTGGGGCTCTTCCATCCCAGCTGATCACAAGCCTCGCATAGGACATCAGTAACACCCTGTCGGAAGCAGACAAAAGGTAGAAATCTTTGTAACACGATCGTAATTGTGTACTAGCGCCGTATATGTCTCACAGACATATCCCATTCATATTTAAAAGGATAAAATGAGGTTTACATAACACAGCGGAGTTGTAGCTAACTCGAACAGCAGTGGTCTCTCCGTGTTAATGTGCCTGACTCTTTTCCTTCACTCGCTGAAGCAAACCTACCAGATCCTTGAAGCTCTTCACCGTCTCGTCGTTTTCTCCGCCATCACCGTGATCGCTTCCTTCATCGCTGCTCGAAATTTCGTGTTTCGTATGTGTTTGGCTTCACGCTCTCCTCGTCCGCCATGCTTTTCGCCCCAACGTGTCGTCAGTTCCGCACTGCGCAGATGCGGAAACGAGTTCGAGCTTAAGCCGCAGTGGATGATGGAAGTTTGTGTTTACGACCGAAAACGCCAGTGATTGGCTAAAAATACGACATGGGAATTTCTGTCGCGGATTGATTCACACTGAAACAAGATTAAACCAGTTTTTTGAGTTTTTATTTGGCTGAAGATCAAACAGTTTTACACTTTTACTGTTGTCAGTGGTTGGAAAACATTCTATAACTATTTTTATGTTAGGAGATCTGCAATAAAAAAAACAGAAAAAAGTAATACAAGATTGCTTCTAAGGTCAAGTTGCAAACAGGTGGTTGGAAGAAAAACAATTTCAGAGTTAAAAAACAAGACAAAAAAAACAAAACAATATGCTGGATGTGAAAAAGCACTTCTGTGCAGAGCATAGTGTTCTTCTCTTGAATTGACTATGCAAGTTACCCAGTAAAATAAACAGATTTCTTACTCTTTTTGAAATGCACATTCTTGTTGATGCAACAAAAATCTAACCCAGATCAAATGAATATGAGCCTGTAGAGAACAAAGCTGAGGGTGTAGTGGCCTTTCACTGGTAGGTGACAGACAAACTGATTCTAGCTGAAAGTTTGAAGACGGCTACCTCTATAACTCTGCACAGAAAACACAAAACAAACACACTGCTGTTGTTCAGCTTGCCACACTGATCATCATTATCGGCAGTACGCTCCCGAGTCTTAGAGGAGTCCCTCCATCTCCCTCATAAAGGCTTCATACACCTGGTCTTTAGTCTTCATGTTGGGCTGAGACACAGCACCCATCTGTGATGGATTGGCCACGCCCATAGGAGCTGTTGCTGTGCTGTGCTGTTTCTGCCACTGGCCTCCTCCCACACCTTCATCTCCCCTCCTTCCTCCAACAGAACCCCCTGCTTTCTCCATGGGCCCAGGTGCTGCTCCTGGCATTGTTCCAACCTTGTCCCTACGCACCCTCAGCGCTGTGGGCACAAAGCGGGTCACCTCTGCCTTGGGATTGATAATTTGAGGTTTGGCAGAGATG
The DNA here is from genome assembly GCF_057382095.1 of Aulonocara sp. 'chitande type north' Nkhata Bay. NCBI lineage: Eukaryota > Metazoa > Chordata > Actinopteri > Cichliformes > Cichlidae > Aulonocara > Aulonocara sp. 'chitande type north' Nkhata Bay. The sequence continues at coordinate 12,362,638 of NC_141347.1, forward strand.
GTAGCCCCGCCTGCACCGGCACCTGCTGCCAGGTTGCCTCCTGCAGCTGCGACAGAGGTGATGTTTGCGCGTTTTTCGATGGTGGGAGGGTGGTGATGGCTGGGGGGATTGCTGCCCGGATTGGTGCCTGTGGAGGCAGCAGCTGTCCCAGGCGGAGGGGGCATCTGCATGACACCAGGTCGCATGGGCATGGCAGGGGGTTGCAGGTTGGTCTGTAAACCGTCCTGGCTGGATCCTGAGCCTTTTTGTCGCTGAACAATGTTTGGAGGAGCACTCAGCACATTGGAATTGAGAGGTGGAGGGAAGAGAGACAGAGGTGGTGCAAGAGGACGCGGAGGCCCTCCAGCTCTTGGGGGAGGAGGCGGGATACCTACAAGGAGAAAAAAAAACATAAATGAGAAATGCATTCAACAGAAGTTCTCACTATTTTATATCTTTAGATTGCCTCCACACACGTGCCTACCTGGTGGTGCTGGGGGTGGTAATCTGGGAGGTGGACCACGTGGTGGAGGGCCTGGTGGAAGGCCAGGAGGGGGGCCTGGTGGAGGACCAGGTGGTCGACCTGGTGGAGGCCCAGGAGGCAGAAGCCGAGGCATTGGAGCCCTCATTCCTGCAGGCATGCCAGGAGGCCTCAAGAACGGAGGAGCACCTGAAGATAACAGAAGATCTCTTTGAAAAAACGATGCAGAGCACTCACACTTAGAGAAGTAGAAGACCCCCACAGAACAGGCACAGGAAATTATTCTAGTATGACTTCAGAGTTGAAGCAATCAATCTTTTAGCTAATCAGAATGCGAACCTGGTGGGGGGCCAGGAGGTGGGCCAGATGGTGGACCAGGAGGCCTCATTGGTGGTGCCGGAGGTGGACCAAGTGGTGGAGGTCCTGTCATCGGTGGCCCTTGCATGTGTGGAGGCCCTTGCTGTCCCGTGGTCCCAGCTGGAGGGGGTAGTCACTGATTGGCCATGAGATGGGACTGGTTGTCCCCTGGAGGGCCTCTGTCCTCGATGTCAGAGCTGTCTGATTCATCTGTGTATTCTTCCTCTACCTCTTCTTCTTCCTCCTCGTCAGGAACTGACTGACCTGAAGACAAAAAATGAACAAATAAAAATGGCATAGCATATCATCATACAAAGAAAAGACACTGTGAGGAGCACTAGCTTAGTAAGTGCTTAGCACTAACAGTACCTGCCATCCTTAACATCATGGCTTGCAGAGGTGTAATGGCCTTGGTCTTCTTCACAACCCTCTTCTTCTTCCTTTTTCCTTCACGGGGTGCCTCTGCAGGCATATCTGCGAAACGTACGCTACGACCTGCAGTAGTTAAATAATAACAAATTCAGGAATACAACAGAATAGAAACAGTTATAAGATCAAGAGATAAATAAAGGCAACAAAGACGTGAGTTGAGGCTTAAATGTGTTGAAGCAGTCAGAAACACTCACCACCATGTCTTTCACTTCTGTCTCTATCTTCTTCTCGTTCTCTCTCATCGTCCTGCCTGTCCAAGCGCATTCTCTGTTCACCATCTCCCCCTTCATCTCTCTCTTCTTCACTGATGTCTTCAGAGTCGCTGTCGTCATCAATATCGTCCTGATCTCTGTCGCTCTCACTCCCGCTGTCCCGATCTCTCCCCAAATCCATTGCAGAGTCCTTTTCAAATCCAGGAATGGAAGGCTCTGTTCAAAGGAGAAATAGTGTAACAAGAAGAGGACAATGTGCATACAATATACCTCTCATTCCTGCATCAATTTATGCAAGAATTATTATAAACTGAGGAACCCCGCCCCCCAAAACTGTCATGTAGTTTCCAACACACCTTGACTGAGTCAAAATAAAGAGACAGCTGCCCTCTTTTAGTCTCATAGTCCAGTTCAAGTTTGCGTAGCTCTTTGTAGGTTTCAGGATTCTCTCTTTCGTACAGACGAACAATGCGCTCAAATGTCTCACGCAACTTCTTCCTCTTGTCCCGCAACACCTTCTCATTCAGCAACGGCTGCTGAACTGGGTTGAACTCTGTTCAGAAACAAAGTAATTATTTTCATTAGAAAAGCAGCAAATTAATTGTAGAATTCAGATTTTGACTGTGATTTTCTGCTGTTACCTAAAGGCCTGAAATACTTAAATACACACACTAATTATATATAGCATTAATCTACTGATACATGTGTTCCACAAGCTCAGGTCCTCTACAAGTGGCAAACATACAACTAAATAGTTACAACTAAATATATCTCTAACATCTAAATTGCATAAACTCTGCCCTGTCATCTCACCCATCTCATCCAGCTTCTCCATGTCTCTGATGATCTGTCTGGGATCCTTCATCTTCAGGACTGCTGCTCTCACCATCATCCTCTGCTTCTTGTTCTAATATTTCCAAATGAAAACGATGTTACCATCATATTATCACAGTATTGTTATCCTGTATTGCATATTTAGAAATATCTTTTTTTTTTTAAGTGAATGGTTCTAACCTTTTTTAACTCCCTTTTTCTGGCCTCCTTTCCTGTAGAAGGGGGGGAAGAAATGACCATTTTTATATCTAATCAGCAACTGAGCAATATCCAGCAGATCAATTCATGATTGAATTAGCGTCAGTTTGTTATCAGCACTTACTGGCCTGGTCGGTGGGATTCATAAACTTCCCACTCTTGGTGGAGGAGGTTGAACGTCGCCCCATTGTGACGGTAGGTCTCCTTCACGCTGCCATGTAATACAGCAAAACAGAAGAGAAGTGACTTGTAAAGGAAACCTTACGTTGTTATTTTGTGGTACGTTCAAGAATAAGTCGGATTTTGTCACAACCTAAAAATAACACTTTTAGCTCATATTTATGAATCACTGAGACTTTAAACAATGTTTGAATTCATTTTTGACAAATTGCAGCCTCCTTTTTGTTAATTCTAACTTCGATATCAAGGCAGTTTAACCAAACTATCTACAATACACGCCTTAAAGAATTTTACTGTTAGCTATTATTAGCAAAGAAGATAAGAAAGTTGACAATCAACGCACGAGTCAAACTATCTAAGCTCTTTGCACAATTAAACTATTGAATGAGCTGATAAACACCACAGAGCCAATCAAACATTTGTAACACATACATACATATGTTAAATCATGCCGGTCAAAAGCATTTGCCTGGCAGGTTAGCGGCTAACGTTAGCTTGCACTTATAGCTAGGCCCGCGTTAGCAACGAAAGCAGCACAGGAGGGAAAAATTCACTGTACCTTTTGTTCAGTAAAAACTCACAGGGCACAACGCCCTACACACACGCACACCTCCGTGTGCCAAAAGCAATGCAACACGTTTTGCGTACGTCCTGAAAGAGAAATCCAAACCCCCCAGGATTGAATATCACACCGTGGCTTCGCTAACTGTCCGCCATGTTTACTGCCGCGAATGAAAGCGGAAAGGCGATTTTGACGTCATCAAAACAAGCGAGCAGTGAAAGAAAAATAAAACTAACTGGGCGAACGGTATTATTTAAAACTTCACTTCATAGCATTTGTACATATACTAGGACTTTATCATATTCATATTGTGTGGCGCAATGTAACTCTAATGATAATGAAGGGTGATTCTCGTTACAGGTTCCAAGACTGCAATCTAGCGATACTGCCCCCTGATGGTTACAAGCAGCAATTACAACCTCGCTGCACTGATGTGCCAAAAAGTGATCGTATGCCAATCACTTTTTGCGTGTTTTTTTTATGTCTAGATCTCTTTTTATGTTTTTATATAGTTGCTTATATTGTTAAATAGGCTGCAGTAAACAGAGTTTAAAAATGGGTTATATGTTATATGTTTTGTAGCAGTGCTCCTGCTGCTCTACATTCACCTCTCCTTTGCTCTTTTGCTCGGTGGATGTTGAGGATTTGGCTAACTCGAAATGTCAAAATCATATTGTGGGATTTTGACTTTTTGCCCATACACAATGTCAATTTCTTCAAGTCCGTCCTCGCTGGTTGATGTCTCCACCATAGGACGATTCAGTCTCTCCCACAGCTTTTTTTTAATGCTTCTCCCCATCTCTAAACTGTAGGGACGTTTGCGGCCATGCTTGGACCTGCAAGAAGAAATTCAATCAAAATGATGCATGTGGTCAAAAACCATACTGTAACCATTTTAGAGCTGGTGATTTTAAAAAGTGACAGGACATTTGGAGACAAACGTACGTCAGCATGCTATCTACCACCTCATGGTAGACTCGCTGATAATCTTCCACTGAGAAGTTGTAGATTTTTAAAGTGCTGTCACTGGAGCTGGTTGGCTGGTGGTTGGTACTGCATGGCTCGGGTCTGGGGGGCAATTTTTTTGACACTGGCAGGTCATCATGGGAGATTGCAGAGGGAGGCACTGAGGTCTTTGGAGGTCGGGAAGAACTGGATGCTGGGCTTCGCTTCCTTTTCCGGGGCTGACTGACTGTTCTGTCACGGCGCCGGGGCCTCTGGGTTGAATTAACAACCTGGGGAAAGGTCAGAAGCACACAAGGGAATGTCAGTAGTTAATAGCGACCTCATTTTTTTCAAACAAGACAAAAATCTAAATTTGATGAACCACAATGAAGTCCAAACTTCAAAACCCTCAAATGATTCTGTTCCTGAAATTTTACACATCCAACCTGGTCCTTGCTGCAGCACGGTTGTTTCCTGCTGGCTCTGGGTTTCATTGCATCACGGGCCTGGCATGCAGTGTTTCTCTTACAATAATTATGGTCTTTGAGGTGAGGCACAGTAAGCTGCAGGTATACACAAAAATGACAGTAATGCAGACATCAGTTAGTAGTTCATGAAATATTTAAAAAATAACAAACCCTTTCATATGTCCATAAACTACTTAAACCACTCGCATGGTTGAATAACTTGTCCACAGTGATTGTAACGACAAAAAATATCCAACATGTTCACATAAAATCATAAGAACTAAAACCAGGACAATGCATCAAGGTCAGTGTAATAAAAGACGTGTCAACTTATGGGCTCGTCGTGTTAGAGCTTCACTGCTGCATACCCCCAAATGACATGTCAAATAATAATTTGCATAAGCTAAACAAACACCAAAGTCCATGTTGTATTAAACTCTAATTTCTGTTATAATCATTGCTGCTTATTGCCGTTTTTGAACAATGCAGATGCACAAAATACCTTTGTAACTGGCTAAGCTTGGTCACGTGTGGCACTTATATGGTTTAAAATTACGTGTAGGATATAAAGAAAAGCAAGCTGCAATAATAGGAGAGCCCTGCCTTGTGTGTGGGGGGTAATGAGTTCAAGATCATCATTAGGCTGTGGTGTAATGAGGGACCTCTACCCAGAGGTGACTGTCTTGTCAGGTGAATAATTGTAGCATAAGCCACAATGAAGAAGGAGATTAAAACTTTAGTTTAAAAAGCCCAAAAGCAGAAGCTTTGAGGATTTTAAAGATGATCACAGTTACATGTGGCTCCTGTAAACATGTGACAGTGTGTGTACATTTGAAAATTCAGATGATGCTGCAGAACATGGCTTGCATATTTGTAAATAAACATTTTGGGGATTAGCTTTTCTACAGTGAATAAAGTCTCAGTGTTTACTTGTTTTATTCCCTGATTTTAGTTTTAAATACAAAATAAAGGCCCCCAATCAGGAACATGCACAGCCCACCCCCACCCCCCCCCCAAAAAAAGCTAGAAACAGGCCTGGTGATCATTATGCACTTGAGTTAATTCGAGATGTAAGATACTCTACTTATTAGCAAAAACTGAACATTTTTATCCCAGCTGCAATCTTTGGTGACATGTCTGCCACAAGATCATTTAATACACACAAAAGAAAACGTTATTATAGGTAACATAACTGTGCATAAATGACTTTATGCACAGTTTACCCGTTTACAGCTACAGTGCAACAGTCTAACATGCAGGTATAACTCCCACGTGCACAGGCACGTTTTTAATGCTTTTTATCCACATTTGTGTCGTCTATATTTTCATGTTGCCCTGTTGCAAAGTGAACTCTTTCTGGCCGTCGAGTAAATATTCAAAACTTATTGAAAACGGTCATAAAATCTCACATTTTCCATGATGGATGATGGTTGCTGGGTCGCTTTCCTCCGTGACATGGGAGTTGGACACTTGTAAGGCTGCAAGAAGTCTTGAGCAGAAAGTTGTCTTACTTTTGCAGAAATCCCTTGTAGCTTTGCACAACACGCCGAGTGAAATCTGTCTGAACTATACCAAAAGATGCAATGCAAATAGAACCTGGAGACGCATAGCAACCACGCAACCTGTCATTTTAAATCACGCATTTTTGTACCTACTGTTAAAAATCACTGTAATAATTGTTTTTAGTGAGTTTTTCCCTCAGTTCAACCTCAGTTATGGCGGCTTTTTTTAATATTTAGGCATCCACATAATTACTCCATCAAAGTGGTGCGTAATGATCATACGAAAATACGTCAAAACAGAGCAAAAGTGGGTTTATTTGCCACAGCATATCACAGCAGCTCATTGTATTTGAAAACTACTGGATTTCATAAGTTGTGCTTATTTTATAAATGGCCCGGAGAGTAGCAAATTCTCTCTTTCTACTCACTGTACTGAACCCGCTGCACTACCCACTTTCACCAATAGGTGTCACCCTTTTACCGTGGAACCAGCTATGTACAGCTCCAAAGTCAATCGCTAGAGAGATCTGTTGCAGTAATAACTTCTTTCCAAAAGGTGTCTGTATAAAAATCTCTGTTATGCTCTGTCAGTTTGCAGTGCCTTAGTCTGTGGTGACATTTTTACTGGCTCATGCTCATGAATCCACATGCAACGCACTGTCTGTCCCAGCCTCAGAAATGGATTTAAGACGTTTTAGTTTGATATATCACCCTGTGGTCAGTTTTTGACATTCGTTTTGTTGCGGTCTTGAAAACAGAAAACAGTTACATCTGAAAGAAGATTTTAAATAAAACAAAAAGGGACAATTATATAATACATAATAATACATAAATGTCTGTTTTTATACAGCACTTTTCTGCTCCACTTGCACACTCAGAGCACTTTATGAAACATGCCTCATTCACCCATTCACACACACATTCATACCCTTTTGTAGTGTTTTTTAAATAACATTGACATGCATTCTCACTCTATACTGTTTATGGCATACAGTATCTGCTTTGTTGTTGTATCACTAAAATAACTTTTGCTTAAGCAACATGAACCCAGATGGTTTAAAAAACAAAAACAAAAAAATCGAATGGCATTACATAACAAGAGAGAAACAATGACTGGAATGTGCAATGTGGATTTCAGTAAGTGTATAAAAGAGGCAACATTTCCTTGTACCATGTGGTCATAAACAGGTTGCTCTTCATTCTAAGAAAGAGCTGGATGTTTACAAAAGATGTGACGGTGTCACCATTTAGTTAGAAAGTATTAGGCCAAACTCTTTAAATCTTTGAATTTAGATGTTTTCAGTCCTGTGGCCATAGGTGTGTAAAATGTAGTACCAAGCCATGCAGTCTGCCTTTATAACATATTGTTTGTGAATGAACGGGTTGTTCTTAAGAGCTCACTGAATTTGAGTGTGATAGTGTGATAGGATGCAACAGTTGCAACAAGTTAGTTTGTTAGTTTGTGAAATTTCTTTGGTCCTACATGTACAACAATCAGCTGTTAGTGCTATCTTTAAGCTTCTATGAGTCCACATCACAGAGAGCTGGGCATCTTGTATGCCCAGCTCTCCTCCACTCTCAACATACCCTGGAATAACAGCTCGAAGAAGGCTCACAACACCATAAATGACTCCTCCCATCCAGACTACAAACTGGATCTAAACCAGGGATGTCAAACTTATACTACACTGTGGGTCACATACAGCGTACCTGATCTCAAAGGGGTCAGACTCTTTCTGTCAGCTTAAAGAAAGTTACTACCTTTAACTTAACATTTAATCCCAGAGATATTTTAATACAAGGAAACTGCATTAAATTGGCGGGCCTAATTATACGATGAAACACAGGTGAGAGTAATGACGATGGGGCTTTCAGTCAAAAATGAGAGGAACAAAAGCAGGAAAAAGGCTTGAAAAAGACAGAAAAAAACCGAACCTACAGACTAAAACAGGAAATGACAAAAACATGAAAAACTAACACATGAAGACAAACGTTCAGGCCGGAGGCTGGAAAAACCATAAACACAGCCAATGTAACAAGGATCAAACAGAACAAATACACTGCAGAAACCTGAAACTATGACATGTTATGACATGACAGAGTGCTTTGAGTAGAAAAGCGCTATATAAGAATCAGTCCATTTACCATTTATCATTTAATCATTGTTGGCTCGCAGACAGACAGACAGGCCTTCAGGCTGGTAGCAGAAGGGTAGAAAAACACATCTTCTCTCACAGGATGGTCACATAAATCAGTCAACCTCAAAGAGCAATTAATATTACTCCCCAACATTATCATATCTGCTATACATAATAATAATAATGATAATAATTAAAAGAATGCCAAATATATCCAAGATACTGACAGGTGAGGGGATAAACTTTCAACAGTTAAAGCAGCACATCATCTGCCAAAGCCAGTGGCATATTTTTCATATTTCAAATAAGCAGTCTGAATCTGTACCAAGATCTTCATTTCCTCATGCTCCACCTCTTCACCCACTTTCAGGAAATTCGCTGACAGATATACAAACAGACAAATAGCTCTATGTGTCTGATCATATTGTAATTAAAGCATGGGAAGCCCCAAGCATCCCGACAATATGGTAATTTTACTTTTGAACACTAGGTGTTCTAGTCTTTGTGGCTGTACTTCTATTAAACTTCTCAAAAGGGATTCATGTATTTTTTCTTAAACCAACAAGTATTTATTTGTACTTCATGCTCTGTGTTGACCAGTATATCAGTACTAGTGCTGATATTAAATGGGTTCTGTGGAAACCATTCCACGTGACTGAGCGAGAAGCAGTTTGCCTCTCAGTCTAATAAACCCTTCACTGCACAAGGAGCCATTTTTGGTAACTTAAATGGACATCAACATTGACCTCGTTATGACTCACTGTGATTTCGTAGAACCAGGTGAATTTCTTCCAGTCAATCAGCAAAGATCAGGTTATGTGGCAGATAATGCAGTGAGATCACTGCATCAGCTCGATCAGCCTGAAGTATTTCAAACTTCAGCGTTCTTCAAGAATTCAGGAAACTGGGTGTTTTTGGCCTTAGCTACTCACACACTTGTCATCATCAGAGATGGGCAGTAACACATTACAAGTAATGTATCATTGTAATCCGATTACTTTTTTCAAGTAATGAGTAAAGTAAGGGAGTGTTTTACTTGCATCTATTTGAAAGAGTGAGTGTAAACAGAAAAAAATATATCTTATTTTATATTCTGGAATATGCAGAAAATAGGTTTAATTGTCAAAGACTGTTGCATATAATTTAATTTTTGCTTGATGCAATGTGCACAAAGTTAAAAGATTAAAACTAATAAAACAAGTTTTGAAAAGAGACTTTTTTATTTGATTACATTTTGTATGATGGATTATGCAGAAAAAGTAGAATTGGGCTGAAAGGTCTATTGCTTTATTGCCTATTCAGGTTGTGTATCATGTTTTTAAAAAGTAACTAAGTAACTGAGTAACTAACTACTTTTGAAAATAAGCAGTCAGTAAAGTAACGTCAGTAAATTTCTGACGAAACCACCACTAGTTAGAAGGCAATTTGTCTACTTCTTGTTACATAGTTACAATTTCTACATCAGTATTTTGCTTTCAGTCGATTTACTGTTCTTTCAAAACTGGCTGACTGACTCAAAAATGTACTCGCTTTTGTTTTGGAGCTGTCTACTGTATTAGGATGTGCTCGATTCAGAGAGTTAACTAGAATGAACTTAAATCTTTGAAAAGAAGTGTAAATGTTTAGCCACATTCTGTTATTACCGCATTATTAGAGCAGCGTCATCAAGTACTGTAACACTAGGACGTGCTACAGTTTGATATGTATGTTTGTATGTTATATTTATGAAAAATGCCAGTGAGAAGAAAAATGATGATAAATCAATGGTGCTGTAAAGGTTCTGTGTGTTTTCCCGAATGGTTTTTATATACATGCTTATTGGAAAAATGTATACCCTAAGTGGGTGAGGAACTATATACGGTTACTTCACTGACCTTGACTTGCACAATAAAAACCCCAAAAAGTCACAGAAGTACAAGAAAACACTGTAATATGCTCCAATAAGACTCTGAGGGCTAAACAGAGGACTTATTACTAAATGATGAGATTTCAGTGTTGTAATAACATCTCTCACAAATTGATTATCTGCACTTTATTGTTGAGGTTAAGGAGCAGCAAAAGAGCAGATACTGGATGCAAATACTTTACATGCATTCAAACAAAGAAACGTGCATTCAGAGTCACATGCACAGGGAGAAGACAGTGCTTTTTGGAATAGAAATATCCTTTATTGTGAAATTCAGCTGTTCCAGCAGCAAAGTGACAGGCAGATGGAGCATTATTCATTTAACTAGCATGGTTAATGGCACTGAATATGTACAAAGATGATATATTCTTGTCTTTTTAAAATGATTTTTTCGACTCACTCCTGATTTGTTATTTACAGTGCAAATTGTTGCGTGTACAGCCTAAGATTAAAACACAAATAGACACAAACAAATAATACGTCGTCACATTTATCTTTACATTTATGTAACTTCATGTAAGAAAATCAACTTTGTGTAATCTGAATCCATTCAAAAGCGTCTTTGTTGCAGTTTATTGGCTACTGTGATGGTATTGACTTTGGGTAATCATAAATGCTCAGTCGTTCCCAAGTCCCGTTTTTGGTGTCCAGCCAGTTGCTGGGAGAATAGATCCCTATCTCTCCTTCCTCCACTTTCTCATTTTCCTCAGAAGGACAAAACTCTTCCTCCTCTGAGCTGCTTTTCCCGGCGCTGTCTCCCCTGTCGCGAAACTTCTCTTCATTAATATTCTTGTAGCAGAAACTGCAGATCCTCAGCTTTTTAGTGGGGTGGATGTGATCGATAACGGCACGTTGCTTGTGTTGCCTCCCTAAGATGATGACCAGAGGGGCAACTGGTTTCCTGTTCAACAATGTGTGGTGCTGTGATAAAGAATAGAAAAAGGGACACACGTTGAGCTGATGTCAGTTTCACAACAGGAAGGTTTATTCTTCACAACAGCTTAGAACAGCTTCAGATATCACCATACTAACTGCAAAGAAATGGCCTTATGCTTCAGTCCGGTTTACCATACATGGCCACAGTTCCCTGAGCTAGAGACTGTATAAATCTCTCAATACAACTTTGACAAAACATAAACAAAATGTTGCTTAAATCCATTGATAATATCAGATCCACAATGTATCACAATAAACACATTTGTTTTACAAAGATAAACAAAACACAATAGTGTACTCTGTACTTCATTTTTAACTACATTTACAAACATCATAAAATTAACTCATTTTTAAACATTTTAATTCTTGTTCAGCACTAAATTATTTATGTGAAATGTATTTCCACTGTACTGACAATGTAACTTCTGTTTTTTAAAATATAGCTATTTTACTCTTTACAAGAAAATAATGTCTTTGACATAAAACAAACATATTCACTAGGGGTGCAACGATATTCGTATCGATATTGAACCGTTCGATACAGTGCTTTCGGTTTGGTACGCATATGTATCGAACAATACAACATTTGTAATTTATTTTATCAACTTTCCTTCTGACGATGCTGTCTGTGTTGAGCGCTCAGTGAATCTGCGTTCGACTACTCCGCCTAGGCTGCACTGTCGAGCGCAGATCCACTGAGCGCTCAACACAGACAGCATCATCAGAAGGAAGAGCGCAGGGCAAGCTAGCGAGACAGAAGTTAAGCTCTCCTTGCAACATGGACCTCCGCCACCCTCATTTAGATCTGGCGTTTGGAATTATTTTGGTTTTCATGTGACGTATGACCCTGAAGGTAAGCGAGTCATGGACTAAAGTAAAACAGTATGTTGGATGTGCCATGCAATGCTCAATTACATGGGTGGGAACTAGTGTGTTAGCGCAGTTAGCTCGTTAACGTGTTGGCCGTCTAGCCCCATGCACGGGGCGATCGGCGGTAGCTCGTTAACGGAGATTTGCCGTGTTGTGGCGTTAAGGTCATTTCAACGAGATTAACCTGAAAGCACTAGTGGGAACACAACGAATATGACTGCACATTTACGCCGACATCATCCTAGTGCAAAGACAAGTGGAAGCAGACAAAAACAAGCAAGCATGCTACTAACTTTAGCCGAGTCATTTAGACAGCTGTTTAATATGCTGCTGAGAATATAGCCCAGAAGAAGTGGATAGTATAGCTTTTATTTTGGAAAGAGACATTTCTCTGTAATAAACTCTCTTTTCCAAAGATGAGTGATTCCTCAATCAGATACAGGGCTCGCAATATCGCTAGCCCGACGTCCCGGGGCTAGCGATTTTTTCAGTCGGGCTACCAAAATCTATCTCTTCCCTGCCCGTCGGGCTATTGTAGGAAGGGAAAATATATGTCAATGCTTTTGCATTCTTTCAGAAATGTAGCTGGGTAATTATGTCATTGGCATCGGTGAGCCACTGTCAATATGTGACATATTGAAATCGCGTTTGAATTTGCGCTTGTTTTTTTGCTTTCACTTTGCAATCGTGCGAACTGTGTATAGAGAGCGACAGCACTGATCCGTGAGTGATGATAATTTGTGCACCAATTCCTCTGACATCGTCTTATCAATCGTTAGCTTACTATGCAAACATGACAAGTGAAATCTCCCGCAGCAAGCTTAAACATGTGAGAGGTTGATCGCGCAGAGAATCGCTGAGCTTATGTGAGTGAGCGTGTAAAAGCGGCAGGATATATATTTTAGTTCTGCTGAGCCAAATAAGACAGGTCAGGGTGAAGAAGTGACAGCCAAAGAAAAGCTTACCACAAAACGGAGAAGTTATGACAAATCAGACTATAAGGCAAAAAGAAAGTGCAGCTTTATGGTTTCATGGACAAAATAATTTCTGTGGCTGCAATATGACGAGCTATATAACCGGGGCTGCACATAAGTGGTCCGCAGGTGCGCATTCGCTGTCAAAATAAAAAACACGCACAAGGGTTAGGGTTAAATTTAAAAACTGTACTTTTGAGTTAAAATATATATTTATAATTTTAATAAATGACAAATTAAAAAGGCATGAACATTTTTTTTGTATCGAAAAAATATTGAACCGTGACACCAAAGTATCGAACCGAACCGTGAATTTTGTGTATCGTTGCACCCCTAATATTCACTGTTCTTATACAACCTACAACTATATAGAGTGCAATGCTCCTTTAACAGCGTTCACTACTACTATGCAGTCAGCATTGATCAAACAGTTTCCTTATAACACTTTATAAATGTCTTTGTATTAAACCACAACATCAACCAGAAGAATAAAACATAGTATAAAACCCATTTATCAGAGTGCATAATACATTACTAGTTCACAGTCCAGAAGTCTCTCACAGGTCAGATTAGCTCCCCCACACACACACTCAGTATTCCACATTAGCCAAGTCCGCTAGCATTAGCATCATTTAGCCTGCAGCCTTAACCCACAATTCAGACACAACTCAGAACGAATCCATTTCTTTAGCGAGTTGCGCTCATTACCCACATAAACAACATCGTCCGTTTGTAAGGTCTGCAGTATACATTCATTTAAATGCATTTACTAACCTGTGATAAAGAATAGAAAAAGGGACACAGGTTGAGTTGATGTCAGTTTCACAACAGGAAGGTTTATTCTTCCTCTGTGCCCCAAAACGCTACTCGATACCACTGCGCGTAATGCGCCCTCTAGCGGCTGGATGTAGGATAGCATTTTAAATGACAGGTACAAAAATACAATCACAACAAAAACCTTTGGGGGGGGGGCTGTTTTCCCCAGTTTATTTCTGATACCAGATTCTACTAGAGAGCTATTCTCAACTCTCTACATTAGGAAAGCGCAGGCCAATAAAGAGTCTGTTTTGGTAGTGTTTTTTGACATAGAAAAGGCATATGATATGTTGTGGAGGGATGGGCTTTTAATCAAGTTGCATAAGTTGGGTATTGGTGGCAGGACATTCAATTGGGTCCAAGACTTTTTATCTGGTAGGAAGATCCAAGTGCAAATTGGGTCTACAATTTCTAATCAGTGCATGGTTGAGAATGGAACGCCACAGGGCAGTGCGATTAGTCCCCTGCTTTTTGTTATAATGATCAATGATGTTTTTTCTGATGTTCCTGAGGGAATTGGGAGGTCTTTGTTCGCTGATGATGGTGTGTTATGGAAAAAAGGAAGAAATATTGAGCACCTAGTGGGCAAGGTTCAGGAGGCTGTGAATATGGTGGTTGAGTGGGGATTTGACTGGGGATTCAGGTTTTCGGTGGAAAAAACAAAAGTGATGTTCTTTACCAAAAGAAAAGTGAGTGAGACTTTCACATTGACACTGTATGACAAGGTAATTGGGAAAGTGAGCTCTTTTAAGTACTTAGGTGTTGTGTTTGATTCGAGACTGACATGGTGGGAGCATATTGATCGGATTGAAACCAAATGCAACAAAGTTATTAATGTTATGAGGTGTGTAGCTGGGAGGGGTTGGGGAGCGAGCTCTTCTGCTTTGAAAAGACTTTACCAGGCATTAATTAGGTCGGTCTTTGATTATGGGTGTGTGGCATATGGTTCAGCAGCTCCTTCTGTGTTGAGACGTTTGGATGTTCTGCAATTGAAAGCCCTTAGAGTATGCTGTGGAGCTTTTAAGACGTCTCCAGTCGGTGCCCTACAGGTGGAGATGGGAGAAATGCCCCTAAATCTTAGGAGGAAGCAAGTGTCGGTGAATTACTGGGTTCATCTTGGTGGTCATGGTGACGCACATCCCACAAAGGAGGTACTTTTGGAATGCTGGGAGTATGGAAGAAGTCAGAAGGCTCATTTTGGAAAGGTGGGGAATCAGTGGGCTAAGGAGTGTCAGGTGTATGAACTTAAAATATGTCCTGCAGTAGTGTTCTCTGTGGTTCCCCCATGGTTATTGGAGACCCCTCCTGTGGACTGGTACTTGCTGGAAAATTATTGTCATGAGCCAAAAGAAAGAGTCATAAAGCTAGCTTACCACAGTCTGCACTTTTTCTGTTACGTATTAAGAGTTCAGGTGTTACCAATTAACACGTTTCTATGGTGAGAGAAAAAAGAGAAAGAGTCCTCGAGGTCAACCAGAGCGCTTATGACGCCGAGCGGTGGATTTTGAACCCCGCTACTCAAATAAAGACTACAGCCAAAGTAAGTTTCCAGAGCGACCTCCATCCCCTATCCCGGAGGCTGCTCACTCACTGACGCCGTAATAATCACCACGCGCCCCATCGTTCTTCGCCCTCGCGGCTGGCGCGAGCAAACTTACCTGCAGCAGTCAGAACCTGTTCACAAAGCTCCCCCTGATTCGACCCTGAACGCAACTATACAGCTGCTAGCCACAAGAGAAATGCAGGCATGTATCTGGGCTTCGGTATGCACCACAGTGCACAGTGCTGCCTCCACACTGGGGCCCCTCCTAAAGAGAGCAGGCTTGACCACCGCTGCTCCCGCCTACGGTGGACTGTGCGCACTAGAAAGTGATCGCGCAGATCAATACGCCACACTGTCGCACTCTTGTCAGGATTCAGCCGCTAATAAATTTTTATGTGCGTGCCTTCACGCCTGTCAGAATCCCCTCAATGGCATTAATGAAGGCAGCAATAATGAATACACTGTCGGGCATTATGCTGCGGTGGATACCTTTTAAGATCTATCCCACAAATATCTAGGCACTGCACACCCACTACATGCAGCCTAGAAGCGATTGGGCTCTCGCTTTGCGGTCTTTCTCTGCCCTTCTCCACTATTGGCTGGAACAAACCAACCCCCCAATTTGCTGCAAACCACTGACAAGCATAAAAAAAACCCAAAACATAATAACTATTGCAACTGCTGCTTGCATGCATTATAAAACCGCCTCAATTTGCCACGCATTGTTATTGTTGTCTAATACCTCACATGTTTTCTAAACAAAAAAGCTAGAAAACAAGAAGGGTTAAGTACTTCTTAATAAAACATAACGTGGCTTTTGACTGAAACAGCTCCCTCTTGTGTCTGAAAGCAACATCAGCAGCGGCACCAGCTCACACAATCGTGCGACTTCTTGAGTTTTATTACAAATGGAAACATGTCACCAGGGGCGAGAAAAACATGTGTTTTCTGTAATTAAATAGTCATTCACTTTACTAAGGAAGCAGTGGAAAACGTGTCATAACAATGAAAGTTTCAAAAGACGGTAAAGGCGTTGTATGTCATAGTTCTGTACAGTCTGTTAATGTTGGGGCTCTTCAGCGTCCGCCCCTCCAGGCTCCTCCGCCACGCTTCTTCCCTCCTCCTCCTCCTCCTCCTCCTCCTTTAACCTTCTTCCTCACGCCGGTCGCCTGTTCCGTGTCATCATCGTCTCCGTCCCCTCTTTTAGGCCTTTTCCTTTTGTCGCCTTGCTCCTTCATTTCCTGGGGAACACAAACGTTTTCTTAATGTTCATCTACACTAATAGCTGACTATATTCTATATACAGGCATTTTAGGTCAAGATGGAACAAGTTTAATTTTAAAAAATCAAACATTTCTAAATATGTATTTTTGAAGAAATTAGCCAAGGTTTAGCCAAGTTTCAAACATTTGTTCGTAACTTTTAGTTTATGCTTGCAGTCATTGCTCTTTTAAATATATGGTTACATTTAAATCATTACACTCCCCAACAACTTTACCACCTACACCTGCCTGTTAATGCAAATATCCAGTGTGGTCAGTTCTCTGGTCATCTGCTTCGAAACTTGAAGCAGATGACCTGCGGCAGCAGAAGACCACACAGAGTGCTGCTCTGGTCAGCTAAAAACAAGGAACTGAAGCTAGAAGCTGCATGGTCTCATGAAACAGAAGGACAACAGAAGATTGGAAAAATGTTGCCTTGTGTGATGAGTGTTGATTTCTGCTGCCACAATTGGATAGGATGGTAACAGTTGGCATAAACGACATTTTATCAACAGCTCAGGTTGCTGGTGGTGTAATGGTTTTGGGGATATTTTTCCAGCACACTTTGGGATCCTTAGCACCAACTGTTTACTGTTCATACACCACAGCCTGTCTGATCATGTCCATCTGTTTATGACCACGCTGTATCCATCTTCTGATGGCTGATTTCAAGAGGATAACACACTGTGTCACAAAGCTCAAATCACCTCATGTAGAAACATACCACTAAATACTGATGCATTGGCCAGGCAGGCTCAGACGGGTTTATGCACCATTGTTTTCACACAGCATGTTTTTTTCTTCTTCAAATTTTAGGCTATACCTGACAAATACAGAGAAAAGACACAATAAAGACAGGATGACTTACTATTTTGGCAAATCTCTGGGCCTCGCTCACCCTCTCCACCAGCATCATCACTTCCTCCTCTTGGGTTGGAAAGGCTGGAAGTTTCTTCCCAATCAAGCTTTCAATTCGCTGGAAAAGCTCCACATCATACCTATGGTTATATGGACACCAGACACATTTACTTGCTGCAGTGACCTTCCTCTCCAAACCACAGTATTGCACAACTTACTCAACCATGTCAAAATGGTATAAAAATGGCAATAAGTGGAAACAAAGCAGAGATGTTATTGTATATGGAATGACTGGTGACAATAAAAAGGCCCTTCTTACTGAGTGACGAAAGTGATGGATTTTCCAGATCGTCCTGCTCTGGCTGTTCGGCCAACCCTGTGAATATAGTCCTGTAGGATCAAACACATCCACAGATCAGCTCATCGGTGAAGTGAAATAAATCATCAAACGCACCACCAACATGATTATCAGCGCCTCGGTACCTTAGAGTGAGTGGGAATGTCATAGTTGATGACGCAGTCGACATGAGGAATATCCAGTCCTCTGGATGCCACGTCAGTCGCCAGCAGCACCGACCGAGACTTGGACTTGAACTTGTTCAGAGCTCCAAGACGTTTATTCTGCACGGCGAAGGAAGGAAGATCCAGATCACATCACAGTATCCACCAGAAAGAAAAAGGGAAAACTTTCACTTCCTTAAAAACTCCATTTGATAAATGTCTGTGTGCATATTTACACACAACTCATATCATACATTAGGTCACATTTGCTGTAATGCCACAAAACCAGAAAGAGGGCTGACATCCAGCCAAACGGGACCAAAGCTGGTCAACATTCACTTTCATTCATGAGTGAAAGAAATTTTTCTTGGTCTACAAAAACAGCATCTTAGATGGTGCAAAGAGCTCTATTCAAACATTTAAGTGAACTGCAGCCTGATTTGAATGTAGATTTGATTGTAGACTGCTTATGGTAAACTGCAGACCATGACAATGACTTCCAGATGTTTCCAAATGGTACAAAAAGTACACTAACTTGCATGTAAAGTTAATTAAGCATGACTTTAGCATGTGTTGCAAGTGTGATCATAAACCAAACTGTTTACAGGGTTTTATAGTATGCGTAGGTAATGCTGACAGAGCAGCAGGCACTATAATGAATGCTAACATCTCAGGTTAAATCCTTATACTCAACCGAGTCTCTGAAGCTTTACCTGACTCATCTGCCCATGTAGAGGGATAGCAGTGATGCCGAGGTTCCTCAACAACAGCGCCACCCGCTGGGCTGTGTTACACGTGCTGCAGAAAATAATAAAGGAGTTCCCGGCCAGCTCGTTCAGGATGGAAACCAGGTAGCAGTCCTGTTGGCAAAACCAAGAGCTAAACTTACTGAATATAAAACAGCTTCAGCAGGTCACAAACACAACTGTCAGCACATGGTCAGCACATGTACACGTGTGCACCCTACCTTGTACTTAGATGGTATAAAGATGTAGTACTGCTGCAGTTTGTCTACTGTGGAGTATTTCGTAGACACCGCGCACTTCACAGGATCTTTCAAAGCTGCTCTCTCTAGTTTCTGGACCTGTAAACATATGACAGAAGGTCAGGCAAAGGCTACTCTGGCAGCTGCTTATTACTGTCCCCCATAATGTGCAGGACAAGGACGGCTAAAAGAAACGCGACTAACATTCTCCGTCATCTAGAGTCGACAAAGAGAGAAGAACACAAAGATACCTTTTTGGTCATGGTAGCCGAGAACAAGAAAGTGCGTCTTTCTCTTGGGATCACCTTCAAGATTTTATCCACCTGGTAAAAAAATAAATAATAATAGGTATAAAAATGACAGTTTACATCAGCTACATGCTTCTTGAAATTTGTACAGGTTAAATTCTCGAAAACCTTCTCTGTTTATAGGCAAAGAGCTTCACAAATGGACACGTCACAGGCGCAAATCTAGCCTGAGGCGTTGGAGGTGTGGAGCCCGTAGCCAGCAGGTTTTTAATTTAAAGCTCAGCCTATCAGCTATTTGTAATCTTTCAAAATGCTCCACTGTCAACCAAAAAAATATACGTCAACTTGGGTTTTTACCAGCTTACGGCCAGTAATGCGAAGTTTAGGTAAATTTCACTTTTTGGATTTAAACTGCCATAAAGGTTGTCACATTCACTTTAAAATGCTTTCATCAATAACCTTTGAGCCTGCCATTTAACAGCACACTGAGGAGGATGTGGCTGAGGTGCTATAGTGAGTCTCCTACCAATAGGAAGCTACTGACCTCAGTTTCGAAGTCCATGTTGAGGATTCTGTCTGCTTCATCCATGACCAGGAACTTCAGCGCTCGTAGAGAGAAGCCCTTTGTGTTCTCGAGGTGATCGATCAAACGACCGGGCGTGGCTGGAAAAAAACAAAACGATTTTTTTACTTAAAAGTATATCATCAAAATCAGTTTATAAAGGATACAAACATTACAACAGTGGGTGAACATAAGCAGACGTGTGAAGTGTGAAAAATATGCAACGCTCTTAAAGGTAAAGTCTTACCAATAACGATGTGAGGCTTTTTCGCTAACACCAGGGACTGGGACATCATGTCGATTCCACCAACTATCACGGCTGCAACGGAAGACAGACGGATTTAGAGCACAGAGCCTCCCGCACTACTGCAAGCCGCCTCACCTTTCAAGGACACGTACCGCACTTAACGCCGATACTGGAGCCCAGGGCCTCAAACTGCTCAGAGATCTGAAATGCCAACTCTCTAGTGGGGGTGAGAACAAGTGTGTGAAGCCTCTGGGGGGAGGCCAGCAGCGACTGGAGGATAGGCAGAGCGAAGGCACCGGTCTTTCCTGAACCAGTCTCCGCCAGGCCAATAACATCCTTCCCTGCAGGTCACAAGGAGACAAGAAATGTTACGCACTTTAACCTTTAGAGATTTAAACAAGTCCTGAGATTCAGACTGAAGCGCTGCTCCTTTAGCTTCAGTCCATGTTAAATCGTAATGATTCACAGAGAAATATGGAGAAGTTTCATATGTTACACGTACAGATATGAGGTGTGTAATCACGGTATGAATTTGAGCACAAACTGATTTCCAATCCTCTGCTGAGATTTCAGATTTCAAATCCCTGGGCCATGCATTTAGCCCATCATCTCTGATTAACAGGATATTTGCTGTCATTGTTACTTCAACTTGTTTTTTTGATGGTCTAGTACAATGATGCACAAATGGTGGCTATGCTAATGCCAAAACAAAGCTGAAAAGTAGCCATACAAAAACATATAAAAACAAGTTCATGAATATTTGAACATTCAGGGGCTGGTAGTGTCGGAGTAAATCTGCCTCTTTTAATAATTCAATTTATTCATGTCCTTTCTTCACTTTGTATAATAAACATTTGTCCCAGTCTTGTAGAAAGTTTTCTTCTTTCTTTTTCTGTCTGTATGCGAGTTTGTCCATCACAAGGATCTCCTCAACAACAACCACCCATTGTCTACAGCTCATTGTTTAAAACCTTAGGGGACTTAAACAGCATGGACGCAAATGGCCTCTAAGATGATCCAAGTAGAGGATCTGAAACAATCGTTGGAATTACATAACTAAATATTTCCCGCAGAGCGAAAAGAATTTTATTCCAGAAGGGTTGTATTTTTCCTGATGTCCAAAAATGTGCGTATGGTTGTTCCGTGTGATCATGTACTGTTACTTGAGTAAAACTGGCAGAAAGAGGTAAGCGTGATTTCTCACCTTGCAGAGCCACCGGTATAGCTTCTATCTGGATCTTCGTGGGGCTCTTCCATCCCAGCTGATCACAAGCCTCGCATAGGACATCAGTAACACCCTGTCGGAAGCAGACAAAAGGTAGAAATCTTTGTAACACGATCGTAATTGTGTACTAGCGCCGTATATGTCTCACAGACATATCCCATTCATATTTAAAAGGATAAAATGAGGTTTACATAACACAGCGGAGTTGTAGCTAACTCGAACAGCAGTGGTCTCTCCGTGTTAATGTGCCTGACTCTTTTCCTTCACTCGCTGAAGCAAACCTACCAGATCCTTGAAGCTCTTCACCGTCTCGTCGTTTTCTCCGCCATCACCGTGATCGCTTCCTTCATCGCTGCTCGAAATTTCGTGTTTCGTATGTGTTTGGCTTCACGCTCTCCTCGTCCGCCATGCTTTTCGCCCCAACGTGTCGTCAGTTCCGCACTGCGCAGATGCGGAAACGAGTTCGAGCTTAAGCCGCAGTGGATGATGGAAGTTTGTGTTTACGACCGAAAACGCCAGTGATTGGCTAAAAATACGACATGGGAATTTCTGTCGCGGATTGATTCACACTGAAACAAGATTAAACCAGTTTTTTGAGTTTTTATTTGGCTGAAGATCAAACAGTTTTACACTTTTACTGTTGTCAGTGGTTGGAAAACATTCTATAACTATTTTTATGTTAGGAGATCTGCAATAAAAAAAACAGAAAAAAGTAATACAAGATTGCTTCTAAGGTCAAGTTGCAAACAGGTGGTTGGAAGAAAAACAATTTCAGAGTTAAAAAACAAGACAAAAAAAACAAAACAATATGCTGGATGTGAAAAAGCACTTCTGTGCAGAGCATAGTGTTCTTCTCTTGAATTGACTATGCAAGTTACCCAGTAAAATAAACAGATTTCTTACTCTTTTTGAAATGCACATTCTTGTTGATGCAACAAAAATCTAACCCAGATCAAATGAATATGAGCCTGTAGAGAACAAAGCTGAGGGTGTAGTGGCCTTTCACTGGTAGGTGACAGACAAACTGATTCTAGCTGAAAGTTTGAAGACGGCTACCTCTATAACTCTGCACAGAAAACACAAAACAAACACACTGCTGTTGTTCAGCTTGCCACACTGATCATCATTATCGGCAGTACGCTCCCGAGTCTTAGAGGAGTCCCTCCATCTCCCTCATAAAGGCTTCATACACCTGGTCTTTAGTCTTCATGTTGGGCTGAGACACAGCACCCATCTGTGATGGATTGGCCACGCCCATAGGAGCTGTTGCTGTGCTGTGCTGTTTCTGCCACTGGCCTCCTCCCACACCTTCATCTCCCCTCCTTCCTCCAACAGAACCCCCTGCTTTCTCCATGGGCCCAGGTGCTGCTCCTGGCATTGTTCCAACCTTGTCCCTACGCACCCTCAGCGCTGTGGGCACAAAGCGGGTCACCTCTGCCTTGGGATTGATAATTTGAGGTTTGGCAGAGATGGTAGCCCCGCCTGCACCGGCACCTGCTGCCAGGTTGCCTCCTGCAGCTGCGACAGAGGTGATGTTTGCGCGTTTTTCGATGGTGGGAGGGTGGTGATGGCTGGGGGGATTGCTGCCCGGATTGGTGCCTGTGGAGGCAGCAGCTGTCCCAGGCGGAGGGGGCATCTGCATGACACCAGGTCGCATGGGCATGGCAGGGGGTTGCAGGTTGGTCTGTAAACCGTCCTGGCTGGATCCTGAGCCTTTTTGTCGCTGAACAATGTTTGGAGGAGCACTCAGCACATTGGAATTGAGAGGTGGAGGGAAGAGAGACAGAGGTGGTGCAAGAGGACGCGGAGGCCCTCCAGCTCTTGGGGGAGGAGGCGGGATACCTACAAGGAGAAAAAAAAACATAAATGAGAAATGCATTCAACAGAAGTTCTCACTATTTTATATCTTTAGATTGCCTCCACACACGTGCCTACCTGGTGGTGCTGGGGGTGGTAATCTGGGAGGTGGACCACGTGGTGGAGGGCCTGGTGGAAGGCCAGGAGGGGGGCCTGGTGGAGGACCAGGTGGTCGACCTGGTGGAGGCCCAGGAGGCAGAAGCCGAGGCATTGGAGCCCTCATTCCTGCAGGCATGCCAGGAGGCCTCAAGAACGGAGGAGCACCTGAAGATAACAGAAGATCTCTTTGAAAAAACGATGCAGAGCACTCACACTTAGAGAAGTAGAAGACCCCCACAGAACAGGCACAGGAAATTATTCTAGTATGACTTCAGAGTTGAAGCAATCAATCTTTTAGCTAATCAGAATGCGAACCTGGTGGGGGGCCAGGAGGTGGGCCAGATGGTGGACCAGGAGGCCTCATTGGTGGTGCCGGAGGTGGACCAAGTGGTGGAGGTCCTGTCATCGGTGGCCCTTGCATGTGTGGAGGCCCTTGCTGTCCCGTGGTCCCAGCTGGAGGGGGTAGTCGCTGATTGGCCATGAGATGGGACTGGTTGTCCCCTGGAGGGCCTCTGTCCTCGATGTCAGAGCTGTCTGATTCATCTGTGTATTCTTCCTCTACCTCTTCTTCTTCCTCCTCGTCAGGAACTGACTGACCTGAAGACAAAAAATGAACAAATAAAAATGGCATAGCATATCATCATACAAAGAAAAGACACTGTGAGGAGCACTAGCTTAGTAAGTGCTTAGCACTAACAGTACCTGCCATCCTTAACATCATGGCTTGCAGAGGTGTAATGGCCTTGGTCTTCTTCACAACCCTCTTCTTCTTCCTTTTTCCTTCACGGGGTGCCTCTGCAGGCATATCTGCGAAACGTACGCTACGACCTGCAGTAGTTAAATAATAACAAATTCAGGAATACAACAGAATAGAAACAGTTATAAGATCAAGAGATAAATAAAGGCAACAAAGACGTGAGTTGAGGCTTAAATGTGTTGAAGCAGTCAGAAACACTCACCACCATGTCTTTCACTTCTGTCTCTATCTTCTTCTCGTTCTCTCTCATCGTCCTGCCTGTCCAAGCGCATTCTCTGTTCACCATCTCCCCCTTCATCTCTCTCTTCTTCACTGATGTCTTCAGAGTCGCTGTCGTCATCAATATCGTCCTGATCTCTGTCGCTCTCACTCCCGCTGTCCCGATCTCTCCCCAAATCCATTGCAGAGTCCTTTTCAAATCCAGGAATGGAAGGCTCTGTTCAAAGGAGAAATAGTGTAACAAGAAGAGGACAATGTGCATACAATATACCTCTCATTCCTGCATCAATTTATGCAAGAATTATTATAAACTGAGGAACCCCGCCCCCCAAAACTGTCATGTAGTTTCCAACACACCTTGACTGAGTCAAAATAAAGAGACAGCTGCCCTCTTTTAGTCTCATAGTCCAGTTCAAGTTTGCGTAGCTCTTTGTAGGTTTCAGGATTCTCTCTTTCGTACAGACGAACAATGCGCTCAAATGTCTCACGCAACTTCTTCCTCTTGTCCCGCAACACCTTCTCATTCAGCAACGGCTGCTGAACTGGGTTGAACTCTGTTCAGAAACAAAGTAATTATTTTCATTAGAAAAGCAGCAAATTAATTGTAGAATTCAGATTTTGACTGTGATTTTCTGCTGTTACCTAAAGGCCTGAAATACTTAAATACACACACTAATTATATATAGCATTAATCTACTGATACATGTGTTCCACAAGCTCAGGTCCTCTACAAGTGGCAAACATACAACTAAATAGTTACAACTAAATATATCTCTAACATCTAAATTGCATAAACTCTGCCCTGTCATCTCACCCATCTCATCCAGCTTCTCCATGTCTCTGATGATCTGTCTGGGATCCTTCATCTTCAGGACTGCTGCTCTCACCATCATCCTCTGCTTCTTGTTCTAATATTTCCAAATGAAAACGATGTTACCATCATATTATCACAGTATTGTTATCCTGTATTGCATATTTAGAAATATCTTTTTTTTTTTAAGTGAATGGTTCTAACCTTTTTTAACTCCCTTTTTCTGGCCTCCTTTCCTGTAGAAGGGGGGGAAGAAATGACCATTTTTATATCTAATCAGCAACTGAGCAATATCCAGCAGATCAATTCATGATTGAATTAGCGTCAGTTTGTTATCAGCACTTACTGGCCTGGTCGGTGGGATTCATAAACTTCCCACTCTTGGTGGAGGAGGTTGAACGTCGCCCCATTGTGACGGTAGGTCTCCTTCACGCTGCCATGTAATACAGCAAAACAGAAGAGAAGTGACTTGTAAAGGAAACCTTACGTTGTTATTTTGTGGTACGTTCAAGAATAAGTCGGATTTTGTCACAACCTAAAAATAACACTTTTAGCTCATATTTATGAATCACTGAGACTTTAAACAATGTTTGAATTCATTTTTGACAAATTGCAGCCTCCTTTTTGTTAATTCTAACTTCGATATCAAGGCAGTTTAACCAAACTATCTACAATACACGCCTTAAAGAATTTTACTGTTAGCTATTATTAGCAAAGAAGATAAGAAAGTTGACAATCAACGCACGAGTCAAACTATCTAAGCTCTTTGCACAATTAAACTATTGAATGAGCTGATAAACACCACAGAGCCAATCAAACATTTGTAACACATACATACATATGTTAAATCATGCCGGTCAAAAGCATTTGCCTGGCAGGTTAGCGGCTAACGTTAGCTTGCACTTATAGCTAGGCCCGCGTTAGCAACGAAAGCAGCACAGGAGGGAAAAATTCACTGTACCTTTTGTTCAGTAAAAACTCACAGGGCACAACGCCCTACACACACGCACACCTCCGTGTGCCAAAAGCAATGCAACACGTTTTGCGTACGTCCTGAAAGAGAAATCCAAACCCCCCAGGATTGAATATCACACCGTGGCTTCGCTAACTGTCCGCCATGTTTACTGCCGCGAATGAAAGCGGAAAGGCGATTTTGACGTCATCAAAACAAGCGAGCAGTGAAAGAAAAATAAAACTAACTGGGCGAACGGTATTATTTAAAACTTCACTTCATAGCATTTGTACATATACTAGGACTTTATCATATTCATATTGTGTGGCGCAATGTAACTCTAATGATAATGAAGGGTGATTCTCGTTACAGGTTCCAAGACTGCAATCTAGCGATACTGCCCCCTGATGGTTACAAGCAGCAATTACAACCTCGCTGCACTGATGTGCCAAAAAGTGATCGTATGCCAATCACTTTTTGCGTGTTTTTTTTATGTCTAGATCTCTTTTTATGTTTTTATATAGTTGCTTATATTGTTAAATAGGCTGCAGTAAACAGAGTTTAAAAATGGGTTATATGTTATATGTTTTGTAGCAGTGCTCCTGCTGCTCTACATTCACCTCTCCTTTGCTCTTTTGCTCGGTGGATGTTGAGGATTTGGCTAACTCGAAATGTCAAAATCATATTGTGGGATTTTGACTTTTTGCCCATACACAATGTCAATTTCTTCAAGTCCGTCCTCGCTGGTTGATGTCTCCACCATAGGACGATTCAGTCTCTCCCACAGCTTTTTTTTAATGCTTCTCCCCATCTCTAAACTGTAGGGACGTTTGCGGCCATGCTTGGACCTGCAAGAAGAAATTCAATCAAAATGATGCATGTGGTCAAAAACCATACTGTAACCATTTTAGAGCTGGTGATTTTAAAAAGTGACAGGACATTTGGAGACAAACGTACGTCAGCATGCTATCTACCACCTCATGGTAGACTCGCTGATAATCTTCCACTGAGAAGTTGTAGATTTTTAAAGTGCTGTCACTGGAGCTGGTTGGCTGGTGGTTGGTACTGCATGGCTCGGGTCTGGGGGGCAATTTTTTTGACACTGGCAGGTCATCATGGGAGATTGCAGAGGGAGGCACTGAGGTCTTTGGAGGTCGGGAAGAACTGGATGCTGGGCTT
Source organism: Aulonocara sp. 'chitande type north' Nkhata Bay (assembly GCF_057382095.1). Taxonomy (NCBI): domain Eukaryota; kingdom Metazoa; phylum Chordata; class Actinopteri; order Cichliformes; family Cichlidae; genus Aulonocara; species Aulonocara sp. 'chitande type north' Nkhata Bay. The sequence goes on from NC_141347.1 coordinate 12,389,732, forward strand.
CGCTTCCTTTTCCGGGGCTGACTGACTGTTCTGTCACGGCGCCGGGGCCTCTGGGTTGAATTAACAACCTGGGGAAAGGTCAGAAGCACACAAGGGAATGTCAGTAGTTAATAGCGACCTCATTTTTTTCAAACAAGACAAAAATCTAAATTTGATGAACCACAATGAAGTCCAAACTTCAAAACCCTCAAATGATTCTGTTCCTGAAATTTTACACATCCAACCTGGTCCTTGCTGCAGCACGGTTGTTTCCTGCTGGCTCTGGGTTTCATTGCATCACGGGCCTGGCATGCAGTGTTTCTCTTACAATAATTATGGTCTTTGAGGTGAGGCACAGTAAGCTGCAGGTATACACAAAAATGACAGTAATGCAGACATCAGTTAGTAGTTCATGAAATATTTAAAAAATAACAAACCCTTTCATATGTCCATAAACTACTTAAACCACTCGCATGGTTGAATAACTTGTCCACAGTGATTGTAACGACAAAAAATATCCAACATGTTCACATAAAATCATAAGAACTAAAACCAGGACAATGCATCAAGGTCAGTGTAATAAAAGACGTGTCAACTTATGGGCTCGTCGTGTTAGAGCTTCACTGCTGCATACCCCCAAATGACATGTCAAATAATAATTTGCATAAGCTAAACAAACACCAAAGTCCATGTTGTATTAAACTCTAATTTCTGTTACAATCATTGCTGCTTATTGCCGTTTTTGAACAATGCAGATGCACAAAATACCTTTGTAACTGGCTAAGCTTGGTCACGTGTGGCACTTATATGGTTTAAAATTACGTGTAGGATATAAAGAAAAGCAAGCTGCAATAATAGGAGAGCCCTGCCTTGTGTGTGGGGGGTAATGAGTTCAAGATCATCATTAGGCTGTGGTGTAATGAGGGACCTCTACCCAGAGGTGACTGTCTTGTCAGGTGAATAATTGTAGCATAAGCCACAATGAAGAAGGAGATTAAAACTTTAGTTAAAAAAGCCCAAAAGCAGAAGCTTTGAGGATTTTAAAGATGATCACAGTTACATGTGGCTCCTGTAAACATGTGACAGTGTGTGTACATTTGAAAATTCAGATGATGCTGCAGAACATGGCTTGCATATTTGTAAATAAACATTTTGGGGATTAGCTTTTCTACAGTGAATAAAGTCTCAGTGTTTACTTGTTTTATTCCCTGATTTTAGTTTTAAATACAAAATAAAGGCCCCCAATCAGGAACATGCACAGCCCACCCCCACCCCCCCCAAAAAAAGCTAGAAACAGGCCTGGTGATCATTATGCACTTGAGTTAATTCGAGATGTAAGATACTCTACTTATTAGCAAAAACTGAACATTTTTATCCCAGCTGCAATCTTTGGTGACATGTCTGCCACAAGATCATTTAATACACACAAAAGAAAACGTTATTATAGGTAACATAACTGTGCATAAATGACTTTATGCACAGTTTACCCGTTTACAGCTACAGTGCAACAGTCTAACATGCAGGTATAACTCCCACGTGCACAGGCACGTTTTTAATGCTTTTTATCCACATTTGTGTCGTCTATATTTTCATGTTGCCCTGTTGCAAAGTGAACTCTTTCTGGCCGTCGAGTAAATATTCAAAACTTATTGAAAACGGTCATAAAATCTCACATTTTCCATGATGGATGATGGTTGCTGGGTCGCTTTCCTCCGTGACATGGGAGTTGGACACTTGTAAGGCTGCAAGAAGTCTTGAGCAGAAAGTTGTCTTACTTTTGCAGAAATCCCTTGTAGCTTTGCACAACACGCCGAGTGAAATCTGTCTGAACTATACCAAAAGATGCAATGCAAATAGAACCTGGAGACGCATAGCAACCACGCAACCTGTCATTTTAAATCACGCATTTTTGTACCTACTGTTAAAAATCACTGTAATAATTGTTTTTAGTGAGTTTTTCCCTCAGTTCAACCTCAGTTATGGCGGCTTTTTTTAATATTTAGGCATCCACATAATTACTCCATCAAAGTGGTGCGTAATGATCATACGAAAATACGTCAAAACAGAGCAAAAGTGGGTTTATTTGCCACAGCATATCACAGCAGCTCATTGTATTTGAAAACTACTGGATTTCATAAGTTGTGCTTATTTTATAAATGGCCCGGAGAGTAGCAAATTCTCTCTTTCTACTCACTGTACTGAACCCGCTGCACTACCCACTTTCACCAATAGGTGTCACCCTTTTACCGTGGAACCAGCTATGTACAGCTCCAAAGTCAATCGCTAGAGAGATCTGTTGCAGTAATAACTTCTTTCCAAAAGGTGTCTGTATAAAAATCTCTGTTATGCTCTGTCAGTTTGCAGTGCCTTAGTCTGTGGTGACATTTTTACTGGCTCATGCTCATGAATCCACATGCAACGCACTGTCTGTCCCAGCCTCAGAAATGGATTTAAGACGTTTTAGTTTGATATATCACCCTGTGGTCAGTTTTTGACATTCGTTTTGTTGCGGTCTTGAAAACAGAAAACAGTTACATCTGAAAGAAGATTTTAAATAAAACAAAAAGGGACAATTATATAATACATAATAATACATAAATGTCTGTTTTTATACAGCACTTTTCTGCTCCACTTGCACACTCAGAGCACTTTATGAAACATGCCTCATTCACCCATTCACACACACATTCATACCCTTTTGTAGTGTTTTTTAAATAACATTGACATGCATTCTCACTCTATACTGTTTATGGCATACAGTATCTGCTTTGTTGTTGTATCACTAAAATAACTTTTGCTTAAGCAACATGAACCCAGATGGTTTAAAAAACAAAAACAAAAAAATCGAATGGCATTACATAACAAGAGAGAAACAATGACTGGAATGTGCAATGTGGATTTCAGTAAGTGTATAAAAGAGGCAACATTTCCTTGTACCATGTGGTCATAAACAGGTTGCTCTTCATTCTAAGAAAGAGCTGGATGTTTACAAAAGATGTGACGGTGTCACCATTTAGTTAGAAAGTATTAGGCCAAACTCTTTAAATCTTTGAATTTAGATGTTTTCAGTCCTGTGGCCATAGGTGTGTAAAATGTAGTACCAAGCCATGCAGTCTGCCTTTATAACATATTGTTTGTGAATGAACGGGTTGTTCTTAAGAGCTCACTGAATTTGAGTGTGATAGTGTGATAGGATGCAACAGTTGCAACAAGTTAGTTTGTTAGTTTGTGAAATTTCTTTGGTCCTACATGTACAACAATCAGCTGTTAGTGCTATCTTTAAGCTTCTATGAGTCCACATCACAGAGAGCTGGGCATCTTGTATGCCCAGCTCTCCTCCACTCTCAACATACCCTGGAATAACAGCTCGAAGAAGGCTCACAACACCATAAATGACTCCTCCCATCCAGACTACAAACTGGATCTAAACCAGGGATGTCAAACTTATACTACACTGTGGGTCACATACAGCGTACCTGATCTCAAAGGGGTCAGACTCTTTCTGTCAGCTTAAAGAAAGTTACTACCTTTAACTTAACATTTAATCCCAGAGATATTTTAATACAAGGAAACTGCATTAAATTGGCGGGCCTAATTATACGATGAAACACAGGTGAGAGTAATGACGATGGGGCTTTCAGTCAAAAATGAGAGGAACAAAAGCAGGAAAAAGGCTTGAAAAAGACAGAAAAAAACCGAACCTACAGACTAAAACAGGAAATGACAAAAACATGAAAAACTAACACATGAAGACAAACGTTCAGGCCGGAGGCTGGAAAAACCATAAACACAGCCAATGTAACAAGGATCAAACAGAACAAATACACTGCAGAAACCTGAAACTATGACATGTTATGACATGACAGAGTGCTTTGAGTAGAAAAGCGCTATATAAGAATCAGTCCATTTACCATTTATCATTTAATCATTGTTGGCTCGCAGACAGACAGACAGGCCTTCAGGCTGGTAGCAGAAGGGTAGAAAAACACATCTTCTCTCACAGGATGGTCACATAAATCAGTCAACCTCAAAGAGCAATTAATATTACTCCCCAACATTATCATATCTGCTATACATAATAATAATAATGATAATAATTAAAAGAATGCCAAATATATCCAAGATACTGACAGGTGAGGGGATAAACTTTCAACAGTTAAAGCAGCACATCATCTGCCAAAGCCAGTGGCATATTTTTCATATTTCAAATAAGCAGTCTGAATCTGTACCAAGATCTTCATTTCCTCATGCTCCACCTCTTCACCCACTTTCAGGAAATTCGCTGACAGATATACAAACAGACAAATAGCTCTATGTGTCTGATCATATTGTAATTAAAGCATGGGAAGCCCCAAGCATCCCGACAATATGGTAATTTTACTTTTGAACACTAGGTGTTCTAGTCTTTGTGGCTGTACTTCTATTAAACTTCTCAAAAGGGATTCATGTATTTTTTCTTAAACCAACAAGTATTTATTTGTACTTCATGCTCTGTGTTGACCAGTATATCAGTACTAGTGCTGATATTAAATGGGTTCTGTGGAAACCATTCCACGTGACTGAGCGAGAAGCAGTTTGCCTCTCAGTCTAATAAACCCTTCACTGCACAAGGAGCCATTTTTGGTAACTTAAATGGACATCAACATTGACCTCGTTATGACTCACTGTGATTTCGTAGAACCAGGTGAATTTCTTCCAGTCAATCAGCAAAGATCAGGTTATGTGGCAGATAATGCAGTGAGATCACTGCATCAGCTCGATCAGCCTGAAGTATTTCAAACTTCAGCGTTCTTCAAGAATTCAGGAAACTGGGTGTTTTTGGCCTTAGCTACTCACACACTTGTCATCATCAGAGATGGGCAGTAACACATTACAAGTAATGTATCATTGTAATCCGATTACTTTTTTCAAGTAATGAGTAAAGTAAGGGAGTGTTTTACTTGCATCTATTTGAAAGAGTGAGTGTAAACAGAAAAAAATATATCTTATTTTATATTCTGGAATATGCAGAAAATAGGTTTAATTGTCAAAGACTGTTGCATATAATTTAATTTTTGCTTGATGCAATGTGCACAAAGTTAAAAGATTAAAACTAATAAAACAAGTTTTGAAAAGAGACTTTTTTATTTGATTACATTTTGTATGATGGATTATGCAGAAAAAGTAGAATTGGGCTGAAAGGTCTATTGCTTTATTGCCTATTCAGGTTGTGTATCATGTTTTTAAAAAGTAACTAAGTAACTGAGTAACTAACTACTTTTGAAAATAAGCAGTCAGTAAAGTAACGTCAGTAAATTTCTGACGAAACCACCACTAGTTAGAAGGCAATTTGTCTACTTCTTGTTACATAGTTACAATTTCTACATCAGTATTTTGCTTTCAGTCGATTTACTGTTCTTTCAAAACTGGCTGACTGACTCAAAAATGTACTCGCTTTTGTTTTGGAGCTGTCTACTGTATTAGGATGTGCTCGATTCAGAGAGTTAACTAGAATGAACTTAAATCTTTGAAAAGAAGTGTAAATGTTTAGCCACATTCTGTTATTACCGCATTATTAGAGCAGCGTCATCAAGTACTGTAACACTAGGACGTGCTACAGTTTGATATGTATGTTTGTATGTTATATTTATGAAAAATGCCAGTGAGAAGAAAAATGATGATAAATCAATGGTGCTGTAAAGGTTCTGTGTGTTTTCCCGAATGGTTTTTATATACATGCTTATTGGAAAAATGTATACCCTAAGTGGGTGAGGAACTATATACGGTTACTTCACTGACCTTGACTTGCACAATAAAAACCCCAAAAAGTCACAGAAGTACAAGAAAACACTGTAATATGCTCCAATAAGACTCTGAGGGCTAAACAGAGGACTTATTACTAAATGATGAGATTTCAGTGTTGTAATAACATCTCTCACAAATTGATTATCTGCACTTTATTGTTGAGGTTAAGGAGCAGCAAAAGAGCAGATACTGGATGCAAATACTTTACATGCATTCAAACAAAGAAACGTGCATTCAGAGTCACATGCACAGGGAGAAGACAGTGCTTTTTGGAATAGAAATATCCTTTATTGTGAAATTCAGCTGTTCCAGCAGCAAAGTGACAGGCAGATGGAGCATTATTCATTTAACTAGCATGGTTAATGGCACTGAATATGTACAAAGATGATATATTCTTGTCTTTTTAAAATGATTTTTTCGACTCACTCCTGATTTGTTATTTACAGTGCAAATTGTTGCGTGTACAGCCTAAGATTAAAACACAAATAGACACAAACAAATAATACGTCGTCACATTTATCTTTACATTTATGTAACTTCATGTAAGAAAATCAACTTTGTGTAATCTGAATCCATTCAAAAGCGTCTTTGTTGCAGTTTATTGGCTACTGTGATGGTATTGACTTTGGGTAATCATAAATGCTCAGTCGTTCCCAAGTCCCGTTTTTGGTGTCCAGCCAGTTGCTGGGAGAATAGATCCCTATCTCTCCTTCCTCCACTTTCTCATTTTCCTCAGAAGGACAAAACTCTTCCTCCTCTGAGCTGCTTTTCCCGGCGCTGTCTCCCCTGTCGCGAAACTTCTCTTCATTAATATTCTTGTAGCAGAAACTGCAGATCCTCAGCTTTTTAGTGGGGTGGATGTGATCGATAACGGCACGTTGCTTGTGTTGCCTCCCTAAGATGATGACCAGAGGGGCAACTGGTTTCCTGTTCAACAATGTGTGGTGCTGTGATAAAGAATAGAAAAAGGGACACACGTTGAGCTGATGTCAGTTTCACAACAGGAAGGTTTATTCTTCACAACAGCTTAGAACAGCTTCAGATATCACCATACTAACTGCAAAGAAATGGCCTTATGCTTCAGTCCGGTTTACCATACATGGCCACAGTTCCCTGAGCTAGAGACTGTATAAATCTCTCAATACAACTTTGACAAAACATAAACAAAATGTTGCTTAAATCCATTGATAATATCAGATCCACAATGTATCACAATAAACACATTTGTTTTACAAAGATAAACAAAACACAATAGTGTACTCTGTACTTCATTTTTAACTACATTTACAAACATCATAAAATTAACTCATTTTTAAACATTTTAATTCTTGTTCAGCACTAAATTATTTATGTGAAATGTATTTCCACTGTACTGACAATGTAACTTCTGTTTTTTAAAATATAGCTATTTTACTCTTTACAAGAAAATAATGTCTTTGACATAAAACAAACATATTCACTAGGGGTGCAACGATATTCGTATCGATATTGAACCGTTCGATACAGTGCTTTCGGTTTGGTACGCATATGTATCGAACAATACAACATTTGTAATTTATTTTATCAACTTTCCTTCTGACGATGCTGTCTGTGTTGAGCGCTCAGTGAATCTGCGTTCGACTACTCCGCCTAGGCTGCACTGTCGAGCGCAGATCCACTGAGCGCTCAACACAGACAGCATCATCAGAAGGAAGAGCGCAGGGCAAGCTAGCGAGACAGAAGTTAAGCTCTCCTTGCAACATGGACCTCCGCCACCCTCATTTAGATCTGGCGTTTGGAATTATTTTGGTTTTCATGTGACGTATGACCCTGAAGGTAAGCGAGTCATGGACTAAAGTAAAACAGTATGTTGGATGTGCCATGCAATGCTCAATTACATGGGTGGGAACTAGTGTGTTAGCGCAGTTAGCTCGTTAACGTGTTGGCCGTCTAGCCCCATGCACGGGGCGATCGGCGGTAGCTCGTTAACGGAGATTTGCCGTGTTGTGGCGTTAAGGTCATTTCAACGAGATTAACCTGAAAGCACTAGTGGGAACACAACGAATATGACTGCACATTTACGCCGACATCATCCTAGTGCAAAGACAAGTGGAAGCAGACAAAAACAAGCAAGCATGCTACTAACTTTAGCCGAGTCATTTAGACAGCTGTTTAATATGCTGCTGAGAATATAGCCCAGAAGAAGTGGATAGTATAGCTTTTATTTTGGAAAGAGACATTTCTCTGTAATAAACTCTCTTTTCCAAAGATGAGTGATTCCTCAATCAGATACAGGGCTCGCAATATCGCTAGCCCGACGTCCCGGGGCTAGCGATTTTTTCAGTCGGGCTACCAAAATCTATCTCTTCCCTGCCCGTCGGGCTATTGTAGGAAGGGAAAATATATGTCAATGCTTTTGCATTCTTTCAGAAATGTAGCTGGGTAATTATGTCATTGGCATCGGTGAGCCACTGTCAATATGTGACATATTGAAATCGCGTTTGAATTTGCGCTTGTTTTTTTGCTTTCACTTTGCAATCGTGCGAACTGTGTATAGAGAGCGACAGCACTGATCCGTGAGTGATGATAATTTGTGCACCAATTCCTCTGACATCGTCTTATCAATCGTTAGCTTACTATGCAAACATGACAAGTGAAATCTCCCGCAGCAAGCTTAAACATGTGAGAGGTTGATCGCGCAGAGAATCGCTGAGCTTATGTGAGTGAGCGTGTAAAAGCGGCAGGATATATATTTTAGTTCTGCTGAGCCAAATAAGACAGGTCAGGGTGAAGAAGTGACAGCCAAAGAAAAGCTTACCACAAAACGGAGAAGTTATGACAAATCAGACTATAAGGCAAAAAGAAAGTGCAGCTTTATGGTTTCATGGACAAAATAATTTCTGTGGCTGCAATATGACGAGCTATATAACCGGGGCTGCACATAAGTGGTCCGCAGGTGCGCATTCGCTGTCAAAATAAAAAACACGCACAAGGGTTAGGGTTAAATTTAAAAACTGTACTTTTGAGTTAAAATATATATTTATAATTTTAATAAATGACAAATTAAAAAGGCATGAACATTTTTTTTGTATCGAAAAAATATTGAACCGTGACACCAAAGTATCGAACCGAACCGTGAATTTTGTGTATCGTTGCACCCCTAATATTCACTGTTCTTATACAACCTACAACTATATAGAGTGCAATGCTCCTTTAACAGCGTTCACTACTACTATGCAGTCAGCATTGATCAAACAGTTTCCTTATAACACTTTATAAATGTCTTTGTATTAAACCACAACATCAACCAGAAGAATAAAACATAGTATAAAACCCATTTATCAGAGTGCATAATACATTACTAGTTCACAGTCCAGAAGTCTCTCACAGGTCAGATTAGCTCCCCCACACACACACTCAGTATTCCACATTAGCCAAGTCCGCTAGCATTAGCATCATTTAGCCTGCAGCCTTAACCCACAATTCAGACACAACTCAGAACGAATCCATTTCTTTAGCGAGTTGCGCTCATTACCCACATAAACAACATCGTCCGTTTGTAAGGTCTGCAGTATACATTCATTTAAATGCATTTACTAACCTGTGATAAAGAATAGAAAAAGGGACACAGGTTGAGTTGATGTCAGTTTCACAACAGGAAGGTTTATTCTTCCTCTGTGCCCCAAAACGCTACTCGATACCACTGCGCGTAATGCGCCCTCTAGCGGCTGGATGTAGGATAGCATTTTAAATGACAGGTACAAAAATACAATCACAACAAAAACCTTTGGGGGGGGGGCTGTTTTCCCCAGTTTATTTCTGATACCAGATTCTACTAGAGAGCTATTCTCAACTCTCTACATTAGGAAAGCGCAGGCCAATAAAGAGTCTGTTTTGGTAGTGTTTTTTGACATAGAAAAGGCATATGATATGTTGTGGAGGGATGGGCTTTTAATCAAGTTGCATAAGTTGGGTATTGGTGGCAGGACATTCAATTGGGTCCAAGACTTTTTATCTGGTAGGAAGATCCAAGTGCAAATTGGGTCTACAATTTCTAATCAGTGCATGGTTGAGAATGGAACGCCACAGGGCAGTGCGATTAGTCCCCTGCTTTTTGTTATAATGATCAATGATGTTTTTTCTGATGTTCCTGAGGGAATTGGGAGGTCTTTGTTCGCTGATGATGGTGTGTTATGGAAAAAAGGAAGAAATATTGAGCACCTAGTGGGCAAGGTTCAGGAGGCTGTGAATATGGTGGTTGAGTGGGGATTTGACTGGGGATTCAGGTTTTCGGTGGAAAAAACAAAAGTGATGTTCTTTACCAAAAGAAAAGTGAGTGAGACTTTCACATTGACACTGTATGACAAGGTAATTGGGAAAGTGAGCTCTTTTAAGTACTTAGGTGTTGTGTTTGATTCGAGACTGACATGGTGGGAGCATATTGATCGGATTGAAACCAAATGCAACAAAGTTATTAATGTTATGAGGTGTGTAGCTGGGAGGGGTTGGGGAGCGAGCTCTTCTGCTTTGAAAAGACTTTACCAGGCATTAATTAGGTCGGTCTTTGATTATGGGTGTGTGGCATATGGTTCAGCAGCTCCTTCTGTGTTGAGACGTTTGGATGTTCTGCAATTGAAAGCCCTTAGAGTATGCTGTGGAGCTTTTAAGACGTCTCCAGTCGGTGCCCTACAGGTGGAGATGGGAGAAATGCCCCTAAATCTTAGGAGGAAGCAAGTGTCGGTGAATTACTGGGTTCATCTTGGTGGTCATGGTGACGCACATCCCACAAAGGAGGTACTTTTGGAATGCTGGGAGTATGGAAGAAGTCAGAAGGCTCATTTTGGAAAGGTGGGGAATCAGTGGGCTAAGGAGTGTCAGGTGTATGAACTTAAAATATGTCCTGCAGTAGTGTTCTCTGTGGTTCCCCCATGGTTATTGGAGACCCCTCCTGTGGACTGGTACTTGCTGGAAAATTATTGTCATGAGCCAAAAGAAAGAGTCATAAAGCTAGCTTACCACAGTCTGCACTTTTTCTGTTACGTATTAAGAGTTCAGGTGTTACCAATTAACACGTTTCTATGGTGAGAGAAAAAAGAGAAAGAGTCCTCGAGGTCAACCAGAGCGCTTATGACGCCGAGCGGTGGATTTTGAACCCCGCTACTCAAATAAAGACTACAGCCAAAGTAAGTTTCCAGAGCGACCTCCATCCCCTATCCCGGAGGCTGCTCACTCACTGACGCCGTAATAATCACCACGCGCCCCATCGTTCTTCGCCCTCGCGGCTGGCGCGAGCAAACTTACCTGCAGCAGTCAGAACCTGTTCACAAAGCTCCCCCTGATTCGACCCTGAACGCAACTATACAGCTGCTAGCCACAAGAGAAATGCAGGCATGTATCTGGGCTTCGGTATGCACCACAGTGCACAGTGCTGCCTCCACACTGGGGCCCCTCCTAAAGAGAGCAGGCTTGACCACCGCTGCTCCCGCCTACGGTGGACTGTGCGCACTAGAAAGTGATCGCGCAGATCAATACGCCACACTGTCGCACTCTTGTCAGGATTCAGCCGCTAATAAATTTTTATGTGCGTGCCTTCACGCCTGTCAGAATCCCCTCAATGGCATTAATGAAGGCAGCAATAATGAATACACTGTCGGGCATTATGCTGCGGTGGATACCTTTTAAGATCTATCCCACAAATATCTAGGCACTGCACACCCACTACATGCAGCCTAGAAGCGATTGGGCTCTCGCTTTGCGGTCTTTCTCTGCCCTTCTCCACTATTGGCTGGAACAAACCAACCCCCCAATTTGCTGCAAACCACTGACAAGCATAAAAAAAACCCAAAACATAATAACTATTGCAACTGCTGCTTGCATGCATTATAAAACCGCCTCAATTTGCCACGCATTGTTATTGTTGTCTAATACCTCACATGTTTTCTAAACAAAAAAGCTAGAAAACAAGAAGGGTTAAGTACTTCTTAATAAAACATAACGTGGCTTTTGACTGAAACAGCTCCCTCTTGTGTCTGAAAGCAACATCAGCAGCGGCACCAGCTCACACAATCGTGCGACTTCTTGAGTTTTATTACAAATGGAAACATGTCACCAGGGGCGAGAAAAACATGTGTTTTCTGTAATTAAATAGTCATTCACTTTACTAAGGAAGCAGTGGAAAACGTGTCATAACAATGAAAGTTTCAAAAGACGGTAAAGGCGTTGTATGTCATAGTTCTGTACAGTCTGTTAATGTTGGGGCTCTTCAGCGTCCGCCCCTCCAGGCTCCTCCGCCACGCTTCTTCCCTCCTCCTCCTCCTCCTCCTCCTCCTTTAACCTTCTTCCTCACGCCGGTCGCCTGTTCCGTGTCATCATCGTCTCCGTCCCCTCTTTTAGGCCTTTTCCTTTTGTCGCCTTGCTCCTTCATTTCCTGGGGAACACAAACGTTTTCTTAATGTTCATCTACACTAATAGCTGACTATATTCTATATACAGGCATTTTAGGTCAAGATGGAACAAGTTTAATTTTAAAAAATCAAACATTTCTAAATATGTATTTTTGAAGAAATTAGCCAAGGTTTAGCCAAGTTTCAAACATTTGTTCGTAACTTTTAGTTTATGCTTGCAGTCATTGCTCTTTTAAATATATGGTTACATTTAAATCATTACACTCCCCAACAACTTTACCACCTACACCTGCCTGTTAATGCAAATATCCAGTGTGGTCAGTTCTCTGGTCATCTGCTTCGAAACTTGAAGCAGATGACCTGCGGCAGCAGAAGACCACACAGAGTGCTGCTCTGGTCAGCTAAAAACAAGGAACTGAAGCTAGAAGCTGCATGGTCTCATGAAACAGAAGGACAACAGAAGATTGGAAAAATGTTGCCTTGTGTGATGAGTGTTGATTTCTGCTGCCACAATTGGATAGGATGGTAACAGTTGGCATAAACGACATTTTATCAACAGCTCAGGTTGCTGGTGGTGTAATGGTTTTGGGGATATTTTTCCAGCACACTTTGGGATCCTTAGCACCAACTGTTTACTGTTCATACACCACAGCCTGTCTGATCATGTCCATCTGTTTATGACCACGCTGTATCCATCTTCTGATGGCTGATTTCAAGAGGATAACACACTGTGTCACAAAGCTCAAATCACCTCATGTAGAAACATACCACTAAATACTGATGCATTGGCCAGGCAGGCTCAGACGGGTTTATGCACCATTGTTTTCACACAGCATGTTTTTTTCTTCTTCAAATTTTAGGCTATACCTGACAAATACAGAGAAAAGACACAATAAAGACAGGATGACTTACTATTTTGGCAAATCTCTGGGCCTCGCTCACCCTCTCCACCAGCATCATCACTTCCTCCTCTTGGGTTGGAAAGGCTGGAAGTTTCTTCCCAATCAAGCTTTCAATTCGCTGGAAAAGCTCCACATCATACCTATGGTTATATGGACACCAGACACATTTACTTGCTGCAGTGACCTTCCTCTCCAAACCACAGTATTGCACAACTTACTCAACCATGTCAAAATGGTATAAAAATGGCAATAAGTGGAAACAAAGCAGAGATGTTATTGTATATGGAATGACTGGTGACAATAAAAAGGCCCTTCTTACTGAGTGACGAAAGTGATGGATTTTCCAGATCGTCCTGCTCTGGCTGTTCGGCCAACCCTGTGAATATAGTCCTGTAGGATCAAACACATCCACAGATCAGCTCATCGGTGAAGTGAAATAAATCATCAAACGCACCACCAACATGATTATCAGCGCCTCGGTACCTTAGAGTGAGTGGGAATGTCATAGTTGATGACGCAGTCGACATGAGGAATATCCAGTCCTCTGGATGCCACGTCAGTCGCCAGCAGCACCGACCGAGACTTGGACTTGAACTTGTTCAGAGCTCCAAGACGTTTATTCTGCACGGCGAAGGAAGGAAGATCCAGATCACATCACAGTATCCACCAGAAAGAAAAAGGGAAAACTTTCACTTCCTTAAAAACTCCATTTGATAAATGTCTGTGTGCATATTTACACACAACTCATATCATACATTAGGTCACATTTGCTGTAATGCCACAAAACCAGAAAGAGGGCTGACATCCAGCCAAACGGGACCAAAGCTGGTCAACATTCACTTTCATTCATGAGTGAAAGAAATTTTTCTTGGTCTACAAAAACAGCATCTTAGATGGTGCAAAGAGCTCTATTCAAACATTTAAGTGAACTGCAGCCTGATTTGAATGTAGATTTGATTGTAGACTGCTTATGGTAAACTGCAGACCATGACAATGACTTCCAGATGTTTCCAAATGGTACAAAAAGTACACTAACTTGCATGTAAAGTTAATTAAGCATGACTTTAGCATGTGTTGCAAGTGTGATCATAAACCAAACTGTTTACAGGGTTTTATAGTATGCGTAGGTAATGCTGACAGAGCAGCAGGCACTATAATGAATGCTAACATCTCAGGTTAAATCCTTATACTCAACCGAGTCTCTGAAGCTTTACCTGACTCATCTGCCCATGTAGAGGGATAGCAGTGATGCCGAGGTTCCTCAACAACAGCGCCACCCGCTGGGCTGTGTTACACGTGCTGCAGAAAATAATAAAGGAGTTCCCGGCCAGCTCGTTCAGGATGGAAACCAGGTAGCAGTCCTGTTGGCAAAACCAAGAGCTAAACTTACTGAATATAAAACAGCTTCAGCAGGTCACAAACACAACTGTCAGCACATGGTCAGCACATGTACACGTGTGCACCCTACCTTGTACTTAGATGGTATAAAGATGTAGTACTGCTGCAGTTTGTCTACTGTGGAGTATTTCGTAGACACCGCGCACTTCACAGGATCTTTCAAAGCTGCTCTCTCTAGTTTCTGGACCTGTAAACATATGACAGAAGGTCAGGCAAAGGCTACTCTGGCAGCTGCTTATTACTGTCCCCCATAATGTGCAGGACAAGGACGGCTAAAAGAAACGCGACTAACATTCTCCGTCATCTAGAGTCGACAAAGAGAGAAGAACACAAAGATACCTTTTTGGTCATGGTAGCCGAGAACAAGAAAGTGCGTCTTTCTCTTGGGATCACCTTCAAGATTTTATCCACCTGGTAAAAAAATAAATAATAATAGGTATAAAAATGACAGTTTACATCAGCTACATGCTTCTTGAAATTTGTACAGGTTAAATTCTCGAAAACCTTCTCTGTTTATAGGCAAAGAGCTTCACAAATGGACACGTCACAGGCGCAAATCTAGCCTGAGGCGTTGGAGGTGTGGAGCCCGTAGCCAGCAGGTTTTTAATTTAAAGCTCAGCCTATCAGCTATTTGTAATCTTTCAAAATGCTCCACTGTCAACCAAAAAAATATACGTCAACTTGGGTTTTTACCAGCTTACGGCCAGTAATGCGAAGTTTAGGTAAATTTCACTTTTTGGATTTAAACTGCCATAAAGGTTGTCACATTCACTTTAAAATGCTTTCATCAATAACCTTTGAGCCTGCCATTTAACAGCACACTGAGGAGGATGTGGCTGAGGTGCTATAGTGAGTCTCCTACCAATAGGAAGCTACTGACCTCAGTTTCGAAGTCCATGTTGAGGATTCTGTCTGCTTCATCCATGACCAGGAACTTCAGCGCTCGTAGAGAGAAGCCCTTTGTGTTCTCGAGGTGATCGATCAAACGACCGGGCGTGGCTGGAAAAAAACAAAACGATTTTTTTACTTAAAAGTATATCATCAAAATCAGTTTATAAAGGATACAAACATTACAACAGTGGGTGAACATAAGCAGACGTGTGAAGTGTGAAAAATATGCAACGCTCTTAAAGGTAAAGTCTTACCAATAACGATGTGAGGCTTTTTCGCTAACACCAGGGACTGGGACATCATGTCGATTCCACCAACTATCACGGCTGCAACGGAAGACAGACGGATTTAGAGCACAGAGCCTCCCGCACTACTGCAAGCCGCCTCACCTTTCAAGGACACGTACCGCACTTAACGCCGATACTGGAGCCCAGGGCCTCAAACTGCTCAGAGATCTGAAATGCCAACTCTCTAGTGGGGGTGAGAACAAGTGTGTGAAGCCTCTGGGGGGAGGCCAGCAGCGACTGGAGGATAGGCAGAGCGAAGGCACCGGTCTTTCCTGAACCAGTCTCCGCCAGGCCAATAACATCCTTCCCTGCAGGTCACAAGGAGACAAGAAATGTTACGCACTTTAACCTTTAGAGATTTAAACAAGTCCTGAGATTCAGACTGAAGCGCTGCTCCTTTAGCTTCAGTCCATGTTAAATCGTAATGATTCACAGAGAAATATGGAGAAGTTTCATATGTTACACGTACAGATATGAGGTGTGTAATCACGGTATGAATTTGAGCACAAACTGATTTCCAATCCTCTGCTGAGATTTCAGATTTCAAATCCCTGGGCCATGCATTTAGCCCATCATCTCTGATTAACAGGATATTTGCTGTCATTGTTACTTCAACTTGTTTTTTTGATGGTCTAGTACAATGATGCACAAATGGTGGCTATGCTAATGCCAAAACAAAGCTGAAAAGTAGCCATACAAAAACATATAAAAACAAGTTCATGAATATTTGAACATTCAGGGGCTGGTAGTGTCGGAGTAAATCTGCCTCTTTTAATAATTCAATTTATTCATGTCCTTTCTTCACTTTGTATAATAAACATTTGTCCCAGTCTTGTAGAAAGTTTTCTTCTTTCTTTTTCTGTCTGTATGCGAGTTTGTCCATCACAAGGATCTCCTCAACAACAACCACCCATTGTCTACAGCTCATTGTTTAAAACCTTAGGGGACTTAAACAGCATGGACGCAAATGGCCTCTAAGATGATCCAAGTAGAGGATCTGAAACAATCGTTGGAATTACATAACTAAATATTTCCCGCAGAGCGAAAAGAATTTTATTCCAGAAGGGTTGTATTTTTCCTGATGTCCAAAAATGTGCGTATGGTTGTTCCGTGTGATCATGTACTGTTACTTGAGTAAAACTGACAGAAAGAGGTAAGCGTGATTTCTCACCTTGCAGAGCCACCGGTATAGCTTCTATCTGGATCTTCGTGGGGCTCTTCCATCCCAGCTGATCACAAGCCTCGCATAGGACATCAGTAACACCCTGTCGGAAGCAGACAAAAGGTAGAAATCTTTGTAACACGATCGTAATTGTGTACTAGCGCCGTATATGTCTCACAGACATATCCCATTCATATTTAAAAGGATAAAATGAGGTTTACATAACACAGCGGAGTTGTAGCTAACTCGAACAGCAGTGGTCTCTCCGTGTTAATGTGCCTGACTCTTTTCCTTCACTCGCTGAAGCAAACCTACCAGATCCTTGAAGCTCTTCACCGTCTCGTCGTTTTCTCCGCCATCACCGTGATCGCTTCCTTCATCGCTGCTCGAAATTTCGTGTTTCGTATGTGTTTGGCTTCACGCTCTCCTCGTCCGCCATGCTTTTCGCCCCAACGTGTCGTCAGTTCCGCACTGCGCAGATGCGGAAACGAGTTCGAGCTTAAGCCGCAGTGGATGATGGAAGTTTGTGTTTACGACCGAAAACGCCAGTGATTGGCTAAAAATACGACATGGGAATTTCTGTCGCGGATTGATTCACACTGAAACAAGATTAAACCAGTTTTTTGAGTTTTTATTTGGCTGAAGATCAAACAGTTTTACACTTTTACTGTTGTCAGTGGTTGGAAAACATTCTATAACTATTTTTATGTTAGGAGATCTGCAATAAAAAAAACAGAAAAAAGTAATACAAGATTGCTTCTAAGGTCAAGTTGCAAACAGGTGGTTGGAAGAAAAACAATTTCAGAGTTAAAAAACAAGACAAAAAAAACAAAACAATATGCTGGATGTGAAAAAGCACTTCTGTGCAGAGCATAGTGTTCTTCTCTTGAATTGACTATGCAAGTTACCCAGTAAAATAAACAGATTTCTTACTCTTTTTGAAATGCACATTCTTGTTGATGCAACAAAAATCTAACCCAGATCAAATGAATATGAGCCTGTAGAGAACAAAGCTGAGGGTGTAGTGGCCTTTCACTGGTAGGTGACAGACAAACTGATTCTAGCTGAAAGTTTGAAGACGGCTACCTCTATAACTCTGCACAGAAAACACAAAACAAACACACTGCTGTTGTTCAGCTTGCCACACTGATCATCATTATCGGCAGTACGCTCCCGAGTCTTAGAGGAGTCCCTCCATCTCCCTCATAAAGGCTTCATACACCTGGTCTTTAGTCTTCATGTTGGGCTGAGACACAGCACCCATCTGTGATGGATTGGCCACGCCCATAGGAGCTGTTGCCGTGTGCTGTTTCTGCCACTGGCCTCCTCCCACACCTTCATCTCCCCTCCTTCCTCCAACAGAACCCCCTGCTTTCTCCATGGGCCCAGGTGCTGCTCCTGGCATTGTTCCAACCTTGTCCCTACGCACCCTCAGCGCTGTGGGCACAAAGCGGGTCACCTCTGCCTTGGGATTGATAATTTGAGGTTTGGCAGAGATGGTAGCCCCGCCTGCACCGGCACCTGCTGCCAGGTTGCCTCCTGCAGCTGCGACAGAGGTGATGTTTGCGCGTTTTTCGATGGTGGGAGGGTGGTGATGGCTGGGGGGATTGCTGCCCGGATTGGTGCCTGTGGAGGCAGCAGCTGTCCCAGGCGGAGGGGGCATCTGCATGACACCAGGTCGCATGGGCATGGCAGGGGGTTGCAGGTTGGTCTGTAAACCGTCCTGGCTGGATCCTGAGCCTTTTTGTCGCTGAACAATGTTTGGAGGAGCACTCAGCACATTGGAATTGAGAGGTGGAGGGAAGAGAGACAGAGGTGGTGCAAGAGGACGCGGAGGCCCTCCAGCTCTTGGGGGAGGAGGCGGGATACCTACAAGGAGAAAAAAAAACATAAATGAGAAATGCATTCAACAGAAGTTCTCACTATTTTATATCTTTAGATTGCCTCCACACACGTGCCTACCTGGTGGTGCTGGGGGTGGTAATCTGGGAGGTGGACCACGTGGTGGAGGGCCTGGTGGAAGGCCAGGAGGGGGGCCTGGTGGAGGACCAGGTGGTCGACCTGGTGGAGGCCCAGGAGGCAGAAGCCGAGGCATTGGAGCCCTCATTCCTGCAGGCATGCCAGGAGGCCTCAAGAACGGAGGAGCACCTGAAGATAACAGAAGATCTCTTTGAAAAAACGATGCAGAGCACTCACACTTAGAGAAGTAGAAGACCCCCACAGAACAGGCACAGGAAATTATTCTAGTATGACTTCAGAGTTGAAGCAATCAATCTTTTAGCTAATCAGAATGCGAACCTGGTGGGGGGCCAGGAGGTGGGCCAGATGGTGGACCAGGAGGCCTCATTGGTGGTGCCGGAGGTGGACCAAGTGGTGGAGGTCCTGTCATCGGTGGCCCTTGCATGTGTGGAGGCCCTTGCTGTCCCGTGGTCCCAGCTGGAGGGGGTAGTCACTGATTGGCCATGAGATGGGACTGGTTGTCCCCTGGAGGGCCTCTGTCCTCGATGTCAGAGCTGTCTGATTCATCTGTGTATTCTTCCTCTACCTCTTCTTCTTCCTCCTCGTCAGGAACTGACTGACCTGAAGACAAAAAATGAACAAATAAAAATGGCATAGCATATCATCATACAAAGAAAAGACACTGTGAGGAGCACTAGCTTAGTAAGTGCTTAGCACTAACAGTACCTGCCATCCTTAACATCATGGCTTGCAGAGGTGTAATGGCCTTGGTCTTCTTCACAACCCTCTTCTTCTTCCTTTTTCCTTCACGGGGTGCCTCTGCAGGCATATCTGCGAAACGTACGCTACGACCTGCAGTAGTTAAATAATAACAAATTCAGGAATACAACAGAATAGAAACAGTTATAAGATCAAGAGATAAATAAAGGCAACAAAGACGTGAGTTGAGGCTTAAATGTGTTGAAGCAGTCAGAAACACTCACCACCATGTCTTTCACTTCTGTCTCTATCTTCTTCTCGTTCTCTCTCATCGTCCTGCCTGTCCAAGCGCATTCTCTGTTCACCATCTCCCCCTTCATCTCTCTCTTCTTCACTGATGTCTTCAGAGTCGCTGTCGTCATCAATATCGTCCTGATCTCTGTCGCTCTCACTCCCGCTGTCCCGATCTCTCCCCAAATCCATTGCAGAGTCCTTTTCAAATCCAGGAATGGAAGGCTCTGTTCAAAGGAGAAATAGTGTAACAAGAAGAGGACAATGTGCATACAATATACCTCTCATTCCTGCATCAATTTATGCAAGAATTATTATAAACTGAGGAACCCCGCCCCCCAAAACTGTCATGTAGTTTCCAACACACCTTGACTGAGTCAAAATAAAGAGACAGCTGCCCTCTTTTAGTCTCATAGTCCAGTTCAAGTTTGCGTAGCTCTTTGTAGGTTTCAGGATTCTCTCTTTCGTACAGACGAACAATGCGCTCAAATGTCTCACGCAACTTCTTCCTCTTGTCCCGCAACACCTTCTCATTCAGCAACGGCTGCTGAACTGGGTTGAACTCTGTTCAGAAACAAAGTAATTATTTTCATTAGAAAAGCAGCAAATTAATTGTAGAATTCAGATTTTGACTGTGATTTTCTGCTGTTACCTAAAGGCCTGAAATACTTAAATACACACACTAATTATATATAGCATTAATCTACTGATACATGTGTTCCACAAGCTCAGGTCCTCTACAAGTGGCAAACATACAACTAAATAGTTACAACTAAATATATCTCTAACATCTAAATTGCATAAACTCTGCCCTGTCATCTCACCCATCTCATCCAGCTTCTCCATGTCTCTGATGATCTGTCTGGGATCCTTCATCTTCAGGACTGCTGCTCTCACCATCATCCTCTGCTTCTTGTTCTAATATTTCCAAATGAAAACGATGTTACCATCATATTATCACAGTATTGTTATCCTGTATTGCATATTTAGAAATATCTTTTTTTTTTTAAGTGAATGGTTCTAACCTTTTTTAACTCCCTTTTTCTGGCCTCCTTTCCTGTAGAAGGGGGGGAAGAAATGACCATTTTTATATCTAATCAGCAACTGAGCAATATCCAGCAGATCAATTCATGATTGAATTAGCGTCAGTTTGTTATCAGCACTTACTGGCCTGGTCGGTGGGATTCATAAACTTCCCACTCTTGGTGGAGGAGGTTGAACGTCGCCCCATTGTGACGGTAGGTCTCCTTCACGCTGCCATGTAATACAGCAAAACAGAAGAGAAGTGACTTGTAAAGGAAACCTTACGTTGTTATTTTGTGGTACGTTCAAGAATAAGTCGGATTTTGTCACAACCTAAAAATAACACTTTTAGCTCATATTTATGAATCACTGAGACTTTAAACAATGTTTGAATTCATTTTTGACAAATTGCAGCCTCCTTTTTGTTAATTCTAACTTCGATATCAAGGCAGTTTAACCAAACTATCTACAATACACGCCTTAAAGAATTTTACTGTTAGCTATTATTAGCAAAGAAGATAAGAAAGTTGACAATCAACGCACGAGTCAAACTATCTAAGCTCTTTGCACAATTAAACTATTGAATGAGCTGATAAACACCACAGAGCCAATCAAACATTTGTAACACATACATACATATGTTAAATCATGCCGGTCAAAAGCATTTGCCTGGCAGGTTAGCGGCTAACGTTAGCTTGCACTTATAGCTAGGCCCGCGTTAGCAACGAAAGCAGCACAGGAGGGAAAAATTCACTGTACCTTTTGTTCAGTAAAAACTCACAGGGCACAACGCCCTACACACACGCACACCTCCGTGTGCCAAAAGCAATGCAACACGTTTTGCGTACGTCCTGAAAGAGAAATCCAAACCCCCCAGGATTGAATATCACACCGTGGCTTCGCTAACTGTCCGCCATGTTTACTGCCGCGAATGAAAGCGGAAAGGCGATTTTGACGTCATCAAAACAAGCGAGCAGTGAAAGAAAAATAAAACTAACTGGGCGAACGGTATTATTTAAAACTTCACTTCATAGCATTTGTACATATACTAGGACTTTATCATATTCATATTGTGTGGCGCAATGTAACTCTAATGATAATGAAGGGTGATTCTCGTTACAGGTTCCAAGACTGCAATCTAGCGATACTGCCCCCTGATGGTTACAAGCAGCAATTACAACCTCGCTGCACTGATGTGCCAAAAAGTGATCGTATGCCAATCACTTTTTGCGTGTTTTTTTTATGTCTAGATCTCTTTTTATGTTTTTATATAGTTGCTTATATTGTTAAATAGGCTGCAGTAAACAGAGTTTAAAAATGGGTTATATGTTATATGTTTTGTAGCAGTGCTCCTGCTGCTCTACATTCACCTCTCCTTTGCTCTTTTGCTCGGTGGATGTTGAGGATTTGGCTAACTCGAAATGTCAAAATCATATTGTGGGATTTTGACTTTTTGCCCATACACAATGTCAATTTCTTCAAGTCCGTCCTCGCTGGTTGATGTCTCCACCATAGGACGATTCAGTCTCTCCCACAGCTTTTTTTTAATGCTTCTCCCCATCTCTAAACTGTAGGGACGTTTGCGGCCATGCTTGGACCTGCAAGAAGAAATTCAATCAAAATGATGCATGTGGTCAAAAACCATACTGTAACCATTTTAGAGCTGGTGATTTTAAAAAGTGACAGGACATTTGGAGACAAACGTACGTCAGCATGCTATCTACCACCTCATGGTAGACTCGCTGATAATCTTCCACTGAGAAGTTGTAGATTTTTAAAGTGCTGTCACTGGAGCTGGTTGGCTGGTGGTTGGTACTGCATGGCTCGGGTCTGGGGGGCAATTTTTTTGACACTGGCAGGTCATCATGGGAGATTGCAGAGGGAGGCACTGAGGTCTTTGGAGGTCGGGAAGAACTGGATGCTGGGCTTCGCTTCCTTTTCCGGGGCTGACTGACTGTTCTGTCACGGCGCCGGGGCCTCTGGGTTGAATTAACAACCTGGGGAAAGGTCAGAAGCACACAAGGGAATGTCAGTAGTTAATAGCGACCTCATTTTTTTCAAACAAGACAAAAATCTAAATTTGATGAACCACAATGAAGTCCAAACTTCAAAACCCTCAAATGATTCTGTTCCTGAAATTTTACACATCCAACCTGGTCCTTGCTGCAGCACGGTTGTTTCCTGCTGGCTCTGGGTTTCATTGCATCACGGGCCTGGCATGCAGTGTTTCTCTTACAATAATTATGGTCTTTGAGGTGAGGCACAGTAAGCTGCAGGTATACACAAAAATGACAGTAATGCAGACATCAGTTAGTAGTTCATGAAATATTTAAAAAATAACAAACCCTTTCATATGTCCATAAACTACTTAAACCACTCGCATGGTTGAATAACTTGTCCACAGTGATTGTAACGACAAAAAATATCCAACATGTTCACATAAAATCATAAGAACTAAAACCAGGACAATGCATCAAGGTCAGTGTAATAAAAGACGTGTCAACTTATGGGCTCGTCGTGTTAGAGCTTCACTGCTGCATACCCCCAAATGACATGTCAAATAATAATTTGCATAAGCTAAACAAACACCAAAGTCCATGTTGTATTAAACTCTAATTTCTGTTATAATCATTGCTGCTTATTGCCGTTTTTGAACAATGCAGATGCACAAAATACCTTTGTAACTGGCTAAGCTTGGTCACGTGTGGCACTTATATGGTTTAAAATTACGTGTAGGATATAAAGAAAAGCAAGCTGCAATAATAGGAGAGCCCTGCCTTGTGTGTGGGGGGTAATGAGTTCAAGATCATCATTAGGCTGTGGTGTAATGAGGGACCTCTACCCAGAGGTGACTGTCTTGTCAGGTGAATAATTGTAGCATAAGCCACAATGAAGAAGGAGATTAAAACTTTAGTTTAAAAAGCCCAAAAGCAGAAGCTTTGAGGATTTTAAAGATGATCACAGTTACATGTGGCTCCTGTAAACATGTGACAGTGTGTGTACATTTGAAAATTCAGATGATGCTGCAGAACATGGCTTGCATATTTGTAAATAAACATTTTGGGGATTAGCTTTTCTACAGTGAATAAAGTCTCAGTGTTTACTTGTTTTATTCCCTGATTTTAGTTTTAAATACAAAATAAAGGCCCCCAATCAGGAACATGCACAGCCCACCCCCACCCCCCCCCCAAAAAAAGCTAGAAACAGGCCTGGTGATCATTATGCACTTGAGTTAATTCGAGATGTAAGATACTCTACTTATTAGCAAAAACTGAACATTTTTATCCCAGCTGCAATCTTTGGTGACATGTCTGCCACAAGATCATTTAATACACACAAAAGAAAACGTTATTATAGGTAACATAACTGTGCATAAATGACTTTATGCACAGTTTACCCGTTTACAGCTACAGTGCAACAGTCTAACATGCAGGTATAACTCCCACGTGCACAGGCACGTTTTTAATGCTTTTTATCCACATTTGTGTCGTCTATATTTTCATGTTGCCCTGTTGCAAAGTGAACTCTTTCTGGCCGTCGAGTAAATATTCAAAACTTATTGAAAACGGTCATAAAATCTCACATTTTCCATGATGGATGATGGTTGCTGGGTCGCTTTCCTCCGTGACATGGGAGTTGGACACTTGTAAGGCTGCAAGAAGTCTTGAGCAGAAAGTTGTCTTACTTTTGCAGAAATCCCTTGTAGCTTTGCACAACACGCCGAGTGAAATCTGTCTGAACTATACCAAAAGATGCAATGCAAATAGAACCTGGAGACGCATAGCAACCACGCAACCTGTCATTTTAAATCACGCATTTTTGTACCTACTGTTAAAAATCACTGTAATAATTGTTTTTAGTGAGTTTTTCCCTCAGTTCAACCTCAGTTATGGCGGCTTTTTTTAATATTTAGGCATCCACATAATTACTCCATCAAAGTGGTGCGTAATGATCATACGAAAATACGTCAAAACAGAGCAAAAGTGGGTTTATTTGCCACAGCATATCACAGCAGCTCATTGTATTTGAAAACTACTGGATTTCATAAGTTGTGCTTATTTTATAAATGGCCCGGAGAGTAGCAAATTCTCTCTTTCTACTCACTGTACTGAACCCGCTGCACTACCCACTTTCACCAATAGGTGTCACCCTTTTACCGTGGAACCAGCTATGTACAGCTCCAAAGTCAATCGCTAGAGAGATCTGTTGCAGTAATAACTTCTTTCCAAAAGGTGTCTGTATAAAAATCTCTGTTATGCTCTGTCAGTTTGCAGTGCCTTAGTCTGTGGTGACATTTTTACTGGCTCATGCTCATGAATCCACATGCAACGCACTGTCTGTCCCAGCCTCAGAAATGGATTTAAGACGTTTTAGTTTGATATATCACCCTGTGGTCAGTTTTTGACATTCGTTTTGTTGCGGTCTTGAAAACAGAAAACAGTTACATCTGAAAGAAGATTTTAAATAAAACAAAAAGGGACAATTATATAATACATAATAATACATAAATGTCTGTTTTTATACAGCACTTTTCTGCTCCACTTGCACACTCAGAGCACTTTATGAAACATGCCTCATTCACCCATTCACACACACATTCATACCCTTTTGTAGTGTTTTTTAAATAACATTGACATGCATTCTCACTCTATACTGTTTATGGCATACAGTATCTGCTTTGTTGTTGTATCACTAAAATAACTTTTGCTTAAGCAACATGAACCCAGATGGTTTAAAAAACAAAAACAAAAAAATCGAATGGCATTACATAACAAGAGAGAAACAATGACTGGAATGTGCAATGTGGATTTCAGTAAGTGTATAAAAGAGGCAACATTTCCTTGTACCATGTGGTCATAAACAGGTTGCTCTTCATTCTAAGAAAGAGCTGGATGTTTACAAAAGATGTGACGGTGTCACCATTTAGTTAGAAAGTATTAGGCCAAACTCTTTAAATCTTTGAATTTAGATGTTTTCAGTCCTGTGGCCATAGGTGTGTAAAATGTAGTACCAAGCCATGCAGTCTGCCTTTATAACATATTGTTTGTGAATGAACGGGTTGTTCTTAAGAGCTCACTGAATTTGAGTGTGATAGTGTGATAGGATGCAACAGTTGCAACAAGTTAGTTTGTTAGTTTGTGAAATTTCTTTGGTCCTACATGTACAACAATCAGCTGTTAGTGCTATCTTTAAGCTTCTATGAGTCCACATCACAGAGAGCTGGGCATCTTGTATGCCCAGCTCTCCTCCACTCTCAACATACCCTGGAATAACAGCTCGAAGAAGGCTCACAACACCATAAATGACTCCTCCCATCCAGACTACAAACTGGATCTAAACCAGGGATGTCAAACTTATACTACACTGTGGGTCACATACAGCGTACCTGATCTCAAAGGGGTCAGACTCTTTCTGTCAGCTTAAAGAAAGTTACTACCTTTAACTTAACATTTAATCCCAGAGATATTTTAATACAAGGAAACTGCATTAAATTGGCGGGCCTAATTATACGATGAAACACAGGTGAGAGTAATGACGATGGGGCTTTCAGTCAAAAATGAGAGGAACAAAAGCAGGAAAAAGGCTTGAAAAAGACAGAAAAAAACCGAACCTACAGACTAAAACAGGAAATGACAAAAACATGAAAAACTAACACATGAAGACAAACGTTCAGGCCGGAGGCTGGAAAAACCATAAACACAGCCAATGTAACAAGGATCAAACAGAACAAATACACTGCAGAAACCTGAAACTATGACATGTTATGACATGACAGAGTGCTTTGAGTAGAAAAGCGCTATATAAGAATCAGTCCATTTACCATTTATCATTTAATCATTGTTGGCTCGCAGACAGACAGACAGGCCTTCAGGCTGGTAGCAGAAGGGTAGAAAAACACATCTTCTCTCACAGGATGGTCACATAAATCAGTCAACCTCAAAGAGCAATTAATATTACTCCCCAACATTATCATATCTGCTATACATAATAATAATAATGATAATAATTAAAAGAATGCCAAATATATCCAAGATACTGACAGGTGAGGGGATAAACTTTCAACAGTTAAAGCAGCACATCATCTGCCAAAGCCAGTGGCATATTTTTCATATTTCAAATAAGCAGTCTGAATCTGTACCAAGATCTTCATTTCCTCATGCTCCACCTCTTCACCCACTTTCAGGAAATTCGCTGACAGATATACAAACAGACAAATAGCTCTATGTGTCTGATCATATTGTAATTAAAGCATGGGAAGCCCCAAGCATCCCGACAATATGGTAATTTTACTTTTGAACACTAGGTGTTCTAGTCTTTGTGGCTGTACTTCTATTAAACTTCTCAAAAGGGATTCATGTATTTTTTCTTAAACCAACAAGTATTTATTTGTACTTCATGCTCTGTGTTGACCAGTATATCAGTACTAGTGCTGATATTAAATGGGTTCTGTGGAAACCATTCCACGTGACTGAGCGAGAAGCAGTTTGCCTCTCAGTCTAATAAACCCTTCACTGCACAAGGAGCCATTTTTGGTAACTTAAATGGACATCAACATTGACCTCGTTATGACTCACTGTGATTTCGTAGAACCAGGTGAATTTCTTCCAGTCAATCAGCAAAGATCAGGTTATGTGGCAGATAATGCAGTGAGATCACTGCATCAGCTCGATCAGCCTGAAGTATTTCAAACTTCAGCGTTCTTCAAGAATTCAGGAAACTGGGTGTTTTTGGCCTTAGCTACTCACACACTTGTCATCATCAGAGATGGGCAGTAACACATTACAAGTAATGTATCATTGTAATCCGATTACTTTTTTCAAGTAATGAGTAAAGTAAGGGAGTGTTTTACTTGCATCTATTTGAAAGAGTGAGTGTAAACAGAAAAAAATATATCTTATTTTATATTCTGGAATATGCAGAAAATAGGTTTAATTGTCAAAGACTGTTGCATATAATTTAATTTTTGCTTGATGCAATGTGCACAAAGTTAAAAGATTAAAACTAATAAAACAAGTTTTGAAAAGAGACTTTTTTATTTGATTACATTTTGTATGATGGATTATGCAGAAAAAGTAGAATTGGGCTGAAAGGTCTATTGCTTTATTGCCTATTCAGGTTGTGTATCATGTTTTTAAAAAGTAACTAAGTAACTGAGTAACTAACTACTTTTGAAAATAAGCAGTCAGTAAAGTAACGTCAGTAAATTTCTGACGAAACCACCACTAGTTAGAAGGCAATTTGTCTACTTCTTGTTACATAGTTACAATTTCTACATCAGTATTTTGCTTTCAGTCGATTTACTGTTCTTTCAAAACTGGCTGACTGACTCAAAAATGTACTCGCTTTTGTTTTGGAGCTGTCTACTGTATTAGGATGTGCTCGATTCAGAGAGTTAACTAGAATGAACTTAAATCTTTGAAAAGAAGTGTAAATGTTTAGCCACATTCTGTTATTACCGCATTATTAGAGCAGCGTCATCAAGTACTGTAACACTAGGACGTGCTACAGTTTGATATGTATGTTTGTATGTTATATTTATGAAAAATGCCAGTGAGAAGAAAAATGATGATAAATCAATGGTGCTGTAAAGGTTCTGTGTGTTTTCCCGAATGGTTTTTATATACATGCTTATTGGAAAAATGTATACCCTAAGTGGGTGAGGAACTATATACGGTTACTTCACTGACCTTGACTTGCACAATAAAAACCCCAAAAAGTCACAGAAGTACAAGAAAACACTGTAATATGCTCCAATAAGACTCTGAGGGCTAAACAGAGGACTTATTACTAAATGATGAGATTTCAGTGTTGTAATAACATCTCTCACAAATTGATTATCTGCACTTTATTGTTGAGGTTAAGGAGCAGCAAAAGAGCAGATACTGGATGCAAATACTTTACATGCATTCAAACAAAGAAACGTGCATTCAGAGTCACATGCACAGGGAGAAGACAGTGCTTTTTGGAATAGAAATATCCTTTATTGTGAAATTCAGCTGTTCCAGCAGCAAAGTGACAGGCAGATGGAGCATTATTCATTTAACTAGCATGGTTAATGGCACTGAATATGTACAAAGATGATATATTCTTGTCTTTTTAAAATGATTTTTTCGACTCACTCCTGATTTGTTATTTACAGTGCAAATTGTTGCGTGTACAGCCTAAGATTAAAACACAAATAGACACAAACAAATAATACGTCGTCACATTTATCTTTACATTTATGTAACTTCATGTAAGAAAATCAACTTTGTGTAATCTGAATCCATTCAAAAGCGTCTTTGTTGCAGTTTATTGGCTACTGTGATGGTATTGACTTTGGGTAATCATAAATGCTCAGTCGTTCCCAAGTCCCGTTTTTGGTGTCCAGCCAGTTGCTGGGAGAATAGATCCCTATCTCTCCTTCCTCCACTTTCTCATTTTCCTCAGAAGGACAAAACTCTTCCTCCTCTGAGCTGCTTTTCCCGGCGCTGTCTCCCCTGTCGCGAAACTTCTCTTCATTAATATTCTTGTAGCAGAAACTGCAGATCCTCAGCTTTTTAGTGGGGTGGATGTGATCGATAACGGCACGTTGCTTGTGTTGCCTCCCTAAGATGATGACCAGAGGGGCAACTGGTTTCCTGTTCAACAATGTGTGGTGCTGTGATAAAGAATAGAAAAAGGGACACACGTTGAGCTGATGTCAGTTTCACAACAGGAAGGTTTATTCTTCACAACAGCTTAGAACAGCTTCAGATATCACCATACTAACTGCAAAGAAATGGCCTTATGCTTCAGTCCGGTTTACCATACATGGCCACAGTTCCCTGAGCTAGAGACTGTATAAATCTCTCAATACAACTTTGACAAAACATAAACAAAATGTTGCTTAAATCCATTGATAATATCAGATCCACAATGTATCACAATAAACACATTTGTTTTACAAAGATAAACAAAACACAATAGTGTACTCTGTACTTCATTTTTAACTACATTTACAAACATCATAAAATTAACTCATTTTTAAACATTTTAATTCTTGTTCAGCACTAAATTATTTATGTGAAATGTATTTCCACTGTACTGACAATGTAACTTCTGTTTTTTAAAATATAGCTATTTTACTCTTTACAAGAAAATAATGTCTTTGACATAAAACAAACATATTCACTAGGGGTGCAACGATATTCGTATCGATATTGAACCGTTCGATACAGTGCTTTCGGTTTGGTACGCATATGTATCGAACAATACAACATTTGTAATTTATTTTATCAACTTTCCTTCTGACGATGCTGTCTGTGTTGAGCGCTCAGTGAATCTGCGTTCGACTACTCCGCCTAGGCTGCACTGTCGAGCGCAGATCCACTGAGCGCTCAACACAGACAGCATCATCAGAAGGAAGAGCGCAGGGCAAGCTAGCGAGACAGAAGTTAAGCTCTCCTTGCAACATGGACCTCCGCCACCCTCATTTAGATCTGGCGTTTGGAATTATTTTGGTTTTCATGTGACGTATGACCCTGAAGGTAAGCGAGTCATGGACTAAAGTAAAACAGTATGTTGGATGTGCCATGCAATGCTCAATTACATGGGTGGGAACTAGTGTGTTAGCGCAGTTAGCTCGTTAACGTGTTGGCCGTCTAGCCCCATGCACGGGGCGATCGGCGGTAGCTCGTTAACGGAGATTTGCCGTGTTGTGGCGTTAAGGTCATTTCAACGAGATTAACCTGAAAGCACTAGTGGGAACACAACGAATATGACTGCACATTTACGCCGACATCATCCTAGTGCAAAGACAAGTGGAAGCAGACAAAAACAAGCAAGCATGCTACTAACTTTAGCCGAGTCATTTAGACAGCTGTTTAATATGCTGCTGAGAATATAGCCCAGAAGAAGTGGATAGTATAGCTTTTATTTTGGAAAGAGACATTTCTCTGTAATAAACTCTCTTTTCCAAAGATGAGTGATTCCTCAATCAGATACAGGGCTCGCAATATCGCTAGCCCGACGTCCCGGGGCTAGCGATTTTTTCAGTCGGGCTACCAAAATCTATCTCTTCCCTGCCCGTCGGGCTATTGTAGGAAGGGAAAATATATGTCAATGCTTTTGCATTCTTTCAGAAATGTAGCTGGGTAATTATGTCATTGGCATCGGTGAGCCACTGTCAATATGTGACATATTGAAATCGCGTTTGAATTTGCGCTTGTTTTTTTGCTTTCACTTTGCAATCGTGCGAACTGTGTATAGAGAGCGACAGCACTGATCCGTGAGTGATGATAATTTGTGCACCAATTCCTCTGACATCGTCTTATCAATCGTTAGCTTACTATGCAAACATGACAAGTGAAATCTCCCGCAGCAAGCTTAAACATGTGAGAGGTTGATCGCGCAGAGAATCGCTGAGCTTATGTGAGTGAGCGTGTAAAAGCGGCAGGATATATATTTTAGTTCTGCTGAGCCAAATAAGACAGGTCAGGGTGAAGAAGTGACAGCCAAAGAAAAGCTTACCACAAAACGGAGAAGTTATGACAAATCAGACTATAAGGCAAAAAGAAAGTGCAGCTTTATGGTTTCATGGACAAAATAATTTCTGTGGCTGCAATATGACGAGCTATATAACCGGGGCTGCACATAAGTGGTCCGCAGGTGCGCATTCGCTGTCAAAATAAAAAACACGCACAAGGGTTAGGGTTAAATTTAAAAACTGTACTTTTGAGTTAAAATATATATTTATAATTTTAATAAATGACAAATTAAAAAGGCATGAACATTTTTTTTGTATCGAAAAAATATTGAACCGTGACACCAAAGTATCGAACCGAACCGTGAATTTTGTGTATCGTTGCACCCCTAATATTCACTGTTCTTATACAACCTACAACTATATAGAGTGCAATGCTCCTTTAACAGCGTTCACTACTACTATGCAGTCAGCATTGATCAAACAGTTTCCTTATAACACTTTATAAATGTCTTTGTATTAAACCACAACATCAACCAGAAGAATAAAACATAGTATAAAACCCATTTATCAGAGTGCATAATACATTACTAGTTCACAGTCCAGAAGTCTCTCACAGGTCAGATTAGCTCCCCCACACACACACTCAGTATTCCACATTAGCCAAGTCCGCTAGCATTAGCATCATTTAGCCTGCAGCCTTAACCCACAATTCAGACACAACTCAGAACGAATCCATTTCTTTAGCGAGTTGCGCTCATTACCCACATAAACAACATCGTCCGTTTGTAAGGTCTGCAGTATACATTCATTTAAATGCATTTACTAACCTGTGATAAAGAATAGAAAAAGGGACACAGGTTGAGTTGATGTCAGTTTCACAACAGGAAGGTTTATTCTTCCTCTGTGCCCCAAAACGCTACTCGATACCACTGCGCGTAATGCGCCCTCTAGCGGCTGGATGTAGGATAGCATTTTAAATGACAGGTACAAAAATACAATCACAACAAAAACCTTTGGGGGGGGGCTGTTTTCCCCAGTTTATTTCTGATACCAGATTCTACTAGAGAGCTATTCTCAACTCTCTACATTAGGAAAGCGCAGGCCAATAAAGAGTCTGTTTTGGTAGTGTTTTTTGACATAGAAAAGGCATATGATATGTTGTGGAGGGATGGGCTTTTAATCAAGTTGCATAAGTTGGGTATTGGTGGCAGGACATTCAATTGGGTCCAAGACTTTTTATCTGGTAGGAAGATCCAAGTGCAAATTGGGTCTACAATTTCTAATCAGTGCATGGTTGAGAATGGAACGCCACAGGGCAGTGCGATTAGTCCCCTGCTTTTTGTTATAATGATCAATGATGTTTTTTCTGATGTTCCTGAGGGAATTGGGAGGTCTTTGTTCGCTGATGATGGTGTGTTATGGAAAAAAGGAAGAAATATTGAGCACCTAGTGGGCAAGGTTCAGGAGGCTGTGAATATGGTGGTTGAGTGGGGATTTGACTGGGGATTCAGGTTTTCGGTGGAAAAAACAAAAGTGATGTTCTTTACCAAAAGAAAAGTGAGTGAGACTTTCACATTGACACTGTATGACAAGGTAATTGGGAAAGTGAGCTCTTTTAAGTACTTAGGTGTTGTGTTTGATTCGAGACTGACATGGTGGGAGCATATTGATCGGATTGAAACCAAATGCAACAAAGTTATTAATGTTATGAGGTGTGTAGCTGGGAGGGGTTGGGGAGCGAGCTCTTCTGCTTTGAAAAGACTTTACCAGGCATTAATTAGGTCGGTCTTTGATTATGGGTGTGTGGCATATGGTTCAGCAGCTCCTTCTGTGTTGAGACGTTTGGATGTTCTGCAATTGAAAGCCCTTAGAGTATGCTGTGGAGCTTTTAAGACGTCTCCAGTCGGTGCCCTACAGGTGGAGATGGGAGAAATGCCCCTAAATCTTAGGAGGAAGCAAGTGTCGGTGAATTACTGGGTTCATCTTGGTGGTCATGGTGACGCACATCCCACAAAGGAGGTACTTTTGGAATGCTGGGAGTATGGAAGAAGTCAGAAGGCTCATTTTGGAAAGGTGGGGAATCAGTGGGCTAAGGAGTGTCAGGTGTATGAACTTAAAATATGTCCTGCAGTAGTGTTCTCTGTGGTTCCCCCATGGTTATTGGAGACCCCTCCTGTGGACTGGTACTTGCTGGAAAATTATTGTCATGAGCCAAAAGAAAGAGTCATAAAGCTAGCTTACCACAGTCTGCACTTTTTCTGTTACGTATTAAGAGTTCAGGTGTTACCAATTAACACGTTTCTATGGTGAGAGAAAAAAGAGAAAGAGTCCTCGAGGTCAACCAGAGCGCTTATGACGCCGAGCGGTGGATTTTGAACCCCGCTACTCAAATAAAGACTACAGCCAAAGTAAGTTTCCAGAGCGACCTCCATCCCCTATCCCGGAGGCTGCTCACTCACTGACGCCGTAATAATCACCACGCGCCCCATCGTTCTTCGCCCTCGCGGCTGGCGCGAGCAAACTTACCTGCAGCAGTCAGAACCTGTTCACAAAGCTCCCCCTGATTCGACCCTGAACGCAACTATACAGCTGCTAGCCACAAGAGAAATGCAGGCATGTATCTGGGCTTCGGTATGCACCACAGTGCACAGTGCTGCCTCCACACTGGGGCCCCTCCTAAAGAGAGCAGGCTTGACCACCGCTGCTCCCGCCTACGGTGGACTGTGCGCACTAGAAAGTGATCGCGCAGATCAATACGCCACACTGTCGCACTCTTGTCAGGATTCAGCCGCTAATAAATTTTTATGTGCGTGCCTTCACGCCTGTCAGAATCCCCTCAATGGCATTAATGAAGGCAGCAATAATGAATACACTGTCGGGCATTATGCTGCGGTGGATACCTTTTAAGATCTATCCCACAAATATCTAGGCACTGCACACCCACTACATGCAGCCTAGAAGCGATTGGGCTCTCGCTTTGCGGTCTTTCTCTGCCCTTCTCCACTATTGGCTGGAACAAACCAACCCCCCAATTTGCTGCAAACCACTGACAAGCATAAAAAAAACCCAAAACATAATAACTATTGCAACTGCTGCTTGCATGCATTATAAAACCGCCTCAATTTGCCACGCATTGTTATTGTTGTCTAATACCTCACATGTTTTCTAAACAAAAAAGCTAGAAAACAAGAAGGGTTAAGTACTTCTTAATAAAACATAACGTGGCTTTTGACTGAAACAGCTCCCTCTTGTGTCTGAAAGCAACATCAGCAGCGGCACCAGCTCACACAATCGTGCGACTTCTTGAGTTTTATTACAAATGGAAACATGTCACCAGGGGCGAGAAAAACATGTGTTTTCTGTAATTAAATAGTCATTCACTTTACTAAGGAAGCAGTGGAAAACGTGTCATAACAATGAAAGTTTCAAAAGACGGTAAAGGCGTTGTATGTCATAGTTCTGTACAGTCTGTTAATGTTGGGGCTCTTCAGCGTCCGCCCCTCCAGGCTCCTCCGCCACGCTTCTTCCCTCCTCCTCCTCCTCCTCCTCCTCCTTTAACCTTCTTCCTCACGCCGGTCGCCTGTTCCGTGTCATCATCGTCTCCGTCCCCTCTTTTAGGCCTTTTCCTTTTGTCGCCTTGCTCCTTCATTTCCTGGGGAACACAAACGTTTTCTTAATGTTCATCTACACTAATAGCTGACTATATTCTATATACAGGCATTTTAGGTCAAGATGGAACAAGTTTAATTTTAAAAAATCAAACATTTCTAAATATGTATTTTTGAAGAAATTAGCCAAGGTTTAGCCAAGTTTCAAACATTTGTTCGTAACTTTTAGTTTATGCTTGCAGTCATTGCTCTTTTAAATATATGGTTACATTTAAATCATTACACTCCCCAACAACTTTACCACCTACACCTGCCTGTTAATGCAAATATCCAGTGTGGTCAGTTCTCTGGTCATCTGCTTCGAAACTTGAAGCAGATGACCTGCGGCAGCAGAAGACCACACAGAGTGCTGCTCTGGTCAGCTAAAAACAAGGAACTGAAGCTAGAAGCTGCATGGTCTCATGAAACAGAAGGACAACAGAAGATTGGAAAAATGTTGCCTTGTGTGATGAGTGTTGATTTCTGCTGCCACAATTGGATAGGATGGTAACAGTTGGCATAAACGACATTTTATCAACAGCTCAGGTTGCTGGTGGTGTAATGGTTTTGGGGATATTTTTCCAGCACACTTTGGGATCCTTAGCACCAACTGTTTACTGTTCATACACCACAGCCTGTCTGATCATGTCCATCTGTTTATGACCACGCTGTATCCATCTTCTGATGGCTGATTTCAAGAGGATAACACACTGTGTCACAAAGCTCAAATCACCTCATGTAGAAACATACCACTAAATACTGATGCATTGGCCAGGCAGGCTCAGACGGGTTTATGCACCATTGTTTTCACACAGCATGTTTTTTTCTTCTTCAAATTTTAGGCTATACCTGACAAATACAGAGAAAAGACACAATAAAGACAGGATGACTTACTATTTTGGCAAATCTCTGGGCCTCGCTCACCCTCTCCACCAGCATCATCACTTCCTCCTCTTGGGTTGGAAAGGCTGGAAGTTTCTTCCCAATCAAGCTTTCAATTCGCTGGAAAAGCTCCACATCATACCTATGGTTATATGGACACCAGACACATTTACTTGCTGCAGTGACCTTCCTCTCCAAACCACAGTATTGCACAACTTACTCAACCATGTCAAAATGGTATAAAAATGGCAATAAGTGGAAACAAAGCAGAGATGTTATTGTATATGGAATGACTGGTGACAATAAAAAGGCCCTTCTTACTGAGTGACGAAAGTGATGGATTTTCCAGATCGTCCTGCTCTGGCTGTTCGGCCAACCCTGTGAATATAGTCCTGTAGGATCAAACACATCCACAGATCAGCTCATCGGTGAAGTGAAATAAATCATCAAACGCACCACCAACATGATTATCAGCGCCTCGGTACCTTAGAGTGAGTGGGAATGTCATAGTTGATGACGCAGTCGACATGAGGAATATCCAGTCCTCTGGATGCCACGTCAGTCGCCAGCAGCACCGACCGAGACTTGGACTTGAACTTGTTCAGAGCTCCAAGACGTTTATTCTGCACGGCGAAGGAAGGAAGATCCAGATCACATCACAGTATCCACCAGAAAGAAAAAGGGAAAACTTTCACTTCCTTAAAAACTCCATTTGATAAATGTCTGTGTGCATATTTACACACAACTCATATCATACATTAGGTCACATTTGCTGTAATGCCACAAAACCAGAAAGAGGGCTGACATCCAGCCAAACGGGACCAAAGCTGGTCAACATTCACTTTCATTCATGAGTGAAAGAAATTTTTCTTGGTCTACAAAAACAGCATCTTAGATGGTGCAAAGAGCTCTATTCAAACATTTAAGTGAACTGCAGCCTGATTTGAATGTAGATTTGATTGTAGACTGCTTATGGTAAACTGCAGACCATGACAATGACTTCCAGATGTTTCCAAATGGTACAAAAAGTACACTAACTTGCATGTAAAGTTAATTAAGCATGACTTTAGCATGTGTTGCAAGTGTGATCATAAACCAAACTGTTTACAGGGTTTTATAGTATGCGTAGGTAATGCTGACAGAGCAGCAGGCACTATAATGAATGCTAACATCTCAGGTTAAAT
Source organism: Aulonocara sp. 'chitande type north' Nkhata Bay (assembly GCF_057382095.1). Classification (NCBI taxonomy): domain Eukaryota; kingdom Metazoa; phylum Chordata; class Actinopteri; order Cichliformes; family Cichlidae; genus Aulonocara; species Aulonocara sp. 'chitande type north' Nkhata Bay. Next base: position 12,426,650 of record NC_141347.1, read on the forward strand.
CCTTATACTCAACCGAGTCTCTGAAGCTTTACCTGACTCATCTGCCCATGTAGAGGGATAGCAGTGATGCCGAGGTTCCTCAACAACAGCGCCACCCGCTGGGCTGTGTTACACGTGCTGCAGAAAATAATAAAGGAGTTCCCGGCCAGCTCGTTCAGGATGGAAACCAGGTAGCAGTCCTGTTGGCAAAACCAAGAGCTAAACTTACTGAATATAAAACAGCTTCAGCAGGTCACAAACACAACTGTCAGCACATGGTCAGCACATGTACACGTGTGCACCCTACCTTGTACTTAGATGGTATAAAGATGTAGTACTGCTGCAGTTTGTCTACTGTGGAGTATTTCGTAGACACCGCGCACTTCACAGGATCTTTCAAAGCTGCTCTCTCTAGTTTCTGGACCTGTAAACATATGACAGAAGGTCAGGCAAAGGCTACTCTGGCAGCTGCTTATTACTGTCCCCCATAATGTGCAGGACAAGGACGGCTAAAAGAAACGCGACTAACATTCTCCGTCATCTAGAGTCGACAAAGAGAGAAGAACACAAAGATACCTTTTTGGTCATGGTAGCCGAGAACAAGAAAGTGCGTCTTTCTCTTGGGATCACCTTCAAGATTTTATCCACCTGGTAAAAAAATAAATAATAATAGGTATAAAAATGACAGTTTACATCAGCTACATGCTTCTTGAAATTTGTACAGGTTAAATTCTCGAAAACCTTCTCTGTTTATAGGCAAAGAGCTTCACAAATGGACACGTCACAGGCGCAAATCTAGCCTGAGGCGTTGGAGGTGTGGAGCCCGTAGCCAGCAGGTTTTTAATTTAAAGCTCAGCCTATCAGCTATTTGTAATCTTTCAAAATGCTCCACTGTCAACCAAAAAAATATACGTCAACTTGGGTTTTTACCAGCTTACGGCCAGTAATGCGAAGTTTAGGTAAATTTCACTTTTTGGATTTAAACTGCCATAAAGGTTGTCACATTCACTTTAAAATGCTTTCATCAATAACCTTTGAGCCTGCCATTTAACAGCACACTGAGGAGGATGTGGCTGAGGTGCTATAGTGAGTCTCCTACCAATAGGAAGCTACTGACCTCAGTTTCGAAGTCCATGTTGAGGATTCTGTCTGCTTCATCCATGACCAGGAACTTCAGCGCTCGTAGAGAGAAGCCCTTTGTGTTCTCGAGGTGATCGATCAAACGACCGGGCGTGGCTGGAAAAAAACAAAACGATTTTTTTACTTAAAAGTATATCATCAAAATCAGTTTATAAAGGATACAAACATTACAACAGTGGGTGAACATAAGCAGACGTGTGAAGTGTGAAAAATATGCAACGCTCTTAAAGGTAAAGTCTTACCAATAACGATGTGAGGCTTTTTCGCTAACACCAGGGACTGGGACATCATGTCGATTCCACCAACTATCACGGCTGCAACGGAAGACAGACGGATTTAGAGCACAGAGCCTCCCGCACTACTGCAAGCCGCCTCACCTTTCAAGGACACGTACCGCACTTAACGCCGATACTGGAGCCCAGGGCCTCAAACTGCTCAGAGATCTGAAATGCCAACTCTCTAGTGGGGGTGAGAACAAGTGTGTGAAGCCTCTGGGGGGAGGCCAGCAGCGACTGGAGGATAGGCAGAGCGAAGGCACCGGTCTTTCCTGAACCAGTCTCCGCCAGGCCAATAACATCCTTCCCTGCAGGTCACAAGGAGACAAGAAATGTTACGCACTTTAACCTTTAGAGATTTAAACAAGTCCTGAGATTCAGACTGAAGCGCTGCTCCTTTAGCTTCAGTCCATGTTAAATCGTAATGATTCACAGAGAAATATGGAGAAGTTTCATATGTTACACGTACAGATATGAGGTGTGTAATCACGGTATGAATTTGAGCACAAACTGATTTCCAATCCTCTGCTGAGATTTCAGATTTCAAATCCCTGGGCCATGCATTTAGCCCATCATCTCTGATTAACAGGATATTTGCTGTCATTGTTACTTCAACTTGTTTTTTTGATGGTCTAGTACAATGATGCACAAATGGTGGCTATGCTAATGCCAAAACAAAGCTGAAAAGTAGCCATACAAAAACATATAAAAACAAGTTCATGAATATTTGAACATTCAGGGGCTGGTAGTGTCGGAGTAAATCTGCCTCTTTTAATAATTCAATTTATTCATGTCCTTTCTTCACTTTGTATAATAAACATTTGTCCCAGTCTTGTAGAAAGTTTTCTTCTTTCTTTTTCTGTCTGTATGCGAGTTTGTCCATCACAAGGATCTCCTCAACAACAACCACCCATTGTCTACAGCTCATTGTTTAAAACCTTAGGGGACTTAAACAGCATGGACGCAAATGGCCTCTAAGATGATCCAAGTAGAGGATCTGAAACAATCGTTGGAATTACATAACTAAATATTTCCCGCAGAGCGAAAAGAATTTTATTCCAGAAGGGTTGTATTTTTCCTGATGTCCAAAAATGTGCGTATGGTTGTTCCGTGTGATCATGTACTGTTACTTGAGTAAAACTGACAGAAAGAGGTAAGCGTGATTTCTCACCTTGCAGAGCCACCGGTATAGCTTCTATCTGGATCTTCGTGGGGCTCTTCCATCCCAGCTGATCACAAGCCTCGCATAGGACATCAGTAACACCCTGTCGGAAGCAGACAAAAGGTAGAAATCTTTGTAACACGATCGTAATTGTGTACTAGCGCCGTATATGTCTCACAGACATATCCCATTCATATTTAAAAGGATAAAATGAGGTTTACATAACACAGCGGAGTTGTAGCTAACTCGAACAGCAGTGGTCTCTCCGTGTTAATGTGCCTGACTCTTTTCCTTCACTCGCTGAAGCAAACCTACCAGATCCTTGAAGCTCTTCACCGTCTCGTCGTTTTCTCCGCCATCACCGTGATCGCTTCCTTCATCGCTGCTCGAAATTTCGTGTTTCGTATGTGTTTGGCTTCACGCTCTCCTCGTCCGCCATGCTTTTCGCCCCAACGTGTCGTCAGTTCCGCACTGCGCAGATGCGGAAACGAGTTCGAGCTTAAGCCGCAGTGGATGATGGAAGTTTGTGTTTACGACCGAAAACGCCAGTGATTGGCTAAAAATACGACATGGGAATTTCTGTCGCGGATTGATTCACACTGAAACAAGATTAAACCAGTTTTTTGAGTTTTTATTTGGCTGAAGATCAAACAGTTTTACACTTTTACTGTTGTCAGTGGTTGGAAAACATTCTATAACTATTTTTATGTTAGGAGATCTGCAATAAAAAAAACAGAAAAAAGTAATACAAGATTGCTTCTAAGGTCAAGTTGCAAACAGGTGGTTGGAAGAAAAACAATTTCAGAGTTAAAAAACAAGACAAAAAAAACAAAACAATATGCTGGATGTGAAAAAGCACTTCTGTGCAGAGCATAGTGTTCTTCTCTTGAATTGACTATGCAAGTTACCCAGTAAAATAAACAGATTTCTTACTCTTTTTGAAATGCACATTCTTGTTGATGCAACAAAAATCTAACCCAGATCAAATGAATATGAGCCTGTAGAGAACAAAGCTGAGGGTGTAGTGGCCTTTCACTGGTAGGTGACAGACAAACTGATTCTAGCTGAAAGTTTGAAGACGGCTACCTCTATAACTCTGCACAGAAAACACAAAACAAACACACTGCTGTTGTTCAGCTTGCCACACTGATCATCATTATCGGCAGTACGCTCCCGAGTCTTAGAGGAGTCCCTCCATCTCCCTCATAAAGGCTTCATACACCTGGTCTTTAGTCTTCATGTTGGGCTGAGACACAGCACCCATCTGTGATGGATTGGCCACGCCCATAGGAGCTGTTGCTGTGCTGTGCTGTTTCTGCCACTGGCCTCCTCCCACACCTTCATCTCCCCTCCTTCCTCCAACAGAACCCCCTGCTTTCTCCATGGGCCCAGGTGCTGCTCCTGGCATTGTTCCAACCTTGTCCCTACGCACCCTCAGCGCTGTGGGCACAAAGCGGGTCACCTCTGCCTTGGGATTGATAATTTGAGGTTTGGCAGAGATGGTAGCCCCGCCTGCACCGGCACCTGCTGCCAGGTTGCCTCCTGCAGCTGCGACAGAGGTGATGTTTGCGCGTTTTTCGATGGTGGGAGGGTGGTGATGGCTGGGGGGATTGCTGCCCGGATTGGTGCCTGTGGAGGCAGCAGCTGTCCCAGGCGGAGGGGGCATCTGCATGACACCAGGTCGCATGGGCATGGCAGGGGGTTGCAGGTTGGTCTGTAAACCGTCCTGGCTGGATCCTGAGCCTTTTTGTCGCTGAACAATGTTTGGAGGAGCACTCAGCACATTGGAATTGAGAGGTGGAGGGAAGAGAGACAGAGGTGGTGCAAGAGGACGCGGAGGCCCTCCAGCTCTTGGGGGAGGAGGCGGGATACCTACAAGGAGAAAAAAAAACATAAATGAGAAATGCATTCAACAGAAGTTCTCACTATTTTATATCTTTAGATTGCCTCCACACACGTGCCTACCTGGTGGTGCTGGGGGTGGTAATCTGGGAGGTGGACCACGTGGTGGAGGGCCTGGTGGAAGGCCAGGAGGGGGGCCTGGTGGAGGACCAGGTGGTCGACCTGGTGGAGGCCCAGGAGGCAGAAGCCGAGGCATTGGAGCCCTCATTCCTGCAGGCATGCCAGGAGGCCTCAAGAACGGAGGAGCACCTGAAGATAACAGAAGATCTCTTTGAAAAAACGATGCAGAGCACTCACACTTAGAGAAGTAGAAGACCCCCACAGAACAGGCACAGGAAATTATTCTAGTATGACTTCAGAGTTGAAGCAATCAATCTTTTAGCTAATCAGAATGCGAACCTGGTGGGGGGCCAGGAGGTGGGCCAGATGGTGGACCAGGAGGCCTCATTGGTGGTGCCGGAGGTGGACCAAGTGGTGGAGGTCCTGTCATCGGTGGCCCTTGCATGTGTGGAGGCCCTTGCTGTCCCGTGGTCCCAGCTGGAGGGGGTAGTCACTGATTGGCCATGAGATGGGACTGGTTGTCCCCTGGAGGGCCTCTGTCCTCGATGTCAGAGCTGTCTGATTCATCTGTGTATTCTTCCTCTACCTCTTCTTCTTCCTCCTCGTCAGGAACTGACTGACCTGAAGACAAAAAATGAACAAATAAAAATGGCATAGCATATCATCATACAAAGAAAAGACACTGTGAGGAGCACTAGCTTAGTAAGTGCTTAGCACTAACAGTACCTGCCATCCTTAACATCATGGCTTGCAGAGGTGTAATGGCCTTGGTCTTCTTCACAACCCTCTTCTTCTTCCTTTTTCCTTCACGGGGTGCCTCTGCAGGCATATCTGCGAAACGTACGCTACGACCTGCAGTAGTTAAATAATAACAAATTCAGGAATACAACAGAATAGAAACAGTTATAAGATCAAGAGATAAATAAAGGCAACAAAGACGTGAGTTGAGGCTTAAATGTGTTGAAGCAGTCAGAAACACTCACCACCATGTCTTTCACTTCTGTCTCTATCTTCTTCTCGTTCTCTCTCATCGTCCTGCCTGTCCAAGCGCATTCTCTGTTCACCATCTCCCCCTTCATCTCTCTCTTCTTCACTGATGTCTTCAGAGTCGCTGTCGTCATCAATATCGTCCTGATCTCTGTCGCTCTCACTCCCGCTGTCCCGATCTCTCCCCAAATCCATTGCAGAGTCCTTTTCAAATCCAGGAATGGAAGGCTCTGTTCAAAGGAGAAATAGTGTAACAAGAAGAGGACAATGTGCATACAATATACCTCTCATTCCTGCATCAATTTATGCAAGAATTATTATAAACTGAGGAACCCCGCCCCCCAAAACTGTCATGTAGTTTCCAACACACCTTGACTGAGTCAAAATAAAGAGACAGCTGCCCTCTTTTAGTCTCATAGTCCAGTTCAAGTTTGCGTAGCTCTTTGTAGGTTTCAGGATTCTCTCTTTCGTACAGACGAACAATGCGCTCAAATGTCTCACGCAACTTCTTCCTCTTGTCCCGCAACACCTTCTCATTCAGCAACGGCTGCTGAACTGGGTTGAACTCTGTTCAGAAACAAAGTAATTATTTTCATTAGAAAAGCAGCAAATTAATTGTAGAATTCAGATTTTGACTGTGATTTTCTGCTGTTACCTAAAGGCCTGAAATACTTAAATACACACACTAATTATATATAGCATTAATCTACTGATACATGTGTTCCACAAGCTCAGGTCCTCTACAAGTGGCAAACATACAACTAAATAGTTACAACTAAATATATCTCTAACATCTAAATTGCATAAACTCTGCCCTGTCATCTCACCCATCTCATCCAGCTTCTCCATGTCTCTGATGATCTGTCTGGGATCCTTCATCTTCAGGACTGCTGCTCTCACCATCATCCTCTGCTTCTTGTTCTAATATTTCCAAATGAAAACGATGTTACCATCATATTATCACAGTATTGTTATCCTGTATTGCATATTTAGAAATATCTTTTTTTTTTTAAGTGAATGGTTCTAACCTTTTTTAACTCCCTTTTTCTGGCCTCCTTTCCTGTAGAAGGGGGGGAAGAAATGACCATTTTTATATCTAATCAGCAACTGAGCAATATCCAGCAGATCAATTCATGATTGAATTAGCGTCAGTTTGTTATCAGCACTTACTGGCCTGGTCGGTGGGATTCATAAACTTCCCACTCTTGGTGGAGGAGGTTGAACGTCGCCCCATTGTGACGGTAGGTCTCCTTCACGCTGCCATGTAATACAGCAAAACAGAAGAGAAGTGACTTGTAAAGGAAACCTTACGTTGTTATTTTGTGGTACGTTCAAGAATAAGTCGGATTTTGTCACAACCTAAAAATAACACTTTTAGCTCATATTTATGAATCACTGAGACTTTAAACAATGTTTGAATTCATTTTTGACAAATTGCAGCCTCCTTTTTGTTAATTCTAACTTCGATATCAAGGCAGTTTAACCAAACTATCTACAATACACGCCTTAAAGAATTTTACTGTTAGCTATTATTAGCAAAGAAGATAAGAAAGTTGACAATCAACGCACGAGTCAAACTATCTAAGCTCTTTGCACAATTAAACTATTGAATGAGCTGATAAACACCACAGAGCCAATCAAACATTTGTAACACATACATACATATGTTAAATCATGCCGGTCAAAAGCATTTGCCTGGCAGGTTAGCGGCTAACGTTAGCTTGCACTTATAGCTAGGCCCGCGTTAGCAACGAAAGCAGCACAGGAGGGAAAAATTCACTGTACCTTTTGTTCAGTAAAAACTCACAGGGCACAACGCCCTACACACACGCACACCTCCGTGTGCCAAAAGCAATGCAACACGTTTTGCGTACGTCCTGAAAGAGAAATCCAAACCCCCCAGGATTGAATATCACACCGTGGCTTCGCTAACTGTCCGCCATGTTTACTGCCGCGAATGAAAGCGGAAAGGCGATTTTGACGTCATCAAAACAAGCGAGCAGTGAAAGAAAAATAAAACTAACTGGGCGAACGGTATTATTTAAAACTTCACTTCATAGCATTTGTACATATACTAGGACTTTATCATATTCATATTGTGTGGCGCAATGTAACTCTAATGATAATGAAGGGTGATTCTCGTTACAGGTTCCAAGACTGCAATCTAGCGATACTGCCCCCTGATGGTTACAAGCAGCAATTACAACCTCGCTGCACTGATGTGCCAAAAAGTGATCGTATGCCAATCACTTTTTGCGTGTTTTTTTTATGTCTAGATCTCTTTTTATGTTTTTATATAGTTGCTTATATTGTTAAATAGGCTGCAGTAAACAGAGTTTAAAAATGGGTTATATGTTATATGTTTTGTAGCAGTGCTCCTGCTGCTCTACATTCACCTCTCCTTTGCTCTTTTGCTCGGTGGATGTTGAGGATTTGGCTAACTCGAAATGTCAAAATCATATTGTGGGATTTTGACTTTTTGCCCATACACAATGTCAATTTCTTCAAGTCCGTCCTCGCTGGTTGATGTCTCCACCATAGGACGATTCAGTCTCTCCCACAGCTTTTTTTTAATGCTTCTCCCCATCTCTAAACTGTAGGGACGTTTGCGGCCATGCTTGGACCTGCAAGAAGAAATTCAATCAAAATGATGCATGTGGTCAAAAACCATACTGTAACCATTTTAGAGCTGGTGATTTTAAAAAGTGACAGGACATTTGGAGACAAACGTACGTCAGCATGCTATCTACCACCTCATGGTAGACTCGCTGATAATCTTCCACTGAGAAGTTGTAGATTTTTAAAGTGCTGTCACTGGAGCTGGTTGGCTGGTGGTTGGTACTGCATGGCTCGGGTCTGGGGGGCAATTTTTTTGACACTGGCAGGTCATCATGGGAGATTGCAGAGGGAGGCACTGAGGTCTTTGGAGGTCGGGAAGAACTGGATGCTGGGCTTCGCTTCCTTTTCCGGGGCTGACTGACTGTTCTGTCACGGCGCCGGGGCCTCTGGGTTGAATTAACAACCTGGGGAAAGGTCAGAAGCACACAAGGGAATGTCAGTAGTTAATAGCGACCTCATTTTTTTCAAACAAGACAAAAATCTAAATTTGATGAACCACAATGAAGTCCAAACTTCAAAACCCTCAAATGATTCTGTTCCTGAAATTTTACACATCCAACCTGGTCCTTGCTGCAGCACGGTTGTTTCCTGCTGGCTCTGGGTTTCATTGCATCACGGGCCTGGCATGCAGTGTTTCTCTTACAATAATTATGGTCTTTGAGGTGAGGCACAGTAAGCTGCAGGTATACACAAAAATGACAGTAATGCAGACATCAGTTAGTAGTTCATGAAATATTTAAAAAATAACAAACCCTTTCATATGTCCATAAACTACTTAAACCACTCGCATGGTTGAATAACTTGTCCACAGTGATTGTAACGACAAAAAATATCCAACATGTTCACATAAAATCATAAGAACTAAAACCAGGACAATGCATCAAGGTCAGTGTAATAAAAGACGTGTCAACTTATGGGCTCGTCGTGTTAGAGCTTCACTGCTGCATACCCCCAAATGACATGTCAAATAATAATTTGCATAAGCTAAACAAACACCAAAGTCCATGTTGTATTAAACTCTAATTTCTGTTATAATCATTGCTGCTTATTGCCGTTTTTGAACAATGCAGATGCACAAAATACCTTTGTAACTGGCTAAGCTTGGTCACGTGTGGCACTTATATGGTTTAAAATTACGTGTAGGATATAAAGAAAAGCAAGCTGCAATAATAGGAGAGCCCTGCCTTGTGTGTGGGGGGTAATGAGTTCAAGATCATCATTAGGCTGTGGTGTAATGAGGGACCTCTACCCAGAGGTGACTGTCTTGTCAGGTGAATAATTGTAGCATAAGCCACAATGAAGAAGGAGATTAAAACTTTAGTTTAAAAAGCCCAAAAGCAGAAGCTTTGAGGATTTTAAAGATGATCACAGTTACATGTGGCTCCTGTAAACATGTGACAGTGTGTGTACATTTGAAAATTCAGATGATGCTGCAGAACATGGCTTGCATATTTGTAAATAAACATTTTGGGGATTAGCTTTTCTACAGTGAATAAAGTCTCAGTGTTTACTTGTTTTATTCCCTGATTTTAGTTTTAAATACAAAATAAAGGCCCCCAATCAGGAACATGCACAGCCCACCCCCACCCCCCCCCCAAAAAAAGCTAGAAACAGGCCTGGTGATCATTATGCACTTGAGTTAATTCGAGATGTAAGATACTCTACTTATTAGCAAAAACTGAACATTTTTATCCCAGCTGCAATCTTTGGTGACATGTCTGCCACAAGATCATTTAATACACACAAAAGAAAACGTTATTATAGGTAACATAACTGTGCATAAATGACTTTATGCACAGTTTACCCGTTTACAGCTACAGTGCAACAGTCTAACATGCAGGTATAACTCCCACGTGCACAGGCACGTTTTTAATGCTTTTTATCCACATTTGTGTCGTCTATATTTTCATGTTGCCCTGTTGCAAAGTGAACTCTTTCTGGCCGTCGAGTAAATATTCAAAACTTATTGAAAACGGTCATAAAATCTCACATTTTCCATGATGGATGATGGTTGCTGGGTCGCTTTCCTCCGTGACATGGGAGTTGGACACTTGTAAGGCTGCAAGAAGTCTTGAGCAGAAAGTTGTCTTACTTTTGCAGAAATCCCTTGTAGCTTTGCACAACACGCCGAGTGAAATCTGTCTGAACTATACCAAAAGATGCAATGCAAATAGAACCTGGAGACGCATAGCAACCACGCAACCTGTCATTTTAAATCACGCATTTTTGTACCTACTGTTAAAAATCACTGTAATAATTGTTTTTAGTGAGTTTTTCCCTCAGTTCAACCTCAGTTATGGCGGCTTTTTTTAATATTTAGGCATCCACATAATTACTCCATCAAAGTGGTGCGTAATGATCATACGAAAATACGTCAAAACAGAGCAAAAGTGGGTTTATTTGCCACAGCATATCACAGCAGCTCATTGTATTTGAAAACTACTGGATTTCATAAGTTGTGCTTATTTTATAAATGGCCCGGAGAGTAGCAAATTCTCTCTTTCTACTCACTGTACTGAACCCGCTGCACTACCCACTTTCACCAATAGGTGTCACCCTTTTACCGTGGAACCAGCTATGTACAGCTCCAAAGTCAATCGCTAGAGAGATCTGTTGCAGTAATAACTTCTTTCCAAAAGGTGTCTGTATAAAAATCTCTGTTATGCTCTGTCAGTTTGCAGTGCCTTAGTCTGTGGTGACATTTTTACTGGCTCATGCTCATGAATCCACATGCAACGCACTGTCTGTCCCAGCCTCAGAAATGGATTTAAGACGTTTTAGTTTGATATATCACCCTGTGGTCAGTTTTTGACATTCGTTTTGTTGCGGTCTTGAAAACAGAAAACAGTTACATCTGAAAGAAGATTTTAAATAAAACAAAAAGGGACAATTATATAATACATAATAATACATAAATGTCTGTTTTTATACAGCACTTTTCTGCTCCACTTGCACACTCAGAGCACTTTATGAAACATGCCTCATTCACCCATTCACACACACATTCATACCCTTTTGTAGTGTTTTTTAAATAACATTGACATGCATTCTCACTCTATACTGTTTATGGCATACAGTATCTGCTTTGTTGTTGTATCACTAAAATAACTTTTGCTTAAGCAACATGAACCCAGATGGTTTAAAAAACAAAAACAAAAAAATCGAATGGCATTACATAACAAGAGAGAAACAATGACTGGAATGTGCAATGTGGATTTCAGTAAGTGTATAAAAGAGGCAACATTTCCTTGTACCATGTGGTCATAAACAGGTTGCTCTTCATTCTAAGAAAGAGCTGGATGTTTACAAAAGATGTGACGGTGTCACCATTTAGTTAGAAAGTATTAGGCCAAACTCTTTAAATCTTTGAATTTAGATGTTTTCAGTCCTGTGGCCATAGGTGTGTAAAATGTAGTACCAAGCCATGCAGTCTGCCTTTATAACATATTGTTTGTGAATGAACGGGTTGTTCTTAAGAGCTCACTGAATTTGAGTGTGATAGTGTGATAGGATGCAACAGTTGCAACAAGTTAGTTTGTTAGTTTGTGAAATTTCTTTGGTCCTACATGTACAACAATCAGCTGTTAGTGCTATCTTTAAGCTTCTATGAGTCCACATCACAGAGAGCTGGGCATCTTGTATGCCCAGCTCTCCTCCACTCTCAACATACCCTGGAATAACAGCTCGAAGAAGGCTCACAACACCATAAATGACTCCTCCCATCCAGACTACAAACTGGATCTAAACCAGGGATGTCAAACTTATACTACACTGTGGGTCACATACAGCGTACCTGATCTCAAAGGGGTCAGACTCTTTCTGTCAGCTTAAAGAAAGTTACTACCTTTAACTTAACATTTAATCCCAGAGATATTTTAATACAAGGAAACTGCATTAAATTGGCGGGCCTAATTATACGATGAAACACAGGTGAGAGTAATGACGATGGGGCTTTCAGTCAAAAATGAGAGGAACAAAAGCAGGAAAAAGGCTTGAAAAAGACAGAAAAAAACCGAACCTACAGACTAAAACAGGAAATGACAAAAACATGAAAAACTAACACATGAAGACAAACGTTCAGGCCGGAGGCTGGAAAAACCATAAACACAGCCAATGTAACAAGGATCAAACAGAACAAATACACTGCAGAAACCTGAAACTATGACATGTTATGACATGACAGAGTGCTTTGAGTAGAAAAGCGCTATATAAGAATCAGTCCATTTACCATTTATCATTTAATCATTGTTGGCTCGCAGACAGACAGACAGGCCTTCAGGCTGGTAGCAGAAGGGTAGAAAAACACATCTTCTCTCACAGGATGGTCACATAAATCAGTCAACCTCAAAGAGCAATTAATATTACTCCCCAACATTATCATATCTGCTATACATAATAATAATAATGATAATAATTAAAAGAATGCCAAATATATCCAAGATACTGACAGGTGAGGGGATAAACTTTCAACAGTTAAAGCAGCACATCATCTGCCAAAGCCAGTGGCATATTTTTCATATTTCAAATAAGCAGTCTGAATCTGTACCAAGATCTTCATTTCCTCATGCTCCACCTCTTCACCCACTTTCAGGAAATTCGCTGACAGATATACAAACAGACAAATAGCTCTATGTGTCTGATCATATTGTAATTAAAGCATGGGAAGCCCCAAGCATCCCGACAATATGGTAATTTTACTTTTGAACACTAGGTGTTCTAGTCTTTGTGGCTGTACTTCTATTAAACTTCTCAAAAGGGATTCATGTATTTTTTCTTAAACCAACAAGTATTTATTTGTACTTCATGCTCTGTGTTGACCAGTATATCAGTACTAGTGCTGATATTAAATGGGTTCTGTGGAAACCATTCCACGTGACTGAGCGAGAAGCAGTTTGCCTCTCAGTCTAATAAACCCTTCACTGCACAAGGAGCCATTTTTGGTAACTTAAATGGACATCAACATTGACCTCGTTATGACTCACTGTGATTTCGTAGAACCAGGTGAATTTCTTCCAGTCAATCAGCAAAGATCAGGTTATGTGGCAGATAATGCAGTGAGATCACTGCATCAGCTCGATCAGCCTGAAGTATTTCAAACTTCAGCGTTCTTCAAGAATTCAGGAAACTGGGTGTTTTTGGCCTTAGCTACTCACACACTTGTCATCATCAGAGATGGGCAGTAACACATTACAAGTAATGTATCATTGTAATCCGATTACTTTTTTCAAGTAATGAGTAAAGTAAGGGAGTGTTTTACTTGCATCTATTTGAAAGAGTGAGTGTAAACAGAAAAAAATATATCTTATTTTATATTCTGGAATATGCAGAAAATAGGTTTAATTGTCAAAGACTGTTGCATATAATTTAATTTTTGCTTGATGCAATGTGCACAAAGTTAAAAGATTAAAACTAATAAAACAAGTTTTGAAAAGAGACTTTTTTATTTGATTACATTTTGTATGATGGATTATGCAGAAAAAGTAGAATTGGGCTGAAAGGTCTATTGCTTTATTGCCTATTCAGGTTGTGTATCATGTTTTTAAAAAGTAACTAAGTAACTGAGTAACTAACTACTTTTGAAAATAAGCAGTCAGTAAAGTAACGTCAGTAAATTTCTGACGAAACCACCACTAGTTAGAAGGCAATTTGTCTACTTCTTGTTACATAGTTACAATTTCTACATCAGTATTTTGCTTTCAGTCGATTTACTGTTCTTTCAAAACTGGCTGACTGACTCAAAAATGTACTCGCTTTTGTTTTGGAGCTGTCTACTGTATTAGGATGTGCTCGATTCAGAGAGTTAACTAGAATGAACTTAAATCTTTGAAAAGAAGTGTAAATGTTTAGCCACATTCTGTTATTACCGCATTATTAGAGCAGCGTCATCAAGTACTGTAACACTAGGACGTGCTACAGTTTGATATGTATGTTTGTATGTTATATTTATGAAAAATGCCAGTGAGAAGAAAAATGATGATAAATCAATGGTGCTGTAAAGGTTCTGTGTGTTTTCCCGAATGGTTTTTATATACATGCTTATTGGAAAAATGTATACCCTAAGTGGGTGAGGAACTATATACGGTTACTTCACTGACCTTGACTTGCACAATAAAAACCCCAAAAAGTCACAGAAGTACAAGAAAACACTGTAATATGCTCCAATAAGACTCTGAGGGCTAAACAGAGGACTTATTACTAAATGATGAGATTTCAGTGTTGTAATAACATCTCTCACAAATTGATTATCTGCACTTTATTGTTGAGGTTAAGGAGCAGCAAAAGAGCAGATACTGGATGCAAATACTTTACATGCATTCAAACAAAGAAACGTGCATTCAGAGTCACATGCACAGGGAGAAGACAGTGCTTTTTGGAATAGAAATATCCTTTATTGTGAAATTCAGCTGTTCCAGCAGCAAAGTGACAGGCAGATGGAGCATTATTCATTTAACTAGCATGGTTAATGGCACTGAATATGTACAAAGATGATATATTCTTGTCTTTTTAAAATGATTTTTTCGACTCACTCCTGATTTGTTATTTACAGTGCAAATTGTTGCGTGTACAGCCTAAGATTAAAACACAAATAGACACAAACAAATAATACGTCGTCACATTTATCTTTACATTTATGTAACTTCATGTAAGAAAATCAACTTTGTGTAATCTGAATCCATTCAAAAGCGTCTTTGTTGCAGTTTATTGGCTACTGTGATGGTATTGACTTTGGGTAATCATAAATGCTCAGTCGTTCCCAAGTCCCGTTTTTGGTGTCCAGCCAGTTGCTGGGAGAATAGATCCCTATCTCTCCTTCCTCCACTTTCTCATTTTCCTCAGAAGGACAAAACTCTTCCTCCTCTGAGCTGCTTTTCCCGGCGCTGTCTCCCCTGTCGCGAAACTTCTCTTCATTAATATTCTTGTAGCAGAAACTGCAGATCCTCAGCTTTTTAGTGGGGTGGATGTGATCGATAACGGCACGTTGCTTGTGTTGCCTCCCTAAGATGATGACCAGAGGGGCAACTGGTTTCCTGTTCAACAATGTGTGGTGCTGTGATAAAGAATAGAAAAAGGGACACACGTTGAGCTGATGTCAGTTTCACAACAGGAAGGTTTATTCTTCACAACAGCTTAGAACAGCTTCAGATATCACCATACTAACTGCAAAGAAATGGCCTTATGCTTCAGTCCGGTTTACCATACATGGCCACAGTTCCCTGAGCTAGAGACTGTATAAATCTCTCAATACAACTTTGACAAAACATAAACAAAATGTTGCTTAAATCCATTGATAATATCAGATCCACAATGTATCACAATAAACACATTTGTTTTACAAAGATAAACAAAACACAATAGTGTACTCTGTACTTCATTTTTAACTACATTTACAAACATCATAAAATTAACTCATTTTTAAACATTTTAATTCTTGTTCAGCACTAAATTATTTATGTGAAATGTATTTCCACTGTACTGACAATGTAACTTCTGTTTTTTAAAATATAGCTATTTTACTCTTTACAAGAAAATAATGTCTTTGACATAAAACAAACATATTCACTAGGGGTGCAACGATATTCGTATCGATATTGAACCGTTCGATACAGTGCTTTCGGTTTGGTACGCATATGTATCGAACAATACAACATTTGTAATTTATTTTATCAACTTTCCTTCTGACGATGCTGTCTGTGTTGAGCGCTCAGTGAATCTGCGTTCGACTACTCCGCCTAGGCTGCACTGTCGAGCGCAGATCCACTGAGCGCTCAACACAGACAGCATCATCAGAAGGAAGAGCGCAGGGCAAGCTAGCGAGACAGAAGTTAAGCTCTCCTTGCAACATGGACCTCCGCCACCCTCATTTAGATCTGGCGTTTGGAATTATTTTGGTTTTCATGTGACGTATGACCCTGAAGGTAAGCGAGTCATGGACTAAAGTAAAACAGTATGTTGGATGTGCCATGCAATGCTCAATTACATGGGTGGGAACTAGTGTGTTAGCGCAGTTAGCTCGTTAACGTGTTGGCCGTCTAGCCCCATGCACGGGGCGATCGGCGGTAGCTCGTTAACGGAGATTTGCCGTGTTGTGGCGTTAAGGTCATTTCAACGAGATTAACCTGAAAGCACTAGTGGGAACACAACGAATATGACTGCACATTTACGCCGACATCATCCTAGTGCAAAGACAAGTGGAAGCAGACAAAAACAAGCAAGCATGCTACTAACTTTAGCCGAGTCATTTAGACAGCTGTTTAATATGCTGCTGAGAATATAGCCCAGAAGAAGTGGATAGTATAGCTTTTATTTTGGAAAGAGACATTTCTCTGTAATAAACTCTCTTTTCCAAAGATGAGTGATTCCTCAATCAGATACAGGGCTCGCAATATCGCTAGCCCGACGTCCCGGGGCTAGCGATTTTTTCAGTCGGGCTACCAAAATCTATCTCTTCCCTGCCCGTCGGGCTATTGTAGGAAGGGAAAATATATGTCAATGCTTTTGCATTCTTTCAGAAATGTAGCTGGGTAATTATGTCATTGGCATCGGTGAGCCACTGTCAATATGTGACATATTGAAATCGCGTTTGAATTTGCGCTTGTTTTTTTGCTTTCACTTTGCAATCGTGCGAACTGTGTATAGAGAGCGACAGCACTGATCCGTGAGTGATGATAATTTGTGCACCAATTCCTCTGACATCGTCTTATCAATCGTTAGCTTACTATGCAAACATGACAAGTGAAATCTCCCGCAGCAAGCTTAAACATGTGAGAGGTTGATCGCGCAGAGAATCGCTGAGCTTATGTGAGTGAGCGTGTAAAAGCGGCAGGATATATATTTTAGTTCTGCTGAGCCAAATAAGACAGGTCAGGGTGAAGAAGTGACAGCCAAAGAAAAGCTTACCACAAAACGGAGAAGTTATGACAAATCAGACTATAAGGCAAAAAGAAAGTGCAGCTTTATGGTTTCATGGACAAAATAATTTCTGTGGCTGCAATATGACGAGCTATATAACCGGGGCTGCACATAAGTGGTCCGCAGGTGCGCATTCGCTGTCAAAATAAAAAACACGCACAAGGGTTAGGGTTAAATTTAAAAACTGTACTTTTGAGTTAAAATATATATTTATAATTTTAATAAATGACAAATTAAAAAGGCATGAACATTTTTTTTGTATCGAAAAAATATTGAACCGTGACACCAAAGTATCGAACCGAACCGTGAATTTTGTGTATCGTTGCACCCCTAATATTCACTGTTCTTATACAACCTACAACTATATAGAGTGCAATGCTCCTTTAACAGCGTTCACTACTACTATGCAGTCAGCATTGATCAAACAGTTTCCTTATAACACTTTATAAATGTCTTTGTATTAAACCACAACATCAACCAGAAGAATAAAACATAGTATAAAACCCATTTATCAGAGTGCATAATACATTACTAGTTCACAGTCCAGAAGTCTCTCACAGGTCAGATTAGCTCCCCCACACACACACTCAGTATTCCACATTAGCCAAGTCCGCTAGCATTAGCATCATTTAGCCTGCAGCCTTAACCCACAATTCAGACACAACTCAGAACGAATCCATTTCTTTAGCGAGTTGCGCTCATTACCCACATAAACAACATCGTCCGTTTGTAAGGTCTGCAGTATACATTCATTTAAATGCATTTACTAACCTGTGATAAAGAATAGAAAAAGGGACACAGGTTGAGTTGATGTCAGTTTCACAACAGGAAGGTTTATTCTTCCTCTGTGCCCCAAAACGCTACTCGATACCACTGCGCGTAATGCGCCCTCTAGCGGCTGGATGTAGGATAGCATTTTAAATGACAGGTACAAAAATACAATCACAACAAAAACCTTTGGGGGGGGGGCTGTTTTCCCCAGTTTATTTCTGATACCAGATTCTACTAGAGAGCTATTCTCAACTCTCTACATTAGGAAAGCGCAGGCCAATAAAGAGTCTGTTTTGGTAGTGTTTTTTGACATAGAAAAGGCATATGATATGTTGTGGAGGGATGGGCTTTTAATCAAGTTGCATAAGTTGGGTATTGGTGGCAGGACATTCAATTGGGTCCAAGACTTTTTATCTGGTAGGAAGATCCAAGTGCAAATTGGGTCTACAATTTCTAATCAGTGCATGGTTGAGAATGGAACGCCACAGGGCAGTGCGATTAGTCCCCTGCTTTTTGTTATAATGATCAATGATGTTTTTTCTGATGTTCCTGAGGGAATTGGGAGGTCTTTGTTCGCTGATGATGGTGTGTTATGGAAAAAAGGAAGAAATATTGAGCACCTAGTGGGCAAGGTTCAGGAGGCTGTGAATATGGTGGTTGAGTGGGGATTTGACTGGGGATTCAGGTTTTCGGTGGAAAAAACAAAAGTGATGTTCTTTACCAAAAGAAAAGTGAGTGAGACTTTCACATTGACACTGTATGACAAGGTAATTGGGAAAGTGAGCTCTTTTAAGTACTTAGGTGTTGTGTTTGATTCGAGACTGACATGGTGGGAGCATATTGATCGGATTGAAACCAAATGCAACAAAGTTATTAATGTTATGAGGTGTGTAGCTGGGAGGGGTTGGGGAGCGAGCTCTTCTGCTTTGAAAAGACTTTACCAGGCATTAATTAGGTCGGTCTTTGATTATGGGTGTGTGGCATATGGTTCAGCAGCTCCTTCTGTGTTGAGACGTTTGGATGTTCTGCAATTGAAAGCCCTTAGAGTATGCTGTGGAGCTTTTAAGACGTCTCCAGTCGGTGCCCTACAGGTGGAGATGGGAGAAATGCCCCTAAATCTTAGGAGGAAGCAAGTGTCGGTGAATTACTGGGTTCATCTTGGTGGTCATGGTGACGCACATCCCACAAAGGAGGTACTTTTGGAATGCTGGGAGTATGGAAGAAGTCAGAAGGCTCATTTTGGAAAGGTGGGGAATCAGTGGGCTAAGGAGTGTCAGGTGTATGAACTTAAAATATGTCCTGCAGTAGTGTTCTCTGTGGTTCCCCCATGGTTATTGGAGACCCCTCCTGTGGACTGGTACTTGCTGGAAAATTATTGTCATGAGCCAAAAGAAAGAGTCATAAAGCTAGCTTACCACAGTCTGCACTTTTTCTGTTACGTATTAAGAGTTCAGGTGTTACCAATTAACACGTTTCTATGGTGAGAGAAAAAAGAGAAAGAGTCCTCGAGGTCAACCAGAGCGCTTATGACGCCGAGCGGTGGATTTTGAACCCCGCTACTCAAATAAAGACTACAGCCAAAGTAAGTTTCCAGAGCGACCTCCATCCCCTATCCCGGAGGCTGCTCACTCACTGACGCCGTAATAATCACCACGCGCCCCATCGTTCTTCGCCCTCGCGGCTGGCGCGAGCAAACTTACCTGCAGCAGTCAGAACCTGTTCACAAAGCTCCCCCTGATTCGACCCTGAACGCAACTATACAGCTGCTAGCCACAAGAGAAATGCAGGCATGTATCTGGGCTTCGGTATGCACCACAGTGCACAGTGCTGCCTCCACACTGGGGCCCCTCCTAAAGAGAGCAGGCTTGACCACCGCTGCTCCCGCCTACGGTGGACTGTGCGCACTAGAAAGTGATCGCGCAGATCAATACGCCACACTGTCGCACTCTTGTCAGGATTCAGCCGCTAATAAATTTTTATGTGCGTGCCTTCACGCCTGTCAGAATCCCCTCAATGGCATTAATGAAGGCAGCAATAATGAATACACTGTCGGGCATTATGCTGCGGTGGATACCTTTTAAGATCTATCCCACAAATATCTAGGCACTGCACACCCACTACATGCAGCCTAGAAGCGATTGGGCTCTCGCTTTGCGGTCTTTCTCTGCCCTTCTCCACTATTGGCTGGAACAAACCAACCCCCCAATTTGCTGCAAACCACTGACAAGCATAAAAAAAACCCAAAACATAATAACTATTGCAACTGCTGCTTGCATGCATTATAAAACCGCCTCAATTTGCCACGCATTGTTATTGTTGTCTAATACCTCACATGTTTTCTAAACAAAAAAGCTAGAAAACAAGAAGGGTTAAGTACTTCTTAATAAAACATAACGTGGCTTTTGACTGAAACAGCTCCCTCTTGTGTCTGAAAGCAACATCAGCAGCGGCACCAGCTCACACAATCGTGCGACTTCTTGAGTTTTATTACAAATGGAAACATGTCACCAGGGGCGAGAAAAACATGTGTTTTCTGTAATTAAATAGTCATTCACTTTACTAAGGAAGCAGTGGAAAACGTGTCATAACAATGAAAGTTTCAAAAGACGGTAAAGGCGTTGTATGTCATAGTTCTGTACAGTCTGTTAATGTTGGGGCTCTTCAGCGTCCGCCCCTCCAGGCTCCTCCGCCACGCTTCTTCCCTCCTCCTCCTCCTCCTCCTCCTCCTTTAACCTTCTTCCTCACGCCGGTCGCCTGTTCCGTGTCATCATCGTCTCCGTCCCCTCTTTTAGGCCTTTTCCTTTTGTCGCCTTGCTCCTTCATTTCCTGGGGAACACAAACGTTTTCTTAATGTTCATCTACACTAATAGCTGACTATATTCTATATACAGGCATTTTAGGTCAAGATGGAACAAGTTTAATTTTAAAAAATCAAACATTTCTAAATATGTATTTTTGAAGAAATTAGCCAAGGTTTAGCCAAGTTTCAAACATTTGTTCGTAACTTTTAGTTTATGCTTGCAGTCATTGCTCTTTTAAATATATGGTTACATTTAAATCATTACACTCCCCAACAACTTTACCACCTACACCTGCCTGTTAATGCAAATATCCAGTGTGGTCAGTTCTCTGGTCATCTGCTTCGAAACTTGAAGCAGATGACCTGCGGCAGCAGAAGACCACACAGAGTGCTGCTCTGGTCAGCTAAAAACAAGGAACTGAAGCTAGAAGCTGCATGGTCTCATGAAACAGAAGGACAACAGAAGATTGGAAAAATGTTGCCTTGTGTGATGAGTGTTGATTTCTGCTGCCACAATTGGATAGGATGGTAACAGTTGGCATAAACGACATTTTATCAACAGCTCAGGTTGCTGGTGGTGTAATGGTTTTGGGGATATTTTTCCAGCACACTTTGGGATCCTTAGCACCAACTGTTTACTGTTCATACACCACAGCCTGTCTGATCATGTCCATCTGTTTATGACCACGCTGTATCCATCTTCTGATGGCTGATTTCAAGAGGATAACACACTGTGTCACAAAGCTCAAATCACCTCATGTAGAAACATACCACTAAATACTGATGCATTGGCCAGGCAGGCTCAGACGGGTTTATGCACCATTGTTTTCACACAGCATGTTTTTTTCTTCTTCAAATTTTAGGCTATACCTGACAAATACAGAGAAAAGACACAATAAAGACAGGATGACTTACTATTTTGGCAAATCTCTGGGCCTCGCTCACCCTCTCCACCAGCATCATCACTTCCTCCTCTTGGGTTGGAAAGGCTGGAAGTTTCTTCCCAATCAAGCTTTCAATTCGCTGGAAAAGCTCCACATCATACCTATGGTTATATGGACACCAGACACATTTACTTGCTGCAGTGACCTTCCTCTCCAAACCACAGTATTGCACAACTTACTCAACCATGTCAAAATGGTATAAAAATGGCAATAAGTGGAAACAAAGCAGAGATGTTATTGTATATGGAATGACTGGTGACAATAAAAAGGCCCTTCTTACTGAGTGACGAAAGTGATGGATTTTCCAGATCGTCCTGCTCTGGCTGTTCGGCCAACCCTGTGAATATAGTCCTGTAGGATCAAACACATCCACAGATCAGCTCATCGGTGAAGTGAAATAAATCATCAAACGCACCACCAACATGATTATCAGCGCCTCGGTACCTTAGAGTGAGTGGGAATGTCATAGTTGATGACGCAGTCGACATGAGGAATATCCAGTCCTCTGGATGCCACGTCAGTCGCCAGCAGCACCGACCGAGACTTGGACTTGAACTTGTTCAGAGCTCCAAGACGTTTATTCTGCACGGCGAAGGAAGGAAGATCCAGATCACATCACAGTATCCACCAGAAAGAAAAAGGGAAAACTTTCACTTCCTTAAAAACTCCATTTGATAAATGTCTGTGTGCATATTTACACACAACTCATATCATACATTAGGTCACATTTGCTGTAATGCCACAAAACCAGAAAGAGGGCTGACATCCAGCCAAACGGGACCAAAGCTGGTCAACATTCACTTTCATTCATGAGTGAAAGAAATTTTTCTTGGTCTACAAAAACAGCATCTTAGATGGTGCAAAGAGCTCTATTCAAACATTTAAGTGAACTGCAGCCTGATTTGAATGTAGATTTGATTGTAGACTGCTTATGGTAAACTGCAGACCATGACAATGACTTCCAGATGTTTCCAAATGGTACAAAAAGTACACTAACTTGCATGTAAAGTTAATTAAGCATGACTTTAGCATGTGTTGCAAGTGTGATCATAAACCAAACTGTTTACAGGGTTTTATAGTATGCGTAGGTAATGCTGACAGAGCAGCAGGCACTATAATGAATGCTAACATCTCAGGTTAAATCCTTATACTCAACCGAGTCTCTGAAGCTTTACCTGACTCATCTGCCCATGTAGAGGGATAGCAGTGATGCCGAGGTTCCTCAACAACAGCGCCACCCGCTGGGCTGTGTTACACGTGCTGCAGAAAATAATAAAGGAGTTCCCGGCCAGCTCGTTCAGGATGGAAACCAGGTAGCAGTCCTGTTGGCAAAACCAAGAGCTAAACTTACTGAATATAAAACAGCTTCAGCAGGTCACAAACACAACTGTCAGCACATGGTCAGCACATGTACACGTGTGCACCCTACCTTGTACTTAGATGGTATAAAGATGTAGTACTGCTGCAGTTTGTCTACTGTGGAGTATTTCGTAGACACCGCGCACTTCACAGGATCTTTCAAAGCTGCTCTCTCTAGTTTCTGGACCTGTAAACATATGACAGAAGGTCAGGCAAAGGCTACTCTGGCAGCTGCTTATTACTGTCCCCCATAATGTGCAGGACAAGGACGGCTAAAAGAAACGCGACTAACATTCTCCGTCATCTAGAGTCGACAAAGAGAGAAGAACACAAAGATACCTTTTTGGTCATGGTAGCCGAGAACAAGAAAGTGCGTCTTTCTCTTGGGATCACCTTCAAGATTTTATCCACCTGGTAAAAAAATAAATAATAATAGGTATAAAAATGACAGTTTACATCAGCTACATGCTTCTTGAAATTTGTACAGGTTAAATTCTCGAAAACCTTCTCTGTTTATAGGCAAAGAGCTTCACAAATGGACACGTCACAGGCGCAAATCTAGCCTGAGGCGTTGGAGGTGTGGAGCCCGTAGCCAGCAGGTTTTTAATTTAAAGCTCAGCCTATCAGCTATTTGTAATCTTTCAAAATGCTCCACTGTCAACCAAAAAAATATACGTCAACTTGGGTTTTTACCAGCTTACGGCCAGTAATGCGAAGTTTAGGTAAATTTCACTTTTTGGATTTAAACTGCCATAAAGGTTGTCACATTCACTTTAAAATGCTTTCATCAATAACCTTTGAGCCTGCCATTTAACAGCACACTGAGGAGGATGTGGCTGAGGTGCTATAGTGAGTCTCCTACCAATAGGAAGCTACTGACCTCAGTTTCGAAGTCCATGTTGAGGATTCTGTCTGCTTCATCCATGACCAGGAACTTCAGCGCTCGTAGAGAGAAGCCCTTTGTGTTCTCGAGGTGATCGATCAAACGACCGGGCGTGGCTGGAAAAAAACAAAACGATTTTTTTACTTAAAAGTATATCATCAAAATCAGTTTATAAAGGATACAAACATTACAACAGTGGGTGAACATAAGCAGACGTGTGAAGTGTGAAAAATATGCAACGCTCTTAAAGGTAAAGTCTTACCAATAACGATGTGAGGCTTTTTCGCTAACACCAGGGACTGGGACATCATGTCGATTCCACCAACTATCACGGCTGCAACGGAAGACAGACGGATTTAGAGCACAGAGCCTCCCGCACTACTGCAAGCCGCCTCACCTTTCAAGGACACGTACCGCACTTAACGCCGATACTGGAGCCCAGGGCCTCAAACTGCTCAGAGATCTGAAATGCCAACTCTCTAGTGGGGGTGAGAACAAGTGTGTGAAGCCTCTGGGGGGAGGCCAGCAGCGACTGGAGGATAGGCAGAGCGAAGGCACCGGTCTTTCCTGAACCAGTCTCCGCCAGGCCAATAACATCCTTCCCTGCAGGTCACAAGGAGACAAGAAATGTTACGCACTTTAACCTTTAGAGATTTAAACAAGTCCTGAGATTCAGACTGAAGCGCTGCTCCTTTAGCTTCAGTCCATGTTAAATCGTAATGATTCACAGAGAAATATGGAGAAGTTTCATATGTTACACGTACAGATATGAGGTGTGTAATCACGGTATGAATTTGAGCACAAACTGATTTCCAATCCTCTGCTGAGATTTCAGATTTCAAATCCCTGGGCCATGCATTTAGCCCATCATCTCTGATTAACAGGATATTTGCTGTCATTGTTACTTCAACTTGTTTTTTTGATGGTCTAGTACAATGATGCACAAATGGTGGCTATGCTAATGCCAAAACAAAGCTGAAAAGTAGCCATACAAAAACATATAAAAACAAGTTCATGAATATTTGAACATTCAGGGGCTGGTAGTGTCGGAGTAAATCTGCCTCTTTTAATAATTCAATTTATTCATGTCCTTTCTTCACTTTGTATAATAAACATTTGTCCCAGTCTTGTAGAAAGTTTTCTTCTTTCTTTTTCTGTCTGTATGCGAGTTTGTCCATCACAAGGATCTCCTCAACAACAACCACCCATTGTCTACAGCTCATTGTTTAAAACCTTAGGGGACTTAAACAGCATGGACGCAAATGGCCTCTAAGATGATCCAAGTAGAGGATCTGAAACAATCGTTGGAATTACATAACTAAATATTTCCCGCAGAGCGAAAAGAATTTTATTCCAGAAGGGTTGTATTTTTCCTGATGTCCAAAAATGTGCGTATGGTTGTTCCGTGTGATCATGTACTGTTACTTGAGTAAAACTGACAGAAAGAGGTAAGCGTGATTTCTCACCTTGCAGAGCCACCGGTATAGCTTCTATCTGGATCTTCGTGGGGCTCTTCCATCCCAGCTGATCACAAGCCTCGCATAGGACATCAGTAACACCCTGTCGGAAGCAGACAAAAGGTAGAAATCTTTGTAACACGATCGTAATTGTGTACTAGCGCCGTATATGTCTCACAGACATATCCCATTCATATTTAAAAGGATAAAATGAGGTTTACATAACACAGCGGAGTTGTAGCTAACTCGAACAGCAGTGGTCTCTCCGTGTTAATGTGCCTGACTCTTTTCCTTCACTCGCTGAAGCAAACCTACCAGATCCTTGAAGCTCTTCACCGTCTCGTCGTTTTCTCCGCCATCACCGTGATCGCTTCCTTCATCGCTGCTCGAAATTTCGTGTTTCGTATGTGTTTGGCTTCACGCTCTCCTCGTCCGCCATGCTTTTCGCCCCAACGTGTCGTCAGTTCCGCACTGCGCAGATGCGGAAACGAGTTCGAGCTTAAGCCGCAGTGGATGATGGAAGTTTGTGTTTACGACCGAAAACGCCAGTGATTGGCTAAAAATACGACATGGGAATTTCTGTCGCGGATTGATTCACACTGAAACAAGATTAAACCAGTTTTTTGAGTTTTTATTTGGCTGAAGATCAAACAGTTTTACACTTTTACTGTTGTCAGTGGTTGGAAAACATTCTATAACTATTTTTATGTTAGGAGATCTGCAATAAAAAAAACAGAAAAAAGTAATACAAGATTGCTTCTAAGGTCAAGTTGCAAACAGGTGGTTGGAAGAAAAACAATTTCAGAGTTAAAAAACAAGACAAAAAAAACAAAACAATATGCTGGATGTGAAAAAGCACTTCTGTGCAGAGCATAGTGTTCTTCTCTTGAATTGACTATGCAAGTTACCCAGTAAAATAAACAGATTTCTTACTCTTTTTGAAATGCACATTCTTGTTGATGCAACAAAAATCTAACCCAGATCAAATGAATATGAGCCTGTAGAGAACAAAGGTGAGGGTGTAGTGGCCTTTCACTGGTAGGTGACAGACAAACTGATTCTAGCTGAAAGTTTGAAGACGGCTACCTCTATAACTCTGCACAGAAAACACAAAACAAACACACTGCTGTTGTTCAGCTTGCCACACTGATCATCATTATCGGCAGTACGCTCCCGAGTCTTAGAGGAGTCCCTCCATCTCCCTCATAAAGGCTTCATACACCTGGTCTTTAGTCTTCATGTTGGGCTGAGACACAGCACCCATCTGTGATGGATTGGCCACGCCCATAGGAGCTGTTGCTGTGCTGTGCTGTTTCTGCCACTGGCCTCCTCCCACACCTTCATCTCCCCTCCTTCCTCCAACAGAACCCCCTGCTTTCTCCATGGGCCCAGGTGCTGCTCCTGGCATTGTTCCAACCTTGTCCCTACGCACCCTCAGCGCTGTGGGCACAAAGCGGGTCACCTCTGCCTTGGGATTGATAATTTGAGGTTTGGCAGAGATGGTAGCCCCGCCTGCACCGGCACCTGCTGCCAGGTTGCCTCCTGCAGCTGCGACAGAGGTGATGTTTGCGCGTTTTTCGATGGTGGGAGGGTGGTGATGGCTGGGGGGATTGCTGCCCGGATTGGTGCCTGTGGAGGCAGCAGCTGTCCCAGGCGGAGGGGGCATCTGCATGACACCAGGTCGCATGGGCATGGCAGGGGGTTGCAGGTTGGTCTGTAAACCGTCCTGGCTGGATCCTGAGCCTTTTTGTCGCTGAACAATGTTTGGAGGAGCACTCAGCACATTGGAATTGAGAGGTGGAGGGAAGAGAGACAGAGGTGGTGCAAGAGGACGCGGAGGCCCTCCAGCTCTTGGGGGAGGAGGCGGGATACCTACAAGGAGAAAAAAAAACATAAATGAGAAATGCATTCAACAGAAGTTCTCACTATTTTATATCTTTAGATTGCCTCCACACACGTGCCTACCTGGTGGTGCTGGGGGTGGTAATCTGGGAGGTGGACCACGTGGTGGAGGGCCTGGTGGAAGGCCAGGAGGGGGGCCTGGTGGAGGACCAGGTGGTCGACCTGGTGGAGGCCCAGGAGGCAGAAGCCGAGGCATTGGAGCCCTCATTCCTGCAGGCATGCCAGGAGGCCTCAAGAACGGAGGAGCACCTGAAGATAACAGAAGATCTCTTTGAAAAAACGATGCAGAGCACTCACACTTAGAGAAGTAGAAGACCCCCACAGAACAGGCACAGGAAATTATTCTAGTATGACTTCAGAGTTGAAGCAATCAATCTTTTAGCTAATCAGAATGCGAACCTGGTGGGGGGCCAGGAGGTGGGCCAGATGGTGGACCAGGAGGCCTCATTGGTGGTGCCGGAGGTGGACCAAGTGGTGGAGGTCCTGTCATCGGTGGCCCTTGCATGTGTGGAGGCCCTTGCTGTCCCGTGGTCCCAGCTGGAGGGGGTAGTCACTGATTGGCCATGAGATGGGACTGGTTGTCCCCTGGAGGGCCTCTGTCCTCGATGTCAGAGCTGTCTGATTCATCTGTGTATTCTTCCTCTACCTCTTCTTCTTCCTCCTCGTCAGGAACTGACTGACCTGAAGACAAAAAATGAACAAATAAAAATGGCATAGCATATCATCATACAAAGAAAAGACACTGTGAGGAGCACTAGCTTAGTAAGTGCTTAGCACTAACAGTACCTGCCATCCTTAACATCATGGCTTGCAGAGGTGTAATGGCCTTGGTCTTCTTCACAACCCTCTTCTTCTTCCTTTTTCCTTCACGGGGTGCCTCTGCAGGCATATCTGCGAAACGTACGCTACGACCTGCAGTAGTTAAATAATAACAAATTCAGGAATACAACAGAATAGAAACAGTTATAAGATCAAGAGATAAATAAAGGCAACAAAGACGTGAGTTGAGGCTTAAATGTGTTGAAGCAGTCAGAAACACTCACCACCATGTCTTTCACTTCTGTCTCTATCTTCTTCTCGTTCTCTCTCATCGTCCTGCCTGTCCAAGCGCATTCTCTGTTCACCATCTCCCCCTTCATCTCTCTCTTCTTCACTGATGTCTTCAGAGTCGCTGTCGTCATCAATATCGTCCTGATCTCTGTCGCTCTCACTCCCGCTGTCCCGATCTCTCCCCAAATCCATTGCAGAGTCCTTTTCAAATCCAGGAATGGAAGGCTCTGTTCAAAGGAGAAATAGTGTAACAAGAAGAGGACAATGTGCATACAATATACCTCTCATTCCTGCATCAATTTATGCAAGAATTATTATAAACTGAGGAACCCCGCCCCCCAAAACTGTCATGTAGTTTCCAACACACCTTGACTGAGTCAAAATAAAGAGACAGCTGCCCTCTTTTAGTCTCATAGTCCAGTTCAAGTTTGCGTAGCTCTTTGTAGGTTTCAGGATTCTCTCTTTCGTACAGACGAACAATGCGCTCAAATGTCTCACGCAACTTCTTCCTCTTGTCCCGCAACACCTTCTCATTCAGCAACGGCTGCTGAACTGGGTTGAACTCTGTTCAGAAACAAAGTAATTATTTTCATTAGAAAAGCAGCAAATTAATTGTAGAATTCAGATTTTGACTGTGATTTTCTGCTGTTACCTAAAGGCCTGAAATACTTAAATACACACACTAATTATATATAGCATTAATCTACTGATACATGTGTTCCACAAGCTCAGGTCCTCTACAAGTGGCAAACATACAACTAAATAGTTACAACTAAATATATCTCTAACATCTAAATTGCATAAACTCTGCCCTGTCATCTCACCCATCTCATCCAGCTTCTCCATGTCTCTGATGATCTGTCTGGGATCCTTCATCTTCAGGACTGCTGCTCTCACCATCATCCTCTGCTTCTTGTTCTAATATTTCCAAATGAAAACGATGTTACCATCATATTATCACAGTATTGTTATCCTGTATTGCATATTTAGAAATATCTTTTTTTTTTTAAGTGAATGGTTCTAACCTTTTTTAACTCCCTTTTTCTGGCCTCCTTTCCTGTAGAAGGGGGGGAAGAAATGACCATTTTTATATCTAATCAGCAACTGAGCAATATCCAGCAGATCAATTCATGATTGAATTAGCGTCAGTTTGTTATCAGCACTTACTGGCCTGGTCGGTGGGATTCATAAACTTCCCACTCTTGGTGGAGGAGGTTGAACGTCGCCCCATTGTGACGGTAGGTCTCCTTCACGCTGCCATGTAATACAGCAAAACAGAAGAGAAGTGACTTGTAAAGGAAACCTTACGTTGTTATTTTGTGGTACGTTCAAGAATAAGTCGGATTTTGTCACAACCTAAAAATAACACTTTTAGCTCATATTTATGAATCACTGAGACTTTAAACAATGTTTGAATTCATTTTTGACAAATTGCAGCCTCCTTTTTGTTAATTCTAACTTCGATATCAAGGCAGTTTAACCAAACTATCTACAATACACGCCTTAAAGAATTTTACTGTTAGCTATTATTAGCAAAGAAGATAAGAAAGTTGACAATCAACGCACGAGTCAAACTATCTAAGCTCTTTGCACAATTAAACTATTGAATGAGCTGATAAACACCACAGAGCCAATCAAACATTTGTAACACATACATACATATGTTAAATCATGCCGGTCAAAAGCATTTGCCTGGCAGGTTAGCGGCTAACGTTAGCTTGCACTTATAGCTAGGCCCGCGTTAGCAACGAAAGCAGCACAGGAGGGAAAAATTCACTGTACCTTTTGTTCAGTAAAAACTCACAGGGCACAACGCCCTACACACACGCACACCTCCGTGTGCCAAAAGCAATGCAACACGTTTTGCGTACGTCCTGAAAGAGAAATCCAAACCCCCCAGGATTGAATATCACACCGTGGCTTCGCTAACTGTCCGCCATGTTTACTGCCGCGAATGAAAGCGGAAAGGCGATTTTGACGTCATCAAAACAAGCGAGCAGTGAAAGAAAAATAAAACTAACTGGGCGAACGGTATTATTTAAAACTTCACTTCATAGCATTTGTACATATACTAGGACTTTATCATATTCATATTGTGTGGCGCAATGTAACTCTAATGATAATGAAGGGTGATTCTCGTTACAGGTTCCAAGACTGCAATCTAGCGATACTGCCCCCTGATGGTTACAAGCAGCAATTACAACCTCGCTGCACTGATGTGCCAAAAAGTGATCGTATGCCAATCACTTTTTGCGTGTTTTTTTTATGTCTAGATCTCTTTTTATGTTTTTATATAGTTGCTTATATTGTTAAATAGGCTGCAGTAAACAGAGTTTAAAAATGGGTTATATGTTATATGTTTTGTAGCAGTGCTCCTGCTGCTCTACATTCACCTCTCCTTTGCTCTTTTGCTCGGTGGATGTTGAGGATTTGGCTAACTCGAAATGTCAAAATCATATTGTGGGATTTTGACTTTTTGCCCATACACAATGTCAATTTCTTCAAGTCCGTCCTCGCTGGTTGATGTCTCCACCATAGGACGATTCAGTCTCTCCCACAGCTTTTTTTTAATGCTTCTCCCCATCTCTAAACTGTAGGGACGTTTGCGGCCATGCTTGGACCTGCAAGAAGAAATTCAATCAAAATGATGCATGTGGTCAAAAACCATACTGTAACCATTTTAGAGCTGGTGATTTTAAAAAGTGACAGGACATTTGGAGACAAACGTACGTCAGCATGCTATCTACCACCTCATGGTAGACTCGCTGATAATCTTCCACTGAGAAGTTGTAGATTTTTAAAGTGCTGTCACTGGAGCTGGTTGGCTGGTGGTTGGTACTGCATGGCTCGGGTCTGGGGGGCAATTTTTTTGACACTGGCAGGTCATCATGGGAGATTGCAGAGGGAGGCACTGAGGTCTTTGGAGGTCGGGAAGAACTGGATGCTGGGCTTCGCTTCCTTTTCCGGGGCTGACTGACTGTTCTGTCACGGCGCCGGGGCCTCTGGGTTGAATTAACAACCTGGGGAAAGGTCAGAAGCACACAAGGGAATGTCAGTAGTTAATAGCGACCTCATTTTTTTCAAACAAGACAAAAATCTAAATTTGATGAACCACAATGAAGTCCAAACTTCAAAACCCTCAAATGATTCTGTTCCTGAAATTTTACACATCCAACCTGGTCCTTGCTGCAGCACGGTTGTTTCCTGCTGGCTCTGGGTTTCATTGCATCACGGGCCTGGCATGCAGTGTTTCTCTTACAATAATTATGGTCTTTGAGGTGAGGCACAGTAAGCTGCAGGTATACACAAAAATGACAGTAATGCAGACATCAGTTAGTAGTTCATGAAATATTTAAAAAATAACAAACCCTTTCATATGTCCATAAACTACTTAAACCACTCGCATGGTTGAATAACTTGTCCACAGTGATTGTAACGACAAAAAATATCCAACATGTTCACATAAAATCATAAGAACTAAAACCAGGACAATGCATCAAGGTCAGTGTAATAAAAGACGTGTCAACTTATGGGCTCGTCGTGTTAGAGCTTCACTGCTGCATACCCCCAAATGACATGTCAAATAATAATTTGCATAAGCTAAACAAACACCAAAGTCCATGTTGTATTAAACTCTAATTTCTGTTATAATCATTGCTGCTTATTGCCGTTTTTGAACAATGCAGATGCACAAAATACCTTTGTAACTGGCTAAGCTTGGTCACGTGTGGCACTTATATGGTTTAAAATTACGTGTAGGATATAAAGAAAAGCAAGCTGCAATAATAGGAGAGCCCTGCCTTGTGTGTGGGGGGTAATGAGTTCAAGATCATCATTAGGCTGTGGTGTAATGAGGGACCTCTACCCAGAGGTGACTGTCTTGTCAGGTGAATAATTGTAGCATAAGCCACAATGAAGAAGGAGATTAAAACTTTAGTTTAAAAAGCCCAAAAGCAGAAGCTTTGAGGATTTTAAAGATGATCACAGTTACATGTGGCTCCTGTAAACATGTGACAGTGTGTGTACATTTGAAAATTCAGATGATGCTGCAGAACATGGCTTGCATATTTGTAAATAAACATTTTGGGGATTAGCTTTTCTACAGTGAATAAAGTCTCAGTGTTTACTTGTTTTATTCCCTGATTTTAGTTTTAAATACAAAATAAAGGCCCCCAATCAGGAACATGCACAGCCCACCCCCACCCCCCCCCAAAAAAAGCTAGAAACAGGCCTGGTGATCATTATGCACTTGAGTTAATTCGAGATGTAAGATACTCTACTTATTAGCAAAAACTGAACATTTTTATCCCAGCTGCAATCTTTGGTGACATGTCTGCCACAAGATCATTTAATACACACAAAAGAAAACGTTATTATAGGTAACATAACTGTGCATAAATGACTTTATGCACAGTTTACCCGTTTACAGCTACAGTGCAACAGTCTAACATGCAGGTATAACTCCCACGTGCACAGGCACGTTTTTAATGCTTTTTATCCACATTTGTGTCGTCTATATTTTCATGTTGCCCTGTTGCAAAGTGAACTCTTTCTGGCCGTCGAGTAAATATTCAAAACTTATTGAAAACGGTCATAAAATCTCACATTTTCCATGATGGATGATGGTTGCTGGGTCGCTTTCCTCCGTGACATGGGAGTTGGACACTTGTAAGGCTGCAAGAAGTCTTGAGCAGAAAGTTGTCTTACTTTTTCAGAAATTTTCAGAAATCCCTTGTAGCTTTGCACAACACGCCGAGTGAAATCTGTCTGAACTATACCAAAAGATGCAATGCAAATAGAACCTGGAGACGCATAGCAACCACGCAACCTGTCATTTTAAATCACGCATTTTTGTACCTACTGTTAAAAATCACTGTAATAATTGTTTTTAGTGAGTTTTTCCCTCAGTTCAACCTCAGTTATGGCGGCTTTTTTTAATATTTAGGCATCCACATAATTACTCCATCAAAGTGGTGCGTAATGATCATACGAAAATACGTCAAAACAGAGCAAAAGTGGGTTTATTTGCCACAGCATATCACAGCAGCTCATTGTATTTGAAAACTACTGGATTTCATAAGTTGTGCTTATTTTATAAATGGCCCGGAGAGTAGCAAATTCTCTCTTTCTACTCACTGTACTGAACCCGCTGCACTACCCACTTTCACCAATAGGTGTCACCCTTTTACCGTGGAACCAGCTATGTACAGCTCCAAAGTCAATCGCTAGAGAGATCTGTTGCAGTAATAACTTCTTTCCAAAAGGTGTCTGTATAAAAATCTCTGTTATGCTCTGTCAGTTTGCAGTGCCTTAGTCTGTGGTGACATTTTTACTGGCTCATGCTCATGAATCCACATGCAACGCACTGTCTGTCCCAGCCTCAGAAATGGATTTAAGACGTTTTAGTTTGATATATCACCCTGTGGTCAGTTTTTGACATTCGTTTTGTTGCGGTCTTGAAAACAGAAAACAGTTACATCTGAAAGAAGATTTTAAATAAAACAAAAAGGGACAATTATATAATACATAATAATACATAAATGTCTGTTTTTATACAGCACTTTTCTGCTCCACTTGCACACTCAGAGCACTTTATGAAACATGCCTCATTCACCCATTCACACACACATTCATACCCTTTTGTAGTGTTTTTTAAATAACATTGACATGCATTCTCACTCTATACTGTTTATGGCATACAGTATCTGCTTTGTTGTTGCATCACTAAAATAACTTTTGCTTAAGCAACATGAACCCAGATGGTTTAAAAAACAAAAACAAAAAAATCGAATGGCATTACATAACAAGAGAGAAACAATGACTGGAATGTGCAATGTGGATTTCGGTAAGTGTATAAAAGAGGCAACATTTCCTTGTACCATGTGGTCATAAACAGGTTGCTCTTCATTCTAAGAAAGAGCTGGATGTTTACAAAAGATGTGACGGTGTCACCATTTAGTTAGAAAGTATTAGGCCAAACTCTTTAAATCTTTGAATTTAGATGTTTTCAGTCCTGTGGCCATAGGTGTGTAAAATGTAGTACCAAGCCATGCAGTCTGCCTTTATAACATATTGTTTGTGAATGAACGGGTTGTTCTTAAGAGCTCACTGAATTTGAGTGTGATAGTGTGATAGGATGCAACAGTTGCAACAAGTTAGTTTGTTAGTTTGTGAAATTTCTTTGGTCCTACATGTACAACAATCAGCTGTTAGTGCTATCTTTAAGCTTCTATGAGTCCACATCACAGAGAGCTGGGCATCTTGTATGCCCAGCTCTCCTCCACTCTCAACATACCCTGGAATAACAGCTCGAAGAAGGCTCACAACACCATAAATGACTCCTCCCATCCAGACTACAAACTGGATCTAAACCAGGGATGTCAAACTTATACTACACTGTGGGTCACATACAGCGTACCTGATCTCAAAGGGGTCAGACTCTTTCTGTCAGCTTAAAGAAAGTTACTACCTTTAACTTAACATTTAATCCCAGAGATATTTTAATACAAGGAAACTGCATTAAATTGGCGGGCCTAATTATACGATGAAACACAGGTGAGAGTAATGACGATGGGGCTTTCAGTCAAAAATGAGAGGAACAAAAGCAGGAAAAAGGCTTGAAAAAGACAGAAAAAAACCGAACCTACAGACTAAAACAGGAAATGACAAAAACATGAAAAACTAACACATGAAGACAAACGTTCAGGCCGGAGGCTGGAAAAACCATAAACACAGCCAATGTAACAAGGATCAAACAGAACAAATACACTGCAGAAACCTGAAACTATGACATGTTATGACATGACAGAGTGCTTTGAGTAGAAAAGCGCTATATAAGAATCAGTCCATTTACCATTTATCATTTAATCATTGTTGGCTCGCAGACAGACAGACAGGCCTTCAGGCTGGTAGCAGAAGGGTAGAAAAACACATCTTCTCTCACAGGATGGTCACATAAATCAGTCAACCTCAAAGAGCAATTAATATTACTCCCCAACATTATCATATCTGCTATACATAATAATAATAATGATAATAATTAAAAGAATGCCAAATATATCCAAGATACTGACAGGTGAGGGGATAAACTTTCAACAGTTAAAGCAGCACATCATCTGCCAAAGCCAGTGGCATATTTTTCATATTTCAAATAAGCAGTCTGAATCTGTACCAAGATCTTCATTTCCTCATGCTCCACCTCTTCACCCACTTTCAGGAAATTCGCTGACAGATATACAAACAGACAAATAGCTCTATGTGTCTGATCATATTGTAATTAAAGCATGGGAAGCCCCAAGCATCCCGACAATATGGTAATTTTACTTTTGAACACTAGGTGTTCTAGTCTTTGTGGCTGTACTTCTATTAAACTTCTCAAAAGGGATTCATGTATTTTTTCTTAAACCAACAAGTATTTATTTGTACTTCATGCTCTGTGTTGACCAGTATATCAGTACTAGTGCTGATATTAAATGGGTTCTGTGGAAACCATTCCACGTGACTGAGCGAGAAGCAGTTTGCCTCTCAGTCTAATAAACCCTTCACTGCACAAGGAGCCATTTTTGGTAACTTAAATGGACATCAACATTGACCTCGTTATGACTCACTGTGATTTCGTAGAACCAGGTGAATTTCTTCCAGTCAATCAGCAAAGATCAGGTTATGTGGCAGATAATGCAGTGAGATCACTGCATCAGCTCGATCAGCCTGAAGTATTTCAAACTTCAGCGTTCTTCAAGAATTCAGGAAACTGGGTGTTTTTGGCCTTAGCTACTCACACACTTGTCATCATCAGAGATGGGCAGTAACACATTACAAGTAATGTATCATTGTAATCCGATTACTTTTTTCAAGTAATGAGTAAAGTAAGGGAGTGTTTTACTTGCATCTATTTGAAAGAGTGAGTGTAAACAGAAAAAAATATATCTTATTTTATATTCTGGAATATGCAGAAAATAGGTTTAATTGTCAAAGACTGTTGCATATAATTTAATTTTTGCTTGATGCAATGTGCACAAAGTTAAAAGATTAAAACTAATAAAACAAGTTTTGAAAAGAGACTTTTTTATTTGATTACATTTTGTATGATGGATTATGCAGAAAAAGTAGAATTGGGCTGAAAGGTCTATTGCTTTATTGCCTATTCAGGTTGTGTATCATGTTTTTAAAAAGTAACTAAGTAACTGAGTAACTAACTACTTTTGAAAATAAGCAGTCAGTAAAGTAACGTCAGTAAATTTCTGACGAAACCACCACTAGTTAGAAGGCAATTTGTCTACTTCTTGTTACATAGTTACAATTTCTACATCAGTATTTTGCTTTCAGTCGATTTACTGTTCTTTCAAAACTGGCTGACTGACTCAAAAATGTACTCGCTTTTGTTTTGGAGCTGTCTACTGTATTAGGATGTGCTCGATTCAGAGAGTTAACTAGAATGAACTTAAATCTTTGAAAAGAAGTGTAAATGTTTAGCCACATTCTGTTATTACCGCATTATTAGAGCAGCGTCATCAAGTACTGTAACACTAGGACGTGCTACAGTTTGATATGTATGTTTGTATGTTATATTTATGAAAAATGCCAGTGAGAAGAAAAATGATGATAAATCAATGGTGCTGTAAAGGTTCTGTGTGTTTTCCCGAATGGTTTTTATATACATGCTTATTGGAAAAATGTATACCCTAAGTGGGTGAGGAACTATATACGGTTACTTCACTGACCTTGACTTGCACAATAAAAACCCCAAAAAGTCACAGAAGTACAAGAAAACACTGTAATATGCTCCAATAAGACTCTGAGGGCTAAACAGAGGACTTATTACTAAATGATGAGATTTCAGTGTTGTAATAACATCTCTCACAAATTGATTATCTGCACTTTATTGTTGAGGTTAAGGAGCAGCAAAAGAGCAGATACTGGATGCAAATACTTTACATGCATTCAAACAAAGAAACGTGCATTCAGAGTCACATGCACAGGGAGAAGACAGTGCTTTTTGGAATAGAAATATCCTTTATTGTGAAATTCAGCTGTTCCAGCAGCAAAGTGACAGGCAGATGGAGCATTATTCATTTAACTAGCATGGTTAATGGCACTGAATATGTACAAAGATGATATATTCTTGTCTTTTTAAAATGATTTTTTCGACTCACTCCTGATTTGTTATTTACAGTGCAAATTGTTGCGTGTACAGCCTAAGATTAAAACACAAATAGACACAAA
Organism: Aulonocara sp. 'chitande type north' Nkhata Bay; assembly: GCF_057382095.1. Lineage (NCBI taxonomy): Eukaryota > Metazoa > Chordata > Actinopteri > Cichliformes > Cichlidae > Aulonocara > Aulonocara sp. 'chitande type north' Nkhata Bay. The sequence continues at coordinate 12,464,072 of NC_141347.1, forward strand.
CAAATAATACGTCGTCACATTTATCTTTACATTTATGTAACTTCATGTAAGAAAATCAACTTTGTGTAATCTGAATCCATTCAAAAGCGTCTTTGTTGCAGTTTATTGGCTACTGTGATGGTATTGACTTTGGGTAATCATAAATGCTCAGTCGTTCCCAAGTCCCGTTTTTGGTGTCCAGCCAGTTGCTGGGAGAATAGATCCCTATCTCTCCTTCCTCCACTTTCTCATTTTCCTCAGAAGGACAAAACTCTTCCTCCTCTGAGCTGCTTTTCCCGGCGCTGTCTCCCCTGTCGCGAAACTTCTCTTCATTAATATTCTTGTAGCAGAAACTGCAGATCCTCAGCTTTTTAGTGGGGTGGATGTGATCGATAACGGCACGTTGCTTGTGTTGCCTCCCTAAGATGATGACCAGAGGGGCAACTGGTTTCCTGTTCAACAATGTGTGGTGCTGTGATAAAGAATAGAAAAAGGGACACACGTTGAGCTGATGTCAGTTTCACAACAGGAAGGTTTATTCTTCACAACAGCTTAGAACAGCTTCAGATATCACCATACTAACTGCAAAGAAATGGCCTTATGCTTCAGTCCGGTTTACCATACATGGCCACAGTTCCCTGAGCTAGAGACTGTATAAATCTCTCAATACAACTTTGACAAAACATAAACAAAATGTTGCTTAAATCCATTGATAATATCAGATCCACAATGTATCACAATAAACACATTTGTTTTACAAAGATAAACAAAACACAATAGTGTACTCTGTACTTCATTTTTAACTACATTTACAAACATCATAAAATTAACTCATTTTTAAACATTTTAATTCTTGTTCAGCACTAAATTATTTATGTGAAATGTATTTCCACTGTACTGACAATGTAACTTCTGTTTTTTAAAATATAGCTATTTTACTCTTTACAAGAAAATAATGTCTTTGACATAAAACAAACATATTCACTAGGGGTGCAACGATATTCGTATCGATATTGAACCGTTCGATACAGTGCTTTCGGTTTGGTACGCATATGTATCGAACAATACAACATTTGTAATTTATTTTATCAACTTTCCTTCTGACGATGCTGTCTGTGTTGAGCGCTCAGTGAATCTGCGTTCGACTACTCCGCCTAGGCTGCACTGTCGAGCGCAGATCCACTGAGCGCTCAACACAGACAGCATCATCAGAAGGAAGAGCGCAGGGCAAGCTAGCGAGACAGAAGTTAAGCTCTCCTTGCAACATGGACCTCCGCCACCCTCATTTAGATCTGGCGTTTGGAATTATTTTGGTTTTCATGTGACGTATGACCCTGAAGGTAAGCGAGTCATGGACTAAAGTAAAACAGTATGTTGGATGTGCCATGCAATGCTCAATTACATGGGTGGGAACTAGTGTGTTAGCGCAGTTAGCTCGTTAACGTGTTGGCCGTCTAGCCCCATGCACGGGGCGATCGGCGGTAGCTCGTTAACGGAGATTTGCCGTGTTGTGGCGTTAAGGTCATTTCAACGAGATTAACCTGAAAGCACTAGTGGGAACACAACGAATATGACTGCACATTTACGCCGACATCATCCTAGTGCAAAGACAAGTGGAAGCAGACAAAAACAAGCAAGCATGCTACTAACTTTAGCCGAGTCATTTAGACAGCTGTTTAATATGCTGCTGAGAATATAGCCCAGAAGAAGTGGATAGTATAGCTTTTATTTTGGAAAGAGACATTTCTCTGTAATAAACTCTCTTTTCCAAAGATGAGTGATTCCTCAATCAGATACAGGGCTCGCAATATCGCTAGCCCGACGTCCCGGGGCTAGCGATTTTTTCAGTCGGGCTACCAAAATCTATCTCTTCCCTGCCCGTCGGGCTATTGTAGGAAGGGAAAATATATGTCAATGCTTTTGCATTCTTTCAGAAATGTAGCTGGGTAATTATGTCATTGGCATCGGTGAGCCACTGTCAATATGTGACATATTGAAATCGCGTTTGAATTTGCGCTTGTTTTTTTGCTTTCACTTTGCAATCGTGCGAACTGTGTATAGAGAGCGACAGCACTGATCCGTGAGTGATGATAATTTGTGCACCAATTCCTCTGACATCGTCTTATCAATCGTTAGCTTACTATGCAAACATGACAAGTGAAATCTCCCGCAGCAAGCTTAAACATGTGAGAGGTTGATCGCGCAGAGAATCGCTGAGCTTATGTGAGTGAGCGTGTAAAAGCGGCAGGATATATATTTTAGTTCTGCTGAGCCAAATAAGACAGGTCAGGGTGAAGAAGTGACAGCCAAAGAAAAGCTTACCACAAAACGGAGAAGTTATGACAAATCAGACTATAAGGCAAAAAGAAAGTGCAGCTTTATGGTTTCATGGACAAAATAATTTCTGTGGCTGCAATATGACGAGCTATATAACCGGGGCTGCACATAAGTGGTCCGCAGGTGCGCATTCGCTGTCAAAATAAAAAACACGCACAAGGGTTAGGGTTAAATTTAAAAACTGTACTTTTGAGTTAAAATATATATTTATAATTTTAATAAATGACAAATTAAAAAGGCATGAACATTTTTTTTGTATCGAAAAAATATTGAACCGTGACACCAAAGTATCGAACCGAACCGTGAATTTTGTGTATCGTTGCACCCCTAATATTCACTGTTCTTATACAACCTACAACTATATAGAGTGCAATGCTCCTTTAACAGCGTTCACTACTACTATGCAGTCAGCATTGATCAAACAGTTTCCTTATAACACTTTATAAATGTCTTTGTATTAAACCACAACATCAACCAGAAGAATAAAACATAGTATAAAACCCATTTATCAGAGTGCATAATACATTAATAGTTCACAGTCCAGAAGTCTCTCACAGGTCAGATTAGCTCCCCCACACACACACTCAGTATTCCACATTAGCCAAGTCCGCTAGCATTAGCATCATTTAGCCTGCAGCCTTAACCCACAATTCAGACACAACTCAGAACGAATCCATTTCTTTAGCGAGTTGCGCTCATTACCCACATAAACAACATCGTCCGTTTGTAAGGTCTGCAGTATACATTCATTTAAATGCATTTACTAACCTGTGATAAAGAATAGAAAAAGGGACACAGGTTGAGTTGATGTCAGTTTCACAACAGGAAGGTTTATTCTTCCTCTGTGCCCCAAAACGCTACTCGATACCACTGCGCGTAATGCGCCCTCTAGCGGCTGGATGTAGGATAGCATTTTAAATGACAGGTACAAAAATACAATCACAACAAAAACCTTTGGGGGGGGGGGGGGGGGGGGGGCTGTTTTCCCCAGTTTATTTCTGATACCAGATTCTACTAGAGAGCTATTCTCAACTCTCTACATTAGGAAAGCGCAGGCCAATAAAGAGTCTGTTTTGGTAGTGTTTTTTGACATAGAAAAGGCATATGATATGTTGTGGAGGGATGGGCTTTTAATCAAGTTGCATAAGTTGGGTATTGGTGGCAGGACATTCAATTGGGTCCAAGACTTTTTATCTGGTAGGAAGATCCAAGTGCAAATTGGGTCTACAATTTCTAATCAGTGCATGGTTGAGAATGGAACGCCACAGGGCAGTGCGATTAGTCCCCTGCTTTTTGTTATAATGATCAATGATGTTTTTTCTGATGTTCCTGAGGGAATTGGGAGGTCTTTGTTCGCTGATGATGGTGTGTTATGGAAAAAAGGAAGAAATATTGAGCACCTAGTGGGCAAGGTTCAGGAGGCTGTGAATATGGTGGTTGAGTGGGGATTTGACTGGGGATTCAGGTTTTCGGTGGAAAAAACAAAAGTGATGTTCTTTACCAAAAGAAAAGTGAGTGAGACTTTCACATTGACACTGTATGACAAGGTAATTGGGAAAGTGAGCTCTTTTAAGTACTTAGGTGTTGTGTTTGATTCGAGACTGACATGGTGGGAGCATATTGATCGGATTGAAACCAAATGCAACAAAGTTATTAATGTTATGAGGTGTGTAGCTGGGAGGGGTTGGGGAGCGAGCTCTTCTGCTTTGAAAAGACTTTACCAGGCATTAATTAGGTCGGTCTTTGATTATGGGTGTGTGGCATATGGTTCAGCAGCTCCTTCTGTGTTGAGACGTTTGGATGTTCTGCAATTGAAAGCCCTTAGAGTATGCTGTGGAGCTTTTAAGACGTCTCCAGTCGGTGCCCTACAGGTGGAGATGGGAGAAATGCCCCTAAATCTTAGGAGGAAGCAAGTGTCGGTGAATTACTGGGTTCATCTTGGTGGTCATGGTGACGCACATCCCACAAAGGAGGTACTTTTGGAATGCTGGGAGTATGGAAGAAGTCAGAAGGCTCATTTTGGAAAGGTGGGGAATCAGTGGGCTAAGGAGTGTCAGGTGTATGAACTTAAAATATGTCCTGCAGTAGTGTTCTCTGTGGTTCCCCCATGGTTATTGGAGACCCCTCCTGTGGACTGGTACTTGCTGGAAAATTATTGTCATGAGCCAAAAGAAAGAGTCATAAAGCTAGCTTACCACAGTCTGCACTTTTTCTGTTACGTATTAAGAGTTCAGGTGTTACCAATTAACACGTTTCTATGGTGAGAGAAAAAAGAGAAAGAGTCCTCGAGGTCAACCAGAGCGCTTATGACGCCGAGCGGTGGATTTTGAACCCCGCTACTCAAATAAAGACTACAGCCAAAGTAAGTTTCCAGAGCGACCTCCATCCCCTATCCCGGAGGCTGCTCACTCACTGACGCCGTAATAATCACCACGCGCCCCATCGTTCTTCGCCCTCGCGGCTGGCGCGAGCAAACTTACCTGCAGCAGTCAGAACCTGTTCACAAAGCTCCCCCTGATTCGACCCTGAACGCAACTATACAGCTGCTAGCCACAAGAGAAATGCAGGCATGTATCTGGGCTTCGGTATGCACCACAGTGCACAGTGCTGCCTCCACACTGGGGCCCCTCCTAAAGAGAGCAGGCTTGACCACCGCTGCTCCCGCCTACGGTGGACTGTGCGCACTAGAAAGTGATCGCGCAGATCAATACGCCACACTGTCGCACTCTTGTCAGGATTCAGCCGCTAATAAATTTTTATGTGCGTGCCTTCACGCCTGTCAGAATCCCCTCAATGGCATTAATGAAGGCAGCAATAATGAATACACTGTCGGGCATTATGCTGCGGTGGATACCTTTTAAGATCTATCCCACAAATATCTAGGCACTGCACACCCACTACATGCAGCCTAGAAGCGATTGGGCTCTCGCTTTGCGGTCTTTCTCTGCCCTTCTCCACTATTGGCTGGAACAAACCAACCCCCCAATTTGCTGCAAACCACTGACAAGCATAAAAAAAACCCAAAACATAATAACTATTGCAACTGCTGCTTGCATGCATTATAAAACCGCCTCAATTTGCCACGCATTGTTATTGTTGTCTAATACCTCACATGTTTTCTAAACAAAAAAGCTAGAAAACAAGAAGGGTTAAGTACTTCTTAATAAAACATAACGTGGCTTTTGACTGAAACAGCTCCCTCTTGTGTCTGAAAGCAACATCAGCAGCGGCACCAGCTCACACAATCGTGCGACTTCTTGAGTTTTATTACAAATGGAAACATGTCACCAGGGGCGAGAAAAACATGTGTTTTCTGTAATTAAATAGTCATTCACTTTACTAAGGAAGCAGTGGAAAACGTGTCATAACAATGAAAGTTTCAAAAGACGGTAAAGGCGTTGTATGTCATAGTTCTGTACAGTCTGTTAATGTTGGGGCTCTTCAGCGTCCGCCCCTCCAGGCTCCTCCGCCACGCTTCTTCCCTCCTCCTCCTCCTCCTCCTCCTCCTTTAACCTTCTTCCTCACGCCGGTCGCCTGTTCCGTGTCATCATCGTCTCCGTCCCCTCTTTTAGGCCTTTTCCTTTTGTCGCCTTGCTCCTTCATTTCCTGGGGAACACAAACGTTTTCTTAATGTTCATCTACACTAATAGCTGACTATATTCTATATACAGGCATTTTAGGTCAAGATGGAACAAGTTTAATTTTAAAAAATCAAACATTTCTAAATATGTATTTTTGAAGAAATTAGCCAAGGTTTAGCCAAGTTTCAAACATTTGTTCGTAACTTTTAGTTTATGCTTGCAGTCATTGCTCTTTTAAATATATGGTTACATTTAAATCATTACACTCCCCAACAACTTTACCACCTACACCTGCCTGTTAATGCAAATATCCAGTGTGGTCAGTTCTCTGGTCATCTGCTTCGAAACTTGAAGCAGATGACCTGCGGCAGCAGAAGACCACACAGAGTGCTGCTCTGGTCAGCTAAAAACAAGGAACTGAAGCTAGAAGCTGCATGGTCTCATGAAACAGAAGGACAACAGAAGATTGGAAAAATGTTGCCTTGTGTGATGAGTGTTGATTTCTGCTGCCACAATTGGATAGGATGGTAACAGTTGGCATAAACGACATTTTATCAACAGCTCAGGTTGCTGGTGGTGTAATGGTTTTGGGGATATTTTTCCAGCACACTTTGGGATCCTTAGCACCAACTGTTTACTGTTCATACACCACAGCCTGTCTGATCATGTCCATCTGTTTATGACCACGCTGTATCCATCTTCTGATGGCTGATTTCAAGAGGATAACACACTGTGTCACAAAGCTCAAATCACCTCATGTAGAAACATACCACTAAATACTGATGCATTGGCCAGGCAGGCTCAGACGGGTTTATGCACCATTGTTTTCACACAGCATGTTTTTTTCTTCTTCAAATTTTAGGCTATACCTGACAAATACAGAGAAAAGACACAATAAAGACAGGATGACTTACTATTTTGGCAAATCTCTGGGCCTCGCTCACCCTCTCCACCAGCATCATCACTTCCTCCTCTTGGGTTGGAAAGGCTGGAAGTTTCTTCCCAATCAAGCTTTCAATTCGCTGGAAAAGCTCCACATCATACCTATGGTTATATGGACACCAGACACATTTACTTGCTGCAGTGACCTTCCTCTCCAAACCACAGTATTGCACAACTTACTCAACCATGTCAAAATGGTATAAAAATGGCAATAAGTGGAAACAAAGCAGAGATGTTATTGTATATGGAATGACTGGTGACAATAAAAAGGCCCTTCTTACTGAGTGACGAAAGTGATGGATTTTCCAGATCGTCCTGCTCTGGCTGTTCGGCCAACCCTGTGAATATAGTCCTGTAGGATCAAACACATCCACAGATCAGCTCATCGGTGAAGTGAAATAAATCATCAAACGCACCACCAACATGATTATCAGCGCCTCGGTACCTTAGAGTGAGTGGGAATGTCATAGTTGATGACGCAGTCGACATGAGGAATATCCAGTCCTCTGGATGCCACGTCAGTCGCCAGCAGCACCGACCGAGACTTGGACTTGAACTTGTTCAGAGCTCCAAGACGTTTATTCTGCACGGCGAAGGAAGGAAGATCCAGATCACATCACAGTATCCACCAGAAAGAAAAAGGGAAAACTTTCACTTCCTTAAAAACTCCATTTGATAAATGTCTGTGTGCATATTTACACACAACTCATATCATACATTAGGTCACATTTGCTGTAATGCCACAAAACCAGAAAGAGGGCTGACATCCAGCCAAACGGGACCAAAGCTGGTCAACATTCACTTTCATTCATGAGTGAAAGAAATTTTTCTTGGTCTACAAAAACAGCATCTTAGATGGTGCAAAGAGCTCTATTCAAACATTTAAGTGAACTGCAGCCTGATTTGAATGTAGATTTGATTGTAGACTGCTTATGGTAAACTGCAGACCATGACAATGACTTCCAGATGTTTCCAAATGGTACAAAAAGTACACTAACTTGCATGTAAAGTTAATTAAGCATGACTTTAGCATGTGTTGCAAGTGTGATCGTAAACCAAACTGTTTACAGGGTTTTATAGTATGCGTAGGTAATGCTGACAGAGCAGCAGGCACTATAATGAATGCTAACATCTCAGGTTAAATCCTTATACTCAACCGAGTCTCTGAAGCTTTACCTGACTCATCTGCCCATGTAGAGGGATAGCAGTGATGCCGAGGTTCCTCAACAACAGCGCCACCCGCTGGGCTGTGTTACACGTGCTGCAGAAAATAATAAAGGAGTTCCCGGCCAGCTCGTTCAGGATGGAAACCAGGTAGCAGTCCTGTTGGCAAAACCAAGAGCTAAACTTACTGAATATAAAACAGCTTCAGCAGGTCACAAACACAACTGTCAGCACATGGTCAGCACATGTACACGTGTGCACCCTACCTTGTACTTAGATGGTATAAAGATGTAGTACTGCTGCAGTTTGTCTACTGTGGAGTATTTCGTAGACACCGCGCACTTCACAGGATCTTTCAAAGCTGCTCTCTCTAGTTTCTGGACCTGTAAACATATGACAGAAGGTCAGGCAAAGGCTACTCTGGCAGCTGCTTATTACTGTCCCCCATAATGTGCAGGACAAGGACGGCTAAAAGAAACGCGACTAACATTCTCCGTCATCTAGAGTCGACAAAGAGAGAAGAACACAAAGATACCTTTTTGGTCATGGTAGCCGAGAACAAGAAAGTGCGTCTTTCTCTTGGGATCACCTTCAAGATTTTATCCACCTGGTAAAAAAATAAATAATAATAGGTATAAAAATGACAGTTTACATCAGCTACATGCTTCTTGAAATTTGTACAGGTTAAATTCTCGAAAACCTTCTCTGTTTATAGGCAAAGAGCTTCACAAATGGACACGTCACAGGCGCAAATCTAGCCTGAGGCGTTGGAGGTGTGGAGCCCGTAGCCAGCAGGTTTTTAATTTAAAGCTCAGCCTATCAGCTATTTGTAATCTTTCAAAATGCTCCACTGTCAACCAAAAAAATATACGTCAACTTGGGTTTTTACCAGCTTACGGCCAGTAATGCGAAGTTTAGGTAAATTTCACTTTTTGGATTTAAACTGCCATAAAGGTTGTCACATTCACTTTAAAATGCTTTCATCAATAACCTTTGAGCCTGCCATTTAACAGCACACTGAGGAGGATGTGGCTGAGGTGCTATAGTGAGTCTCCTACCAATAGGAAGCTACTGACCTCAGTTTCGAAGTCCATGTTGAGGATTCTGTCTGCTTCATCCATGACCAGGAACTTCAGCGCTCGTAGAGAGAAGCCCTTTGTGTTCTCGAGGTGATCGATCAAACGACCGGGCGTGGCTGGAAAAAAACAAAACGATTTTTTTACTTAAAAGTATATCATCAAAATCAGTTTATAAAGGATACAAACATTACAACAGTGGGTGAACATAAGCAGACGTGTGAAGTGTGAAAAATATGCAACGCTCTTAAAGGTAAAGTCTTACCAATAACGATGTGAGGCTTTTTCGCTAACACCAGGGACTGGGACATCATGTCGATTCCACCAACTATCACGGCTGCAACGGAAGACAGACGGATTTAGAGCACAGAGCCTCCCGCACTACTGCAAGCCGCCTCACCTTTCAAGGACACGTACCGCACTTAACGCCGATACTGGAGCCCAGGGCCTCAAACTGCTCAGAGATCTGAAATGCCAACTCTCTAGTGGGGGTGAGAACAAGTGTGTGAAGCCTCTGGGGGGAGGCCAGCAGCGACTGGAGGATAGGCAGAGCGAAGGCACCGGTCTTTCCTGAACCAGTCTCCGCCAGGCCAATAACATCCTTCCCTGCAGGTCACAAGGAGACAAGAAATGTTACGCACTTTAACCTTTAGAGATTTAAACAAGTCCTGAGATTCAGACTGAAGCGCTGCTCCTTTAGCTTCAGTCCATGTTAAATCGTAATGATTCACAGAGAAATATGGAGAAGTTTCATATGTTACACGTACAGATATGAGGTGTGTAATCACGGTATGAATTTGAGCACAAACTGATTTCCAATCCTCTGCTGAGATTTCAGATTTCAAATCCCTGGGCCATGCATTTAGCCCATCATCTCTGATTAACAGGATATTTGCTGTCATTGTTACTTCAACTTGTTTTTTTGATGGTCTAGTACAATGATGCACAAATGGTGGCTATGCTAATGCCAAAACAAAGCTGAAAAGTAGCCATACAAAAACATATAAAAACAAGTTCATGAATATTTGAACATTCAGGGGCTGGTAGTGTCGGAGTAAATCTGCCTCTTTTAATAATTCAATTTATTCATGTCCTTTCTTCACTTTGTATAATAAACATTTGTCCCAGTCTTGTAGAAAGTTTTCTTCTTTCTTTTTCTGTCTGTATGCGAGTTTGTCCATCACAAGGATCTCCTCAACAACAACCACCCATTGTCTACAGCTCATTGTTTAAAACCTTAGGGGACTTAAACAGCATGGACGCAAATGGCCTCTAAGATGATCCAAGTAGAGGATCTGAAACAATCGTTGGAATTACATAACTAAATATTTCCCGCAGAGCGAAAAGAATTTTATTCCAGAAGGGTTGTATTTTTCCTGATGTCCAAAAATGTGCGTATGGTTGTTCCGTGTGATCATGTACTGTTACTTGAGTAAAACTGACAGAAAGAGGTAAGCGTGATTTCTCACCTTGCAGAGCCACCGGTATAGCTTCTATCTGGATCTTCGTGGGGCTCTTCCATCCCAGCTGATCACAAGCCTCGCATAGGACATCAGTAACACCCTGTCGGAAGCAGACAAAAGGTAGAAATCTTTGTAACACGATCGTAATTGTGTACTAGCGCCGTATATGTCTCACAGACATATCCCATTCATATTTAAAAGGATAAAATGAGGTTTACATAACACAGCGGAGTTGTAGCTAACTCGAACAGCAGTGGTCTCTCCGTGTTAATGTGCCTGACTCTTTTCCTTCACTCGCTGAAGCAAACCTACCAGATCCTTGAAGCTCTTCACCGTCTCGTCGTTTTCTCCGCCATCACCGTGATCGCTTCCTTCATCGCTGCTCGAAATTTCGTGTTTCGTATGTGTTTGGCTTCACGCTCTCCTCGTCCGCCATGCTTTTCGCCCCAACGTGTCGTCAGTTCCGCACTGCGCAGATGCGGAAACGAGTTCGAGCTTAAGCCGCAGTGGATGATGGAAGTTTGTGTTTACGACCGAAAACGCCAGTGATTGGCTAAAAATACGACATGGGAATTTCTGTCGCGGATTGATTCACACTGAAACAAGATTAAACCAGTTTTTTGAGTTTTTATTTGGCTGAAGATCAAACAGTTTTACACTTTTACTGTTGTCAGTGGTTGGAAAACATTCTATAACTATTTTTATGTTAGGAGATCTGCAATAAAAAAAACAGAAAAAAGTAATACAAGATTGCTTCTAAGGTCAAGTTGCAAACAGGTGGTTGGAAGAAAAACAATTTCAGAGTTAAAAAACAAGACAAAAAAAACAAAACAATATGCTGGATGTGAAAAAGCACTTCTGTGCAGAGCATAGTGTTCTTCTCTTGAATTGACTATGCAAGTTACCCAGTAAAATAAACAGATTTCTTACTCTTTTTGAAATGCACATTCTTGTTGATGCAACAAAAATCTAACCCAGATCAAATGAATATGAGCCTGTAGAGAACAAAGCTGAGGGTGTAGTGGCCTTTCACTGGTAGGTGACAGACAAACTGATTCTAGCTGAAAGTTTGAAGACGGCTACCTCTATAACTCTGCACAGAAAACACAAAACAAACACACTGCTGTTGTTCAGCTTGCCACACTGATCATCATTATCGGCAGTACGCTCCCGAGTCTTAGAGGAGTCCCTCCATCTCCCTCATAAAGGCTTCATACACCTGGTCTTTAGTCTTCATGTTGGGCTGAGACACAGCACCCATCTGTGATGGATTGGCCACGCCCATAGGAGCTGTTGCTGTGCTGTGCTGTTTCTGCCACTGGCCTCCTCCCACACCTTCATCTCCCCTCCTTCCTCCAACAGAACCCCCTGCTTTCTCCATGGGCCCAGGTGCTGCTCCTGGCATTGTTCCAACCTTGTCCCTACGCACCCTCAGCGCTGTGGGCACAAAGCGGGTCACCTCTGCCTTGGGATTGATAATTTGAGGTTTGGCAGAGATGGTAGCCCCGCCTGCACCGGCACCTGCTGCCAGGTTGCCTCCTGCAGCTGCGACAGAGGTGATGTTTGCGCGTTTTTCGATGGTGGGAGGGTGGTGATGGCTGGGGGGATTGCTGCCCGGATTGGTGCCTGTGGAGGCAGCAGCTGTCCCAGGCGGAGGGGGCATCTGCATGACACCAGGTCGCATGGGCATGGCAGGGGGTTGCAGGTTGGTCTGTAAACCGTCCTGGCTGGATCCTGAGCCTTTTTGTCGCTGAACAATGTTTGGAGGAGCACTCAGCACATTGGAATTGAGAGGTGGAGGGAAGAGAGACAGAGGTGGTGCAAGAGGACGCGGAGGCCCTCCAGCTCTTGGGGGAGGAGGCGGGATACCTACAAGGAGAAAAAAAAACATAAATGAGAAATGCATTCAACAGAAGTTCTCACTATTTTATATCTTTAGATTGCCTCCACACACGTGCCTACCTGGTGGTGCTGGGGGTGGTAATCTGGGAGGTGGACCACGTGGTGGAGGGCCTGGTGGAAGGCCAGGAGGGGGGCCTGGTGGAGGACCAGGTGGTCGACCTGGTGGAGGCCCAGGAGGCAGAAGCCGAGGCATTGGAGCCCTCATTCCTGCAGGCATGCCAGGAGGCCTCAAGAACGGAGGAGCACCTGAAGATAACAGAAGATCTCTTTGAAAAAACGATGCAGAGCACTCACACTTAGAGAAGTAGAAGACCCCCACAGAACAGGCACAGGAAATTATTCTAGTATGACTTCAGAGTTGAAGCAATCAATCTTTTAGCTAATCAGAATGCGAACCTGGTGGGGGGCCAGGAGGTGGGCCAGATGGTGGACCAGGAGGCCTCATTGGTGGTGCCGGAGGTGGACCAAGTGGTGGAGGTCCTGTCATCGGTGGCCCTTGCATGTGTGGAGGCCCTTGCTGTCCCGTGGTCCCAGCTGGAGGGGGTAGTCACTGATTGGCCATGAGATGGGACTGGTTGTCCCCTGGAGGGCCTCTGTCCTCGATGTCAGAGCTGTCTGATTCATCTGTGTATTCTTCCTCTACCTCTTCTTCTTCCTCCTCGTCAGGAACTGACTGACCTGAAGACAAAAAATGAACAAATAAAAATGGCATAGCATATCATCATACAAAGAAAAGACACTGTGAGGAGCACTAGCTTAGTAAGTGCTTAGCACTAACAGTACCTGCCATCCTTAACATCATGGCTTGCAGAGGTGTAATGGCCTTGGTCTTCTTCACAACCCTCTTCTTCTTCCTTTTTCCTTCACGGGGTGCCTCTGCAGGCATATCTGCGAAACGTACGCTACGACCTGCAGTAGTTAAATAATAACAAATTCAGGAATACAACAGAATAGAAACAGTTATAAGATCAAGAGATAAATAAAGGCAACAAAGACGTGAGTTGAGGCTTAAATGTGTTGAAGCAGTCAGAAACACTCACCACCATGTCTTTCACTTCTGTCTCTATCTTCTTCTCGTTCTCTCTCATCGTCCTGCCTGTCCAAGCGCATTCTCTGTTCACCATCTCCCCCTTCATCTCTCTCTTCTTCACTGATGTCTTCAGAGTCGCTGTCGTCATCAATATCGTCCTGATCTCTGTCGCTCTCACTCCCGCTGTCCCGATCTCTCCCCAAATCCATTGCAGAGTCCTTTTCAAATCCAGGAATGGAAGGCTCTGTTCAAAGGAGAAATAGTGTAACAAGAAGAGGACAATGTGCATACAATATACCTCTCATTCCTGCATCAATTTATGCAAGAATTATTATAAACTGAGGAACCCCGCCCCCCAAAACTGTCATGTAGTTTCCAACACACCTTGACTGAGTCAAAATAAAGAGACAGCTGCCCTCTTTTAGTCTCATAGTCCAGTTCAAGTTTGCGTAGCTCTTTGTAGGTTTCAGGATTCTCTCTTTCGTACAGACGAACAATGCGCTCAAATGTCTCACGCAACTTCTTCCTCTTGTCCCGCAACACCTTCTCATTCAGCAACGGCTGCTGAACTGGGTTGAACTCTGTTCAGAAACAAAGTAATTATTTTCATTAGAAAAGCAGCAAATTAATTGTAGAATTCAGATTTTGACTGTGATTTTCTGCTGTTACCTAAAGGCCTGAAATACTTAAATACACACACTAATTATATATAGCATTAATCTACTGATACATGTGTTCCACAAGCTCAGGTCCTCTACAAGTGGCAAACATACAACTAAATAGTTACAACTAAATATATCTCTAACATCTAAATTGCATAAACTCTGCCCTGTCATCTCACCCATCTCATCCAGCTTCTCCATGTCTCTGATGATCTGTCTGGGATCCTTCATCTTCAGGACTGCTGCTCTCACCATCATCCTCTGCTTCTTGTTCTAATATTTCCAAATGAAAACGATGTTACCATCATATTATCACAGTATTGTTATCCTGTATTGCATATTTAGAAATATCTTTTTTTTTTTAAGTGAATGGTTCTAACCTTTTTTAACTCCCTTTTTCTGGCCTCCTTTCCTGTAGAAGGGGGGGAAGAAATGACCATTTTTATATCTAATCAGCAACTGAGCAATATCCAGCAGATCAATTCATGATTGAATTAGCGTCAGTTTGTTATCAGCACTTACTGGCCTGGTCGGTGGGATTCATAAACTTCCCACTCTTGGTGGAGGAGGTTGAACGTCGCCCCATTGTGACGGTAGGTCTCCTTCACGCTGCCATGTAATACAGCAAAACAGAAGAGAAGTGACTTGTAAAGGAAACCTTACGTTGTTATTTTGTGGTACGTTCAAGAATAAGTCGGATTTTGTCACAACCTAAAAATAACACTTTTAGCTCATATTTATGAATCACTGAGACTTTAAACAATGTTTGAATTCATTTTTGACAAATTGCAGCCTCCTTTTTGTTAATTCTAACTTCGATATCAAGGCAGTTTAACCAAACTATCTACAATACACGCCTTAAAGAATTTTACTGTTAGCTATTATTAGCAAAGAAGATAAGAAAGTTGACAATCAACGCACGAGTCAAACTATCTAAGCTCTTTGCACAATTAAACTATTGAATGAGCTGATAAACACCACAGAGCCAATCAAACATTTGTAACACATACATACATATGTTAAATCATGCCGGTCAAAAGCATTTGCCTGGCAGGTTAGCGGCTAACGTTAGCTTGCACTTATAGCTAGGCCCGCGTTAGCAACGAAAGCAGCACAGGAGGGAAAAATTCACTGTACCTTTTGTTCAGTAAAAACTCACAGGGCACAACGCCCTACACACACGCACACCTCCGTGTGCCAAAAGCAATGCAACACGTTTTGCGTACGTCCTGAAAGAGAAATCCAAACCC
Source organism: Aulonocara sp. 'chitande type north' Nkhata Bay (assembly GCF_057382095.1). Classification (NCBI taxonomy): domain Eukaryota; kingdom Metazoa; phylum Chordata; class Actinopteri; order Cichliformes; family Cichlidae; genus Aulonocara; species Aulonocara sp. 'chitande type north' Nkhata Bay. Next base: position 12,479,458 of record NC_141347.1, read on the forward strand.
CCCAGGATTGAATATCACACCGTGGCTTCGCTAACTGTCCGCCATGTTTACTGCCGCGAATGAAAGCGGAAAGGCGATTTTGACGTCATCAAAACAAGCGAGCAGTGAAAGAAAAATAAAACTAACTGGGCGAACGGTATTATTTAAAACTTCACTTCATAGCATTTGTACATATACTAGGACTTTATCATATTCATATTGTGTGGCGCAATGTAACTCTAATGATAATGAAGGGTGATTCTCGTTACAGGTTCCAAGACTGCAATCTAGCGATACTGCCCCCTGATGGTTACAAGCAGCAATTACAACCTCGCTGCACTGATGTGCCAAAAAGTGATCGTATGCCAATCACTTTTTGCGTGTTTTTTTTATGTCTAGATCTCTTTTTATGTTTTTATATAGTTGCTTATATTGTTAAATAGGCTGCAGTAAACAGAGTTTAAAAATGGGTTATATGTTATATGTTTTGTAGCAGTGCTCCTGCTGCTCTACATTCACCTCTCCTTTGCTCTTTTGCTCGGTGGATGTTGAGGATTTGGCTAACTCGAAATGTCAAAATCATATTGTGGGATTTTGACTTTTTGCCCATACACAATGTCAATTTCTTCAAGTCCGTCCTCGCTGGTTGATGTCTCCACCATAGGACGATTCAGTCTCTCCCACAGCTTTTTTTTAATGCTTCTCCCCATCTCTAAACTGTAGGGACGTTTGCGGCCATGCTTGGACCTGCAAGAAGAAATTCAATCAAAATGATGCATGTGGTCAAAAACCATACTGTAACCATTTTAGAGCTGGTGATTTTAAAAAGTGACAGGACATTTGGAGACAAACGTACGTCAGCATGCTATCTACCACCTCATGGTAGACTCGCTGATAATCTTCCACTGAGAAGTTGTAGATTTTTAAAGTGCTGTCACTGGAGCTGGTTGGCTGGTGGTTGGTACTGCATGGCTCGGGTCTGGGGGGCAATTTTTTTGACACTGGCAGGTCATCATGGGAGATTGCAGAGGGAGGCACTGAGGTCTTTGGAGGTCGGGAAGAACTGGATGCTGGGCTTCGCTTCCTTTTCCGGGGCTGACTGACTGTTCTGTCACGGCGCCGGGGCCTCTGGGTTGAATTAACAACCTGGGGAAAGGTCAGAAGCACACAAGGGAATGTCAGTAGTTAATAGCGACCTCATTTTTTTCAAACAAGACAAAAATCTAAATTTGATGAACCACAATGAAGTCCAAACTTCAAAACCCTCAAATGATTCTGTTCCTGAAATTTTACACATCCAACCTGGTCCTTGCTGCAGCACGGTTGTTTCCTGCTGGCTCTGGGTTTCATTGCATCACGGGCCTGGCATGCAGTGTTTCTCTTACAATAATTATGGTCTTTGAGGTGAGGCACAGTAAGCTGCAGGTATACACAAAAATGACAGTAATGCAGACATCAGTTAGTAGTTCATGAAATATTTAAAAAATAACAAACCCTTTCATATGTCCATAAACTACTTAAACCACTCGCATGGTTGAATAACTTGTCCACAGTGATTGTAACGACAAAAAATATCCAACATGTTCACATAAAATCATAAGAACTAAAACCAGGACAATGCATCAAGGTCAGTGTAATAAAAGACGTGTCAACTTATGGGCTCGTCGTGTTAGAGCTTCACTGCTGCATACCCCCAAATGACATGTCAAATAATAATTTGCATAAGCTAAACAAACACCAAAGTCCATGTTGTATTAAACTCTAATTTCTGTTATAATCATTGCTGCTTATTGCCGTTTTTGAACAATGCAGATGCACAAAATACCTTTGTAACTGGCTAAGCTTGGTCACGTGTGGCACTTATATGGTTTAAAATTACGTGTAGGATATAAAGAAAAGCAAGCTGCAATAATAGGAGAGCCCTGCCTTGTGTGTGGGGGGTAATGAGTTCAAGATCATCATTAGGCTGTGGTGTAATGAGGGACCTCTACCCAGAGGTGACTGTCTTGTCAGGTGAATAATTGTAGCATAAGCCACAATGAAGAAGGAGATTAAAACTTTAGTTTAAAAAGCCCAAAAGCAGAAGCTTTGAGGATTTTAAAGATGATCACAGTTACATGTGGCTCCTGTAAACATGTGACAGTGTGTGTACATTTGAAAATTCAGATGATGCTGCAGAACATGGCTTGCATATTTGTAAATAAACATTTTGGGGATTAGCTTTTCTACAGTGAATAAAGTCTCAGTGTTTACTTGTTTTATTCCCTGATTTTAGTTTTAAATACAAAATAAAGGCCCCCAATCAGGAACATGCACAGCCCACCCCCACCCCCCCCCAAAAAAAGCTAGAAACAGGCCTGGTGATCATTATGCACTTGAGTTAATTCGAGATGTAAGATACTCTACTTATTAGCAAAAACTGAACATTTTTATCCCAGCTGCAATCTTTGGTGACATGTCTGCCACAAGATCATTTAATACACACAAAAGAAAACGTTATTATAGGTAACATAACTGTGCATAAATGACTTTATGCACAGTTTACCCGTTTACAGCTACAGTGCAACAGTCTAACATGCAGGTATAACTCCCACGTGCACAGGCACGTTTTTAATGCTTTTTATCCACATTTGTGTCGTCTATATTTTCATGTTGCCCTGTTGCAAAGTGAACTCTTTCTGGCCGTCGAGTAAATATTCAAAACTTATTGAAAACGGTCATAAAATCTCACATTTTCCATGATGGATGATGGTTGCTGGGTCGCTTTCCTCCGTGACATGGGAGTTGGACACTTGTAAGGCTGCAAGAAGTCTTGAGCAGAAAGTTGTCTTACTTTTGCAGAAATCCCTTGTAGCTTTGCACAACACGCCGAGTGAAATCTGTCTGAACTATACCAAAAGATGCAATGCAAATAGAACCTGGAGACGCATAGCAACCACGCAACCTGTCATTTTAAATCACGCATTTTTGTACCTACTGTTAAAAATCACTGTAATAATTGTTTTTAGTGAGTTTTTCCCTCAGTTCAACCTCAGTTATGGCGGCTTTTTTTAATATTTAGGCATCCACATAATTACTCCATCAAAGTGGTGCGTAATGATCATACGAAAATACGTCAAAACAGAGCAAAAGTGGGTTTATTTGCCACAGCATATCACAGCAGCTCATTGTATTTGAAAACTACTGGATTTCATAAGTTGTGCTTATTTTATAAATGGCCCGGAGAGTAGCAAATTCTCTCTTTCTACTCACTGTACTGAACCCGCTGCACTACCCACTTTCACCAATAGGTGTCACCCTTTTACCGTGGAACCAGCTATGTACAGCTCCAAAGTCAATCGCTAGAGAGATCTGTTGCAGTAATAACTTCTTTCCAAAAGGTGTCTGTATAAAAATCTCTGTTATGCTCTGTCAGTTTGCAGTGCCTTAGTCTGTGGTGACATTTTTACTGGCTCATGCTCATGAATCCACATGCAACGCACTGTCTGTCCCAGCCTCAGAAATGGATTTAAGACGTTTTAGTTTGATATATCACCCTGTGGTCAGTTTTTGACATTCGTTTTGTTGCGGTCTTGAAAACAGAAAACAGTTACATCTGAAAGAAGATTTTAAATAAAACAAAAAGGGACAATTATATAATACATAATAATACATAAATGTCTGTTTTTATACAGCACTTTTCTGCTCCACTTGCACACTCAGAGCACTTTATGAAACATGCCTCATTCACCCATTCACACACACATTCATACCCTTTTGTAGTGTTTTTTAAATAACATTGACATGCATTCTCACTCTATACTGTTTATGGCATACAGTATCTGCTTTGTTGTTGTATCACTAAAATAACTTTTGCTTAAGCAACATGAACCCAGATGGTTTAAAAAACAAAAACAAAAAAATCGAATGGCATTACATAACAAGAGAGAAACAATGACTGGAATGTGCAATGTGGATTTCAGTAAGTGTATAAAAGAGGCAACATTTCCTTGTACCATGTGGTCATAAACAGGTTGCTCTTCATTCTAAGAAAGAGCTGGATGTTTACAAAAGATGTGACGGTGTCACCATTTAGTTAGAAAGTATTAGGCCAAACTCTTTAAATCTTTGAATTTAGATGTTTTCAGTCCTGTGGCCATAGGTGTGTAAAATGTAGTACCAAGCCATGCAGTCTGCCTTTATAACATATTGTTTGTGAATGAACGGGTTGTTCTTAAGAGCTCACTGAATTTGAGTGTGATAGTGTGATAGGATGCAACAGTTGCAACAAGTTAGTTTGTTAGTTTGTGAAATTTCTTTGGTCCTACATGTACAACAATCAGCTGTTAGTGCTATCTTTAAGCTTCTATGAGTCCACATCACAGAGAGCTGGGCATCTTGTATGCCCAGCTCTCCTCCACTCTCAACATACCCTGGAATAACAGCTCGAAGAAGGCTCACAACACCATAAATGACTCCTCCCATCCAGACTACAAACTGGATCTAAACCAGGGATGTCAAACTTATACTACACTGTGGGTCACATACAGCGTACCTGATCTCAAAGGGGTCAGACTCTTTCTGTCAGCTTAAAGAAAGTTACTACCTTTAACTTAACATTTAATCCCAGAGATATTTTAATACAAGGAAACTGCATTAAATTGGCGGGCCTAATTATACGATGAAACACAGGTGAGAGTAATGACGATGGGGCTTTCAGTCAAAAATGAGAGGAACAAAAGCAGGAAAAAGGCTTGAAAAAGACAGAAAAAAACCGAACCTACAGACTAAAACAGGAAATGACAAAAACATGAAAAACTAACACATGAAGACAAACGTTCAGGCCGGAGGCTGGAAAAACCATAAACACAGCCAATGTAACAAGGATCAAACAGAACAAATACACTGCAGAAACCTGAAACTATGACATGTTATGACATGACAGAGTGCTTTGAGTAGAAAAGCGCTATATAAGAATCAGTCCATTTACCATTTATCATTTAATCATTGTTGGCTCGCAGACAGACAGACAGGCCTTCAGGCTGGTAGCAGAAGGGTAGAAAAACACATCTTCTCTCACAGGATGGTCACATAAATCAGTCAACCTCAAAGAGCAATTAATATTACTCCCCAACATTATCATATCTGCTATACATAATAATAATAATGATAATAATTAAAAGAATGCCAAATATATCCAAGATACTGACAGGTGAGGGGATAAACTTTCAACAGTTAAAGCAGCACATCATCTGCCAAAGCCAGTGGCATATTTTTCATATTTCAAATAAGCAGTCTGAATCTGTACCAAGATCTTCATTTCCTCATGCTCCACCTCTTCACCCACTTTCAGGAAATTCGCTGACAGATATACAAACAGACAAATAGCTCTATGTGTCTGATCATATTGTAATTAAAGCATGGGAAGCCCCAAGCATCCCGACAATATGGTAATTTTACTTTTGAACACTAGGTGTTCTAGTCTTTGTGGCTGTACTTCTATTAAACTTCTCAAAAGGGATTCATGTATTTTTTCTTAAACCAACAAGTATTTATTTGTACTTCATGCTCTGTGTTGACCAGTATATCAGTACTAGTGCTGATATTAAATGGGTTCTGTGGAAACCATTCCACGTGACTGAGCGAGAAGCAGTTTGCCTCTCAGTCTAATAAACCCTTCACTGCACAAGGAGCCATTTTTGGTAACTTAAATGGACATCAACATTGACCTCGTTATGACTCACTGTGATTTCGTAGAACCAGGTGAATTTCTTCCAGTCAATCAGCAAAGATCAGGTTATGTGGCAGATAATGCAGTGAGATCACTGCATCAGCTCGATCAGCCTGAAGTATTTCAAACTTCAGCGTTCTTCAAGAATTCAGGAAACTGGGTGTTTTTGGCCTTAGCTACTCACACACTTGTCATCATCAGAGATGGGCAGTAACACATTACAAGTAATGTATCATTGTAATCCGATTACTTTTTTCAAGTAATGAGTAAAGTAAGGGAGTGTTTTACTTGCATCTATTTGAAAGAGTGAGTGTAAACAGAAAAAAATATATCTTATTTTATATTCTGGAATATGCAGAAAATAGGTTTAATTGTCAAAGACTGTTGCATATAATTTAATTTTTGCTTGATGCAATGTGCACAAAGTTAAAAGATTAAAACTAATAAAACAAGTTTTGAAAAGAGACTTTTTTATTTGATTACATTTTGTATGATGGATTATGCAGAAAAAGTAGAATTGGGCTGAAAGGTCTATTGCTTTATTGCCTATTCAGGTTGTGTATCATGTTTTTAAAAAGTAACTAAGTAACTGAGTAACTAACTACTTTTGAAAATAAGCAGTCAGTAAAGTAACGTCAGTAAATTTCTGACGAAACCACCACTAGTTAGAAGGCAATTTGTCTACTTCTTGTTACATAGTTACAGTTTCTACATCAGTATTTTGCTTTCAGTCGATTTACTGTTCTTTCAAAACTGGCTGACTGACTCAAAAATGTACTCGCTTTTGTTTTGGAGCTGTCTACTGTATTAGGATGTGCTCGATTCAGAGAGTTAACTAGAATGAACTTAAATCTTTGAAAAGAAGTGTAAATGTTTAGCCACATTCTGTTATTACCGCATTATTAGAGCAGCGTCATCAAGTACTGTAACACTAGGACGTGCTACAGTTTGATATGTATGTTTGTATGTTATATTTATGAAAAATGCCAGTGAGAAGAAAAATGATGATAAATCAATGGTGCTGTAAAGGTTCTGTGTGTTTTCCCGAATGGTTTTTATATACATGCTTATTGGAAAAATGTATACCCTAAGTGGGTGAGGAACTATATACGGTTACTTCACTGACCTTGACTTGCACAATAAAAACCCCAAAAAGTCACAGAAGTACAAGAAAACACTGTAATATGCTCCAATAAGACTCTGAGGGCTAAACAGAGGACTTATTACTAAATGATGAGATTTCAGTGTTGTAATAACATCTCTCACAAATTGATTATCTGCACTTTATTGTTGAGGTTAAGGAGCAGCAAAAGAGCAGATACTGGATGCAAATACTTTACATGCATTCAAACAAAGAAACGTGCATTCAGAGTCACATGCACAGGGAGAAGACAGTGCTTTTTGGAATAGAAATATCCTTTATTGTGAAATTCAGCTGTTCCAGCAGCAAAGTGACAGGCAGATGGAGCATTATTCATTTAACTAGCATGGTTAATGGCACTGAATATGTACAAAGATGATATATTCTTGTCTTTTTAAAATGATTTTTTCGACTCACTCCTGATTTGTTATTTACAGTGCAAATTGTTGCGTGTACAGCCTAAGATTAAAACACAAATAGACACAAACAAATAATACGTCGTCACATTTATCTTTACATTTATGTAACTTCATGTAAGAAAATCAACTTTGTGTAATCTGAATCCATTCAAAAGCGTCTTTGTTGCAGTTTATTGGCTACTGTGATGGTATTGACTTTGGGTAATCATAAATGCTCAGTCGTTCCCAAGTCCCGTTTTTGGTGTCCAGCCAGTTGCTGGGAGAATAGATCCCTATCTCTCCTTCCTCCACTTTCTCATTTTCCTCAGAAGGACAAAACTCTTCCTCCTCTGAGCTGCTTTTCCCGGCGCTGTCTCCCCTGTCGCGAAACTTCTCTTCATTAATATTCTTGTAGCAGAAACTGCAGATCCTCAGCTTTTTAGTGGGGTGGATGTGATCGATAACGGCACGTTGCTTGTGTTGCCTCCCTAAGATGATGACCAGAGGGGCAACTGGTTTCCTGTTCAACAATGTGTGGTGCTGTGATAAAGAATAGAAAAAGGGACACACGTTGAGCTGATGTCAGTTTCACAACAGGAAGGTTTATTCTTCACAACAGCTTAGAACAGCTTCAGATATCACCATACTAACTGCAAAGAAATGGCCTTATGCTTCAGTCCGGTTTACCATACATGGCCACAGTTCCCTGAGCTAGAGACTGTATAAATCTCTCAATACAACTTTGACAAAACATAAACAAAATGTTGCTTAAATCCATTGATAATATCAGATCCACAATGTATCACAATAAACACATTTGTTTTACAAAGATAAACAAAACACAATAGTGTACTCTGTACTTCATTTTTAACTACATTTACAAACATCATAAAATTAACTCATTTTTAAACATTTTAATTCTTGTTCAGCACTAAATTATTTATGTGAAATGTATTTCCACTGTACTGACAATGTAACTTCTGTTTTTTAAAATATAGCTATTTTACTCTTTACAAGAAAATAATGTCTTTGACATAAAACAAACATATTCACTAGGGGTGCAACGATATTCGTATCGATATTGAACCGTTCGATACAGTGCTTTCGGTTTGGTACGCATATGTATCGAACAATACAACATTTGTAATTTATTTTATCAACTTTCCTTCTGACGATGCTGTCTGTGTTGAGCGCTCAGTGAATCTGCGTTCGACTACTCCGCCTAGGCTGCACTGTCGAGCGCAGATCCACTGAGCGCTCAACACAGACAGCATCATCAGAAGGAAGAGCGCAGGGCAAGCTAGCGAGACAGAAGTTAAGCTCTCCTTGCAACATGGACCTCCGCCACCCTCATTTAGATCTGGCGTTTGGAATTATTTTGGTTTTCATGTGACGTATGACCCTGAAGGTAAGCGAGTCATGGACTAAAGTAAAACAGTATGTTGGATGTGCCATGCAATGCTCAATTACATGGGTGGGAACTAGTGTGTTAGCGCAGTTAGCTCGTTAACGTGTTGGCCGTCTAGCCCCATGCACGGGGCGATCGGCGGTAGCTCGTTAACGGAGATTTGCCGTGTTGTGGCGTTAAGGTCATTTCAACGAGATTAACCTGAAAGCACTAGTGGGAACACAACGAATATGACTGCACATTTACGCCGACATCATCCTAGTGCAAAGACAAGTGGAAGCAGACAAAAACAAGCAAGCATGCTACTAACTTTAGCCGAGTCATTTAGACAGCTGTTTAATATGCTGCTGAGAATATAGCCCAGAAGAAGTGGATAGTATAGCTTTTATTTTGGAAAGAGACATTTCTCTGTAATAAACTCTCTTTTCCAAAGATGAGTGATTCCTCAATCAGATACAGGGCTCGCAATATCGCTAGCCCGACGTCCCGGGGCTAGCGATTTTTTCAGTCGGGCTACCAAAATCTATCTCTTCCCTGCCCGTCGGGCTATTGTAGGAAGGGAAAATATATGTCAATGCTTTTGCATTCTTTCAGAAATGTAGCTGGGTAATTATGTCATTGGCATCGGTGAGCCACTGTCAATATGTGACATATTGAAATCGCGTTTGAATTTGCGCTTGTTTTTTTGCTTTCACTTTGCAATCGTGCGAACTGTGTATAGAGAGCGACAGCACTGATCCGTGAGTGATGATAATTTGTGCACCAATTCCTCTGACATCGTCTTATCAATCGTTAGCTTACTATGCAAACATGACAAGTGAAATCTCCCGCAGCAAGCTTAAACATGTGAGAGGTTGATCGCGCAGAGAATCGCTGAGCTTATGTGAGTGAGCGTGTAAAAGCGGCAGGATATATATTTTAGTTCTGCTGAGCCAAATAAGACAGGTCAGGGTGAAGAAGTGACAGCCAAAGAAAAGCTTACCACAAAACGGAGAAGTTATGACAAATCAGACTATAAGGCAAAAAGAAAGTGCAGCTTTATGGTTTCATGGACAAAATAATTTCTGTGGCTGCAATATGACGAGCTATATAACCGGGGCTGCACATAAGTGGTCCGCAGGTGCGCATTCGCTGTCAAAATAAAAAACACGCACAAGGGTTAGGGTTAAATTTAAAAACTGTACTTTTGAGTTAAAATATATATTTATAATTTTAATAAATGACAAATTAAAAAGGCATGAACATTTTTTTTGTATCGAAAAAATATTGAACCGTGACACCAAAGTATCGAACCGAACCGTGAATTTTGTGTATCGTTGCACCCCTAATATTCACTGTTCTTATACAACCTACAACTATATAGAGTGCAATGCTCCTTTAACAGCGTTCACTACTACTATGCAGTCAGCATTGATCAAACAGTTTCCTTATAACACTTTATAAATGTCTTTGTATTAAACCACAACATCAACCAGAAGAATAAAACATAGTATAAAACCCATTTATCAGAGTGCATAATACATTACTAGTTCACAGTCCAGAAGTCTCTCACAGGTCAGATTAGCTCCCCCACACACACACTCAGTATTCCACATTAGCCAAGTCCGCTAGCATTAGCATCATTTAGCCTGCAGCCTTAACCCACAATTCAGACACAACTCAGAACGAATCCATTTCTTTAGCGAGTTGCGCTCATTACCCACATAAACAACATCGTCCGTTTGTAAGGTCTGCAGTATACATTCATTTAAATGCATTTACTAACCTGTGATAAAGAATAGAAAAAGGGACACAGGTTGAGTTGATGTCAGTTTCACAACAGGAAGGTTTATTCTTCCTCTGTGCCCCAAAACGCTACTCGATACCACTGCGCGTAATGCGCCCTCTAGCGGCTGGATGTAGGATAGCATTTTAAATGACAGGTACAAAAATACAATCACAACAAAAACCTTTGGGGGGGGGGGGGGGGGGGGGGCTGTTTTCCCCAGTTTATTTCTGATACCAGATTCTACTAGAGAGCTATTCTCAACTCTCTACATTAGGAAAGCGCAGGCCAATAAAGAGTCTGTTTTGGTAGTGTTTTTTGACATAGAAAAGGCATATGATATGTTGTGGAGGGATGGGCTTTTAATCAAGTTGCATAAGTTGGGTATTGGTGGCAGGACATTCAATTGGGTCCAAGACTTTTTATCTGGTAGGAAGATCCAAGTGCAAATTGGGTCTACAATTTCTAATCAGTGCATGGTTGAGAATGGAACGCCACAGGGCAGTGCGATTAGTCCCCTGCTTTTTGTTATAATGATCAATGATGTTTTTTCTGATGTTCCTGAGGGAATTGGGAGGTCTTTGTTCGCTGATGATGGTGTGTTATGGAAAAAAGGAAGAAATATTGAGCACCTAGTGGGCAAGGTTCAGGAGGCTGTGAATATGGTGGTTGAGTGGGGATTTGACTGGGGATTCAGGTTTTCGGTGGAAAAAACAAAAGTGATGTTCTTTACCAAAAGAAAAGTGAGTGAGACTTTCACATTGACACTGTATGACAAGGTAATTGGGAAAGTGAGCTCTTTTAAGTACTTAGGTGTTGTGTTTGATTCGAGACTGACATGGTGGGAGCATATTGATCGGATTGAAACCAAATGCAACAAAGTTATTAATGTTATGAGGTGTGTAGCTGGGAGGGGTTGGGGAGCGAGCTCTTCTGCTTTGAAAAGACTTTACCAGGCATTAATTAGGTCGGTCTTTGATTATGGGTGTGTGGCATATGGTTCAGCAGCTCCTTCTGTGTTGAGACGTTTGGATGTTCTGCAATTGAAAGCCCTTAGAGTATGCTGTGGAGCTTTTAAGACGTCTCCAGTCGGTGCCCTACAGGTGGAGATGGGAGAAATGCCCCTAAATCTTAGGAGGAAGCAAGTGTCGGTGAATTACTGGGTTCATCTTGGTGGTCATGGTGACGCACATCCCACAAAGGAGGTACTTTTGGAATGCTGGGAGTATGGAAGAAGTCAGAAGGCTCATTTTGGAAAGGTGGGGAATCAGTGGGCTAAGGAGTGTCAGGTGTATGAACTTAAAATATGTCCTGCAGTAGTGTTCTCTGTGGTTCCCCCATGGTTATTGGAGACCCCTCCTGTGGACTGGTACTTGCTGGAAAATTATTGTCATGAGCCAAAAGAAAGAGTCATAAAGCTAGCTTACCACAGTCTGCACTTTTTCTGTTACGTATTAAGAGTTCAGGTGTTACCAATTAACACGTTTCTATGGTGAGAGAAAAAAGAGAAAGAGTCCTCGAGGTCAACCAGAGCGCTTATGACGCCGAGCGGTGGATTTTGAACCCCGCTACTCAAATAAAGACTACAGCCAAAGTAAGTTTCCAGAGCGACCTCCATCCCCTATCCCGGAGGCTGCTCACTCACTGACGCCGTAATAATCACCACGCGCCCCATCGTTCTTCGCCCTCGCGGCTGGCGCGAGCAAACTTACCTGCAGCAGTCAGAACCTGTTCACAAAGCTCCCCCTGATTCGACCCTGAACGCAACTATACAGCTGCTAGCCACAAGAGAAATGCAGGCATGTATCTGGGCTTCGGTATGCACCACAGTGCACAGTGCTGCCTCCACACTGGGGCCCCTCCTAAAGAGAGCAGGCTTGACCACCGCTGCTCCCGCCTACGGTGGACTGTGCGCACTAGAAAGTGATCGCGCAGATCAATACGCCACACTGTCGCACTCTTGTCAGGATTCAGCCGCTAATAAATTTTTATGTGCGTGCCTTCACGCCTGTCAGAATCCCCTCAATGGCATTAATGAAGGCAGCAATAATGAATACACTGTCGGGCATTATGCTGCGGTGGATACCTTTTAAGATCTATCCCACAAATATCTAGGCACTGCACACCCACTACATGCAGCCTAGAAGCGATTGGGCTCTCGCTTTGCGGTCTTTCTCTGCCCTTCTCCACTATTGGCTGGAACAAACCAACCCCCCAATTTGCTGCAAACCACTGACAAGCATAAAAAAAACCCAAAACATAATAACTATTGCAACTGCTGCTTGCATGCATTATAAAACCGCCTCAATTTGCCACGCATTGTTATTGTTGTCTAATACCTCACATGTTTTCTAAACAAAAAAGCTAGAAAACAAGAAGGGTTAAGTACTTCTTAATAAAACATAACGTGGCTTTTGACTGAAACAGCTCCCTCTTGTGTCTGAAAGCAACATCAGCAGCGGCACCAGCTCACACAATCGTGCGACTTCTTGAGTTTTATTACAAATGGAAACATGTCACCAGGGGCGAGAAAAACATGTGTTTTCTGTAATTAAATAGTCATTCACTTTACTAAGGAAGCAGTGGAAAACGTGTCATAACAATGAAAGTTTCAAAAGACGGTAAAGGCGTTGTATGTCATAGTTCTGTACAGTCTGTTAATGTTGGGGCTCTTCAGCGTCCGCCCCTCCAGGCTCCTCCGCCACGCTTCTTCCCTCCTCCTCCTCCTCCTCCTCCTCCTTTAACCTTCTTCCTCACGCCGGTCGCCTGTTCCGTGTCATCATCGTCTCCGTCCCCTCTTTTAGGCCTTTTCCTTTTGTCGCCTTGCTCCTTCATTTCCTGGGGAACACAAACGTTTTCTTAATGTTCATCTACACTAATAGCTGACTATATTCTATATACAGGCATTTTAGGTCAAGATGGAACAAGTTTAATTTTAAAAAATCAAACATTTCTAAATATGTATTTTTGAAGAAATTAGCCAAGGTTTAGCCAAGTTTCAAACATTTGTTCGTAACTTTTAGTTTATGCTTGCAGTCATTGCTCTTTTAAATATATGGTTACATTTAAATCATTACACTCCCCAACAACTTTACCACCTACACCTGCCTGTTAATGCAAATATCCAGTGTGGTCAGTTCTCTGGTCATCTGCTTCGAAACTTGAAGCAGATGACCTGCGGCAGCAGAAGACCACACAGAGTGCTGCTCTGGTCAGCTAAAAACAAGGAACTGAAGCTAGAAGCTGCATGGTCTCATGAAACAGAAGGACAACAGAAGATTGGAAAAATGTTGCCTTGTGTGATGAGTGTTGATTTCTGCTGCCACAATTGGATAGGATGGTAACAGTTGGCATAAACGACATTTTATCAACAGCTCAGGTTGCTGGTGGTGTAATGGTTTTGGGGATATTTTTCCAGCACACTTTGGGATCCTTAGCACCAACTGTTTACTGTTCATACACCACAGCCTGTCTGATCATGTCCATCTGTTTATGACCACGCTGTATCCATCTTCTGATGGCTGATTTCAAGAGGATAACACACTGTGTCACAAAGCTCAAATCACCTCATGTAGAAACATACCACTAAATACTGATGCATTGGCCAGGCAGGCTCAGACGGGTTTATGCACCATTGTTTTCACACAGCATGTTTTTTTCTTCTTCAAATTTTAGGCTATACCTGACAAATACAGAGAAAAGACACAATAAAGACAGGATGACTTACTATTTTGGCAAATCTCTGGGCCTCGCTCACCCTCTCCACCAGCATCATCACTTCCTCCTCTTGGGTTGGAAAGGCTGGAAGTTTCTTCCCAATCAAGCTTTCAATTCGCTGGAAAAGCTCCACATCATACCTATGGTTATATGGACACCAGACACATTTACTTGCTGCAGTGACCTTCCTCTCCAAACCACAGTATTGCACAACTTACTCAACCATGTCAAAATGGTATAAAAATGGCAATAAGTGGAAACAAAGCAGAGATGTTATTGTATATGGAATGACTGGTGACAATAAAAAGGCCCTTCTTACTGAGTGACGAAAGTGATGGATTTTCCAGATCGTCCTGCTCTGGCTGTTCGGCCAACCCTGTGAATATAGTCCTGTAGGATCAAACACATCCACAGATCAGCTCATCGGTGAAGTGAAATAAATCATCAAACGCACCACCAACATGATTATCAGCGCCTCGGTACCTTAGAGTGAGTGGGAATGTCATAGTTGATGACGCAGTCGACATGAGGAATATCCAGTCCTCTGGATGCCACGTCAGTCGCCAGCAGCACCGACCGAGACTTGGACTTGAACTTGTTCAGAGCTCCAAGACGTTTATTCTGCACGGCGAAGGAAGGAAGATCCAGATCACATCACAGTATCCACCAGAAAGAAAAAGGGAAAACTTTCACTTCCTTAAAAACTCCATTTGATAAATGTCTGTGTGCATATTTACACACAACTCATATCATACATTAGGTCACATTTGCTGTAATGCCACAAAACCAGAAAGAGGGCTGACATCCAGCCAAACGGGACCAAAGCTGGTCAACATTCACTTTCATTCATGAGTGAAAGAAATTTTTCTTGGTCTACAAAAACAGCATCTTAGATGGTGCAAAGAGCTCTATTCAAACATTTAAGTGAACTGCAGCCTGATTTGAATGTAGATTTGATTGTAGACTGCTTATGGTAAACTGCAGACCATGACAATGACTTCCAGATGTTTCCAAATGGTACAAAAAGTACACTAACTTGCATGTAAAGTTAATTAAGCATGACTTTAGCATGTGTTGCAAGTGTGATCGTAAACCAAACTGTTTACAGGGTTTTATAGTATGCGTAGGTAATGCTGACAGAGCAGCAGGCACTATAATGAATGCTAACATCTCAGGTTAAATCCTTATACTCAACCGAGTCTCTGAAGCTTTACCTGACTCATCTGCCCATGTAGAGGGATAGCAGTGATGCCGAGGTTCCTCAACAACAGCGCCACCCGCTGGGCTGTGTTACACGTGCTGCAGAAAATAATAAAGGAGTTCCCGGCCAGCTCGTTCAGGATGGAAACCAGGTAGCAGTCCTGTTGGCAAAACCAAGAGCTAAACTTACTGAATATAAAACAGCTTCAGCAGGTCACAAACACAACTGTCAGCACATGGTCAGCACATGTACACGTGTGCACCCTACCTTGTACTTAGATGGTATAAAGATGTAGTACTGCTGCAGTTTGTCTACTGTGGAGTATTTCGTAGACACCGCGCACTTCACAGGATCTTTCAAAGCTGCTCTCTCTAGTTTCTGGACCTGTAAACATATGACAGAAGGTCAGGCAAAGGCTACTCTGGCAGCTGCTTATTACTGTCCCCCATAATGTGCAGGACAAGGACGGCTAAAAGAAACGCGACTAACATTCTCCGTCATCTAGAGTCGACAAAGAGAGAAGAACACAAAGATACCTTTTTGGTCATGGTAGCCGAGAACAAGAAAGTGCGTCTTTCTCTTGGGATCACCTTCAAGATTTTATCCACCTGGTAAAAAAATAAATAATAATAGGTATAAAAATGACAGTTTACATCAGCTACATGCTTCTTGAAATTTGTACAGGTTAAATTCTCGAAAACCTTCTCTGTTTATAGGCAAAGAGCTTCACAAATGGACACGTCACAGGCGCAAATCTAGCCTGAGGCGTTGGAGGTGTGGAGCCCGTAGCCAGCAGGTTTTTAATTTAAAGCTCAGCCTATCAGCTATTTGTAATCTTTCAAAATGCTCCACTGTCAACCAAAAAAATATACGTCAACTTGGGTTTTTACCAGCTTACGGCCAGTAATGCGAAGTTTAGGTAAATTTCACTTTTTGGATTTAAACTGCCATAAAGGTTGTCACATTCACTTTAAAATGCTTTCATCAATAACCTTTGAGCCTGCCATTTAACAGCACACTGAGGAGGATGTGGCTGAGGTGCTATAGTGAGTCTCCTACCAATAGGAAGCTACTGACCTCAGTTTCGAAGTCCATGTTGAGGATTCTGTCTGCTTCATCCATGACCAGGAACTTCAGCGCTCGTAGAGAGAAGCCCTTTGTGTTCTCGAGGTGATCGATCAAACGACCGGGCGTGGCTGGAAAAAAACAAAACGATTTTTTTACTTAAAAGTATATCATCAAAATCAGTTTATAAAGGATACAAACATTACAACAGTGGGTGAACATAAGCAGACGTGTGAAGTGTGAAAAATATGCAACGCTCTTAAAGGTAAAGTCTTACCAATAACGATGTGAGGCTTTTTCGCTAACACCAGGGACTGGGACATCATGTCGATTCCACCAACTATCACGGCTGCAACGGAAGACAGACGGATTTAGAGCACAGAGCCTCCCGCACTACTGCAAGCCGCCTCACCTTTCAAGGACACGTACCGCACTTAACGCCGATACTGGAGCCCAGGGCCTCAAACTGCTCAGAGATCTGAAATGCCAACTCTCTAGTGGGGGTGAGAACAAGTGTGTGAAGCCTCTGGGGGGAGGCCAGCAGCGACTGGAGGATAGGCAGAGCGAAGGCACCGGTCTTTCCTGAACCAGTCTCCGCCAGGCCAATAACATCCTTCCCTGCAGGTCACAAGGAGACAAGAAATGTTACGCACTTTAACCTTTAGAGATTTAAACAAGTCCTGAGATTCAGACTGAAGCGCTGCTCCTTTAGCTTCAGTCCATGTTAAATCGTAATGATTCACAGAGAAATATGGAGAAGTTTCATATGTTACACGTACAGATATGAGGTGTGTAATCACGGTATGAATTTGAGCACAAACTGATTTCCAATCCTCTGCTGAGATTTCAGATTTCAAATCCCTGGGCCATGCATTTAGCCCATCATCTCTGATTAACAGGATATTTGCTGTCATTGTTACTTCAACTTGTTTTTTTGATGGTCTAGTACAATGATGCACAAATGGTGGCTATGCTAATGCCAAAACAAAGCTGAAAAGTAGCCATACAAAAACATATAAAAACAAGTTCATGAATATTTGAACATTCAGGGGCTGGTAGTGTCGGAGTAAATCTGCCTCTTTTAATAATTCAATTTATTCATGTCCTTTCTTCACTTTGTATAATAAACATTTGTCCCAGTCTTGTAGAAAGTTTTCTTCTTTCTTTTTCTGTCTGTATGCGAGTTTGTCCATCACAAGGATCTCCTCAACAACAACCACCCATTGTCTACAGCTCATTGTTTAAAACCTTAGGGGACTTAAACAGCATGGACGCAAATGGCCTCTAAGATGATCCAAGTAGAGGATCTGAAACAATCGTTGGAATTACATAACTAAATATTTCCCGCAGAGCGAAAAGAATTTTATTCCAGAAGGGTTGTATTTTTCCTGATGTCCAAAAATGTGCGTATGGTTGTTCCGTGTGATCATGTACTGTTACTTGAGTAAAACTGACAGAAAGAGGTAAGCGTGATTTCTCACCTTGCAGAGCCACCGGTATAGCTTCTATCTGGATCTTCGTGGGGCTCTTCCATCCCAGCTGATCACAAGCCTCGCATAGGACATCAGTAACACCCTGTCGGAAGCAGACAAAAGGTAGAAATCTTTGTAACACGATCGTAATTGTGTACTAGCGCCGTATATGTCTCACAGACATATCCCATTCATATTTAAAAGGATAAAATGAGGTTTACATAACACAGCGGAGTTGTAGCTAACTCGAACAGCAGTGGTCTCTCCGTGTTAATGTGCCTGACTCTTTTCCTTCACTCGCTGAAGCAAACCTACCAGATCCTTGAAGCTCTTCACCGTCTCGTCGTTTTCTCCGCCATCACCGTGATCGCTTCCTTCATCGCTGCTCGAAATTTCGTGTTTCGTATGTGTTTGGCTTCACGCTCTCCTCGTCCGCCATGCTTTTCGCCCCAACGTGTCGTCAGTTCCGCACTGCGCAGATGCGGAAACGAGTTCGAGCTTAAGCCGCAGTGGATGATGGAAGTTTGTGTTTACGACCGAAAACGCCAGTGATTGGCTAAAAATACGACATGGGAATTTCTGTCGCGGATTGATTCACACTGAAACAAGATTAAACCAGTTTTTTGAGTTTTTATTTGGCTGAAGATCAAACAGTTTTACACTTTTACTGTTGTCAGTGGTTGGAAAACATTCTATAACTATTTTTATGTTAGGAGATCTGCAATAAAAAAAACAGAAAAAAGTAATACAAGATTGCTTCTAAGGTCAAGTTGCAAACAGGTGGTTGGAAGAAAAACAATTTCAGAGTTAAAAAACAAGACAAAAAAAACAAAACAATATGCTGGATGTGAAAAAGCACTTCTGTGCAGAGCATAGTGTTCTTCTCTTGAATTGACTATGCAAGTTACCCAGTAAAATAAACAGATTTCTTACTCTTTTTGAAATGCACATTCTTGTTGATGCAACAAAAATCTAACCCAGATCAAATGAATATGAGCCTGTAGAGAACAAAGCTGAGGGTGTAGTGGCCTTTCACTGGTAGGTGACAGACAAACTGATTCTAGCTGAAAGTTTGAAGACGGCTACCTCTATAACTCTGCACAGAAAACACAAAACAAACACACTGCTGTTGTTCAGCTTGCCACACTGATCATCATTATCGGCAGTACGCTCCCGAGTCTTAGAGGAGTCCCTCCATCTCCCTCATAAAGGCTTCATACACCTGGTCTTTAGTCTTCATGTTGGGCTGAGACACAGCACCCATCTGTGATGGATTGGCCACGCCCATAGGAGCTGTTGCTGTGCTGTGCTGTTTCTGCCACTGGCCTCCTCCCACACCTTCATCTCCCCTCCTTCCTCCAACAGAACCCCCTGCTTTCTCCATGGGCCCAGGTGCTGCTCCTGGCATTGTTCCAACCTTGTCCCTACGCACCCTCAGCGCTGTGGGCACAAAGCGGGTCACCTCTGCCTTGGGATTGATAATTTGAGGTTTGGCAGAGATGGTAGCCCCGCCTGCACCGGCACCTGCTGCCAGGTTGCCTCCTGCAGCTGCGACAGAGGTGATGTTTGCGCGTTTTTCGATGGTGGGAGGGTGGTGATGGCTGGGGGGATTGCTGCCCGGATTGGTGCCTGTGGAGGCAGCAGCTGTCCCAGGCGGAGGGGGCATCTGCATGACACCAGGTCGCATGGGCATGGCAGGGGGTTGCAGGTTGGTCTGTAAACCGTCCTGGCTGGATCCTGAGCCTTTTTGTCGCTGAACAATGTTTGGAGGAGCACTCAGCACATTGGAATTGAGAGGTGGAGGGAAGAGAGACAGAGGTGGTGCAAGAGGACGCGGAGGCCCTCCAGCTCTTGGGGGAGGAGGCGGGATACCTACAAGGAGAAAAAAAAACATAAATGAGAAATGCATTCAACAGAAGTTCTCACTATTTTATATCTTTAGATTGCCTCCACACACGTGCCTACCTGGTGGTGCTGGGGGTGGTAATCTGGGAGGTGGACCACGTGGTGGAGGGCCTGGTGGAAGGCCAGGAGGGGGGCCTGGTGGAGGACCAGGTGGTCGACCTGGTGGAGGCCCAGGAGGCAGAAGCCGAGGCATTGGAGCCCTCATTCCTGCAGGCATGCCAGGAGGCCTCAAGAACGGAGGAGCACCTGAAGATAACAGAAGATCTCTTTGAAAAAACGATGCAGAGCACTCACACTTAGAGAAGTAGAAGACCCCCACAGAACAGGCACAGGAAATTATTCTAGTATGACTTCAGAGTTGAAGCAATCAATCTTTTAGCTAATCAGAATGCGAACCTGGTGGGGGGCCAGGAGGTGGGCCAGATGGTGGACCAGGAGGCCTCATTGGTGGTGCCGGAGGTGGACCAAGTGGTGGAGGTCCTGTCATCGGTGGCCCTTGCATGTGTGGAGGCCCTTGCTGTCCCGTGGTCCCAGCTGGAGGGGGTAGTCACTGATTGGCCATGAGATGGGACTGGTTGTCCCCTGGAGGGCCTCTGTCCTCGATGTCAGAGCTGTCTGATTCATCTGTGTATTCTTCCTCTACCTCTTCTTCTTCCTCCTCGTCAGGAACTGACTGACCTGAAGACAAAAAATGAACAAATAAAAATGGCATAGCATATCATCATACAAAGAAAAGACACTGTGAGGAGCACTAGCTTAGTAAGTGCTTAGCACTAACAGTACCTGCCATCCTTAACATCATGGCTTGCAGAGGTGTAATGGCCTTGGTCTTCTTCACAACCCTCTTCTTCTTCCTTTTTCCTTCACGGGGTGCCTCTGCAGGCATATCTGCGAAACGTACGCTACGACCTGCAGTAGTTAAATAATAACAAATTCAGGAATACAACAGAATAGAAACAGTTATAAGATCAAGAGATAAATAAAGGCAACAAAGACGTGAGTTGAGGCTTAAATGTGTTGAAGCAGTCAGAAACACTCACCACCATGTCTTTCACTTCTGTCTCTATCTTCTTCTCGTTCTCTCTCATCGTCCTGCCTGTCCAAGCGCATTCTCTGTTCACCATCTCCCCCTTCATCTCTCTCTTCTTCACTGATGTCTTCAGAGTCGCTGTCGTCATCAATATCGTCCTGATCTCTGTCGCTCTCACTCCCGCTGTCCCGATCTCTCCCCAAATCCATTGCAGAGTCCTTTTCAAATCCAGGAATGGAAGGCTCTGTTCAAAGGAGAAATAGTGTAACAAGAAGAGGACAATGTGCATACAATATACCTCTCATTCCTGCATCAATTTATGCAAGAATTATTATAAACTGAGGAACCCCGCCCCCCAAAACTGTCATGTAGTTTCCAACACACCTTGACTGAGTCAAAATAAAGAGACAGCTGCCCTCTTTTAGTCTCATAGTCCAGTTCAAGTTTGCGTAGCTCTTTGTAGGTTTCAGGATTCTCTCTTTCGTACAGACGAACAATGCGCTCAAATGTCTCACGCAACTTCTTCCTCTTGTCCCGCAACACCTTCTCATTCAGCAACGGCTGCTGAACTGGGTTGAACTCTGTTCAGAAACAAAGTAATTATTTTCATTAGAAAAGCAGCAAATTAATTGTAGAATTCAGATTTTGACTGTGATTTTCTGCTGTTACCTAAAGGCCTGAAATACTTAAATACACACACTAATTATATATAGCATTAATCTACTGATACATGTGTTCCACAAGCTCAGGTCCTCTACAAGTGGCAAACATACAACTAAATAGTTACAACTAAATATATCTCTAACATCTAAATTGCATAAACTCTGCCCTGTCATCTCACCCATCTCATCCAGCTTCTCCATGTCTCTGATGATCTGTCTGGGATCCTTCATCTTCAGGACTGCTGCTCTCACCATCATCCTCTGCTTCTTGTTCTAATATTTCCAAATGAAAACGATGTTACCATCATATTATCACAGTATTGTTATCCTGTATTGCATATTTAGAAATATCTTTTTTTTTTTAAGTGAATGGTTCTAACCTTTTTTAACTCCCTTTTTCTGGCCTCCTTTCCTGTAGAAGGGGGGGAAGAAATGACCATTTTTATATCTAATCAGCAACTGAGCAATATCCAGCAGATCAATTCATGATTGAATTAGCGTCAGTTTGTTATCAGCACTTACTGGCCTGGTCGGTGGGATTCATAAACTTCCCACTCTTGGTGGAGGAGGTTGAACGTCGCCCCATTGTGACGGTAGGTCTCCTTCACGCTGCCATGTAATACAGCAAAACAGAAGAGAAGTGACTTGTAAAGGAAACCTTACGTTGTTATTTTGTGGTACGTTCAAGAATAAGTCGGATTTTGTCACAACCTAAAAATAACACTTTTAGCTCATATTTATGAATCACTGAGACTTTAAACAATGTTTGAATTCATTTTTGACAAATTGCAGCCTCCTTTTTGTTAATTCTAACTTCGATATCAAGGCAGTTTAACCAAACTATCTACAATACACGCCTTAAAGAATTTTACTGTTAGCTATTATTAGCAAAGAAGATAAGAAAGTTGACAATCAACGCACGAGTCAAACTATCTAAGCTCTTTGCACAATTAAACTATTGAATGAGCTGATAAACACCACAGAGCCAATCAAACATTTGTAACACATACATACATATGTTAAATCATGCCGGTCAAAAGCATTTGCCTGGCAGGTTAGCGGCTAACGTTAGCTTGCACTTATAGCTAGGCCCGCGTTAGCAACGAAAGCAGCACAGGAGGGAAAAATTCACTGTACCTTTTGTTCAGTAAAAACTCACAGGGCACAACGCCCTACACACACGCACACCTCCGTGTGCCAAAAGCAATGCAACACGTTTTGCGTACGTCCTGAAAGAGAAATCCAAACCCCCCAGGATTGAATATCACACCGTGGCTTCGCTAACTGTCCGCCATGTTTACTGCCGCGAATGAAAGCGGAAAGGCGATTTTGACGTCATCAAAACAAGCGAGCAGTGAAAGAAAAATAAAACTAACTGGGCGAACGGTATTATTTAAAACTTCACTTCATAGCATTTGTACATATACTAGGACTTTATCATATTCATATTGTGTGGCGCAATGTAACTCTAATGATAATGAAGGGTGATTCTCGTTACAGGTTCCAAGACTGCAATCTAGCGATACTGCCCCCTGATGGTTACAAGCAGCAATTACAACCTCGCTGCACTGATGTGCCAAAAAGTGATCGTATGCCAATCACTTTTTGCGTGTTTTTTTTATGTCTAGATCTCTTTTTATGTTTTTATATAGTTGCTTATATTGTTAAATAGGCTGCAGTAAACAGAGTTTAAAAATGGGTTATATGTTATATGTTTTGTAGCAGTGCTCCTGCTGCTCTACATTCACCTCTCCTTTGCTCTTTTGCTCGGTGGATGTTGAGGATTTGGCTAACTCGAAATGTCAAAATCATATTGTGGGATTTTGACTTTTTGCCCATACACAATGTCAATTTCTTCAAGTCCGTCCTCGCTGGTTGATGTCTCCACCATAGGACGATTCAGTCTCTCCCACAGCTTTTTTTTAATGCTTCTCCCCATCTCTAAACTGTAGGGACGTTTGCGGCCATGCTTGGACCTGCAAGAAGAAATTCAATCAAAATGATGCATGTGGTCAAAAACCATACTGTAACCATTTTAGAGCTGGTGATTTTAAAAAGTGACAGGACATTTGGAGACAAACGTACGTCAGCATGCTATCTACCACCTCATGGTAGACTCGCTGATAATCTTCCACTGAGAAGTTGTAGATTTTTAAAGTGCTGTCACTGGAGCTGGTTGGCTGGTGGTTGGTACTGCATGGCTCGGGTCTGGGGGGCAATTTTTTTGACACTGGCAGGTCATCATGGGAGATTGCAGAGGGAGGCACTGAGGTCTTTGGAGGTCGGGAAGAACTGGATGCTGGGCTTCGCTTCCTTTTCCGGGGCTGACTGACTGTTCTGTCACGGCGCCGGGGCCTCTGGGTTGAATTAACAACCTGGGGAAAGGTCAGAAGCACACAAGGGAATGTCAGTAGTTAATAGCGACCTCATTTTTTTCAAACAAGACAAAAATCTAAATTTGATGAACCACAATGAAGTCCAAACTTCAAAACCCTCAAATGATTCTGTTCCTGAAATTTTACACATCCAACCTGGTCCTTGCTGCAGCACGGTTGTTTCCTGCTGGCTCTGGGTTTCATTGCATCACGGGCCTGGCATGCAGTGTTTCTCTTACAATAATTATGGTCTTTGAGGTGAGGCACAGTAAGCTGCAGGTATACACAAAAATGACAGTAATGCAGACATCAGTTAGTAGTTCATGAAATATTTAAAAAATAACAAACCCTTTCATATGTCCATAAACTACTTAAACCACTCGCATGGTTGAATAACTTGTCCACAGTGATTGTAACGACAAAAAATATCCAACATGTTCACATAAAATCATAAGAACTAAAACCAGGACAATGCATCAAGGTCAGTGTAATAAAAGACGTGTCAACTTATGGGCTCGTCGTGTTAGAGCTTCACTGCTGCATACCCCCAAATGACATGTCAAATAATAATTTGCATAAGCTAAACAAACACCAAAGTCCATGTTGTATTAAACTCTAATTTCTGTTATAATCATTGCTGCTTATTGCCGTTTTTGAACAATGCAGATGCACAAAATACCTTTGTAACTGGCTAAGCTTGGTCACGTGTGGCACTTATATGGTTTAAAATTACGTGTAGGATATAAAGAAAAGCAAGCTGCAATAATAGGAGAGCCCTGCCTTGTGTGTGGGGGGTAATGAGTTCAAGATCATCATTAGGCTGTGGTGTAATGAGGGACCTCTACCCAGAGGTGACTGTCTTGTCAGGTGAATAATTGTAGCATAA
Source organism: Aulonocara sp. 'chitande type north' Nkhata Bay (assembly GCF_057382095.1). Classification (NCBI taxonomy): domain Eukaryota; kingdom Metazoa; phylum Chordata; class Actinopteri; order Cichliformes; family Cichlidae; genus Aulonocara; species Aulonocara sp. 'chitande type north' Nkhata Bay. Next base: position 12,504,172 of record NC_141347.1, read on the forward strand.
GCCACAATGAAGAAGGAGATTAAAACTTTAGTTTAAAAAGCCCAAAAGCAGAAGCTTTGAGGATTTTAAAGATGATCACAGTTACATGTGGCTCCTGTAAACATGTGACAGTGTGTGTACATTTGAAAATTCAGATGATGCTGCAGAACATGGCTTGCATATTTGTAAATAAACATTTTGGGGATTAGCTTTTCTACAGTGAATAAAGTCTCAGTGTTTACTTGTTTTATTCCCTGATTTTAGTTTTAAATACAAAATAAAGGCCCCCAATCAGGAACATGCACAGCCCACCCCCACCCCCCCCCAAAAAAAGCTAGAAACAGGCCTGGTGATCATTATGCACTTGAGTTAATTCGAGATGTAAGATACTCTACTTATTAGCAAAAACTGAACATTTTTATCCCAGCTGCAATCTTTGGTGACATGTCTGCCACAAGATCATTTAATACACACAAAAGAAAACGTTATTATAGGTAACATAACTGTGCATAAATGACTTTATGCACAGTTTACCCGTTTACAGCTACAGTGCAACAGTCTAACATGCAGGTATAACTCCCACGTGCACAGGCACGTTTTTAATGCTTTTTATCCACATTTGTGTCGTCTATATTTTCATGTTGCCCTGTTGCAAAGTGAACTCTTTCTGGCCGTCGAGTAAATATTCAAAACTTATTGAAAACGGTCATAAAATCTCACATTTTCCATGATGGATGATGGTTGCTGGGTCGCTTTCCTCCGTGACATGGGAGTTGGACACTTGTAAGGCTGCAAGAAGTCTTGAGCAGAAAGTTGTCTTACTTTTGCAGAAATCCCTTGTAGCTTTGCACAACACGCCGAGTGAAATCTGTCTGAACTATACCAAAAGATGCAATGCAAATAGAACCTGGAGACGCATAGCAACCACGCAACCTGTCATTTTAAATCACGCATTTTTGTACCTACTGTTAAAAATCACTGTAATAATTGTTTTTAGTGAGTTTTTCCCTCAGTTCAACCTCAGTTATGGCGGCTTTTTTTAATATTTAGGCATCCACATAATTACTCCATCAAAGTGGTGCGTAATGATCATACGAAAATACGTCAAAACAGAGCAAAAGTGGGTTTATTTGCCACAGCATATCACAGCAGCTCATTGTATTTGAAAACTACTGGATTTCATAAGTTGTGCTTATTTTATAAATGGCCCGGAGAGTAGCAAATTCTCTCTTTCTACTCACTGTACTGAACCCGCTGCACTACCCACTTTCACCAATAGGTGTCACCCTTTTACCGTGGAACCAGCTATGTACAGCTCCAAAGTCAATCGCTAGAGAGATCTGTTGCAGTAATAACTTCTTTCCAAAAGGTGTCTGTATAAAAATCTCTGTTATGCTCTGTCAGTTTGCAGTGCCTTAGTCTGTGGTGACATTTTTACTGGCTCATGCTCATGAATCCACATGCAACGCACTGTCTGTCCCAGCCTCAGAAATGGATTTAAGACGTTTTAGTTTGATATATCACCCTGTGGTCAGTTTTTGACATTCGTTTTGTTGCGGTCTTGAAAACAGAAAACAGTTACATCTGAAAGAAGATTTTAAATAAAACAAAAAGGGACAATTATATAATACATAATAATACATAAATGTCTGTTTTTTATACAGCACTTTTCTGCTCCACTTGCACACTCAGAGCACTTTATGAAACATGCCTCATTCACCCATTCACACACACATTCATACCCTTTTGTAGTGTTTTTTAAATAACATTGACATGCATTCTCACTCTATACTGTTTATGGCATACAGTATCTGCTTTGTTGTTGTATCACTAAAATAACTTTTGCTTAAGCAACATGAACCCAGATGGTTTAAAAAACAAAAACAAAAAAATCGAATGGCATTACATAACAAGAGAGAAACAATGACTGGAATGTGCAATGTGGATTTCAGTAAGTGTATAAAAGAGGCAACATTTCCTTGTACCATGTGGTCATAAACAGGTTGCTCTTCATTCTAAGAAAGAGCTGGATGTTTACAAAAGATGTGACGGTGTCACCATTTAGTTAGAAAGTATTAGGCCAAACTCTTTAAATCTTTGAATTTAGATGTTTTCAGTCCTGTGGCCATAGGTGTGTAAAATGTAGTACCAAGCCATGCAGTCTGCCTTTATAACATATTGTTTGTGAATGAACGGGTTGTTCTTAAGAGCTCACTGAATTTGAGTGTGATAGTGTGATAGGATGCAACAGTTGCAACAAGTTAGTTTGTTAGTTTGTGAAATTTCTTTGGTCCTACATGTACAACAATCAGCTGTTAGTGCTATCTTTAAGCTTCTATGAGTCCACATCACAGAGAGCTGGGCATCTTGTATGCCCAGCTCTCCTCCACTCTCAACATACCCTGGAATAACAGCTCGAAGAAGGCTCACAACACCATAAATGACTCCTCCCATCCAGACTACAAACTGGATCTAAACCAGGGATGTCAAACTTATACTACACTGTGGGTCACATACAGCGTACCTGATCTCAAAGGGGTCAGACTCTTTCTGTCAGCTTAAAGAAAGTTACTACCTTTAACTTAACATTTAATCCCAGAGATATTTTAATACAAGGAAACTGCATTAAATTGGCGGGCCTAATTATACGATGAAACACAGGTGAGAGTAATGACGATGGGGCTTTCAGTCAAAAATGAGAGGAACAAAAGCAGGAAAAAGGCTTGAAAAAGACAGAAAAAAACCGAACCTACAGACTAAAACAGGAAATGACAAAAACATGAAAAACTAACACATGAAGACAAACGTTCAGGCCGGAGGCTGGAAAAACCATAAACACAGCCAATGTAACAAGGATCAAACAGAACAAATACACTGCAGAAACCTGAAACTATGACATGTTATGACATGACAGAGTGCTTTGAGTAGAAAAGCGCTATATAAGAATCAGTCCATTTACCATTTATCATTTAATCATTGTTGGCTCGCAGACAGACAGACAGGCCATATATCCAAGATACTGACAGGTTAGGGGATATGCTTTCAACAGTTAAAGCAGCACATCATCTGCCAAAGCCAGTGGCATATTTTTCATATTTCAAGTAAGCAGTCTGAATCTGTACCAAGATCTTCATTTCCTCATGCTCCACCTCTTCACCCACTTTCAGGAAATTCGCTGACAGATATACAAACAGACAAATAGCTCTATGTGTCTGATCATATTGTAATTAAAGCATGGGAAGCCCCAAGCATCCCGACAATGTGGTAATTTTACTTTTGAACACTAGGTGTTCTAGTCTTTGTGGCTGTACTTCTATTAAACTTCTCAAAAGGGATTCGTGTATTTTTTCTTAAACCAACAAGTATTTATTTGTACTTCATGCTCTGTGTTGACCAGTATATCAGTACTAGTGCTGATATTAAATGGGTTCTGTGGAAACCATTCCACGTGACTGAGCGAGAAGCAGTTTGCCTCTCAGTCTAATAAACCCTTCACTGCACAAGGAGCCATTTTTGGTAACTTAAATGGACATCAACATTGACCTCGTTATGACTCACTGTGATTTCGTAGAACCAGGTGAATTTCTTCCAGTCAATCAGCAAAGATCAGGTTATGTGGCAGATAATGCAGTGAGATCACTGCATCAGCTCGATCAGCCTGAAGTATTTCAAACTTCAGCGTTCTTCAAGAATTCAGGAAACTGGGTGTTTTTGGCCTTAGCTACTCACACACTTGTCATCATCAGAGATGGGCAGTAACACATTACAAGTAATGTATCATTGTAATCCGATTACTTTTTTCAAGTAATGAGTAAAGTAAGGGAGTGTTTTACTTGCATCTATTTGAAAGAGTGAGTGTAAACAGAAAAAAATATATCTTATTTTATATTCTGGAATATGCAGAAAATAGGTTTAATTGTCAAAGACTGTTGCATATAATTTAATTTTTGCTTGATGCAATGTGCACAAAGTTAAAAGATTAAAACTAATAAAACAAGTTTTGAAAAGAGACTTTTTTATTTGATTACATTTTGTATGATGTATTATGCAGAAAAAGTAGAATTGGGCTGAAAGGTCTATTGCTTTATTGCCTATTCAGGTTGTGTATCATGTTTTTAAAAAGTAACTAAGTAACTGAGTAACTAACTACTTTTGAAAATAAGCAGTCAGTAAAGTAACGTCAGTAAATTTCTGACGAAACCACCACTAGTTAGAAGGCAATTTGTCTACTTCTTGTTACATAGTTACAATTTCTACATCAGTATTTTGCTTTCAGTCGATTTACTGTTCTTTCAAAACTGGCTGACTGACTCAAAAATGTACTCGCTTTTGTTTTGGAGCTGTCTACTGTATTAGGATGTGCTCGATTCAGAGAGTTAACTAGAATGAACTTAAATCTTTGAAAAGAAGTGTAAATGTTTAGCCACATTCTGTTATTACCGCATTATTATAGCAGCGTCATCAAGTACTGTAACACTAGGACGTGCTACAGTTTGATATGTATGTTTGTATGTTATATTTATGAAAAATGCCAGTGAGAAGAAAAATGATGATAAATCAATGGTGCTGTAAAGGTTCTGTGTGTTTTCCCGAATGGTTTTTATATACATGCTTATTGGAAAAATGTATACCCTAAGTGGGTGAGGAACTATATACGGTTACTTCACTGACCTTGACTTGCACAATAAAAACCCCAAAAAGTCACAGAAGTAAAAGAAAACACTGTAATATGCTCCAATAAGACTCTGAGGGCTAAACAGAGGACTTATTACTAAATGATGAGATTTCAGTGTTGTAATAACATCTCTCACAAATTGATTATCTGCACTTTATTGTTGAGGTTAAGGAGCAGCAAAAGAGCAGATACTGGATGCAAATACTTTACATGCATTCAAACAAAGAAACGTGCATTCAGAGTCACATGCACAGGGAGAAGACAGTGCTTTTTGGAATAGAAATATCCTTTATTGTGAAATTCAGCTGTTCCAGCAGCAAAGTGACAGGCAGATGGAGCATTATTCATTTAACTAGCATGGTTAATGGCACTGAATATGTACAAAGATGATATATTCTTGTCTTTTTAAAATGATTTTTTCGACTCACTCCTGATTTGTTATTTACAGTGCAAATTGTTGCGTGTACAGCCTAAGATTAAAACACAAATAGACACAAACAAATAATACGTCGTCACATTTATCTTTACATTTATGTAACTTCATGTAAGAAAATCAACTTTGTGTAATCTGAATCCATTCAAAAGCGTCTTTGTTGCAGTTTATTGGCTACTGTGATGGTATTGACTTTGGGTAATCATAAATGCTCAGCCGTTCCCAAGTCCCGTTTTTGGTGTCCAGCCAGTTGCTGGGAGAATAGATCCCTATCTCTCCTTCCTCCACTTTCTCATTTTCCTCAGAAGGACAAAACTCTTCCTCCTCTGAGCTGCTTTTCCCGGCGCTGTCTCCCCTGTCGCGAAACTTCTCTTCATTAATATTCTTGTAGCAGAAACTGCAGATCCTCAGCTTTTTAGTGGGGTGGATGTGATCGATAACGGCACGTTGCTTGTGTTGCCTCCCTAAGATGATGACCAGAGGGGCAACTGGTTTCCTGTTCAACAATGTGTGGTGCTGTGATAAAGAATAGAAAAAGGGACACACGTTGAGCTGATGTCAGTTTCACAACAGGAAGGTTTATTCTTCACAACAGCTTAGAACAGCTTCAGATATCACCATACTAACTGCAAAGAAATGGCCTTATGCTTCAGTCCGGTTTACCATACATGGCCACAGTTCCCTGAGCTAGAGACTGTATAAATCTCTCAATACAACTTTGACAAAACATAAACAAAATGTTGCTTAAATCCATTGATAATATCAGATCCACAATGTATCACAATAAACACATTTGTTTTACAAAGATAAACAAAACACAATAGTGTACTCTGTACTTCATTTTTAACTACATTTACAAACATCATAAAATTAACTCATTTTTAAACATTTTAATTCTTGTTCAGCACTAAATTATTTATGTGAAATGTATTTCCACTGTACTGACAATGTAACTTCTGTTTTTTAAAATATAGCTATTTTACTCTTTACAAGAAAATAATGTCTTTGACATAAAACAAACATATTCACTAGGGGTGCAACGATATTCGTATCGATATTGAACCGTTCGATACAGTGCTTTCGGTTTGGTACGCATATGTATCGAACAATACAACATTTGTAATTTATTTTATCAACTTTCCTTCTGACGATGCTGTCTGTGTTGAGCGCTCAGTGAATCTGCGTTCGACTACTCCGCCTAGGCTGCACTGTCGAGCGCAGATCCACTGAGCGCTCAACACAGACAGCATCATCAGAAGGAAGAGCGCAGGGCAAGCTAGCGAGACAGAAGTTAAGCTCTCCTTGCAACATGGACCTCCGCCACCCTCATTTAGATCTGGCGTTTGGAATTATTTTGGTTTTCATGTGACGTATGACCCTGAAGGTAAGCGAGTCATGGACTAAAGTAAAACAGTATGTTGGATGTGCCATGCAATGCTCAATTACATGGGTGGGAACTAGTGTGTTAGCGCAGTTAGCTCGTTAACGTGTTGGCCGTCTAGCCCCATGCACGGGGCGATCGGCGGTAGCTCGTTAACGGAGATTTGCCGTGTTGTGGCGTTAAGGTCATTTCAACGAGATTAACCTGAAAGCACTAGTGGGAACACAACGAATATGACTGCACATTTACGCCGACATCATCCTAGTGCAAAGACAAGTGGAAGCAGACAAAAACAAGCAAGCATGCTACTAACTTTAGCCGAGTCATTTAGACAGCTGTTTAATATGCTGCTGAGAATATAGCCCAGAAGAAGTGGATAGTATAGCTTTTATTTTGGAAAGAGACATTTCTCTGTAATAAACTCTCTTTTCCAAAGATGAGTGATTCCTCAATCAGATACAGGGCTCGCAATATCGCTAGCCCGACGTCCCGGGGCTAGCGATTTTTTCAGTCGGGCTACCAAAATCTATCTCTTCCCTGCCCGTCGGGCTATTGTAGGAAGGGAAAATATATGTCAATGCTTTTGCATTCTTTCAGAAATGTAGCTGGGTAATTATGTCATTGGCATCGGTGAGCCACTGTCAATATGTGACATATTGAAATCGCGTTTGAATTTGCGCTTGTTTTTTTGCTTTCACTTTGCAATCGTGCGAACTGTGTATAGAGAGCGACAGCACTGATCCGTGAGTGATGATAATTTGTGCACCAATTCCTCTGACATCGTCTTATCAATCGTTAGCTTACTATGCAAACATGACAAGTGAAATCTCCCGCAGCAAGCTTAAACATGTGAGAGGTTGATCGCGCAGAGAATCGCTGAGCTTATGTGAGTGAGCGTGTAAAAGCGGCAGGATATATATTTTAGTTCTGCTGAGCCAAATAAGACAGGTCAGGGTGAAGAAGTGACAGCCAAAGAAAAGCTTACCACAAAACGGAGAAGTTATGACAAATCAGACTATAAGGCAAAAAGAAAGTGCAGCTTTATGGTTTCATGGACAAAATAATTTCTGTGGCTGCAATATGACGAGCTATATAACCGGGGCTGCACATAAGTGGTCCGCAGGTGCGCATTCGCTGTCAAAATAAAAAACACGCACAAGGGTTAGGGTTAAATTTAAAAACTGTACTTTTGAGTTAAAATATATATTTATAATTTTAATAAATGACAAATTAAAAAGGCATGAACATTTTTTTTGTATCGAAAAAATATTGAACCGTGACACCAAAGTATCGAACCGAACCGTGAATTTTGTGTATCGTTGCACCCCTAATATTCACTGTTCTTATACAACCTACAACTATATAGAGTGCAATGCTCCTTTAACAGCGTTCACTACTACTATGCAGTCAGCATTGATCAAACAGTTTCCTTATAACACTTTATAAATGTCTTTGTATTAAACCACAACATCAACCAGAAGAATAAAACATAGTATAAAACCCATTTATCAGAGTGCATAATACATTACTAGTTCACAGTCCAGAAGTCTCTCACAGGTCAGATTAGCTCCCCCACACACACACTCAGTATTCCACATTAGCCAAGTCCGCTAGCATTAGCATCATTTAGCCTGCAGCCTTAACCCACAATTCAGACACAACTCAGAACGAATCCATTTCTTTAGCGAGTTGCGCTCATTACCCACATAAACAACATCGTCCGTTTGTAAGGTCTGCAGTATACATTCATTTAAATGCATTTACTAACCTGTGATAAAGAATAGAAAAAGGGACACAGGTTGAGTTGATGTCAGTTTCACAACAGGAAGGTTTATTCTTCCTCTGTGCCCCAAAACGCTACTCGATACCACTGCGCGTAATGCGCCCTCTAGCGGCTGGATGTAGGATAGCATTTTAAATGACAGGTACAAAAATACAATCACAACAAAAACCTTTGGGGGGGGGGGCTGTTTTCCCCAGTTTATTTCTGATACCAGATTCTACTAGAGAGCTATTCTCAACTCTCTACATTAGGAAAGCGCAGGCCAATAAAGAGTCTGTTTTGGTAGTGTTTTTTGACATAGAAAAGGCATATGATATGTTGTGGAGGGATGGGCTTTTAATCAAGTTGCATAAGTTGGGTATTGGTGGCAGGACATTCAATTGGGTCCAAGACTTTTTATCTGGTAGGAAGATCCAAGTGCAAATTGGGTCTACAATTTCTAATCAGTGCATGGTTGAGAATGGAACGCCACAGGGCAGTGCGATTAGTCCCCTGCTTTTTGTTATAATGATCAATGATGTTTTTTCTGATGTTCCTGAGGGAATTGGGAGGTCTTTGTTCGCTGATGATGGTGTGTTATGGAAAAAAGGAAGAAATATTGAGCACCTAGTGGGCAAGGTTCAGGAGGCTGTGAATATGGTGGTTGAGTGGGGATTTGACTGGGGATTCAGGTTTTCGGTGGAAAAAACAAAAGTGATGTTCTTTACCAAAAGAAAAGTGAGTGAGACTTTCACATTGACACTGTATGACAAGGTAATTGGGAAAGTGAGCTCTTTTAAGTACTTAGGTGTTGTGTTTGATTCGAGACTGACATGGTGGGAGCATATTGATCGGATTGAAACCAAATGCAACAAAGTTATTAATGTTATGAGGTGTGTAGCTGGGAGGGGTTGGGGAGCGAGCTCTTCTGCTTTGAAAAGACTTTACCAGGCATTAATTAGGTCGGTCTTTGATTATGGGTGTGTGGCATATGGTTCAGCAGCTCCTTCTGTGTTGAGACGTTTGGATGTTCTGCAATTGAAAGCCCTTAGAGTATGCTGTGGAGCTTTTAAGACGTCTCCAGTCGGTGCCCTACAGGTGGAGATGGGAGAAATGCCCCTAAATCTTAGGAGGAAGCAAGTGTCGGTGAATTACTGGGTTCATCTTGGTGGTCATGGTGACGCACATCCCACAAAGGAGGTACTTTTGGAATGCTGGGAGTATGGAAGAAGTCAGAAGGCTCATTTTGGAAAGGTGGGGAATCAGTGGGCTAAGGAGTGTCAGGTGTATGAACTTAAAATATGTCCTGCAGTAGTGTTCTCTGTGGTTCCCCCATGGTTATTGGAGACCCCTCCTGTGGACTGGTACTTGCTGGAAAATTATTGTCATGAGCCAAAAGAAAGAGTCATAAAGCTAGCTTACCACAGTCTGCACTTTTTCTGTTACGTATTAAGAGTTCAGGTGTTACCAATTAACACGTTTCTATGGTGAGAGAAAAAAGAGAAAGAGTCCTCGAGGTCAACCAGAGCGCTTATGACGCCGAGCGGTGGATTTTGAACCCCGCTACTCAAATAAAGACTACAGCCAAAGTAAGTTTCCAGAGCGACCTCCATCCCCTATCCCGGAGGCTGCTCACTCACTGACGCCGTAATAATCACCACGCGCCCCATCGTTCTTCGCCCTCGCGGCTGGCGCGAGCAAACTTACCTGCAGCAGTCAGAACCTGTTCACAAAGCTCCCCCTGATTCGACCCTGAACGCAACTATACAGCTGCTAGCCACAAGAGAAATGCAGGCATGTATCTGGGCTTCGGTATGCACCACAGTGCACAGTGCTGCCTCCACACTGGGGCCCCTCCTAAAGAGAGCAGGCTTGACCACCGCTGCTCCCGCCTACGGTGGACTGTGCGCACTAGAAAGTGATCGCGCAGATCAATACGCCACACTGTCGCACTCTTGTCAGGATTCAGCCGCTAATAAATTTTTATGTGCGTGCCTTCACGCCTGTCAGAATCCCCTCAATGGCATTAATGAAGGCAGCAATAATGAATACACTGTCGGGCATTATGCTGCGGTGGATACCTTTTAAGATCTATCCCACAAATATCTAGGCACTGCACACCCACTACATGCAGCCTAGAAGCGATTGGGCTCTCGCTTTGCGGTCTTTCTCTGCCCTTCTCCACTATTGGCTGGAACAAACCAACCCCCCAATTTGCTGCAAACCACTGACAAGCATAAAAAAAACCCAAAACATAATAACTATTGCAACTGCTGCTTGCATGCATTATAAAACCGCCTCAATTTGCCACGCATTGTTATTGTTGTCTAATACCTCACATGTTTTCTAAACAAAAAAGCTAGAAAACAAGAAGGGTTAAGTACTTCTTAATAAAACATAACGTGGCTTTTGACTGAAACAGCTCCCTCTTGTGTCTGAAAGCAACATCAGCAGCGGCACCAGCTCACACAATCGTGCGACTTCTTGAGTTTTATTACAAATGGAAACATGTCACCAGGGGCGAGAAAAACATGTGTTTTCTGTAATTAAATAGTCATTCACTTTACTAAGGAAGCAGTGGAAAACGTGTCATAACAATGAAAGTTTCAAAAGACGGTAAAGGCGTTGTATGTCATAGTTCTGTACAGTCTGTTAATGTTGGGGCTCTTCAGCGTCCGCCCCTCCAGGCTCCTCCGCCACGCTTCTTCCCTCCTCCTCCTCCTCCTCCTCCTCCTTTAACCTTCTTCCTCACGCCGGTCGCCTGTTCCGTGTCATCATCGTCTCCGTCCCCTCTTTTAGGCCTTTTCCTTTTGTCGCCTTGCTCCTTCATTTCCTGGGGAACACAAACGTTTTCTTAATGTTCATCTACACTAATAGCTGACTATATTCTATATACAGGCATTTTAGGTCAAGATGGAACAAGTTTAATTTTAAAAAATCAAACATTTCTAAATATGTATTTTTGAAGAAATTAGCCAAGGTTTAGCCAAGTTTCAAACATTTGTTCGTAACTTTTAGTTTATGCTTGCAGTCATTGCTCTTTTAAATATATGGTTACATTTAAATCATTACACTCCCCAACAACTTTACCACCTACACCTGCCTGTTAATGCAAATATCCAGTGTGGTCAGTTCTCTGGTCATCTGCTTCGAAACTTGAAGCAGATGACCTGCGGCAGCAGAAGACCACACAGAGTGCTGCTCTGGTCAGCTAAAAACAAGGAACTGAAGCTAGAAGCTGCATGGTCTCATGAAACAGAAGGACAACAGAAGATTGGAAAAATGTTGCCTTGTGTGATGAGTGTTGATTTCTGCTGCCACAATTGGATAGGATGGTAACAGTTGGCATAAACGACATTTTATCAACAGCTCAGGTTGCTGGTGGTGTAATGGTTTTGGGGATATTTTTCCAGCACACTTTGGGATCCTTAGCACCAACTGTTTACTGTTCATACACCACAGCCTGTCTGATCATGTCCATCTGTTTATGACCACGCTGTATCCATCTTCTGATGGCTGATTTCAAGAGGATAACACACTGTGTCACAAAGCTCAAATCACCTCATGTAGAAACATACCACTAAATACTGATGCATTGGCCAGGCAGGCTCAGACGGGTTTATGCACCATTGTTTTCACACAGCATGTTTTTTTCTTCTTCAAATTTTAGGCTATACCTGACAAATACAGAGAAAAGACACAATAAAGACAGGATGACTTACTATTTTGGCAAATCTCTGGGCCTCGCTCACCCTCTCCACCAGCATCATCACTTCCTCCTCTTGGGTTGGAAAGGCTGGAAGTTTCTTCCCAATCAAGCTTTCAATTCGCTGGAAAAGCTCCACATCATACCTATGGTTATATGGACACCAGACACATTTACTTGCTGCAGTGACCTTCCTCTCCAAACCACAGTATTGCACAACTTACTCAACCATGTCAAAATGGTATAAAAATGGCAATAAGTGGAAACAAAGCAGAGATGTTATTGTATATGGAATGACTGGTGACAATAAAAAGGCCCTTCTTACTGAGTGACGAAAGTGATGGATTTTCCAGATCGTCCTGCTCTGGCTGTTCGGCCAACCCTGTGAATATAGTCCTGTAGGATCAAACACATCCACAGATCAGCTCATCGGTGAAGTGAAATAAATCATCAAACGCACCACCAACATGATTATCAGCGCCTCGGTACCTTAGAGTGAGTGGGAATGTCATAGTTGATGACGCAGTCGACATGAGGAATATCCAGTCCTCTGGATGCCACGTCAGTCGCCAGCAGCACCGACCGAGACTTGGACTTGAACTTGTTCAGAGCTCCAAGACGTTTATTCTGCACGGCGAAGGAAGGAAGATCCAGATCACATCACAGTATCCACCAGAAAGAAAAAGGGAAAACTTTCACTTCCTTAAAAACTCCATTTGATAAATGTCTGTGTGCATATTTACACACAACTCATATCATACATTAGGTCACATTTGCTGTAATGCCACAAAACCAGAAAGAGGGCTGACATCCAGCCAAACGGGACCAAAGCTGGTCAACATTCACTTTCATTCATGAGTGAAAGAAATTTTTCTTGGTCTACAAAAACAGCATCTTAGATGGTGCAAAGAGCTCTATTCAAACATTTAAGTGAACTGCAGCCTGATTTGAATGTAGATTTGATTGTAGACTGCTTATGGTAAACTGCAGACCATGACAATGACTTCCAGATGTTTCCAAATGGTACAAAAAGTACACTAACTTGCATGTAAAGTTAATTAAGCATGACTTTAGCATGTGTTGCAAGTGTGATCATAAACCAAACTGTTTACAGGGTTTTATAGTATGCGTAGGTAATGCTGACAGAGCAGCAGGCACTATAATGAATGCTAACATCTCAGGTTAAATCCTTATACTCAACCGAGTCTCTGAAGCTTTACCTGACTCATCTGCCCATGTAGAGGGATAGCAGTGATGCCGAGGTTCCTCAACAACAGCGCCACCCGCTGGGCTGTGTTACACGTGCTGCAGAAAATAATAAAGGAGTTCCCGGCCAGCTCGTTCAGGATGGAAACCAGGTAGCAGTCCTGTTGGCAAAACCAAGAGCTAAACTTACTGAATATAAAACAGCTTCAGCAGGTCACAAACACAACTGTCAGCACATGGTCAGCACATGTACACGTGTGCACCCTACCTTGTACTTAGATGGTATAAAGATGTAGTACTGCTGCAGTTTGTCTACTGTGGAGTATTTCGTAGACACCGCGCACTTCACAGGATCTTTCAAAGCTGCTCTCTCTAGTTTCTGGACCTGTAAACATATGACAGAAGGTCAGGCAAAGGCTACTCTGGCAGCTGCTTATTACTGTCCCCCATAATGTGCAGGACAAGGACGGCTAAAAGAAACGCGACTAACATTCTCCGTCATCTAGAGTCGACAAAGAGAGAAGAACACAAAGATACCTTTTTGGTCATGGTAGCCGAGAACAAGAAAGTGCGTCTTTCTCTTGGGATCACCTTCAAGATTTTATCCACCTGGTAAAAAAATAAATAATAATAGGTATAAAAATGACAGTTTACATGAGCTACATGCTTCTTGAAATTTGTACAGGTTAAATTCTCGAAAACCTTCTCTGTTTATAGGCAAAGAGCTTCACAAATGGACACGTCACAGGCGCAAATCTAGCCTGAGGCGTTGGAGGTGTGGAGCCCGTAGCCAGCAGGTTTTTAATTTAAAGCTCAGCCTATCAGCTATTTGTAATCTTTCAAAATGCTCCACTGTCAACCAAAAAAATATACGTCAACTTGGGTTTTTACCAGCTTACGGCCAGTAATGCGAAGTTTAGGTAAATTTCACTTTTTGGATTTAAACTGCCATAAAGGTTGTCACATTCACTTTAAAATGCTTTCATCAATAACCTTTGAGCCTGCCATTTAACAGCACACTGAGGAGGATGTGGCTGAGGTGCTATAGTGAGTCTCCTACCAATAGGAAGCTACTGACCTCAGTTTCGAAGTCCATGTTGAGGATTCTGTCTGCTTCATCCATGACCAGGAACTTCAGCGCTCGTAGAGAGAAGCCCTTTGTGTTCTCGAGGTGATCGATCAAACGACCGGGCGTGGCTGGAAAAAAACAAAACGATTTTTTTACTTAAAAGTATATCATCAAAATCAGTTTATAAAGGATACAAACATTACAACAGTGGGTGAACATAAGCAGACGTGTGAAGTGTGAAAAATATGCAACGCTCTTAAAGGTAAAGTCTTACCAATAACGATGTGAGGCTTTTTCGCTAACACCAGGGACTGGGACATCATGTCGATTCCACCAACTATCACGGCTGCAACGGAAGACAGACGGATTTAGAGCACAGAGCCTCCCGCACTACTGCAAGCCGCCTCACCTTTCAAGGACACGTACCGCACTTAACGCCGATACTGGAGCCCAGGGCCTCAAACTGCTCAGAGATCTGAAATGCCAACTCTCTAGTGGGGGTGAGAACAAGTGTGTGAAGCCTCTGGGGGGAGGCCAGCAGCGACTGGAGGATAGGCAGAGCGAAGGCACCGGTCTTTCCTGAACCAGTCTCCGCCAGGCCAATAACATCCTTCCCTGCAGGTCACAAGGAGACAAGAAATGTTACGCACTTTAACCTTTAGAGATTTAAACAAGTCCTGAGATTCAGACTGAAGCGCTGCTCCTTTAGCTTCAGTCCATGTTAAATCGTAATGATTCACAGAGAAATATGGAGAAGTTTCATATGTTACACGTACAGATATGAGGTGTGTAATCACGGTATGAATTTGAGCACAAACTGATTTCCAATCCTCTGCTGAGATTTCAGATTTCAAATCCCTGGGCCATGCATTTAGCCCATCATCTCTGATTAACAGGATATTTGCTGTCATTGTTACTTCAACTTGTTTTTTTGATGGTCTAGTACAATGATGCACAAATGGTGGCTATGCTAATGCCAAAACAAAGCTGAAAAGTAGCCATACAAAAACATATAAAAACAAGTTCATGAATATTTGAACATTCAGGGGCTGGTAGTGTCGGAGTAAATCTGCCTCTTTTAATAATTCAATTTATTCATGTCCTTTCTTCACTTTGTATAATAAACATTTGTCCCAGTCTTGTAGAAAGTTTTCTTCTTTCTTTTTCTGTCTGTATGCGAGTTTGTCCATCACAAGGATCTCCTCAACAACAACCACCCATTGTCTACAGCTCATTGTTTAAAACCTTAGGGGACTTAAACAGCATGGACGCAAATGGCCTCTAAGATGATCCAAGTAGAGGATCTGAAACAATCGTTGGAATTACATAACTAAATATTTCCCGCAGAGCGAAAAGAATTTTATTCCAGAGGGTTGTATTTTTCCTGATGTCCAAAAATGTGCGTATGGTTGTTCCGTGTGATCATGTACTGTTACTTGAGTAAAACTGACAGAAAGAGGTAAGCGTGATTTCTCACCTTGCAGAGCCACCGGTATAGCTTCTATCTGGATCTTCGTGGGGCTCTTCCATCCCAGCTGATCACAAGCCTCGCATAGGACATCAGTAACACCCTGTCGGAAGCAGACAAAAGGTAGAAATCTTTGTAACACGATCGTAATTGTGTACTAGCGCCGTATATGTCTCACAGACATATCCCATTCATATTTAAAAGGATAAAATGAGGTTTACATAACACAGCGGAGTTGTAGCTAACTCGAACAGCAGTGGTCTCTCCGTGTTAATGTGCCTGACTCTTTTCCTTCACTCGCTGAAGCAAACCTACCAGATCCTTGAAGCTCTTCACCGTCTCGTCGTTTTCTCCGCCATCACCGTGATCGCTTCCTTCATCGCTGCTCGAAATTTCGTGTTTCGTATGTGTTTGGCTTCACGCTCTCCTCGTCCGCCATGCTTTTCGCCCCAACGTGTCGTCAGTTCCGCACTGCGCAGATGCGGAAACGAGTTCGAGCTTAAGCCGCAGTGGATGATGGAAGTTTGTGTTTACGACCGAAAACGCCAGTGATTGGCTAAAAATACGACATGGGAATTTCTGTCGCGGATTGATTCACACTGAAACAAGATTAAACCAGTTTTTTGAGTTTTTATTTGGCTGAAGATCAAACAGTTTTACACTTTTACTGTTGTCAGTGGTTGGAAAACATTCTATAACTATTTTTATGTTAGGAGATCTGCAATAAAAAAACAGAAAAAAGTAATACAAGATTGCTTCTAAGGTCAAGTTGCAAACAGGTGGTTGGAAGAAAAACAATTTCAGAGTTAAAAAACAAGACAAAAAAAACAAAACAATATGCTGGATGTGAAAAAGCACTTCTGTGCAGAGCATAGTGTTCTTCTCTTGAATTGACTATGCAAGTTACCCAGTAAAATAAACAGATTTCTTACTCTTTTTGAAATGCACATTCTTGTTGATGCAACAAAAATCTAACCCAGATCAAATGAATATGAGCCTGTAGAGAACAAAGCTGAGGGTGTAGTGGCCTTTCACTGGTAGGTGACAGACAAACTGATTCTAGCTGAAAGTTTGAAGACGGCTACCTCTATAACTCTGCACAGAAAACACAAAACAAACACACTGCTGTTGTTCAGCTTGCCACACTGATCATCATTATCGGCAGTACGCTCCCGAGTCTTAGAGGAGTCCCTCCATCTCCCTCATAAAGGCTTCATACACCTGGTCTTTAGTCTTCATGTTGGGCTGAGACACAGCACCCATCTGTGATGGATTGGCCACGCCCATAGGAGCTGTTGCTGTGCTGTGCTGTTTCTGCCACTGGCCTCCTCCCACACCTTCATCTCCCCTCCTTCCTCCAACAGAACCCCCTGCTTTCTCCATGGGCCCAGGTGCTGCTCCTGGCATTGTTCCAACCTTGTCCCTACGCACCCTCAGCGCTGTGGGCACAAAGCGGGTCACCTCTGCCTTGGGATTGATAATTTGAGGTTTGGCAGAGATGGTAGCCCCGCCTGCACCGGCACCTGCTGCCAGGTTGCCTCCTGCAGCTGCGACAGAGGTGATGTTTGCGCGTTTTTCGATGGTGGGAGGGTGGTGATGGCTGGGGGGATTGCTGCCCGGATTGGTGCCTGTGGAGGCAGCAGCTGTCCCAGGCGGAGGGGGCATCTGCATGACACCAGGTCGCATGGGCATGGCAGGGGGTTGCAGGTTGGTCTGTAAACCGTCCTGGCTGGATCCTGAGCCTTTTTGTCGCTGAACAATGTTTGGAGGAGCACTCAGCACATTGGAATTGAGAGGTGGAGGGAAGAGAGACAGAGGTGGTGCAAGAGGACGCGGAGGCCCTCCAGCTCTTGGGGGAGGAGGCGGGATACCTACAAGGAGAAAAAAAAACATAAATGAGAAATGCATTCAACAGAAGTTCTCACTATTTTATATCTTTAGATTGCCTCCACACACGTGCCTACCTGGTGGTGCTGGGGGTGGTAATCTGGGAGGTGGACCACGTGGTGGAGGGCCTGGTGGAAGGCCAGGAGGGGGGCCTGGTGGAGGACCAGGTGGTCGACCTGGTGGAGGCCCAGGAGGCAGAAGCCGAGGCATTGGAGCCCTCATTCCTGCAGGCATGCCAGGAGGCCTCAAGAACGGAGGAGCACCTGAAGATAACAGAAGATCTCTTTGAAAAAACGATGCAGAGCACTCACACTTAGAGAAGTAGAAGACCCCCACAGAACAGGCACAGGAAATTATTCTAGTATGACTTCAGAGTTGAAGCAATCAATCTTTTAGCTAATCAGAATGCGAACCTGGTGGGGGGCCAGGAGGTGGGCCAGATGGTGGACCAGGAGGCCTCATTGGTGGTGCCGGAGGTGGACCAAGTGGTGGAGGTCCTGTCATCGGTGGCCCTTGCATGTGTGGAGGCCCTTGCTGTCCCGTGGTCCCAGCTGGAGGGGGTAGTCACTGATTGGCCATGAGATGGGACTGGTTGTCCCCTGGAGGGCCTCTGTCCTCGATGTCAGAGCTGTCTGATTCATCTGTGTATTCTTCCTCTACCTCTTCTTCTTCCTCCTCGTCAGGAACTGACTGACCTGAAGACAAAAAATGAACAAATAAAAATGGCATAGCATATCATCATACAAAGAAAAGACACTGTGAGGAGCACTAGCTTAGTAAGTGCTTAGCACTAACAGTACCTGCCATCCTTAACATCATGGCTTGCAGAGGTGTAATGGCCTTGGTCTTCTTCACAACCCTCTTCTTCTTCCTTTTTCCTTCACGGGGTGCCTCTGCAGGCATATCTGCGAAACGTACGCTACGACCTGCAGTAGTTAAATAATAACAAATTCAGGAATACAACAGAATAGAAACAGTTATAAGATCAAGAGATAAATAAAGGCAACAAAGACGTGAGTTGAGGCTTAAATGTGTTGAAGCAGTCAGAAACACTCACCACCATGTCTTTCACTTCTGTCTCTATCTTCTTCTCGTTCTCTCTCATCGTCCTGCCTGTCCAAGCGCATTCTCTGTTCACCATCTCCCCCTTCATCTCTCTCTTCTTCACTGATGTCTTCAGAGTCGCTGTCGTCATCAATATCGTCCTGATCTCTGTCGCTCTCACTCCCGCTGTCCCGATCTCTCCCCAAATCCATTGCAGAGTCCTTTTCAAATCCAGGAATGGAAGGCTCTGTTCAAAGGAGAAATAGTGTAACAAGAAGAGGACAATGTGCATACAATATACCTCTCATTCCTGCATCAATTTATGCAAGAATTATTATAAACTGAGGAACCCCGCCCCCCAAAACTGTCATGTAGTTTCCAACACACCTTGACTGAGTCAAAATAAAGAGACAGCTGCCCTCTTTTAGTCTCATAGTCCAGTTCAAGTTTGCGTAGCTCTTTGTAGGTTTCAGGATTCTCTCTTTCGTACAGACGAACAATGCGCTCAAATGTCTCACGCAACTTCTTCCTCTTGTCCCGCAACACCTTCTCATTCAGCAACGGCTGCTGAACTGGGTTGAACTCTGTTCAGAAACAAAGTAATTATTTTCATTAGAAAAGCAGCAAATTAATTGTAGAATTCAGATTTTGACTGTGATTTTCTGCTGTTACCTAAAGGCCTGAAATACTTAAATACACACACTAATTATATATAGCATTAATCTACTGATACATGTGTTCCACAAGCTCAGGTCCTCTACAAGTGGCAAACATACAACTAAATAGTTACAACTAAATATATCTCTAACATCTAAATTGCATAAACTCTGCCCTGTCATCTCACCCATCTCATCCAGCTTCTCCATGTCTCTGATGATCTGTCTGGGATCCTTCATCTTCAGGACTGCTGCTCTCACCATCATCCTCTGCTTCTTGTTCTAATATTTCCAAATGAAAACGATGTTACCATCATATTATCACAGTATTGTTATCCTGTATTGCATATTTAGAAATATCTTTTTTTTTTTAAGTGAATGGTTCTAACCTTTTTTAACTCCCTTTTTCTGGCCTCCTTTCCTGTAGAAGGGGGGGAAGAAATGACCATTTTTATATCTAATCAGCAACTGAGCAATATCCAGCAGATCAATTCATGATTGAATTAGCGTCAGTTTGTTATCAGCACTTACTGGCCTGGTCGGTGGGATTCATAAACTTCCCACTCTTGGTGGAGGAGGTTGAACGTCGCCCCATTGTGACGGTAGGTCTCCTTCACGCTGCCATGTAATACAGCAAAACAGAAGAGAAGTGACTTGTAAAGGAAACCTTACGTTGTTATTTTGTGGTACGTTCAAGAATAAGTCGGATTTTGTCACAACCTAAAAATAACACTTTTAGCTCATATTTATGAATCACTGAGACTTTAAACAATGTTTGAATTCATTTTTGACAAATTGCAGCCTCCTTTTTGTTAATTCTAACTTCGATATCAAGGCAGTTTAACCAAACTATCTACAATACACGCCTTAAAGAATTTTACTGTTAGCTATTATTAGCAAAGAAGATAAGAAAGTTGACAATCAACGCACGAGTCAAACTATCTAAGCTCTTTGCACAATTAAACTATTGAATGAGCTGATAAACACCACAGAGCCAATCAAACATTTGTAACACATACATACATATGTTAAATCATGCCGGTCAAAAGCATTTGCCTGGCAGGTTAGCGGCTAACGTTAGCTTGCACTTATAGCTAGGCCCGCGTTAGCAACGAAAGCAGCACAGGAGGGAAAAATTCACTGTACCTTTTGTTCAGTAAAAACTCACAGGGCACAACGCCCTACACACACGCACACCTCCGTGTGCCAAAAGCAATGCAACACGTTTTGCGTACGTCCTGAAAGAGAAATCCAAACCCCCCAGGATTGAATATCACACCGTGGCTTCGCTAACTGTCCGCCATGTTTACTGCCGCGAATGAAAGCGGAAAGGCGATTTTGACGTCATCAAAACAAGCGAGCAGTGAAAGAAAAATAAAACTAACTGGGCGAACGGTATTATTTAAAACTTCACTTCATAGCATTTGTACATATACTAGGACTTTATCATATTCATATTGTGTGGCGCAATGTAACTCTAATGATAATGAAGGGTGATTCTCGTTACAGGTTCCAAGACTGCAATCTAGCGATACTGCCCCCTGATGGTTACAAGCAGCAATTACAACCTCGCTGCACTGATGTGCCAAAAAGTGATCGTATGCCAATCACTTTTTGCGTGTTTTTTTTATGTCTAGATCTCTTTTTATGTTTTTATATAGTTGCTTATATTGTTAAATAGGCTGCAGTAAACAGAGTTTAAAAATGGGTTATATGTTATATGTTTTGTAGCAGTGCTCCTGCTGCTCTACATTCACCTCTCCTTTGCTCTTTTGCTCGGTGGATGTTGAGGATTTGGCTAACTCGAAATGTCAAAATCATATTGTGGGATTTTGACTTTTTGCCCATACACAATGTCAATTTCTTCAAGTCCGTCCTCGCTGGTTGATGTCTCCACCATAGGACGATTCAGTCTCTCCCACAGCTTTTTTTTAATGCTTCTCCCCATCTCTAAACTGTAGGGACGTTTGCGGCCATTCTTGGACCTGCAAGAAGAAATTCAATCAAAATGATGCATGTGGTCAAAAACCATACTGTAACCATTTTAGAGCTGGTGATTTTAAAAAGTGACAGGACATTTGGAGACAAACGTACGTCAGCATGCTATCTACCACCTCATGGTAGACTCGCTGATAATCTTCCACTGAGAAGTTGTAGATTTTTAAAGTGCTGTCACTGGAGCTGGTTGGCTGGTGGTTGGTACTGCATGGCTCGGGTCTGGGGGGCAATTTTTTTGACACTGGCAGGTCATCATGGGAGATTGCAGAGGGAGGCACTGAGGTCTTTGGAGGTCGGGAAGAACTGGATGCTGGGCTTCGCTTCCTTTTCCGGGGCTGACTGACTGTTCTGTCACGGCGCCGGGGCCTCTGGGTTGAATTAACAACCTGGGGAAAGGTCAGAAGCACACAAGGGAATGTCAGTAGTTAATAGCGACCTCATTTTTTTCAAACAAGACAAAAATCTAAATTTGATGAACCACAATGAAGTCCAAACTTCAAAACCCTCAAATGATTCTGTTCCTGAAATTTTACACATCCAACCTGGTCCTTGCTGCAGCACGGTTGTTTCCTGCTGGCTCTGGGTTTCATTG
Organism: Aulonocara sp. 'chitande type north' Nkhata Bay; assembly: GCF_057382095.1. Lineage (NCBI taxonomy): Eukaryota > Metazoa > Chordata > Actinopteri > Cichliformes > Cichlidae > Aulonocara > Aulonocara sp. 'chitande type north' Nkhata Bay. Next base: position 12,526,028 of record NC_141347.1, read on the forward strand.
CATCACGGGCCTGGCATGCAGTGTTTCTCTTACAATAATTATGGTCTTTGAGGTGAGGCACAGTAAGCTGCAGGTATACACAAAAATGACAGTAATGCAGACATCAGTTAGTAGTTCATGAAATATTTAAAAAATAACAAACCCTTTCATATGTCCATAAACTACTTAAACCACTCGCATGGTTGAATAACTTGTCCACAGTGATTGTAACGACAAAAAATATCCAACATGTTCACATAAAATCATAAGAACTAAAACCAGGACAATGCATCAAGGTCAGTGTAATAAAAGACGTGTCAACTTATGGGCTCGTCGTGTTAGAGCTTCACTGCTGCATACCCCCAAATGACATGTCAAATAATAATTTGCATAAGCTAAACAAACACCAAAGTCCATGTTGTATTAAACTCTAATTTCTGTTATAATCATTGCTGCTTATTGCCGTTTTTGAACAATGCAGATGCACAAAATACCTTTGTAACTGGCTAAGCTTGGTCACGTGTGGCACTTATATGGTTTAAAATTACGTGTAGGATATAAAGAAAAGCAAGCTGCAATAATAGGAGAGCCCTGCCTTGTGTGTGGGGGGTAATGAGTTCAAGATCATCATTAGGCTGTGGTGTAATGAGGGACCTCTACCCAGAGGTGACTGTCTTGTCAGGTGAATAATTGTAGCATAAGCCACAATGAAGAAGGAGATTAAAACTTTAGTTTAAAAAGCCCAAAAGCAGAAGCTTTGAGGATTTTAAAGATGATCACAGTTACATGTGGCTCCTGTAAACATGTGACAGTGTGTGTACATTTGAAAATTCAGATGATGCTGCAGAACATGGCTTGCATATTTGTAAATAAACATTTTGGGGATTAGCTTTTCTACAGTGAATAAAGTCTCAGTGTTTACTTGTTTTATTCCCTGATTTTAGTTTTAAATACAAAATAAAGGCCCCCAATCAGGAACATGCACAGCCCACCCCCACCCCCCCCCAAAAAAAGCTAGAAACAGGCCTGGTGATCATTATGCACTTGAGTTAATTCGAGATGTAAGATACTCTACTTATTAGCAAAAACTGAACATTTTTATCCCAGCTGCAATCTTTGGTGACATGTCTGCCACAAGATCATTTAATACACACAAAAGAAAACGTTATTATAGGTAACATAACTGTGCATAAATGACTTTATGCACAGTTTACCCGTTTACAGCTACAGTGCAACAGTCTAACATGCAGGTATAACTCCCACGTGCACAGGCACGTTTTTAATGCTTTTTATCCACATTTGTGTCGTCTATATTTTCATGTTGCCCTGTTGCAAAGTGAACTCTTTCTGGCCGTCGAGTAAATATTCAAAACTTATTGAAAACGGTCATAAAATCTCACATTTTCCATGATGGATGATGGTTGCTGGGTCGCTTTCCTCCGTGACATGGGAGTTGGACACTTGTAAGGCTGCAAGAAGTCTTGAGCAGAAAGTTGTCTTACTTTTGCAGAAATCCCTTGTAGCTTTGCACAACACGCCGAGTGAAATCTGTCTGAACTATACCAAAAGATGCAATGCAAATAGAACCTGGAGACGCATAGCAACCACGCAACCTGTCATTTTAAATCACGCATTTTTGTACCTACTGTTAAAAATCACTGTAATAATTGTTTTTAGTGAGTTTTTCCCTCAGTTCAACCTCAGTTATGGCGGCTTTTTTTAATATTTAGGCATCCACATAATTACTCCATCAAAGTGGTGCGTAATGATCATACGAAAATACGTCAAAACAGAGCAAAAGTGGGTTTATTTGCCACAGCATATCACAGCAGCTCATTGTATTTGAAAACTACTGGATTTCATAAGTTGTGCTTATTTTATAAATGGCCCGGAGAGTAGCAAATTCTCTCTTTCTACTCACTGTACTGAACCCGCTGCACTACCCACTTTCACCAATAGGTGTCACCCTTTTACCGTGGAACCAGCTATGTACAGCTCCAAAGTCAATCGCTAGAGAGATCTGTTGCAGTAATAACTTCTTTCCAAAAGGTGTCTGTATAAAAATCTCTGTTATGCTCTGTCAGTTTGCAGTGCCTTAGTCTGTGGTGACATTTTTACTGGCTCATGCTCATGAATCCACATGCAACGCACTGTCTGTCCCAGCCTCAGAAATGGATTTAAGACGTTTTAGTTTGATATATCACCCTGTGGTCAGTTTTTGACATTCGTTTTGTTGCGGTCTTGAAAACAGAAAACAGTTACATCTGAAAGAAGATTTTAAATAAAACAAAAAGGGACAATTATATAATACATAATAATACATAAATGTCTGTTTTTATACAGCACTTTTCTGCTCCACTTGCACACTCAGAGCACTTTATGAAACATGCCTCATTCACCCATTCACACACACATTCATACCCTTTTGTAGTGTTTTTTAAATAACATTGACATGCATTCTCACTCTATACTGTTTATGGCATACAGTATCTGCTTTGTTGTTGTATCACTAAAATAACTTTTGCTTAAGCAACATGAACCCAGATGGTTTAAAAAACAAAAACAAAAAAATCGAATGGCATTACATAACAAGAGAGAAACAATGACTGGAATGTGCAATGTGGATTTCAGTAAGTGTATAAAAGAGGCAACATTTCCTTGTACCATGTGGTCATAAACAGGTTGCTCTTCATTCTAAGAAAGAGCTGGATGTTTACAAAAGATGTGACGGTGTCACCATTTAGTTAGAAAGTATTAGGCCAAACTCTTTAAATCTTTGAATTTAGATGTTTTCAGTCCTGTGGCCATAGGTGTGTAAAATGTAGTACCAAGCCATGCAGTCTGCCTTTATAACATATTGTTTGTGAATGAACGGGTTGTTCTTAAGAGCTCACTGAATTTGAGTGTGATAGTGTGATAGGATGCAACAGTTGCAACAAGTTAGTTTGTTAGTTTGTGAAATTTCTTTGGTCCTACATGTACAACAATCAGCTGTTAGTGCTATCTTTAAGCTTCTATGAGTCCACATCACAGAGAGCTGGGCATCTTGTATGCCCAGCTCTCCTCCACTCTCAACATACCCTGGAATAACAGCTCGAAGAAGGCTCACAACACCATAAATGACTCCTCCCATCCAGACTACAAACTGGATCTAAACCAGGGATGTCAAACTTATACTACACTGTGGGTCACATACAGCGTACCTGATCTCAAAGGGGTCAGACTCTTTCTGTCAGCTTAAAGAAAGTTACTACCTTTAACTTAACATTTAATCCCAGAGATATTTTAATACAAGGAAACTGCATTAAATTGGCGGGCCTAATTATACGATGAAACACAGGTGAGAGTAATGACGATGGGGCTTTCAGTCAAAAATGAGAGGAACAAAAGCAGGAAAAAGGCTTGAAAAAGACAGAAAAAAACCGAACCTACAGACTAAAACAGGAAATGACAAAAACATGAAAAACTAACACATGAAGACAAACGTTCAGGCCGGAGGCTGGAAAAACCATAAACACAGCCAATGTAACAAGGATCAAACAGAACAAATACACTGCAGAAACCTGAAACTATGACATGTTATGACATGACAGAGTGCTTTGAGTAGAAAAGCGCTATATAAGAATCAGTCCATTTACCATTTATCATTTAATCATTGTTGGCTCGCAGACAGACAGACAGGCCTTCAGGCTGGTAGCAGAAGGGTAGAAAAACACATCTTCTCTCACAGGATGGTCACATAAATCAGTCAACCTCAAAGAGCAATTAATATTACTCCCCAACATTATCATATCTGCTATACATAATAATAATAATGATAATAATTAAAAGAATGCCAAATATATCCAAGATACTGACAGGTGAGGGGATAAACTTTCAACAGTTAAAGCAGCACATCATCTGCCAAAGCCAGTGGCATATTTTTCATATTTCAAATAAGCAGTCTGAATCTGTACCAAGATCTTCATTTCCTCATGCTCCACCTCTTCACCCACTTTCAGGAAATTCGCTGACAGATATACAAACAGACAAATAGCTCTATGTGTCTGATCATATTGTAATTAAAGCATGGGAAGCCCCAAGCATCCCGACAATATGGTAATTTTACTTTTGAACACTAGGTGTTCTAGTCTTTGTGGCTGTACTTCTATTAAACTTCTCAAAAGGGATTCATGTATTTTTTCTTAAACCAACAAGTATTTATTTGTACTTCATGCTCTGTGTTGACCAGTATATCAGTACTAGTGCTGATATTAAATGGGTTCTGTGGAAACCATTCCACGTGACTGAGCGAGAAGCAGTTTGCCTCTCAGTCTAATAAACCCTTCACTGCACAAGGAGCCATTTTTGGTAACTTAAATGGACATCAACATTGACCTCGTTATGACTCACTGTGATTTCGTAGAACCAGGTGAATTTCTTCCAGTCAATCAGCAAAGATCAGGTTATGTGGCAGATAATGCAGTGAGATCACTGCATCAGCTCGATCAGCCTGAAGTATTTCAAACTTCAGCGTTCTTCAAGAATTCAGGAAACTGGGTGTTTTTGGCCTTAGCTACTCACACACTTGTCATCATCAGAGATGGGCAGTAACACATTACAAGTAATGTATCATTGTAATCCGATTACTTTTTTCAAGTAATGAGTAAAGTAAGGGAGTGTTTTACTTGCATCTATTTGAAAGAGTGAGTGTAAACAGAAAAAAATATATCTTATTTTATATTCTGGAATATGCAGAAAATAGGTTTAATTGTCAAAGACTGTTGCATATAATTTAATTTTTGCTTGATGCAATGTGCACAAAGTTAAAAGATTAAAACTAATAAAACAAGTTTTGAAAAGAGACTTTTTTATTTGATTACATTTTGTATGATGGATTATGCAGAAAAAGTAGAATTGGGCTGAAAGGTCTATTGCTTTATTGCCTATTCAGGTTGTGTATCATGTTTTTAAAAAGTAACTAAGTAACTGAGTAACTAACTACTTTTGAAAATAAGCAGTCAGTAAAGTAACGTCAGTAAATTTCTGACGAAACCACCACTAGTTAGAAGGCAATTTGTCTACTTCTTGTTACATAGTTACAATTTCTACATCAGTATTTTGCTTTCAGTCGATTTACTGTTCTTTCAAAACTGGCTGACTGACTCAAAAATGTACTCGCTTTTGTTTTGGAGCTGTCTACTGTATTAGGATGTGCTCGATTCAGAGAGTTAACTAGAATGAACTTAAATCTTTGAAAAGAAGTGTAAATGTTTAGCCACATTCTGTTATTACCGCATTATTAGAGCAGCGTCATCAAGTACTGTAACACTAGGACGTGCTACAGTTTGATATGTATGTTTGTATGTTATATTTATGAAAAATGCCAGTGAGAAGAAAAATGATGATAAATCAATGGTGCTGTAAAGGTTCTGTGTGTTTTCCCGAATGGTTTTTATATACATGCTTATTGGAAAAATGTATACTGTGGGTGAGGAACTATATACGGTTACTTCACTGACCTTGACTTGCACAATAAAAACCCCAAAAAGTCACAGAAGTAAAAGAAAACACTGTAATATGCTCCAATAAGACTCTGAGGGCTAAACAGAGGACTTATTACTAAATGATGAGATTTCAGTGTTGTAATAACATCTCTCACAAATTGATTATCTGGACTTTATTGTTGAGGTTAAGGAGCAGCAAAAGAGCAGATACTGGATGCAAATACTTTACATGCATTCAAACAAAGAAACGTGCATTCAGAGTCACATGCACAGGGAGAAGACAGTGCTTTTTGGAATAGAAATATCCTTTACTGTGAAATTCAGCTGTTCCAGCAGCAAAGTGACAGGCAGATGGAGCATTATTCATTTAACTAGCATGGTTAATGGCACTGAATATGTACAAAGATGATATATTCTTGTCTTTTTAAAATGATTTTTTCGACTCACTCCTGATTTGTTATTTACAGTGCAAATTGTTGCGTGTACAGCCTAAGATTAAAACACAAATAGAAACAAACAAATAATACGTCGTCACATTTATCTTTACATTTATGTAACTTCATGTAAGAAAATCAACTTTCTGTAATCTGAATCCATTCAAAAGCGTCTTTGTTGCAGTTTATTGGCTACTGTGATGGTATTGACTTTGGGTAATCATAAATGCTCAGTCGTTCCCAAGTCCCGTTTTTGGTGTCCAGCCAGTTGCTGGGAGAATAGAGCCCTATCTCTCCTTCCTCCACTTTCTCATTTTCCTCACCAGAAGGACAAAAATCTTCCTCCTCTGACTTGCTGCTTCTCCTGGCGCTGTGTCCCCTGTCGCAAAACTTCTCTTCATTAATATTCTTGTAGCAGAAACTGCAGATCCTCAGCTTTTTAGTGGGGTGGATGTGATTGATAACGGCACGTTGCTTGGAGCATGAATTGCAGACCAAGAAGCCGCAATTCCTGCAGTGGTGTCGACGATTGACCCCACTAAACTTTGTAGAGAGGCACCGCATGCATTTGCAAGCAGTCGGATCAGGAATCAAGGAAACAGCAAACTTCTTGGAAGGTTTGCGGCTGGTGCCCTGCATTAGGCTGGACCGGCATTCATTGATGTGCTCTATCCAGGCCTTCTTCTCCTCGTATGAAGGGGCGGACACAAAAAAAGACTTGCTCGGTGTTCGGATCAGCCACTGATGCTTGAATATGTCACTGTCCTCCAGGTCTTCCAGCTCAATGTCCTCTAAAATCATAGTGATTTGATAACAACATAAAAATTACATGGATAAAGTGGTATGAGCAGAAAGCTGAACATATGAAGTTAAATTAGCACAGCACACTTGCTATTTTCTACTTGCCAGTCATATTATGGACAGTATTCAATAGTGTTGGCTCTTCTTGAAGCTTTTGTCTATATTTCTTTCTCTTCAGTCATAAAATTGTTTTTTGGCAGTTTCACATTAATCTTCTCACAGTAGGTTAGCTGCAGGAAACGCAGATGAATGTCTCACCTAAAGGGATGATCTTCTGCTTTTTGTACCAGCGACCAGGCACAACAATGCTGCCGTACACCAGAATATCAGTGAAGAGGAAGAGGATTTTCTGCTGTATCTTCTTGCGACCCTGCTTAAACACAGTTCCCTCTCCGATTAGAATCCGGCCCGGCTTGGACAAGGGCTTCCCTGCTTGATGGAATGAACTCTCCACCGCCTGCACACGCTCTTGGTTCTCTCGTTCAAAGGTTGGGTGATCCATCATTTCTTTGGTGTGAACAAGTTGTGCAGCTTGATAGTGTCTGAACTCCAGAGTGCCTTTTTAAACTATTGGTGGTGATGTAACGGGGCGGGCCAAGTGACAAACATGTTATACTGGAAGGCAAGATAAGGGAGTAGTGAGGCAGTACTTACTGGAAAAATAGAAACTGGTCAAACAAAACAATCAAGAAAGAAAAAACATTTAAAAAAAGTGGAGTCGTTGTGGAAAGATTATACAGTATTACATATTTATAAGTTGCTTTTAACGAGGGAAGCTCCCTTTTGTGCAACAACAACTTTCACTTGCTATTTCCAAAACAAAATCTTAATTCTTATTTAGCAGAAGAGTGTACGGTAAAATCAACAGTATGATTGTCTCCCTCTACACACACGCACACCTCCGTGTGCCAAAAGCAATGCAACACATTTTGCGTACGTCCTGAAAGAGAAATCCAAACCCCCCAGGATTGAATATAACACCGTGGCTTCGCTAACTGTCCGCCATGTTTACTGCCGCGAATGAAAACGGAAAGGCGATTTTGACGTCATCAAAACAAGCGAGCAGTGAAAGAAAAATAAAACTAACTAAAGAGTGTAATGTTCAGAGTATTTGTAATATAACAGGTAAAAATGAAGCAACATATTTAGGTCTGATTATCTGCAAAGATCCAAAAGACAGAATTTTACAAAATTTTCCCCCAATTATTAAAAAATCTCAAACCAAATTAAATCAATGGTTGCAGAGAGATTTAAGTTTAAGAGGAAGGGTATTGCTCTCAAAAGCAGAAGGTCTGTCTCGACTGACTTATGCAGCAATTTCTCTGCATGTGGACGGCAAAACTTGTAAGGATATTGACCGAATGCTCTTCAACTTCCTCTGGAAAAACCGGACATATTACATCAGAAAAAGTGTATTGATGAATCTGGTCTCAATGTTTTGGATTTTACTACTCTAAACAATACATTTAAGATTAATTGGGCTAAACATTTTCTTAAAAATCCGGTATCCATTTGGAATTTTATTCCTCACTACATTTTCTCTAAGTTTGGTGGTCTACGTTTTATCTTAGGTTGTGATTATAATATAGATAATCTTCCAGAAAACCTTTCGATGTTTCACAAACAAGTTCTATTAGCTTGGTCCCTTATATATAAACACAACTTTACACCCCATACGTATTCAATTTGGAATAATAGGAACATAGTGTATAAAAATAAATCATTATTTTTTTCTATGTGGGTTGAGAAACGGATTGTTTTAGTGAATCAGCTGTTTAATCCTAATGGGCAGCTTATGTCCTATTCAGAATTCTTAAACACCTATAAATTTCCAGCCACACCCAAAGAATATGCCATATTATTTGATGCAATACCTGCGGGTATTAGAATGCTTTTTAAAGGTATTCAACCTTGCATATCATCTGTTTCTCTCCCCAACCCTTTATATTCACACATAGGAAGAATCTGTCTAACAAACCACAGTAAAAGTAATAAGAATATTCGTGCTTTATTCCAGACAGAATCTCTAACTATCCCACATGTGGTCTCTTATTGGAATTTCACGTCCGGCCCCATGCCACGTCAGCTGGAGGGCCCGAGGAGCACGTCCGGCCCCATGCCACGTCAGCTGGAGTGCCCGAGGAGCACGTCCAGCCCTATGCCACTGCTCCTGCCACGCCTCAGCCAGCCTCGGCTTCTGGCCCTGCCACGCCTCAGCCAGAGGATGACGCCTCACCTGGCCATGCCACGCCAGCTGGAGGTTCAGCCGAGCCCGTCCAGCATCCTGCCACATCTGCTGCAGCGCCACCACCTGGTCTACCACCTGCAGCCGCCATGCTGCTGCCTGGTCTCGACGCGACCCAGCCAGAGGACGATGCCTCGCCTGTGCCTGCCACGCCTCAGCCTGGTCTCCTTCCACCTGCCAAGCCACGTCCAGGTCCAGCGCGGCTGTTTCCGGAGCCTGTCAGGACAGCCTGTCGACGGAAACCAACCAAACCATCCAAGGATTATCGTCCACGCCGTCGACCACCAGCCAATCCTTGTTCACGCCGTCGACGACCTGCCAAGACGCCCGACAGTCTTCGTACACGCCCACGTCGCTGCCGGCCGCCAGCCAAGCGGCCGCCAGCCAAGAGGCCGCCAGCCAAGCGGCCGCCAGCCAAGTGGCCGCCAGCCAAGCAGCCTGACGGTCTTCGTACGTGTCCACGCCGCCGCCGGCCGACTCATTCTCTCGACGCTCTGATCGATTCCGGGGCAGAACAGAATTTTATTGATGCCTCGCTGGCGCTAAAATTAGGTTTTAGCACGGAGCCTCTGTCTCATTCACTCCAAGTCACAGCCCTTAGTGGCCAGCGTCTTCCAGACATTACTCATGTCACAGAACCGATTTCCCTGTCTCTTTCTGGCAATCATGTTGAAACCATACAGTTTTATGTCTTTAAAGCCCCACTCACATCACTAGTCTTGGGCTATCCCTGGCTATGTCAACATAACCCTGTGATTGATTGGAGGAAAGAAAGTGTCACATGTCCTGTTTAAAAGCCGCCAACCCCGCCATGAGCCTACCACCCAATAAAACTATTTCAGAACCGCCTGATCTGTCCTCCATACCGTCTGTTTATCACGACCTGGCGCAAGTGTTTTGTAAAGATAAGGCACGCTCCCTTCCCCCTCACCGGCCGTACGATTGTGGGATTGACCTCCTCCCAGGCGCGCCGCTCCCGACCAGTAGGTTGTATAGCCTGTCTCGACCAGAGCGGGAAAGCATGGAAAACTACATCAATGAGTCACTTGCCGCTGGTCTCATTCGCCCCTCGTCCTCACCTGTTGCCGCTGGTTTCTTTTTTTGTCACCAAGAAAGATAAAAGTTTACGGCCCTGTATTGACTATCGCGGCCTCAGCGCCATCACAGTTAAAAACAACTATCCCCTCCCTCTGCTGAGTTCCGCGTTCGAGCTTCTTCAGGGTGCCACCATCTTCACAAAGTTGGACCTGCGCAACGCCTACCATCTGGTGAGGATTAGGGAGGGAGACGAGTGGAAGACAGCTTTCAATACTCACCTGGGCCATTTCGAATATCTTGTGATGCCTTTCGGTCTCACCAATGCTCTAGCTGTGTTTCAGGCTCTCCTGAATGACGTGCTCCAAGATTTCATCGACCATTTCGTTTTCATTTACTTGGATGACATCCTCATCTTCTCCCGATCTGTCGCCGACCACCAACGCCATGTCAGGCAAGTGCTTCAGCGTCTCCTCGAAAAGCGTCTCTTTATTAAAGGGGAGAAGTGTGAGTTTCATGTCTCAACTGTTTCCTTCCTGGGCCACGTCATCGATCGGGGTAACCTCAAGACTGATCTCGCAAAGGTTCAAGCCGTTGTTGCCTGGCCGACCCCTTCCAACCGTAGACAGCTTCAAAGCTTTCTGGGGTTCGCGAACTTTTATCGGCACTTTGTTCGCAACTACAGTAAACTGGCCCTGCCTCTGACCCGTCTTACTTCTCCCAAGGTTCCCTTCTGCTGGGATGAGCTGGCTCAACGAGCATTTGCCCATCTGAAGGACCGCTTTGCCTCGGCGCCCATTCTCGTCCAACCCGATCTCGACCGGCAGTTCATTGTGGAGGTGGACGCCTCAGACGCTGGAGTGGGGGCGGTGCTTTCCCAGCAGCAAGGAGGTAAGCTGCATCCCTGTGCCTACTTTTCACGCTGTCTCACCTCTGCAGAGAGCAACTATGATGTGGGAGATCGAGAGCTACTAGCCATCAAGCTAGCCCTGGAGGAGTGGCGCCATTGGCTAGAGGGCGCTGCCCAGCCATTTGTGGTCTGGACCGATCACAAGAACCTGGAGTACATTCGATCGGCAAAACGCCTCAACGCCAGGCAAGCCAGGTGGACCCTGTTTTTTACTAGATTCCAGTTTACGATCACTTACAGACCCGGTTCCCGTAATGTCAAGCCAGACGCCCTCTCACGCCAATTCGCCGCCTCCGAAGACGCAACTCGGGACTCTCCCATTCTACCGCCCACCTGTGTAATCGGGGCCCTGACCTGGGAGATCGAGTCGGCTATTCGAGAGGCTCAGCGGACAGAACCTAACCCCGGAACGGGACCTCCAGGGTTGCTCTTCGTCCCCTCCTCAGTAAGGTCACGAGTGTTACATTGGGCTCATACTGCCAGATTCACCTGCCACCCGGGGGTCCACCGCACTATTACCTTCCTCCAACGTTTCGCCTGGTGGCCTTCCCTTGCCAAAGACGTCCGCGAGTATATTTTCGCATGCTCGACCTGCGCTCAAAACAAGAGCGTCCATCAACCACCCTATGGCCTCCTTCACCCTCTGCCGACTCCGAGTCGCCCTTGGTCGCACATCGCTGTTGACTTCATCACTGGTCTGCCCGTCTCGTCAGGTAACTCTGTTATTCTCACCATTGTGGACCGCTTCTCCAAAGCTGCTCATTTTGTCGCCCTCCTTAAGCTCCCCACTGCTCTAGACACCGCCCGGCTGCTAGCTGACCACGTGTTTCACCTCCATGGAATCCCCACGGACATTGTGTCAGACAGAGGACCGCAGTTCACGTCACGTGTCTGGAAGGAGTTCTGCAGTGCTCTCGGAGCTCAGGTCAGTCTCTCCTCTAGTTTCCACCCACAGACAAATGGCCAAACGGAGCGTGCCAACCAGGAGCTTGAAGCAGCTCTCCGGTGCCTGGTCTCCACTAACCAGTCAACTTGGAGCGAGCAACTGTCATGGATTGAGTATGCTCATAACAGCCTTACCTCCTCTGCCACCGGTGTGTCCCCTTTCGAGGCGTCCTTGGGCTATCAACCGCCACTCTTCCCAGCTGTCGAGGGTGAGCACTTTGTTCACTCTGTCTGCAACTCGGGCCTCCCTTCTCCGCACGGTGGAACGCAATAAGCGCCTGGCGGATCGCCACCGGACCCCTGCTCCCACCTACGCACCTGGACAAAAGATTTGGCTGTCTACCAGATTCATCCCACTCAGGTCTGAATCCAAGAAACGGTCTCCCACTTTCATCGGTCTCTTTGAAGTCGACTCTGTGATTAACCCTGTCTCTGTCCGCCTTAAACTGCCCTGGAATATGAAGATCCATAACACCTTCCACGTGTCGCAAGTGAAGCTGTGTCTCTCTAGTCCTCTGTGCCCTCCTTCCGGACCCCCTCCACCCGACCGGGTCATTGATGGCCACCCGGCTTTCACCATTTCGAGGATCATGGATGTCCGGAGCCGGGGGTGCGGTCTGCAGTATCTCGTGGATTGGGAGGGCTACGGGATGGAGGAGCGTTCTTGGATCCCGCGGGCGGCCCTCTTGGATCGGGGTATGGTGCGGGCGTTCCATGCGGCTCACCCTGACAAGCCTGGGGGTCGCCGGGAGGCTCCCCCGGGGGGGGGGTACTGGCACGGCCAGGCGGATCAGCTGCACGCTGATCAGCCCTCTCTGTTTCTCTTCCTCTTCTCTCTCGCCAGGGCGGAACTCACTGTGGGTTCACGCCCTCGGCCCACGCCCTCGGGAGATGAGACACCTGGGTCTCATTAAGGGGAGCAGCATTTAAGCCAGGAGGTGACTGCTGTTTGTCGCTGGATCGTTGTCTACCACGCGTTAGTGAAGTCAAGCTACAGCAAGTTTAGTTAAGAGTGTTTTCCTCTGTGCGTCGTTCTTAACCCTGTCTCCCTGTCTACAGAGCTTCCTGGATTTTTCCCCGTGTGGCAGTGTCGGAGTGTGAGCCTGTGATCGTGTGAGTGGATATTCTGAAGAACGCGTGCTTTCCCTTGGACTTCCCTGGAGACCCCTTCTCCCCCCACTCAGCTGTATATACAGTGGGGCAAAAAAGTATTTAGTCAGCCACCGATTGTGCAAGTTCCCCCACTTAAAATGATGACAGAGGTCAGTAATTTGCACCAGAGGTACACTTCAACTGTGAGAGACAGAATGTAAAAAAAAAATCCATGAATTCACATGGTAGAAATCCTACCATGTGAATTCATGGATTTTTTTTTCACATTTATTTAAAGATTTTATTTAAAGAATTTATTCGTAAATCAGGGTGGAAAATAAGTATTTGGTCAATAACAAAAATACAACTCAATACTTTGTAACATAACCTTTGTTGGCAATAACAGAGGTCAAACGTTTACTATACAGTACATGCTTATTGGAAAAATGTATACCCTAAGTGGGTGAGGAACTATATACGGTTACTTCACTGACCTTGACTTTCACAATAAAAACCCCAAAAAGTCACAGAAGTAAAAGAAAACACTGTAATATGCTCCAATAAGACTCTGAGGGCTAAACAGAGGACTTATTACTAAATGATGAGATTTCAGTGTTGTAATAACATCTCTCACAAATTGATTATCTGCACTTTATTGTTGAGGTTAAGGAGCAGCAAAAGAGCAGATACTGGATGCAAATACTTTACATGCATTCAAACAAAGAAACATGCATTCAGAGTCACATGCACAGGGAGAAGACAGTGCTTTTTGGAATAGAAATATCCTTTATTGTGAAATTCAGCTGTTCCAGCAGCAAAGTGACAGGCAGATGGAGCATTATTCATTTAACTAGCATGGTTAATGGCACTGAATATGTACAAAGATGATATATTCTTGTCTTTTTAAAATGATTTTTTTCGACTCACTCCTGATTTGTTATTTACAGTGCAAATTGTTGCGTGTACAGCCTAAGATTAAAACACAAATAGACACAAACAAATAATACGTCGTCACATTTATCTTTACATTTATGTAACTTCATGTAAGAAAATCAACTTTGTGTAATCTGAATCCATTCAAAAGCGTCTTTGTTGCAGTTTATTGGCTACTGTGATGGTATTGACTTTGGGTAATCATAAATGCTCAGTCGTTCCCAAGTCCCGTTTTTGGTGTCCAGCCAGTTGCTGGGAGAATAGATCCCTATCTCTCCTTCCTCCACTTTCTCATTTTCCTCAGAAGGACAAAACTCTTCCTCCTCTGAGCTGCTTTTCCCGGCGCTGTCTCCCCTGTCGCGAAACTTCTCTTCATTAATATTCTTGTAGCAGAAACTGCAGATCCTCAGCTTTTTAGTGGGGTGGATGTGATCGATAACGGCACGTTGCTTGTGTTGCCTCCCTAAGATGATGACCAGAGGGGCAACTGATTTCCTGTTCAACAATGTGTGGTGCTGTGATAAAGAATAGAAAAAGGGACACACGTTGAGCTGATGTCAGTTTCACAACAGGAAGGTTTATTCTTCACAACAGCTTAGAACAGCTTCAGATATCACCATACTAACTGCAAAGAAATGGCCTTATGCTTCAGTCCGGTTTACCATACATGGCCACAGTTCCCTGAGCTAGAGACTGTATAAATCTCTCAATACAACTTTGACAAAACATAAACAAAATGTTGCTTAAATAATTGATAATATCAGATCCACAATGTATCACAATAAACACATTTGTTTTACAAAGATAAACAAAACACAATAGTGTACTCTGTACTTCATTTTTAACTACATTTACAAACATCATAAAATTAACTCATTTTTAAACATTTTAATTCTTGTTCAGCACTAAATTATTTATGTGAAATGTATTTCCACTGTACTGACAATGTAACTTCTGTTTTTTAAAATATAGCTATTTTACTCTTTACAAGAAAATAATGTCTTTGACATAAAACAAACATATTCACTAGGGGTGCAACAATATTCGTATCGATATTGAACCGTTCGATACAGTGCTTTCGGTTCGGTACGCATATGTATCGAACAATACAACATTTGTAATTTATTTTATCAACTTTCCTTCTGACGATGCTGTCTGTGTTGAGCGCTCAGTGAATCTGCGTTCGACTACTCCGCCTAGGCTGCACTGTCGAGCGCAGATCCACTGAGCGCTCAACACAGACAGCATAGTCAGAAGGAAGAGCGCAGGGCAAGCTAGCAAGACAGAAGTTAAGCTCTCCTTGCAACATGGACCTCCCCCACCCTCATTCAGATCTGGCGTTTGGAATTATTTTGGTTTTCATGTGACGTATGACCCTGAAGGTAAGCGAGTCATGGACTAAAGTAAAACAGTATGTTGGATGTGCCATGCAATGCTCAATTACATGGGTGGGAGCTAGTGTGTTAGCGCAGTTAGCTCGTTAACGTGTTGGCCGTCTAGCCCCATGCACGGGGCGATCGGCGGTAGCTCGTTAACGGAGATTTGCCGTGTTGTGGCGTTAAGGTCATTTCAACGAGATTAACCTGAAAGCACTAGTGGGAACACAACGAATATGACTGCACATTTATGCCGACATCATCCTAGTGCAAAGACAAGTGGAAGCAGACAAAAACAAGCAAGCATGCTACTAACTTTAGCCGAGTCATTTAGACAGCTGTTAGCACATGATTCTCCTTATGCTGCTGAGAATATAGCCCAGAAGAAGCGGATAGTATAGCTTTTATTTTGGAAAGAGACATTTCTCTGTAATAAACTCTCTTTTCCAAAGATGAGTGATTCCTCAATCAGATACAGGGCTCGCAATATCGCTAGCCCGACGTCCCGGGGCTAGCGATCTTTCCAGTCGGGCTACCCTGCCCGTCGGGCTATTGTAGGAAGGAAAAATATATGTCAATGCTTTTGCATTCTTTCAGAAATGTAGCTGGGTAATTATGTCATTGGCATCGGTGAGCCACTGTCAATATGTGACATATTGAAATCGCGTTTGAATTTGCGCTTGTTTTTTTGCTTTCACTTTGCAATCGTGCGAACTGTGTATAGAGAGCGACAGCACTGATCTGTGAGTGATGATAATTTGTGCACCAATTCCTCTGACATCGTCTTATCAATCGTTAGCTTACTATGCAAACATGACAAGTGAAATCTCCCGCAGCAAGCTTAAACATGTGAGAGGTTGATCGCGCAGAGAATCGCTGAGCTTATGTGAGTGCGTGTGTAAAAGCGGCAGGATATATATTTTAGTTCTGCTGAGCCAAATAAGACAGGTCAGGGTGAAGAAGTGACAGCCAAAGAAAAGCTTACCACAAAACGGAGAAGTTATGACAAATCAGACTATAAGGCAAAAAGAAAGTGCAGCTTTATGGTTTCATGGACAAAATAATTTCTGTGGCTGCAATATGACGAGCTATATAACCGGGGCTGCACATAAGTGGTCCGCAGGTGCGCATTCGCTGTCAAAATAAAAAACATGCACAAGGGTTAGGGTTAAATTTAAAAACTGTACTTTTGAGTTAAAAAAATATATTTATAATTTTAATAAATGACAAATTAAAAAGGCATGAACATTTTTTTGTATCGAAAAAATATTGAACCGTGACACCAAAGTATCGAACCGAACCGAACCGTGAATTTTGTGTATCGTTGCACCCCTAATATTCACTGTTCTTATACAACCTACAACTATATAGAGTGCAATGCTCCTTTAACAGCGTTCACTACTACTATGCAGTCAGCATTGATCAAACAGTTTCCTTATAACACTTTATAAATGTCTTTGTATTAAACCACAACATCAACCAGAAGAATAAAACATAGTATAAAACCCATTTATCAGAGTGCATAATACATTAATAGTTCACAGTCCAGAAGTCTCTCACAGGTCAGATTAGCTCCCCCACACACACACTCAGTATTCCACATTAGCCAAGTCCGCTAGCATTAGCATCATTTAGCCTGCAGCCTTAACCCACAATTCAGACACAACTCAGAACGAATCCATTTCTTTAGCGAGTTGCGCTCATTACCCACATAAACAACATCGTCCGTTTGTAAGGTCTGCAGTATACATTCATTTAAATGCATTTACTAACCTGTGATAAAGAATAGAAAAAGGGACACAGGTTGAGTTGATGTCAGTTTCACAACAGGAAGGTTTATTCTTCCTCTGTGCCCCAAAACGCTACTCGATACCACTGCGCGTAATGCGCCCTCTAGCGGCTGGATGTAGGATAGCATTTTAAATGACAGGTACAAAAATACAATCACAACAAAAACCTTTGGGGGGGGGGCTGTTTTCCCCAGTTTATTTCTGATACCAGATTTTACTAGAGAGCTATTCTCAATTCTCTACATTAGGAAAGCGCAGGCCAATAAAGAGTCTGTTTTGGTAGTGTTTTTTGACATAGAAAAGGCATATGATATGTTGTGGAGGGATGGGCTTTTAATCAAGTTGCATAAGTTGGGTATTGGTGGCAGGACATTCAATTGGGTCCAAGACTTTTTATCTGGTAGGAAGATCCAAGTGCAAATTGGGTCTACAATTTCTAGTCAGTGCATGGTTGAGAATGGAACGCCACAGGGCAGTGCGATTAGTCCCCTGCTTTTTGTTATAATGATCAATGATGTTTTTTCTGATGTTCCTGAGGGAATTGGGAGGTCTTTGTTCGCTGATGATGGTGTGTTATGGAAAAAAGGAAGAAATATTGAGCACCTAGTGGGCAAGGTTCAGGAGGCTGTGAATATGGTGGTTGAGTGGGGATTTGACTGGGGATTCAGGTTTTCGGTGGAAAAAACAAAAGTGATGTTCTTTACCAAAAGAAAAGTGAGTGAGACTTTCACATTGACACTGTATGACAAGGTAATTGGGAAAGTGAGCTCTTTTAAGTACTTAGGTGTTGTGTTTGATTCGAGACTGACATGGTGGGAGCATATTGATCGGATTGAAACCAAATGCAACAAAGTTATTAATGTTATGAGGTGTGTAGCTGGGAGGGGTTGGGGAGCGAGCTCTTCTGCTTTGAAAAGACTTTACCAGGCATTAATTAGGTCGGTCTTTGATTATGGGTGTGTGGCATATGGTTCAGCAGCTCCTTCTGTGTTGAGACGTTTGGATGTTCTGCAATTGGAAGCCCTTAGAGTATGCTGTGGAGCTTTTAAGACGTCTCCAGTCGGTGCCCTACAGGTGGAGATGGGAGAAATGCCCCTAAATCTTAGGAGGAAGCAAGTGTCGGTGAATTACTGGGTTCATCTTGGTGGTCATGGTGACGCACATCCCACAAAGGAGGTACTTTTGGAATGCTGGGAGTATGGAAGAAGTCAGAAGGCTCATTTTGGAAAGGTGGGGAATCAGTGGGCTAAGGAGTGTCAGGTGTATGAACTTAAAATATGTCCTGCAGTAGTGTTCTCTGTGGTTCCCCCATGGTTATTGGAGACCCCTCCTGTGGACTGGTACTTGCTGGATCTGAAGAGAACATTGAAAGGCAGAGTCGATCTTGTTTCAGCATTTCATTTTCACAGCTTGACTGAATACCCTGAGTGTATTCATGTGTTCACGGATGGTGCTAAAAGTCCAGTTACTGCAAGTACAGGGTTTGGACAGTTCCGTCAAAATATATTGGAATACACAGACGCACTTCGGATGGACTGGCAGTATACACGGTTGAAATGGTAGCAATTTTGGTAGCATTGAAATGGGTAGAGTGTTCGAAAATCAGGCAGGTGGTAGTGTGTTCTGACTCGGCAGCTGTTCTTTCAAGTCTACAATCATTTTGTTCGAAGACAAGGCAGGGCATGCTGTATGCTATTCTGGAGACTGTCAGCAGAATAAGGTGTTGTGGTGGCAATATTCACTTTCTTTGGGTGCCAGCTCATGTAGGGATCAGTGGAAATGAAAAGGTGGATAGGTTGGCGAAAAGAGCGTTGACTAAAAATAGGACTGAGATGGAAATTACAAGCAGTGGATCTGAAGCGAAAGGTGTTGTTTGGAGGCAGGTTGTTCAGGAGTGGCAGAAGCGGTGGGATTCAGGGAGTACGGGCAGGCAATTGTATCATCTTAAGAAGGAGGTGGCAGTGAGTAGGTTGTATAGGGGTAATAGGAGAGATGAGGTAGTCATTACCAGGCTTAGACTGGGACATTGTGCATTAAATAAAACACTACAGATGATAGGAGAACATGGGACGGGGCATTGCGGAGTGTGCCAGGAGGAGGTGGAGACAGTAGAGCATGTAATACTGCGGTGCAAGGGTTATGATGTGGAGAGGTCAGTTCTGCAGAATAGATTGAAGGAGCGGGGAATTGGGGAATTTAATCTGAAGAGTGTGTTGGAGGGTAGTAGGGCACAGGTGAGGGAACTGGTGGGGTTTCTGAAGGCTATATGTGTTTATGAAAGAGTGTAGGGTTTTGTTTTTTTTGATACAGCTTGTGAACTCACTGTCTGACCCATACTCCGGAACAGTAGGAGGCAGTAATTAGAGCAGGGCGATATGGCCAAAAATATTTATCACGATATATATTTGAAAATTTGCGATAACGATATAACTGACGATATAATTGATGCGAGACAAAATACAACTCCACAACATTACTAGCGCAAAAAGACAACCTTCCATTTATTTTCACTTAAACAAGAAGCTGGTTTTTATGTACATTAAAGCTTTATAAAAATGTAACAGTGCAAATGCAAATTCCTTGCTGAAAGTTTAACCAAAAGGCATTTCCAGTAGAAATGGGCTGACATATCCTGAGCATAACCATGTATAATATCCACTGAAGTTAAAAAGAGGTGCTTTGCAACATTAAACTGCAGTGTGCAGTACGCATTTTTCGGACCATAAGGTGCACGGGATTATAACGCACATTAAGCGAAACAAAGCAGTCAGATAAATCAAACTTTATTAAACTCATTCTTCTTGCTTCCTCCACTTCTGTACCATTGATTCATTAATGTTGAATTCTCTGGCAGCTGCTCTATTCCCATGTTGTTGCAGTATATTAATGACTAACCTTGTATTGTGGATGGATTATCTCAGTTGTTCTCCTGACTGAAGTTCGGTCCGTTTACAGCATCCTGCCATGCGATTGCATTTGTCTCTAACTATCAGGAACCTTAGTGTTCGTCCTCCAGCTTCACTGTTTATGTTATGCTAACATAGCTGTGTCTGTTAAGATATTCATTGTGTGTACTCATGTTGTACAGTGTTTAACTGCATTATGGTTACTGTGGTTTAACAGAGAGTGTTTTAGTGCTCACCACAAGGAGGCACTGTTTCATTGTACGTTCCTAAAACAGAAGAAGAAGAGAAATAGATACGGCACCTATGAGAAAAGTTTTTGCCGCGTGTTAATGAGGAATAAAGTTCCTAAAATATTAAGGACATTTTTGCCTCCGTCATCATTTCCCTTCGAGTTGATCGCTGTCGATGCTGCAATACTCAACAGGTTATGGGCCCAGGGCCGACTCGAAGAAGAGTTTTTTCTCATGAAGATCCGGAGCCACAACGGATAGCGGGCTAACGGCTAAATAGCAACATGGATCAACGAGGAGCAAGCAGGCTGCCTCGACTCATGTTTGACGGAGATGAGACCAGATATGAACTTTGGGAAACTAAGGTGCTAGGATATTTGCACTTGTTGGGATTAAAAGCCACTGTTCTGAAGGAACCGAACAGTGAGGCTGAAGTAGCAGCAGACGGTAAGAAGAACGCTGACGCTTACGCCGAGTTAATCCAATTTTTGGACGATAAAAGCCTCTCACTGATTATGAGAGATGCCCCTGATAATGGGAGAAGAGCATTAGAAATATTGAGGGACTACTACGCTGGAAAGGGGAAGCCCCGAATCATCAACCTGTACACCACGCTATCATCGCTTCAGAAAAAGAGGGAAGAGACTGTCACAGACTATGTCATCAGAGCAGAGGCCGCCATTACAGCACTGCGCAATGCGGGTGAGACTTTAGGTGATGGATTATTGATTGCTATGGTTTTAAAAGGTCTACCTGAAAGTTTTAAGCCATTTGCAATACACGTTACTCACGATAAAGACGATATGACATTTGCTGAGTTCAAAACAAAGCTACGGAGTTTCGAAGACACTGAAAAGTCAAGCGCATCCGAGTGTAGCGACAACGTAATGAAAACAGGAGGAAGAACCGGGCGTGAGCACACGAGATCCAGCGCACAATGCAGATACAAGAGCGATGTGGACATTGTGTGTTTCAAGTGTGGACTAAAAGGCCACCGAGCAAAAGTGTGCAGACGGAGGACGTGGTGCAGTCATTGCAAAAGCAGCACACACAGTGACACCACATGTAGACATAAAGACAAACAAGATGGCGCGCGGAAGGTCGCAGATGAGAGCGGCAACGGATCCAAAGCAGAAACGCCAGATTATGCCTTCAGGATTAAGGGCGTAGACATCAAAGTCCAGCAGTCAGCATACAGCATTGAGGAGAAAGGCCTGTTGGTGGACACTGGGGCTACCTCACACATCATTAACAGCATCGCCAAGTTCAAGAGCTTCGACGACGCGTTCAGACCGGAGTCACACAGCGTAGAACTGGCAGACGGTACCCAGTGCAGAGGCGTCGCCCAACAGAGGGGGGACGCAGAGGTGTTCCTGATTGACAGTACAGGCCAGCGACGAAAGGCAACGCTGAAAGACGCGCTGTTTATTCCATCATACCCCCAGAACATATTCTCTGTAAAGTCAGCCACTGCATTAGGAGCAACAGTCACCTTTAAACAAGGGCAGGACACGTTGACCCACAAAGACGGTACTAACTTTAACATTCATGTGTATGGCAAGTTGTACTATTTGCAGACTGAAGTTGAGGGTAATGATAAGTGTAACACCTGTCATGACATACAGGCATGGCATGAGATATTAGGTCATTGCAACTATGAAGATGTAGTAAGATTGCAAGGTGTGGTTAACGGTATGCAGATTAAGGGGAGAACCGATAGACCTGAAAAGGAATGTGAAGTGTGTATCCAGGGAAAGTTTGCACAAACCCGAAACAGAGATCCTGATACAAGAGCAAAGGCTCCTTTACAAATGGTACACACAGATTTAGCAGGTCCGATAGCCACTGAATCTATTGATGGGTACAAATATGTGCAGTCATTCACTGATGATTATTCAAACTCAGTGTTTGTATATTTCCTGAAGACGAAAACTGATACAGTGCAGGCAACAGAGAAATTTCTAGCGGATGTTGCACCATATGGCAACGTAAAATGCATTAGATCAGACAATGGGACAGAGTTCACATGCAGAGATTTCCAAACCCTGTTAAGGAAAAATGGCATTAAGCATGAGACATCAGCCCCGTACTCACCCCATCAGAACGGTACCGCCGAGAGGGGGTGGCGTACTCTTTTCGAGATGGGCAAGTGCATGCTAATTGAGAGTCAGCTACCGAAATGCCTATGGAACTATGCCATTCAAACTGCTGCTGTAACACGGAACAGATGCTTTAGTAAGCGAACAGGGAAAACACCCTACCAAATGCTGACAGGTAAAAAGCCAGACTTGTCAAAAATGCAGAAATTTGGGTCTGTGTGCTATGCATACAAACAGGACAAGGGGAAACTTGATTCAAAATGTGACCAAGGTTTCTTTGTAGGTTATGATAAGAACAGTCCCGCCTACTTAGTTTACCACCCTGAAACTGAGAAAGTTCAGAAACATAGACTTGTTAAGTTTGTGAGCAAAGTAAATGTAGAAAGACAAACACAGACAGATGAGGGAGAACTAAATGATGACTGTAGCAGAGTAAGACAGCCTATGGCTAACAGACCTTCAGAGAAAGGTGACAAGGACAATGAGGTTCCAGAACCTATTGTGACAGACACAAGTCCACAAAGTGGTATACCTGATGAGCGTGAACGAAAAGAGACAAGTGTGACAAGTGATGGATTTGTCAACAAAAGGTATCCTCTTAGGGAGAGAAGAAAACCGGGACATTTAAATGACTTTGTAGCTGCCAACAGTGGCTGCGATGAGATCCACACCACCATAGACTACTGCTACAGGGCAGTGTGTGGTGTCCCAAACACATTTAAGGAAGCCATAGAATCAGCTAACTCAAACAACTGGATCAAAGCCATGGATGAAGAAATCCACTCGTTACGGGAAAATGACACTTTCACCTTAACCACTTTGCCAAAAGGGAAGAAAACAGTGGGGGGAAAGTGGGTTTATTCCATTAAGAGTGACATTGAGGGAAACGACAGATACAAGGCAAGGTTCGTAGCCAAGGGTTACAGCCAACAGTCGGGGATAGATTATGGAGAGACATTCTCACCAACAGCCAACTTAACTAGCATAAGAGTTTTGCTACAGAAAGCAGCGCAGGAGAACCTGTTACTTCACCAAATGGATGTGAAGACAGCGTATTTACACGCTCCCATTGATTATGAAATCTACATTGATCAGCCAGAGGGTTATGAAGAGGGAGAAGGGCTAGTCTGTAGATTACAGAAATCCCTGTACGGTTTAAAACAATCTGGTCGTAACTGGAATAGGATCTTGCATGAATACCTAACAGCGAACAGTTTCAGGCAAAACCCAGCAGACCACTGTGTTTATACCAAAGAGACAAAAGATGGTAAGGTGATTATGATCATCTGGGTGGACGACCTGATAATTGCTGCTGGCAATGAAAAGGTAATGAAGGATGCGAAAGAAATGCTTTCAGTCAAATTTAAGATGAAAGACTTGGGCAGACTTAAGCATTTTCTGGGTATTGATTTCACTCAGTCTGATGGATGTGTAACAATGTCACAAGAAACCTATGTCAACAAGATACTGATGAGGTTTAACATGCAGAACTGTAAACCCAGAGGAACTCCCTGTGATCAGAAGTTGTGTTACACAGAAGGTGCTACTAAGATAAGAGATGTGAGGATGTATAGAGAGGCTGTAGGCAGTCTTATATACCTTGCATCAGGTACCCGTCCTGACCTGAGTTTTGTGGTAAGCAAGTTATCGCAACATTTCCATGAGCCTACAGAAGAACAGTGGGGAACTGTGAAACATGTGTTGAGATATCTCAAAGGGTCCAAAGATAAGAAGTTGTGTTTTAGAAGAAACACAGATGAGAATTTAGGTCTAGTGGCCTACAGTGATGCTGACTGGGCAGGTGACACTGCCGATCGACGCAGCACTACTGGTTACTGTGTA
The DNA here is from genome assembly GCF_057382095.1 of Aulonocara sp. 'chitande type north' Nkhata Bay. NCBI lineage: Eukaryota > Metazoa > Chordata > Actinopteri > Cichliformes > Cichlidae > Aulonocara > Aulonocara sp. 'chitande type north' Nkhata Bay. Next base: position 12,550,131 of record NC_141347.1, read on the forward strand.
CGTCTATGTAACAACAGTTCTTTAGTTTCATGGAAGACCAAGAAACAGCCCACTGTGGCGCTCTCTACCTGTGAAGCAGAGTATATGGCTCTGGCTTCCACAATGCAAGAGTGTATATATTTAGAACAGCTTTTGAAAGGTATAGATGACTACAGCTACACTCAAACAATAGTGTACGAGGACAACCAGGGAACAATTGCCCTGGCTAAAAACCCTGTGAGCCGACAGAGGTGCAAACATGTGGACATTAAATATCATTTTGTAAGGTCCATTGTAAATGAAGAGAAAATGTGTCTGTTATATTGCACCACTGAAGAAATGGTTGCAGATGTTATGACCAAACCTGTTTCTAAGCTAAAACTTGCTAAGTTTGCTAACGTTATGTTTGGTGCTTAAAAGAAAAAAAGAGAGAGAGAGAAAAAAAAAAAAGGAAGTGTGGTAGAGATTGTACAACTGTTTATCGTTTATTGTACAACTTTTCTTTGATTCCAGCAACCTGAGTACAAGAGGGGGTGTTAAGATATTCATTGTGTGTACTCATGTTGTACAGTGTTTAACTGCATTATGGTTACTGTGGTTTAACAGAGAGTGTTTTAGTGCTCACCACAAGGAGGCACTGTTTCATTGTACGTTCCTAAAACAGAAGAAGAAGAGAAATAGATACGGCACCTATGAGAAAAGTTTTTGCCGCGTGTTAATGAGGAATAAAGTTCCTAAAATATTAAGGACATTTTTGCCTCCGTCATCATTTCCCTTCGAGTTGATCGCTGTCGATGCTGCAATACTCAACAGTGTCGCTAGCGATCATGTAGCACATCATTATATACCAGCTAGCCCAACTTCAGTAACCCTACAAACGTCACTGCTGTTTAGTTTCCTGTCTTCATTTATGTTGGAAGTGATAGCAGAGCTGTACGTTTGAATTTTTTTCAGAAATTTCTCAGTCAGAACATGCAATATCATGCTTAGGTTACTAGCAAAACTAGCGAGCTAACTTCCGCTAGCTTCCTGCTAACTTCTAACTCCGTTAAATGTAATACATTTTGTTTTCATGGATGCCTGGAAGTTAAACTTCATAGTTACACCTGGTAAAGCAGCAATGCTGATCGTTTTATTAAAGATGAAAGAATTTAGACAGTTTTTAACTCTCAGTGATGCTACAGCGTTCGTTTGACCTGAAGGACACAGAGTTTAGGACCCAGATTACTCCCAGATTTAAGAGCATCTTAGTCCGACAAATACGACAAATACGACAATAACGACGGCCGATTGCATGTTCTGCAAAAAAATGTGCTTTGTTGTGTATCTGACGGACAAACACCAAACCAGTTCCACATCACTGAAGTTGCACCATTTTTACAAACCAATTCTGGTTCATCTGTTTCACTCAACAATCGGCCATGTGCGTATGAAAACAAAGGCACTGCGCATGCGCGTTTTACTCATATTCTATCGCGATATTTCATTTTCCTATCGTTGCATACCGGTATTACCGTGAACGGTATAATATGGCCCAGCCCTAGCGGTAATGCCCCTTTACGTTGGTTGCCAACCGCCGTTAAACACAAAGGAGAAGAAGAAGTCCATGAGGGCCGGTGTCCCTGCAGGTTTTAGATCTCACCTTGGGTCAACACACCTGAATCACATGATTAGTTCGTTACCAGGCCTCTGGAGAACTTCAGGACATGTTGAGGAGCTAATTTAGCCATTTAAATTAGCTGTGTTGGTTCGAGGACACATCTAAAATCTGCAGGGACACTGGCCCTCGTGGACTGAGATTGCCCACCCACCCCCAACCGGTCGCTGCAGATGGCCGCCCCTTCTTGAGCCTGGTTCTGCTGGAGGTTTCTTCCTAAAGGGAGTTTTTCCTCCCCACTGTCGCCCAGTGCTTGCTCAAAGGGGATCATTGGATTGTTGGGGTTTTCTGGCTTTTACTGTAGTGTTTTCACCTTACAGTATAAAGCAGCTTGAGGAGACTGTTGTTTTGCCATGATGCAATATAGTATTAAATATTACTAAATTTTAAAAACATCTATTATAGCATCAAAGTAAAACAAAAAAACTAAAGTATACTTCAGTGAAATTAATCAAAATGTCTAATCTGGCAAAAAAAGAAAAAAAAGGTTTCACCTTTAAATAAAAATCCAAATCACAAACACATTATGATTTTTGTTGTGTGTGTGTGTGGTTTTTTTTGTGTGTGTGTTGTCAAGTATAAGATTTTTGCACTCTGTCATGGTCTCGATGTCTGCCCGGCCGGCTCCGCAAGGCTACATATGTTTATTGTGTTGCTGCTTTCTTCCACTCGTCATTCTGCCTGGGTGGAGCTCAGGCCCACTCACCTGTCTGCAATTACGCTGCAACGTGTCCTGTCTGTATGGACTGAGAGCTGCCAGAGTAATAATGTAGAACATGTATGTTCCGTGTGAGACAAAGGTATCTTTACGAAAACAGCAACGTACAAGCTTCTTATGTTCGACACTTTTAATAATTTTAGCTATTTTTGATTAGTGTTTAGATGACGTAGTTTATCTGTGCAATAAAAATTAGAAATTAGAAATGTGCAGTTTACACGAAATAAACACACACACACGTAGGATGACCATATTTTGATTTCCAAAAAAAAGAGGACACTCGGCCCAGTCATGATAAACTTTAATAATACTGTTTTCTTGAAGAAAATAAGATAATTTTAACACATTTAAACGATGCCTTCTCGGTGTGGTTAGTGAATGGTGAAACAAAAAAATGTCATATAGGCTTTTACAAGTCAACAAGGGCAAAAAAATAATAATAATAACTTAAAGCAGCAGCTCAGGGATGACGTCACACATATGTGTGTGTAGGAAAACCCAGACATCTATCATCTATCTCGAAAATCTCGAAAAGAGGACGCTATATCAATAAAGCTGAATTGAATGCAGTACGTGCAGAGAGCTGTGCTACAGAGCAGAGGTTTAGTGAGATATCCTGAGGGTTGACCTGGATTTACAGGTTTGCAGAGGGGGTTCACATCAACACGGTTATGTGCCCCACACCTAATCTGTGTTTTAGCAGGTTATGGTCAGGATAAGTAATGATGTGTACAAAACTGCCACCTACTGGCCAGTCATTTGTATGGAAAAAAGTATCACCAATTATTATTGTGTCCCTTTCAGTTGTGTGCATATAACAGGTTACATGAAGACATTTCTTGTTTTATTGGTGTCAATAGAACAAACAATTTCTGTCTCTTTAATCTGTGTCACTAGTTGAAATTCCAATGATGACCAGGAGATGGAGACATTACAAAAGGAACACTGTTTGCTAAGTGTCAGCTCATATGTTTCCTTTTATTGCAGAATAAGAAGAACAAATTGTTACCCTTGTACTCGTTAGTGTGAGCTCCCCCGTTGATGTAGTGCAAGTCAGTCTGTTCATCAGTGGCGTGTTTTGTGTGTCTCTTCACAGTGGAGAAGTACAAAAACTGTCAGCCCCTGGCAGCTTCCAGTAACTGCGATAAAGCCTTGGACCCTCTGGTTAACCTCAAGAGTAAGTAAAACTCTGACTTGAGCTTCCTCTGTTCTGGAATTCTTTCTTCTTTCTCTCTTTAAATCTTCACAGGATAAGAGTTAAAACCACAATGTGTTTTTTTCAGGTTTCTCCAGATTTCAAAGCAGGAGTTACAGCTTTGTCAAACATCCCCAACATACAGCGTCATGACGACTACCTGGTTATGCTTAAGGTGAGAGCGCTCTAAAGGGCGCTTTACTACTGTAGCAAAGCTCAGCTTGGCACAGAGAAAGAAAAAGTTGGTCAATAATCGGTATAGTTGGTGAAGTTTGTGTTTGCTTCACAATAAAAGCCCTTAAAATGCCTTTCATGTGAGCTGGCAACACGAGTAAAGCCCTAATTTGTTCTTTGAATGCAGATTAATGGTCAGATTGATAACAGAGACAAAAGTTGGTATTCTGATCCAAGAGAGACTTTCTCCAGAAGCCACCGCTAAAGCAACAATAGAGAGGTAAACTCAAAACATCCATCCATCTATCCTCTTCCACTTATCCAGCACCAGGGGCAGCAGCTTAAGCAGAGAAGCCCAGACCTCCCGCTCCTCAGCCACCTCCACAAAGGTGTTTTCAGGCCAGCTGAGAGATATAATCGCTTCAGCGTGTCCTTAAATACACTGGGAAATAACGAGAGGAATGAGACACAGAAGGGGAGCACAGGTAGGAGAAATCAGACATAACGAGAGCCAAGGGAATCGAAACACAATATATTCACGTAGGACACAGACCTTTAAAGTAAAACAGGAAATGTAACACAGAGATGCAGACTGGACTAGGAGATACAGCTGACAGGAGAGACAGAGCAACAAAGAAACACAGAGATCAACATAAAGGAGCACAGAGGGCAGCTACTAAATACTCAGAAAACTAAACAGAATACAAGAAACCCAAGACACTAGACTCTATAGAATAAACTGGGGCAACAAAGAGAACTTAGAACATACATCATAGTACAAAAACACTGAGATACAAGAAACTCAACACTGGGTCAGGAGACCCAGGATCCTGACACTTCAAAGTGAATAATACTAAGCGATCACCCTTCATGACACCATTTAAACAATTAGAATTCCAACTGTGCGTCTAAGAGGGCACTGCCAAATGTGGGTGTGCTTTGGTGAACATCAAAACACATCTTTACCACGTCGTCCTACGCTGAAAGCTTTGTTAATCAAACGTGACATGTTTCTTGTGATCGGTTCAGTGGAAAATTTCATATTTCCTTCTGTGATCCATCCATCCATTTAGAGTTAAACTGTTCTAGTGAGCCTGTTGCATTTGTCAGAAATCAGCAGTTGTCATGAGGCATCTAACTGGTGAATAATTTGAGGCATACTGCTAGAATGTATGTACATCTGCCCCAGATAATCCAAAAAACAATTCAAAGATTAGACAAAGATACTGGCAGAGTCAATACAAAATATGCTAGGCCACTCTAAAACTTCCATTTCATGAACTCTGACCTTAAATGAGGCAAGTGGAACCTGAAATGTTGTTGTAGGGCTTTTTGTCACCTCCTGAATGAATCTTCAATGAAGTCTTGGAGAAACAGATTAGGCTTTCGCTCTATACTAAACGGTGGTGTTCACTGCTAACTTACTTGAGTACACCAGTTTGTATCCTTCTGTCAAGGGCAAAGACCAAATGTGTGTATGTGTGAGTGAGTTTACTTTGAGTATATCACCCTGGGCAAGATGAAAGGTTCTTGCAGAGATGTTGATTCCTTTCCCAGCTTGAACCTCAGATCAACATCAAATCGAAATTAGCACTAATGACCCACATAGCAGGTGACAAGCCCTCACAAAGGTTTGAAGACTGGTAATACATTTGACATCTCTTAAATACTTGCAATGATCAATAGCCATTATTTTTCTCAATAAAAACTCATGTCATGCATATTCTGAAGCGTTAAGATCTATGACCTTGATGCTGTAGATGCACTTGTGGTTGTTCATTGTTCATTGGGTAGTTTGGCGAGAGCAGTATCCCTTCATTATTTATGACTGAAGAACGATACTCTGCTGAAGACAGAGGATAGAAAGGAGACAATTAAAAAATGCACAATATGGAGACATTAGTTTAATTCTTAAGAGGCTTATAAGGATGTGGAGTGGTCATGTGAACCGGTTTTTGTTGTACCACAAATTGACCTGCATTTAAAGCTTTAATGATAAACAAAAGCTGTGTTCTGCAGCTTAATAAAGAGGCTTGTGGCTTTTTAAAGTCCCTGGTCCTACCAGATAAAAGTTTTTGCCCATTTTCTGTGCAGCTAGGGGGAACGCAGGCTGTCCTCAGAGTAATAATCAGTGAAATTCCTTTGTTCTTAATATAAATGAAAAATGAGTCTCATGAGTCTCATTAGGGTTGTTTTTTTATGTTTCTGTGTTCAACCGATGTAATAAAATATAACTGTAAAGCTTCTACAGCTTTTATGTACACTGGCTGCCTGTCCGTCAGAGGATAGACTTTAAAGTTCTGATGCTGGCCTATAAAGCTCTGAATGGTTTAGGACCAAAATACATCAATGACCTCCTGACCCAGTATGAACCTTCCAGATCCCTCAGGTCATCTGGATCCGGTCTTTTATCAGTTCCCAGAGTCAGAACCAGACACGGAGAAGCTGCATTCAGCTTTTATGCTCCTTATATCTGGAACAAACTCCCAGAAAGCCTCAGATCAGCTGAAACACTCAGTTTATTTAAATCCAGGTTGAAGACTCACCTGTTCTCAGCTGCATTTGAATAAAGCACCAAATCCACACTTTAAGCTTAAATTTCAAAACTTACATTTAACTACTGATTTTATCTACTGTTCTGATTTTATCTGTTTTGATTTTATATACTGTTTTGTTTGTTTGTTTGTTTGTTTGTTAATTAGTTAGTTAGTTTATTTGCTTGTTTTAATCAATTTTAAATCATGCTTTTTATTTGTTCTTGTTTCTAATGTCTCTGTAAAGCACTTTGAATCACCTTGTTGTTGAATTGTGCTATACAAATAAACTTGCCTTGCCTTGCCTTGCCTTGCCTTTAAAACCTTAGTTGTTCCACTTTTTTTTACATGAGCAGTGTTACAAAAACTACAATACAAAAAATACAAAAACTATTTACATTTTAAATGGTTTAAGTGTGTGAATGTGTGTGTGAATGGGTGGATGACAGGTTGTGTAAAGCGCTTTGGGGTCCTTAGGGACTAGAAAAGCGCTATACAAATACAGGCCATTTACCATTTACATTTTAACTTTTAACTATTTGAATTTTCAGCTTTCTGTCACGGGTTGCCGGGGCAAGCCGTGTGAGAATTATTTAGTACCCAAAATGCGGCAGCTGTGGTGCAAGTGAGTTTTTTAAACCAAAAGAGGATACAACAGGAATGGCGAGGGTGAACATGAAACTAAGAAAACCTAAACTGGGAAAAACTAACAGAAACCAACCAGAAACAGATATGCAGGGAGGTACGGGGAAATTCACTTCAAAGATCTGGCTCTAAGATTTGTTTCGTTCGCGACTGACACATCACTAGTGCAGATAGTGGCAATGAGCTCTCCTTGCAGGGCCCTTTCTAAGAAATTTGACATCATAATCTTACAAGTTTCATTGTAGGTTCAAAGTTATTTTCCCCAGTAAAAAGTTACAGTCAGTCAAAAAACGTATTTTTTTTTTAATGCAGGAGTGGCACATGCTCAACAGAACAGAGCTAGAGATATAACAAGTAGACAATTGTAAAAGGGAATTTTTTAATCAACGTGAGACCTAGCCAGGTTTTTGTATCTGTATTAAGTGGTGTCTTAAACTTTTTTGATTAATTTCTTTTCTAAAAAAGGAATTAAATTTTTTTTTATCACATAATAAACTTTAGTGTCATTTGTAAAGCTGACTTTAGGTGGCACTACTACCACTATTACCACAAAGTAAACCAATGATTCGATACAGTATTTGAGATTTGAGCTTTCTCAGCAGATACATGGAATAGACTACAAAACAGTTCATTTGATGCCAGTCCCACTCTCTCTCTCTGTATGTCACTCACTCGCTGATACTAACTGTCAACTCATTACTTCTTTTTCTCTGTCTTGCAACCCCCCCCCCCCCTCCACACACACACACACACACACACACACACACACACACACACACACACACACACACACACACACACACACAAATTAATATTTAATCATGTTTCAAATTTAATTTCAATCTGCATGTATTTCAATATAAACTATTGGAAGTAAAACAGAATTTTAAAACAAAAAACCATAAAGAGAACTTAAAAGTATTCCAGCTGCCAATTTGTAAAGAGTCAAGTGTATTTCTCCCTCTCTCTCTCTCTCTCTCTCTCTCTCTCTCTCTCTCTCAGACACAGACACATTCAGACAATTTCAGTAGTGTGTGTGAGAGCGTTTCAGTAGTGTGTGTGAGAGCGTTTCAGTAGTGTGTGTGAGAGCTAAAATTTCAGTAGTGTGTGTGAGAGCTAAAATTTCAGTAGTGTGTGTGAGAGCTAAAATTTCAGTAGTGTGTGTGAGAGCGTTTCAGTAGTGTGTGTGAGAGCGTTTCAGTAGTGTGTGTGAGAGCTAAAATTTCAGTAGTGTGTGTGAGAGCGTTTCAGTAGTGTGTGTGAGAGCTAAAATGTCAGTAGTGTGTGTGAGAGCTAAAATGTCAGTAGTGTGTGTGAGAGCATTTCAGTAGTGTGTGTGAGAGCGTTTCAGTAGTGTGTGTGAGAGCGTTTCAGTAGCGTGTGTGAGAGCGTTTCATTAGTGTGTGTGAGAGCGTTTCAGTAGTGTGTGTGAGAGCGTTTCAGTAGCGTGTGTGAGAGCGTTTCAGTAGCGTGTGTGAGAGCGTTTCATTAGTGTGTGTGAGAGCGTTTCAGTAGTGTGTGTGAGAGCGTTTCATTAGTGTGTGTGAGAGCGTTTCAGTAGTGTGTGTGAGAGCGTTTCAGTAGCGTGTGTGAGAGCGTTTCAGTAGCGTGTGTGAGAGCGTTTCATTAGTGTGTGTGAGAGCGTTTCAGTAGCGTGTGTGAGAGCGTTTCAGTAGCGTGTGTGAGAGCGTTTCATTAGTGTGTGTGAGAGCGTTTCAGTAGTGTGTGTGAGAGCTAAAATTTCAGTAGTGTGTGTGAGAGCGTTTCAGTAGTGTGTGTGAGAGCTAAAATGTCAGTAGTGTGTGTGAGAGCGTTTCAGTAGCGTGTGTGAGAGCGTTTCATTAGTGTGTGTGAGAGCGTTTCAGTAGCGTGTGTGAGAGCGTTTCAGTAGCGTGTGTGAGAGCGTTTCATTAGTGTGTGTGAGAGCGTTTCAGTAGTGTGTGTGAGAGCTAAAATTTCAGTAGTGTGTGTGAGAGCGTTTCAGTAGTGTGTGTGAGAGCGTTTCAGTAGTGTGTGTGAGAGCTAAAATTTCAGTAGTGTGTGTGAGAGCTAAAATTTCAGTAGTGTGTGTGAGAGCGTTTCAGTAGTGTGTGTGAGAGCGTTTCAGTAGTGTGTGTGAGAGCGTTTCAGTTGTGTGTGTGAGAGCGTTTCAGTAATAATGTCCCTTACGGCACCTCATACGATATGGCAGCCTCGCTTCTGTCAGTCTGCCCCAGGGCAGCTGTGGCTACAACTGTAGCTTGCCTCCACCAGTGAGTGAATGAATAGTGGAATTGTAAAGCGCTTTGAGGATCTCGAAAAGCGTTATATAAATGCAATCCATTATTATTATTATTATTATTACCTGCACTTCCGTTCTGGTGTTGTGGCAAAAACAAAATGAAGAAACAAACATCAACAAAACACTGCTCCACTTTAACCTCTTACTTTGGCAGAAATCATCTCTCATTATCCTATAATATAGGCTGCTGCATAATAAACAAAGATTTTTGGAGGCTAATAGTAACGTGAAATAATAACTCCTCCGAAATGCATTAAAACAAAAGAGGCCTCTTTGAAAATGTAAGGAGCAGAAAGTACAAATATTTGTTTAAAAATGTATGGAGTAAGAGTAAAAAGTAGTGAGAAAAAAACTACTCAAGTAAGATACAGATGTCTTTAAATTCTGCTAAGTGTGAAGAAATCGACCCAACACACACAATCTTTGCGTGCTCAGTGTGGCTTTTATTCAATACTCAGCAGCTGATACTGTTGTTTTCGGTACTCAGACGCAGGAAACAGGCACACCTTAGCTGCTGCAACCAATCCGCTCCTCCGGCTCCACCGTTACTAAATACACAGAAGGGGAAGAAAGATCACACACCCCGGCCACATTAAGTAAGTTACTTTAAGTAAGTACAGTAACAAAATATTTGCATTTCGTCACTTCCCACCTCTGCACTTAAGAGAATCAAGTACAGAGCAGGCTCTTCTGTGTTTTCATGGCAGCATGGAAAACACTTATACTTACTCCAAGCACTGCTGCGAGTTTGGCCGTTAGTGTCAGTTTTCGGATTCACCTGCTGAGCTGCTGGTGGACATCCACCCGGACCCAAGCCTGGCCCTCAACTTCAGCCAGAAGAGCCACCGGGACCTGGCCACGCAGACAGGTGTGGAGATGTCAGAGCACGAGGTGAGCCTCACTCCCAGGAGATCATGGGATAATTATCAACTAAATTATCAAAATCAAATAATAAAATAATTATTACAGAAAACGTTAAAAACAAAATTGTATGAATCTGAAGGGTCTTGATGCATGCAGACTTATGTCAGTCTGAAATTACCTGCCACTTAAGTAACTTATTACTTAAACTTCATTCCAAAAAGTTTGAATAGAGATACAAGACTAGAATATGTGACCGTGATCTGCCAGAACTTCCCAGTCCCAGTCTCTTATGTGGGCCCTTGGGAAAATTAATTGCCTGCCACATCATAGACTGTGAGCCTGAGGAGCCATGCTGATGGTTTTCTCTCATTTTTTACTGCAGCGTTTCTTTGTAGTTTGTAGAAATGGAGATGTTTTATTTTTCTGAAGACATCTCAGGCTATTGATGAGTTTTAGAAATTATTTATGAGTCGTGGACACTGTCAGATCAGCCGCCTTTACACAGAGAAATGTGAATACTCTAGAGTTATGGGCAGGGATAGCTCAGTAGGTACAGTGGTGGCCCTATGATTGGAAGGTTGGGGGTTCAAATCCACTGAACGGCTCCCCTGAGGTACCCCTGAGCAAGGTGCTGTCTCTACGCACTGCTCTTTGGGTGCCCAGTGGCTTCCCACTCCTTCTCTGAGTGAATGGGTTAAATGCAGAGAGGGATTTTCCCTCGGGGATCAATACATCAATACAGTATTTATTATTATTATCTTATTAGTATTGGGCTAGGATAAATCAAGCTAGAAGCAGTCCATGAACTAAAATGAGTGTGACGCTCCTGCAGTAACTGATCACCTACACACAGCTTGAACTGGATTGCCAAAAGGGTTGAAATTACATACATAGTAAAGACACTGGTTCTTATATACAGAACATGCCTCATTCACCCATTCATAAAAGCAACTTTTCTGTGTTTTTTATCACACTCTGATGAATGCATCAGAAAGCAATTCAGGGTTCAGTATCTTGCCCAAGGGATGCAGCCAAGGACTGAACCACCAACCTTCTGATTAGTGACCTGCTCTACCTCCTGATTAACAGTGCACTGTGTGAATTGCCTGTCTGTGTGAATCTCAGGTGCTACTTGTTGTTTTCAGGTGAACACAAAACTTCATGAGACAAGAAGCTGTGGAGTAAACCAAGTGGAGGGGGGGTGGCCCAAGGACATCGACCCTGCTGAGAAGAAACAAACAAGCCTTTTCAGGAATAAGGTGGAAAAGGACGAGAGCTATATCAACAGTGTTCTGCAGCTGTGCAGAGTAAGATCCAAATGAATCCACAGCAGTCCACCTAGTCTTACTATGATGCATGCTGTCTGGTTGGAGTTTTGGGTTGATGCATGTTGGCGGGATGGTTGCTGGCTTTATGGATGGTTGGGTTAATGCAGGTGTTGTTGGTTGGATTGATATTGAATGGATACATGTTGTTTATGGATGTTGTGTAGCCCAGGGTTACAAACAGATAAAAGTAGAAACCTTTTGTTAGAATTATTACACAAGTTGTTAATACATTTAAGTTAAAACATTCAAAGCTAAAAGAGCAACACTGGTTACGCTGGTGAGGCTGCTTGGCTCTACACTTGCTGTAGCTGTGCCTCTGATGTAAGAGGAACATTGTTGCTGTTGAAGCAGAGAAGCAGGTGAAAGCGTAACGTGTCTTTTGTTAGCTAGTAGATCTGGAGACCTGAAGCTCTTTCCTTATAAATACACAGTGTTTGCACTAACAGTTGCAGCTGCTTAAATGTTAAAGCTGTTCACTTGGTAAACAAATGTCAAAGATTACAGTTCTATGTGATTAGCTAACTGGTGCTGTCTAAACTCACACTCCTTTGTGTTGGTGTTTTGGTTTGGAAGTTGAGTTGTTGTTGTGAGTTGAAAGAAAATGAACATGCATGCCTATTTGCACTGAGTTGTTTTAAAGTAGTGTTTTTGTTTACCACTGGTGTTATTAATTGGTATAATGAATAGAATATAGCGAGTTTGCTGCCTTAAAGGAGCAGTATGGATTAGATCTATGAAACTAATTAATTTAGTTTCACAATTGGTAAGGACCATATTACTATGTAACATAAAAAAATGAATTTGATAGTTGTACAACACATTAGAAAAAAGAACTTGCATTTAAAATTTTCCGTTAGTCCTTAGTTCCTTAAGCAGCAATTTATGGATAATTGGTAGCATGCGTGTGAAGTAATCAAGTGGTGTCGTTATAGCAATGTGGCCAAATATCGCATCAATCACAGCAATCACATCAATCTGTTCCCAAAGTCAAGGTGTGTGTCACGCAGGAGCTAACCGCAGCCTTAGGCTGTATATTTTGCCCCTTTGTTTAATTTCCAGTGGTCTTTGGCCAGTGTTATACTAAGTTTGAGGCTCGCTTGCTGATGGTAGTGGACCCACTCCGCTATTCCTGCTGGGAGCGCCTCTACAAATTGCTGCAGTACGAGGAGGTTTAGCAGTGGAGCTTCTTCCTTGTTGGCCCAGGCTGCATCTCTGGCTACTGCATTGTGCATTAGCATATGCAAAGGGCCTGTCCCCCGGCTCCATCCGTCCTCCTCAGAAACGGCGGTAGTGGCCCTCTGATGCCCTCTACCCAGTCGGTGTAGAATTACCTGGCAGACATTGTAAAAACAGCCCCTTGCTGATGCTGAAGGTTGAATGGCACTATTTGGGCCTCCCCCAACAGAAAAAGCAAGAACTGCGACTGTTCTCGCTCCCATCGGCTGCTCATGGTGCATGGCAGTCCGCAGCTCTCTCCTCCAGGCCCCAGTGTTCCAACTGAAGTAGGGGAGGCATGATTGAACAATGGCTGCCAGCCATGCTGAACCCACAGCACCACCCCTGGATGTTGCCTTGCATGGAGGGAGAATAAATAACAGACTGTGACACTTGCACTTCGATTAGTTGATTAGTAGCAGGTAGGGTTGCCAACTCCCTGAAAAATAAATAAAGGACACCTCGTGGCCAGGGCCGGGCAACCCAGTTCACCCTTCACAGTGTGGTGAATTTTGTAGCTCTTTTTTTTTGTGTGTGAAATTATTTTTTTAACCATTTGACTTGAATTTGATTTAAGCAGATGCATATTCTTTGTGATATGACCATATGGGAAACAAATGATCATTTAGCCATTTATTTTTAGCTCAAAATGACAACATTAACACATAAAACAGGTCTCTTTCTTAAACAGAAGCCTGTCATGCTTAACTTTTGAGAATATAAGTAAATCTTTCTTTAAAAGAACTCTGTCCTGCTTAACTTAAAATTATATAAATTAATAGAAAACAATAGAATGAAAAATATTCATGTAACATGTAACAGCATTTAGTACAATTGGCTTCAGTAGAGGCATTATTTCAGCTTTTGCTCCCGTTTGTTCCCATGATTACGCATCTTAACTCATCATCATTATTCATCTATGTATTACTTTTATGTATTAGTGATCTATTTGTTGTAATCATCTATCCTTGCAGTTGTTTATTACACAAAATAAGTTATATTATCACACTTCTGGCCACATAGCGCTGATATTCACTGCACATGCCCATATTAACCTTAACCAGAGGGTTTAAAAAAACAAACCAGTGTTTACATACCATATCTGCTTCTGCCGTGGCCTGGTGGACAAAAAATTGGTTAAGGGTTCCCCGAGCTTTCACGCCCCTCATGTTCTTCATGTGCCCACCACTAGAAGCATGCCTATGGAAAAAGTGCTCCGGCACACAGTGCAGTGCGCTTTATAGGTGTTATCGTGCATTTTCCCAGCCCAGTGTTTTCTTTTTCCCATTCCTCCCTATACTTTTGCAGCCTTTTTTTCTTTCTCTGGGCGAACAAACATTGCTGCTCTAACGCTGGGCTTACACTGTACGATTTTTGGCCCATTTTGAGACGATTTATGAGTCGTGCGACCGTTTTGGTGATCGGCCCGATTTTGGCCTTCATCGTGCGTCGTGTAGTATACGTGGGGTAACGAGAAGTGATTAACACGTCACGACCAGCTCCCGATCATCAATCGCTCGTGAGCCGCTCACACTGCTCACGCGCAAACAGGTTAACGTCGGTGAAAAAGAGGGAGCAGCACGGCTGTGCGGCGTGTGATCTGGACACAAGCGATGGAGGCACAACTTGTAGAACTTTGGAAAGCTCATCCGAGCCTTTTCGATGTGGCCTCACAAAATTATCACGACCACAACAACCGTGAAAATAGGTGGATTTACATTGCTGCTTAATCACAGCTGCCTGATCAATGTTTTTCATTAGCAATTTAGCAAAGTTGATGGTGGTGGTGTGCGTGTCTGTGTGAGTGAAAGACAGAGGGAGCGACAGATTTTCTGTTATAACCTTCATTTTATGGAGGCACAGTGTGAGCACTCAGGTCGCATCAGAGCATCGGGCGGTATAGTGTGAGACCTGCATCGTGACCTGCAAACTTCTAACCCCTGCGAGTCAATCGTGCAGTTTGAGCAGGAGCTGAATAACGTGACTGAAAAAATCGCACAGTGTTTGCCCAGCTTTAGGTGTACTGTCGTCCGAGACTTGCACCGCAGTGTCGGCGTTTGTTTCCCTGTTGGCCATGCTTCTTGTTGTGGTCATCTGTTGTCTTCCGGTATTTTCTCCGTAAGCGACCTTTCCTCGACCAATGAGATGAGCGGTAATCTGAATTGTCATACTCGAATTGTCATAAGTGTGCTGTCAGCTCATTGGTCACAAAGCAGGAGAGGGGCTGGGAATTATGTTTTCAAACAAAGCGTTAATTCCATTAACATTTATAGAATACTTTTGATTCTCACTGTATTACGGGACAAAGTGCGTCCCTTATTAGCTCAATACGGGACGTGTACTTTTGTTTCTAAATACAGGACGATTCCGTTTTTTAAGGGACGGTTGGCAACCCTAGTAGCAGGGCTCTAGAGTGCGACCAATTTGGTCGCAAATGCGACCACATTTTTCAGTGGTGCGACTAAAAAAAAAATATTTGGTTGCACCTGTGTGACCAACTGTTCGGGTAGCAAAAAAAAAAAAAAAAAATCTGCAACATTCCCTGTGGTCAACAACAGACACACATTTTGCCCCTATCGTGGACTAAACCAATCAGAGATAGTCAGGGGCGGGACCTCTCTGATTGGCCGTGGTCCAGTTGAAAGTGCAGGTGGAAGTGGGAGGTGAGTAGCTTGAATAAAGCGATATCAATTCATTAAATCCTGAATCGACTTTTAAATATAACTGTGTTTTGCAAGAAACGCCAGATTCTCAGATTAAAGCTCACAAAACCATTTCAACAACAACCAAACAGCAGATGAGAGCAGGTACACGGATTCCACACAAAGACGTAAACACAGAACGGACCCGACGCATCAGAATCAGCTTTGTCTTTCTCGGCTTTCTCACCCGACGGCCCGTAGACGGACACGCAGTCGGAGATTAGGGATCCTGATGCGTCCGGTCCGCGCTGTGTTTACGTCTTTTTGCGCTGATTCTGAGCTGCAGGTTTTGTCTCTCTCCAACCAAAATCCACCGAGCCAGCAGCAAAAGAAGCAGCAAACTGCGCTTCACATTTGATCAATGTCGTCATGAATTTTGCTGTTTTGCTTCCACGACTATTAAAATCACACTTCATGCACAGCTAGCTCTCTCTCGATCTCTCTCTGTACTTCAAGAACAGTTTCCCGTCTCCAATCTCTGTTTTCTGTATTATTCATTCGCTTATTACCCACCAGTCTACCGTTGTTTACAGCGCTGTGGCTGCTGTCTTTTTCTTTTCTTTTTTTCACTTAAATGCCCTCAGACAAGAAAGCCTATTTTTTCTGTTATTCAAAACTGAAGAAATTTAAACTTTATATACAGAACATTGTAGAATATTTTTAAGGTTATCTGCTATAAAAAGCCAGACCAGGAAAATCTCCTTCATGTTTTTCTGTTTTATTCTCTGTTACTTTCACACAAAGGCATCTGCTGTGATGTTCACAATTCTGAAGAAGTCAGTACTGATAAATGATCAGAATTATAATATTTCTGACTGTCTGAGGCTAAGTTGAATCGAATCGGGACTTTGAAAACCGGAATCGAATGGATTATAGAAATCAGTGATGATACCCAGCCCTAGTGAGCAGCCTAGGCACGACAGAAGTGGATGTAGCTGTAATAGGAAAAGAACTATTGCTAACTTTTCTGTTAAGTTAAGGCCTGATCCTTCTGAAATTCATAGCCAGTGCTCTGACACGGTGTCGTCAATCTTTGAATGCTGAAAAAGCACAGTGTATCCAGAAAAACACATTATATTATATAAATTATTATAAAATTTGTGTGCGCCTAACTTTTGTGCCGGTACGCCTAACTTTTTAAAGTTAGGCGTACCGGTACGCCCATGGCAAAAAGTTAGTCTAGAGCCCTGAGTAGTGTATGATGATAGCAATAAATCAACAAAAGGATCAATGAGTGCATTTCTGGCTCTGGTCACACCCCTCATTCTATGATGTCATTCTAATGGTATCATGTTGTCCAGGTCATGGAGGATGCCATCAGACTGAACAATGCTGTGGACATCCATCAGGAGTATTTCAAGGATGAGGAGGAAGTGAAGGAAATTCAGGAGTCACCATCAGAATATAGCGTCAGCCACCATCAATGTCTTCAGGTATGGCTGACATGAGGGGTGTTTAGCATCATAGTCATTAATGTAAAGCATTCTGTCCTCCTCGTTTATGACATGCGGATGATGGATAACCTGAAGCTTCTTGTTTTTTGCCCAGAAAATTATGTACATATTGAGTTAATAAGCATCACTGTACCATGTCAACCAATCAAACAATTATATGGAAACATGGCATTTGGTTGTTTAGGAAGAGGGGGAAGTTTTAGGAGTGAGAGAGCGAGTAAGTGAAAGAAGGAGAGAGCAAGTTTTGAGATGTGAGAGGTGTGTGACGTTTAGCGTGTTTGGAGTCTATAGGTAGTTTGATGTCTTGTGTAGTTAGTGTGTAGTGTAGCTGTTGTTTTGTTTTGTGTGTCAGTTATACTAGTGAATGTCACAGTTGTCGCAAAAGAGCCACCAACGGAGGATTGCAGTGTAAACGCTGTCTCCAGGTGAAAAACAGGAGGAGTGATACACCTCCTGTTGTCAGGTGTGCAGTGTTTAGGCCTGTGGTGTTCTCCTCTGTCTTATAGTGGACAGAAACAGTTTTTTGGAGTGGCACAAATAATGTGTGTACCTTCTTATTTGATGCAGAAGACCTGATTGTTCTGTAAATAGTTTTAAATGCTTATGTAAAAAGCCTTTGCTGCATTTTTAGGTAAAAGATTGCGTGTAACTTTGTTGTTTGAAAAACTTGTGGATACATTTTTAAATTAAAAATTTCTATTTGCATTTGAAGTTATGAAGATATTTTGTTAAAAATGTTTGTGGTGTTACAGTAAAAACGTAACTTTTTTCTACTGGTCTGACATTACCTCAAACTCTGACAGGCGATAACTTCCAGTTCAGGTTAGACCCAATCTCTCTGATTGGTCAAAGCAAGAGTCTGCCTATCTGAAATTGCTCTATTGATCACTGTTGTTTTTTTCAATGGTAAAGGGTAGGGCCACCTCTAGTTTAAATTGCTTTATCGCTGGAGGAGGAGCCACAGCTCAGGGTTTGCTTCGTGAGTCAACGAGATTGTCATTTTTACCTACACTGGCCGATGTGTGAAGACGCACCTGACTCTCTTGGGGATTCTCGCTCCAATACAATCACCTCACAATGTGTTGGAGCATGTGTAGACTGACTAATTCAGATTTTGTCATGGTCCGGGTGAGTTCTGGATTTTTTCAGCGTGCCGGTGGTCTCAAACATTCTGTGCCAGGATGTCGATTAACCCTCGTTAGTGAAGGCTTCACAGTCGTAGAACCTCGTCATAGTTAAACTCTGTTTTAATTCTGTTTTTCCCTCTGCTCTCAGCAGCCCGCTGGATGCCAGCTCTTCACCTCCATATTCCTGACCTCAGTCCGACGCCGGTCTGCTCGCAGCTTCTTTGTTCCACGCGCCTGCCTCTCTGCCACAGATACAAACATCCATTCCCACCCTCATGCTCTCATATGCACTCACTCCACACTCAACCAACGTGGAGACAGACATAAAGAGACGTTGTACACACGATCACACTCCCCAAGCGTACTCTACAAACCGGGTCTAGGTGCCCCCGCCCCTGGAGGGGGGAACTGCACCCAGACCCAGGTGGTGTTTCCCTTTTCCCTGCGGTGGGGGGAGGCAGACCGCCCCGACTCCGCAGCAGCAGGAAGGCTCCACACTCCAGACCGCAGTCGGACGGCCAACTCCTCCTCCTAGTCCTAGCCCCCCTGCTCCAGCAGGTCGCAGAGAATGGGGGTGAGAGAAGACTCCAAACCTCCCTCCACCCGCTCATTGTAATGTTGATGCATGTGTGTTCTAAGGTGCATTTAAAACCCAGGAGGGCTTGGAGCTACCTGCCAGAGAGCAGCAGGTAAGCGCATGGTCCCTCCTGCTAGCCCTCAATGTCTACGTGTATTTAAAATTGAGAGGTGGGCAACGATGCCAGGGGTGGGGTGTACACCCTGATGGTACTTTGGACTCCGTGTATCGTGCCCACCCCCAAGATCCTATATGTATGTGTAATGAGAGTGTGAGTAATGTGAATGTCTAAGTTGTGGGATAAAATTGAGGCAGAGGCAGCCAGAAGGGGACAGAGGGGGGGGTAGCCTCCTCTGCACCCTGGTGACATACCCCTACTCCAAGGCCCTGCATGTGTGGGTGGTTGTGGTGGAGCGGGAAGAGGGAGGCAGCTGGAGATGGGGAGGGAAGGAAGGGAGGGGCAAGTGACCCCTCCCTGGGGCCAGCTCCCCCGCTGACCCCAGTAGGCACCCCCATACTCCGCGACCTGCCAGGGAAAGGGGGCCCAGGCCCATCCAGACCGGGCCCAGTGCAGCAGCGCCGCCCGGCCCCACAGAGCCCGGGACAGTCCACCCAACCCCACCACAGAGAAAACTGCACCCACCCCACCATCCACTCATCTTCCAGACTACATAAGACAATAAACACCCAGGCTGAGATCTTCCTCCACCTCTCCTGTATCTCCCCCTCCTGCAGAGGGAGCTCCTGAGGAGAGGAAAGCTCCTGCAAGATGTGACAATCTCCCCCACCAGTTGAAGAGCCCCCCAGGTGGCTCGATGCACCGGCGGCACCCTGCTCCAGGGCTGGGCCCCCATGCACCCACCCGCCCACAACCCCGGCAACACACCAACCAGGACCCAAGCCCCCGAGGCCCGGTCCGGGTCCCAGCCCAGAGACGGAGCGCCCCCAGAACCTCACGCCCATCCCGGACCCACCCAGGGGCAGCCAGGCTACCAGGTCAGTAACCCACGTCCGTCAGCACAGACCCCCCCCTAGCCCCGCTGCACGCAGCCGCGAGGAAACAGTCACCTGAGAGCCAACAGAGCCCCTAACCGGACATGACCGCTACCCCGGGTTGAGCCCCCCAAGGAAGATGCCTTCGGGGAACCCCCCGACGCCCTAAGCCTGTCCCTACCCCCACACCAATCACAACAGTGAAGGCGGGACCAAACTATGACCCCCCACCCCCACTAGGTGATGGAGCTGATCAAAGGAGCCCAGAGCAATTGATCTGATGTGGTGGCAGAGGCTGCATCAAGACTAATGTAATCTAATAGATAATTTCTATATTGGTTAGAATTAAGATTATTTTTATTTTTCCAGTTCATGAGGACTATGCTATGCATAGGGCAGTGAAAACCATATGGGCGATATTCTTTTCTGAAGTGACATTATCTAAGCTGCCCAACAAACACACTAAGGGGGAAGTTGGAATGTTACATTTCAGACACTTCGATAAGTCTTCACATATCTCGCGCCAAAACTTCTGAACTGGTGGACAGAACCAAAGAGCGTGGATATAATTGTCCGGTGAATTGGTTTGGCAGTGTGAGCAGTTGTTGGTAGACGTAAAGCCCATCTTGAACATCCGATGACCTGTATAGTGCACTCTATGTAATATTTTGTATTGAATTAATTGAAGACTGGGATTTCTAATTAGATGAAAGGTTTTTAAGCAAATCTGAGACCAGAAGTTTAGGTCTAAGTTAACTGATAAATCCGCTTCCCATTTTGCAATAGGAAGTGATATTGATTCATCTGTTTTAGAAAGCATTCTGTATATTTTGGATAGTAATTTGGGGGGTTTAAGAGTAAGAAATTGAACCACACTTGGTGGTGTTTGTAGTTCAACTTGACCCGGTTTAAATTTCTTTTTTACTATGGATTTAATTTGTTGATATTCTAAAAATCTTTTCTTGTTGATCCCATATTGTGTAACTAGTCCGTCAAATGAAATAAATTCTGTTCCTTCTAGTATATGTTCTAAATATTTGATTCCTTTATCACTCCAATCTGAAAAGTTTATCATATTATTGTTTTGTAATATGTCAGGGTTGTTCCAGATAGGTGTACGTTTGCATGGGATTAATGAAGACACCATCAATTTTAGAAACTCCCACCATGCTGTCAGAGAAGAGCTGATGTTGATGCTTTTAAAGCATTCATGTCGTTGGATGTTTGAGCTGATAAATGGTAGGTCTGAGATCTCTAGATTATTGCAGAGTGCTTGTTCTACATCTAGCCAAGGTTCATCTAAGAGGGTGTGTTTTAGCCATCCTGAGATAAACTGAAGCCTGTTGGCTAAGAAGTAGTGCTGAAAGTTAGGCAGTTCTAGTCCTCCTTTATCCTTGGTCTTTTGTAGTGTTTTTAAGCTTATACGTGGGGGTTTATTTTTCCAAAGGAATTTGGACATACATGAATCTAGAGATCTGAACCAATCTTGTGGCGGTTTAGTTGGGATCATTGAGAATAAATAATTTATTTTTGGTAAGACCATCATTTTTATAGCGGCAACCCTTCCCATGAGTGATATGGGTAGACATTTCCATCTAGCCAGATCATCTTCTACCTTCTTTAAAAGTGGGATATGGTTTAATTTAGTTAGATCTGCAAGCTTGGGAGAAACATTAATACCTAAATATTTTATATTTCCCGATTGCAGTGGTGTAGAAGAGGAATTATGGAAGGAGCAATTAATCGGTAGGACTGTAGATTTTGACCAGTTAATTGAGTAATCTGATATTCTTGCAAAAGAGTTTATCAATTCAATCACCCCAGAGATATTGGTTTGTGAATTTTGGAGAAAGAGTAACACATCATCCGCATAAAGGTTGATTTTATGTTCCACGTTCTTGCATTTTATGCCCTTAATTACTGAATTCTGTCTAATTGCTGCTGCTAGTGGTTCAATAAAAAATGCAAATAGTGAAGGGGAGAGTGGGCATCCCTGCCTGGTGCCCCTCAAGAGACAGAAGCTGGAGGATGTCTGGTCATTTGTTCTAACACAAGCTGTTGGGGAATTATATAATATTTTTAACCAGTTTATGAAAGAGGATCCAAAACCAAATTTGTGTAAAGTTGCAAATAGAAATTTCCAGTTAACTCTGTCAAATGCTTTTTCTGCGTCTAAAGAGAATATTGTAGTTTCTAGGTTTTTACTGTATGAGTAGTCTATCAAATTAAGTAATCTACGTGTATTTGTTGATGAGTGCCTACCTTTTATGAAACCAGTTTGGTCAGGATGAATTAAGAGGGGGGTTATTTTCTCCAGTCTCTTTGAGTGAGCAGTTCTTTCACCACCTTCATTGCTGTCAACAAAGACAACAGAGAGGCGATCCAAGGACCTCTGCACCGCAGATATATTCTACCACCCTGTGAGGTTTGTTTAAAGCAAACAAAGCAATACCATGAAACTGTTAACAGCAGGATGTCAGAGTCAATAGAGAGGACTCAAAAGAGCAACTTCAAATCAAACTATTTATGTAGTAGGTGTTTCTTTGCCAATGTCTTTCCCCTGCATTAGAAAGTAATAAGCCAGATGGAAGTACAACACACATCTATGCATTTCTATAAAAACTGACCTGCCCTGAACTTAAAATCTCTCTCTCTCTCTCTCTTTGTTTTTCCTTAAAGTGATGGCTGTCCATTCTTCCTGTAAAAGGTGTAAATATAAACCTGAATGAATGGGAGTAGAAACTGTGTGTGCGCATGAAGACATGCTTGTGTCGCTGAGATTGAACAGATTTATGTATGTTCACGTAGCCAAGTGATAATCATATATAATAATCACTGAATAGTAATAATGTTATTGAACAGGTTAAACATTTAGATATCACAAAAAGTTGCAAAAAAGCAAAAAAAAAAAAACAACACACACAGCTGTGAAGTCAGCTGCACATGAATAACATTAGTACAATGACAACTTTAATCAGAGTGAGTTCAGAAGATCCAAAAGTGGGACACTAAAAACAAGCTAGTGAAAGCAAAAAGTGACTTTGAAAAATTTATTTCATAGAATTAAAACACTGATAGGAAAAAAAACTAAACATGAGAAGAATGGCAATCCTGCAGCGACCAATCAAAGAAGACTGTAATGGCTGCATTGTAAAGAAGTGAGTGAAGAAAGCTGATTTTTTTTTAGTTTTTCTGAGATATGCAGAGTTTTAACGAACAATTTGAACACTATTATTCATTTACATTATTTGTTCTCAACAGAGATGGGCAGTAATGCGTTACAAGTAACGTGTTACTGTAATCCGATTACAGGCACTTGCCCTGGTGGCCATTCTTTCAGTGGGCATTTCTCAACAACAACTACAAACACTAGTGAAGTGAATGGGCATTTAATTAAATAATGAAACATTTAATTCAATAATTAATGGCATATTTAATTCATTCATTTTGTCACTCCTGGCCCTCCACACCTCACTGCCATGATTGTTTGTGTAGTTATTGGATTCTAAAACTACTAGAATAGAATAGAAAACACATAAGATGCAGTCTCTGTTTTTTCTTCACCTTATTAATTTGAACTGAACTGAAATAAATCCGTTCTTTTCTGTATGGTAATGACTAGGACCTGTCCCAGCTGTCTCTGGTGGATTCAGTATTGTCTCCAATGTTTCTGATAACTTCCAGTTTGGGAAGTTTCCCATGCAGGTGAGGAATGCAGTGACTGACAGACTACCCCTCCTTCATTTAGGACCCATGCCAAACACTGAGTAAAGACTTCCTTGCATTAAACCTGCATAGCTGTTTTCACATTTATAACAAATCACCTAAGTGACCGGCAGTGATCGTATAGTTAGTGCTCTGAGTTGTTGCCTAAACAAGCCCTCTTCAAATCGGAGTTACAGCAGAGAGAATATGGCACTGAAGCAATGATGACAGCTTTAATAACCTATTTTATCTGCAATTATTCTTGTATGAAATTCTCTTAAAGTAGCAACTGAATTTCAACCAACTCAGCTAGCTCTGCATATTTTATTTCCTCTGTTAAAATAAAATGTGGCGGAGCCCAGCTGTAATTGTACCTTGCATTAATATGGTGTATTATTGATGGTGACACAGCACTGCTTAGCATGTCGTCCTGAATCTCAGGTGTGCCAATGACCTGTGCAGTATATGAGGCACTAAAATCCTGGTGGATTTCTGGGATACGAACAGGACGGAGTCATGTGAGCTCTATCAATATTGCACCACTTACGTCTCAGACCTGTATGTATGTATTTATGCACTGAAATCGCGCTGTAATATCCAGTTAACTGTCCACATTTGTACTCTGTTTTTCCATTTATTATATTTTTTTCATTAATTTGTCTGAAAAAAGATCCACGTAGTAACCAAAGAGAGCCTAAATCAATGGTCTCTAATAGCAGCCAAATTATAAGAGCTTTCATTAGTGATGGTGAGATGAAGCCTTGTGATGAACTGAAGCTTTCCATCCAACTGGTCGACTCATGGTTCGAAGCATTGTGACGATTCATTGGCTCTACTGCGCCATCAAGTGGACGATTAAAGTCAGACAGGCTCAATGATTATAATGATGTGATGTGTAAACCTCTAAACTTAATAAATAAATTGTTTTCATGGTTATTTATCCCGAATATTGTCTCAGTATGTCTGATACAAAAGAGAAAGTGGAAACTATCAGGACAGAGTTTTGGTATGATTGTGTAACTGTGTAATCATGCTTATGTACATCTGGACAATGACACAAACTAGTGTGTGGTGCTTCACTTTTTAATAAACTAAAATCAGATTATAAGATCTGTGGTGTTGTTGATTTATATTATGGTACTTATCATTTGTGATATTTATTACACACAGATTCAGTGAACCCAATCCAAAGAGGAAGTCTGGAAGTCCGCCATTTTGAATGTAAAATGACATTTTGGCACAGTTTTAGTGTTTTCCAGGCATCGCTGGTTTACACATTCGCCTGCAAAGTGAGAGGTCACTGGTTAAATTCCATTTGGTTACTTCAGGAACTTTTTGGGGTTACTTCAGAAAGGGACATCTTCGTCAAAGCCATGTTTGTGGTGGAATTTTGATCATTTATCACTGGACATAAGATTTTCATCTCTAAAAATGTATTTTGTCCAGTCTGTCCCAAACTTCACACTTTTGATGACAGTCTGGCGACGACTACATGCCAATATCTGGTCACACATGGTGCCACAGTTCTCATATAACATTTTAATCAAGACTACCCCACTGTGATTGAAGTATTTCTTGCAAAACAATCATAACCAAACAAAACCTTTCCTGTTCTGTAAATGAACAGTAGGACAAAATGATTACTAGTCATTGCGGAAAGCACAATTAATGTTTTTGTTTACATCGTTGGAACGAGGAAAAATTCCCCCACCACAAAAACAGAAATACTCATGAAAGCAACCTGTAGTGCAAACACGAGGGCTGAATTTATTACTTCCTGCACTAGAAAGCTGCCGATGTTGCTGATATGGATAGATCACCAGTCTTCCTTGTCTTTATCTTATTATCTCCTGTTGAGATGTCGCAGCAGAAAATGCAGCCTGGCCTGTTGAAACATTGTTTTTTTTTAGTGTTTCAACTGAAAAAATAGAATGCCTTTGATCCAAATGGAATGCATCTTGTGAAAAAAGGTGACATCTTGTGACATCACAAGATGATGACATAGATCCTTTGTTATGTCATCATCTTGCTGAGAGAAAAACCCTTAAGTAGGAGCTTTGCTCTGTTAAACTTTAATGCTCAACGGACCTTGACCTGACAGCAAGCAAACCCTTTTTGGAGAGTTTTGAGAGAATTTTACTTAGCAATTCACCGACCAAGCTGACACATTTCACCATGTCAGCTCACCCATCCTTCAGCTCAAATGAGCTTGGATTAGTTAAAGGGAGCATTTTGGGAAAGCACTACAAGGTAGAGGCTTTCCTCGGAGAAGGGGGCTTTGGTATTGTAGCCAAATGTCGTGATACCATGACTAACCGAGCTGTGGCTATTAAAGTGAACAAGAGCCGCCCTGATATTCTGCAACAGGCGAAATTGGAAATTTTCATCCTGGAGCAGCTGCGAAGGTTGGATTCAGATGCCGCCAACATTGTTCAATGGAACGGCTTTTTTCACGACGGAGAGCGGGTTTGCCTGAAATTTGAACTCCTTGATCAATGCCTGAGGGACTACATATGGGACCGGAAAAACCACTGTCTCCCCATAAGCGAAGTCAGGCCAATTTTAGGTCAACTGACAAATGCTCTGTCCCACCTGGGTTCTGTGGGAATAGTGCACGCTGACCTCAAACCTGGAAACATCATGGTTGTAAACCGCCACGAGTCTCCCATCAAAGTCAAACTTATAGACTTTGGCCTCGCATGTCCTGCGTCTGCAGTGATACCTGGTGACCGTGTGGGGACGGTTGGTTATTGTGCACCTGAGGTTATGCTTGGCCTTCCTTACAATGAAGCAATTGACATGTGGTCTCTGGGGCTGGTAGCTGTGGAGCTTGCTACAGGGCTGCCACTCTACCCTGGAAATGAAGACTATGATGTTTTGAAATTCATCATAGAGACTCAGGGTCAGCCACCAGATCATGTTCTAGACTCTGGCGTCTACACTGAAGACTATTTCATTGAAGACAAAGACAAGCAACAGCGCTGGACATTTAAGACTGACCAACAATTTCAGTATGAGACAGGATATGAGTCCCTGGAGACAAGATGCATAAAACTGACGCGTCTGGATGACCTTGAACAAATAATAATGTTTAGACGAGGACCAGAAGCTGGCCAACGCTTATTTGTCAGCTTAATTAAACAGATGTTGGCCTTGGATGCACACCAGCGGATAACACCCTTGGAGGTTCTCCGGCATCCCTTTTTCAGCCCTAAGAGTTCCCTGTGCATTGACATGAGTGCTGAAAGATCACAAAACCCTGTGGTCTTTCAGCACCCTTCAAACTTGGAAAGCAAGAGATCACAGAAAATCAACTGCAGTTTTCAAAACTCGGTTGAATTTTCTCAGCAAGTATTCGTCCACACATCAGCCAGTCCATCATTCAGCTCAGATGAGCTTGAATTAGTTAAAGGGAGCATTTTGGGAAAGCACTACAAGGTAGAGGCTTTCCTCGGAGAAGGGGGCTTTGGTATTGTAGCCAAATGTCGCGACACAACAACCAACCAAGCTGTTGCCATTAAAGTCAACAAGAGCGACCCTGATATTCTGCAACAGGCACATGTGGAAATTTTCATCTTGGAGCAGCTGCGAAGGTTGGATCCAGATGCCGCCAACATTGTTCAATGGAACGGCTTTTTCCACGACGGACAGCGGGTTTGCCTGAAATTTGAACTCCTTGATCAATGCCTGTGGGACTACATAGGGGACCGGAATAAACAGGGTCTCCCCATAAGCGAAGTCAGGCCAATTTTAGGTCAAATCACAAATGCTCTGTCCCACCTGAGTTCTGTGGGAATGGTGCACGCTGACCTCAAACCTGGAAACATCATGGTTGTAAACCGCCATGAGTCTCCCATCAAAGTCAAACTTATAGACTTTGGCCTCGCATGTCCTGCGTCTGCAGTGATACCTGGTGACTTTGTGGGGACGGTTGGTTACTGTGCACCTGAGGTTATGCTTGGCCTTCCTTACAATGAAGCAAGTGACATGTGGTCTCTGGGGCTGGTGGCTGTGGAGCTTGCTACAGGGGTGCCACTCTACCCTTCGGAGAATGACTATGATTATCTGAAATTCATCATAGAGACTCAGGGTCAGCCACCAGATCATGTGCTAGACTCTGGCGTGTACACTGAAAACTATTTCATTGGAGACAAATACAAGCAACAGCGCTGGACATTTAAGACGGAAGAACAATATAAAGGCTCTGTTCCAGGGACAGGACATGAATCCCTGGAGACAAGATACATAATACTTACACGTCTGGATGACCTCGAACAGCTAATGATGTTTAGACGAGGACCAGAAGCTGGCCAACGCTTATTTGTCAGCCTAATTAAACAGATGTTGGCCTTGGATGCACACCAGCGGATAACACCCTCTCAGGTTCTCCGGCATCCCTTTTTCAGCCCTGGCCTCTCTAAAAGGTTCCCATGTATCAACATTGAAAGACCATACTGAATCAGTCTCCAGCATGGCATCTTCCACCCTGGACAAAAGTGATAAAAATACAAACTGGGGTTGGAAAATGACATTAACAGCAAATTACAATGCAAAAATTAATTAAGCTGCTTCAATAATGATCACTTTGGCTTCTTTTTTTTAAATTTTCACTCCCCCCACCCCAACCAGTCGTGGCAGAGGGCTGTCCCTTCCTGAGCCTGGCTCTGTTGAAGGTTTCTTCCTTTTTAAAGGGAGTTTTTCCTTCCCACTGTCGCTAAATGCTTGCTCATAGGGAAATCTTCTGATTGTTGGAGTGGCCAAAACTCTAGGGGAAGTAGCAATTCTTGTGAAAATTTAAAAAAAAAAAGCCTACCAATCTTCAAAGCGCAGCAGCGGACACCTTACCATCACATCAGTCCTTCAATCAGACCTAAAACACCACCTTTACAGAAATAAATTCCATACAAATTGGAAATAAATTGCGTAATAATTGTTGTTTTTGATTGTTTATAAATATATAGTGCTACCCTTCAGCCTCCTAGTAGACATACCTGTGTTATGAATGTGAAACTCCTCTGATTTTCAGAAAAGTTGACCTCTGACCTTGAAGTCAAGGTCATTGAGATTTAAGCTTCACAGAGATTTTCAGTAGATGCAACCATGGTATTGACTTGAAAATTCTACACTATCAAAGACTTAGGTGCCCACAGCACCTCGCCATATACAAAAGATTTTTCTATTCATTTATGTATTATTAGTTTATTTATTTCTTCATCCCGCTCTCTCTCTTTTTTTTAATTCACCTTTCTGTTGCGATGCTCTGGACATTTCTAAACCCCACAAGTTCAGCCTCAATTTTCAACCCAATTTTCCTATACTTTCACTTGAACACGTCCAGCCTTCACCTCTCACCGGTCCTCGTCCCCTCTTCTCACAGCTTCCTGTGTGGCCTCCCAAATCAAACACAGGCCCAAATCAGCCGTTTCTTCTTCTCTGTTCATTCTCTCTTCATCTTTTCAGTCTTTTCTTGGCGGTTAACTCCCAGCATGGCAAATATGAACTCAGACAGTCCAATGCAGTGCTTTCACACAGTCATGTCACTGGTACACTTTCCAGCTTGTAATTCAGAGCACATGTTCCATTAACATACATGCTGCTGGACCCTTCAGTGTTTTAGGTCAGTTGTACTGTCTTCTGCCTGCTGTTAATTCTTCAAATCTACGGTGTTGTTCTGTCTGTTTTCTGTCTTCATCAGGAGATTGACTGTCCTTTAAGCTTCTTCTCAGGATAAGGGCAGGATGAGAGTTGAAGCTGTAAAGTTTCAGCCAAAGCCTGGCCTGCTTGTCGTTCCAATTATGTTAATCTATCATTTTGCCGCTGTACTCATCTGAGGTTGAGCCAAGTCCATGGGCACCTGTATTAACACACTAAGACATTTATTTAATATCATTTTCATTACTATTTCTTAGCACTTTCATTCTCTAATTCCTCTGTTTTCCTTTTGAAACGTCTCTCACAAGCTCACAAGCTATATTCAGACTTCCTGCCAGACACACACACACACACACACACACACACACACACACTCTTCACTTTACTGGATTTTCATCCGTTTCTACAGCCTAATCAAGCTCTTATTTTATGTTCACACTCTATATACCCTCTGTAACTCTACTAATTCTAATATAAAAAGAATGCACCCTCAGCACAGAAAAACAGAAAAGTCAGTGATGTACTAATGTAGCAAAAATAGGAAACATTAGAACTGTAAATGTTTTCTTCCTTGTCTGCAGATTAACAGTCCACAGGTTGGGTGCTCGCACTCTGATTCGTTCCCTGGAGATGAAGGAGAGAGAGCTCAGAGGACAGCAAGATGGAGGAGTGAAGGAGAAGGTGGTGCAGCTCAGTGTCCAATCAGGAGTGAACAGTTCTTTTTTTTTTGTTTTTTTTTTTTTGGCCTGTCCCGTTTGGCTCTTTTGCCATCAGAATTGTTGTCTAAAGGCAAAGAAAGATGCCCAACGGATTTACTTTACCAAACTGACCATCCCAGCCTTGCCGTAATGGTCCATTTGATTCACCTTTTATTGTTTATTTTATTTTCACTTACTGAATACGGGACAGACTTGACTGGGGGAAAGAAGGGGAGAAAGAAAGAGGGAAAGAGAAACAGCTGAGAAGAGGGACGGGGGAGAAGGGCAAAAGACAAAAACCAACAGAACGGGCAGAGAAAAAAAAATGCATATATCAATCACCTGGATCACCTGCTGAGAAAGAAAAAAGAAAGCAAGCAGAAGAGAACAAGAGTAATAGAATAAACAACATCACAATGATATATGGGAATATGACAGTAAATACTAAATGTTAAACATTATTGTGCAGCACATAAGATCAACAGAACACAGTGTGCTTTGAGGTAGGAGCCAAAAAGGGTGTAGTTTGTGGGTGTGATCACCCGTGTGTACACCTGTGAGCATGGACGCGCTTGTTTTTTGTTTTTTAAAAGGTTCCTTCATGTAATAATCTGCTAGAGGGTGTGGGGGGGCCACAGCCCCATCCTCCAGGGCATGAAGCAGGTGTGGAGGAGATCAAAACTCCAGACATCCAGAGGCCCCCAGAACACAAGAGACCAAGGAAGACCAACAGAGGGGCAGCCGCGCCACTGTCCCGGAAAGAGCTGAGGAGAGTCCCAGATGAGGGCTCACTCAGCAGCCGCAGAGCAGAAGCCAGGGGGAGTTGCAGTGATGCGCCCGTGAGCTCCGCCGGCAGCCAGCTGCGCCTGAGTGACCGAGCCCCAGGCCGAGAGGCCGGGGGCACCCCACCTCCGAAGTGGCCCGAGCGAGCCCCAGGCTCCAGGCCCCGATAAGCGGCCGCCAAGGAGTGAGCCGGTGTGTACCTGGACGCCCATCCCCGGACACAAAGAACCACCAACGCACCGATGTCTGAGGGGGTCCGCCACTGGCAGGGGAAGTGGTGGTAGGGGGAGATAGGCCTCCAAACCTTGGAGGGCCTGAGATGTCCCCAGAGAGGTGGCGCCTGACACCTAACCTGACATATAGACACAGACATACAGCCAGCTTGCAACAGTTTTTGTGTTTTTGGACTCCGTTCACGCCTCACCCGGACCCCTCTCCTTTCCCATCTACGTCTCGCCTCCGCCTGCACAACTAAGACTGTTACTAATCACTGCCCATCACATTTTAATACCTGACCCCACTTGCATTCCACTTGCATTCCACTTGCATTCCTCCCTTCCCCTGCAGCATAGGGTTCACGCTCGGGATTTTACCCAGTGTCGGGTTCCTTAGCTGCTCCCCTTACAGCATGAGACTAATTCCCAGGACCTTTTTCACGGCACATAAAGCGTACGTCTAGTTCATGGTCATGTTTTTGTTGTGTGATTCTTTTAGTGATGTCTAGCTGTGCCATAGTGTGTATATAAGCTCATAACTTAACACAGAAACTTTAGCTTGTTTCATTGACCGAGTGTTTGATACTGTTCAAGAAGTTTTGTATGAATTAACTCATAGTGTACTTTCGTGGCCTGTGCCCACTAGTATTGCTTTAGTTAATAGTTCTTTCTTAGTGGTTGTTTCCCTTCCAGAGGATTTTTCTACTTCTTGCCCTTAGTTCATAGTTTTAGGTCATTTGCATTTTGTTGTTCACCCCACAGTTTGTGTCACTCTATTTGCAGTAATAAACAGTTGCGTAACATCCACACCTTGCAACTCTGAGTGTTGTCTGCACCTGAGTCCATTTACCTGTTTTTGGCCGCTCGGCAGTGACAGATTTTCCTTTTTTGAATCAAAAAAACACAAGTAAAATGAATTAAAGCCTTCCAATGCCAGTGCGGCATGCAGCCTCCAGCTCCCTCCGTCCTCACAGGCCTCTGTTGTTACAAAAGCACCGATTTAATTAAGAAAAACCTTTTTATTGTCGTTCAACACATTTTCACACATACACACAGCCCCCCAAAAGCAGTTGTCTTAATTTATTATTTTATTTATTATTTTTGGACATATGATTATTGATTAGTACCAAGTTCAGAAATATCATAATGTGATGATTTTCATAAAACGTTATAACTGTTATTAACTCTTACTACTTCCTTTATTATTTCCTCAGTTATAAACCAGGGTTATAAATCACTGGTTTGACATAAGGTACATAATATCTCTCCAGATGTGCTAACTCATGGTGTCCAAGGTTATCTGGGGAAGTAGCTGAAAACAAAGTGAATCTTAACTAAAAGAGACACACAAGCCCCTTCCATCATCAAGAGAAAAAGGCAAAACTTAGAAGCTAAACAAATGTCAAGAAGATTAGATGAAAGCAGATACACTCCTCTCCATGGAGCAGGAGTAAATCATCAAAACATATACAGCCACCACACAGCAAAGGCAGGCTAACACTGGAGTTCTGCTGTCTCTTCCTAACTGCATAGGACAAACAGCTGCACACAACAGCAGGAGAGGGAGCAAAAAAACTGGAGCAAAATCACAGTGTTTCATGCTAGGCCTGTACGCCACACACAAAATGACCAATGGGTCTAAAAACTACTGGTTATGGAATTGACCCGTCAGCGATGGTCAGTATACTCCTCTAATTCTCAACCCTGGTCCGATCTCTAGCTAATCAGCATCCTGACTGGTAATTGCTGTACTTCTTATGTCCTCAGAGATCCTAATGAGGTCAAACGTACTGTCACCAACCTGTCCACAGGCTGACTTAACACCACATCAGGGTCAGTATGTTCACTGCAGAATGTTTTGTGTTACAGGGAATCCGAACAGGAGTTGCCTGTCTGGAGTTTGAGTTTGAGGCCACCGTGGTGAGAGGTATTTCCGTTTTTAGGATTTAGAAAACAGTTCTCTGTTATGTGGCTTCAACTACATCATTATTACCGAACGTGTTTGATTCAGTTTGGTAAGCTCCAACAGTAGACTTATGAGTATCCCCACTGCTGCCTGCTGCCTTTCATTCTGGGAGTTTGGTTTTTGTGCTGGAGCTGTATGTAGGGTCATCCTGGGCACATCCAGTCTGGATCACTCCACTTCCTGCACCATGAAAACATTGAAAATGATGTGAGGAATCCTATTACTATTTAAACAAAGTAAAAGGTCTGATGACTGATTTTAGAAAATGTTTTGTATAGTCACTTTCACTTATTCTGGACAAAATCCCAGAGTATGGAAGAACAAGCATTAGAAACAGTTTGGGTTCAGCAGCATCATTCTGCTGGACAAACCACAGCTTTCGTATCCTACATGACGCTGTGTGGAGCTTCAATGTAGTGAAGCTCCACACAGGACAGGACTGCTCGCATTGGTCTGAGGACATCAAAGAGTCATCCATCATGTGGACCAAGTAGGAAGCAGTGATCGCAAATCTCTGATTAAAATTAAAAACATACTTCCCAAAAAGGGGATTTTGTTCATCTGGACATGGTGTTTTGAGTGGGAGAACTGTTTCATCACTCATCTAAGTGACTTTTTCAGTTACTTATTTTTTCAGAGGTTACTTGGATATCACAATGATGCCATAAAGTTTAACAAAATACTATACTGACTGAATAATTCTTAAAATCTTAGGTTTTTATTGCTTGCTCAAAATTCTGCTCCAGTCATATGTGTAAAGGTAAGGTTCAGGAGGTGCTTGGAAATTTGAGTGTCAGTTTGAACAGCAAGCTATATAATGACAACGGTGGTGTCTGAGTGTGTCTGTGTCTGAGAGAGAGAGACAGAGAGAAAAATATACTAGACTCACGAGTGTAAAAATTGGCAGCTGAAATACTTGAAATTCTGGCGAGCACTCCCGGAAGTTTTGGACGCCGGGTGATCATTCGAGCTGGAAGTGTTCCCACGCTGGAGACAGCCTCAACTGCCGCTCATAAGCCGTCACCAGCTGCAGCTGATTGTTTATTAGAGACACAGATTAGAGCACAGATATGGAAACTGTTTATTCACTGTCACAAACACTCGCACTGTGTGGGGAGAATCGAGAAGATCACCTTGGAAAGCCACAATGCTGAAGATTTGTATATATTTGTTGTCATCACTGTTAATAAATTCACTGCTTTGTCTCGGAAGAGTCTTGCGTTGGGGTCTGCTCCCTGAACCCACACCCTGACAGCGATACATGTTAACAAAGAATATGCTTCGATTCCCTGTAGTGAACAACAGTTGTAACTCTAAATTTGCTTTAACAAGTAGGTCTTTCTGTAAGGCTTAATTCTCCAAAGTGTGGATAAAAGAAAAAGTAGAAAAGATGAAAGTAATTCCTTGCTTGTATGTTTGCTTTTCAATCATGAACTGTGCTCCTTTCTGTGTGGTAGGAAATTTGTGACGGCAACTGGTCACGCTTCTCACACCTGACAAGCTTCCAGAAAGGTCAAAAGGTCAAAGGGAAAGTCCTGAGATCAAGGGTCACCATCAATCACACTCAGATTCTTGAGTGGCATAATGTACCCACCTGTTTAAATGTTTAAATGCATTGAAATGCTGCCATGTGACTGGCTACGCAGGTACTCGTGTTAACAAACAGTTGAACAGATGTACCCAATAAAGTGGCCAGTGAGTGTAGCTGGAGATCTGCAAATAAACTATGCCTACTACTACCCTCAGCAAGTGACATCAATATAGAATAAATAGCAGTAGGCAGGAGTCAGACAAAGTCAAATAAAAAACTCTGTTAAATGAGTAACGAATCCTCCTCCTGAAATGCCCTGTGACCTCTTAACCAGCTGGATTAAACACAGGTCAGAGGACATCAAAAGATCAAGAAGAATGATCTCAGTAAAGTGTCATTTCCCGTAACAGATATTTTGCTCTATTTTTCCACAACCCATGAAGTCCGTGTTGGTAGTAATAGCTGAGTAATGGCTCCCTCTGCCTCTGATAGGAAACAGGCAGACGGGAGGAGTGATGTGACCTCACTGCCGTCAATCACTGCAGGTTCAGTGGGTGGCAGGGAGACAGGTAGAGACAAGGGTGTCGTTAGAGTGAGTCACAGAGATGAAGGGAAACACACACACATAAACATACAATACCTCCATCATGACACACATTTAGACACAGACAGCTGAGCAGAAAGTGACTGCGATCATCTGTTTTAAGGCAGTCAGGTGAGGTGCAGGATTTACGGCTCAAGTATTTTTATTTATTTTTTCTGTTGGTTGGTCACTGTAAACATTTCCTCACATCAGCAACTGTATTTGATAAGTGTTACTTTTTGTATGAATTATATAACATCAAAGCCCGGTAGTCAGGATGAAAGCGGTTTCCTATCGGACGCTTTGTGACTGAAGACCCACAAGGGGGCGCAACAACATTAAGAAACACGACTGTGCTGTGAAGCGTTGCTTAAAAACCGAAAGTGGAAAGGCCGGTTTTGGGCTCCTTTGATTGATTGATTTGTTTAATCCCCCCCTCCCATTTTATTTAAGTACTTTAGGCCTTTGGCTATTAGCTGCGTGTTTTCATTTATGTGGTTATGTAGGTTTCCTTTTTGCAAATGTTGGAGGCGTATTTTGCTACAAAACTGTTACAATGGGAGTAGCTGACTCCCAATAAAAATAACGAACTAAATAAATAAATAAAAATAATAATAATCATATGTTGTTCAAAAGCAAAATGTGGCTTTTGTGTTTTTGAGATATTTCATTAATATTTATATATTTTACTATTATTCATTATTATTATTATTTATTTTCTGCTTAACATTTTAGGTAATTTTAGGCGCAAAAAATAATAATTTTTGGGCATCGTCACGACCTGCAAAATAGTGCAATTTTTATATTAACTGGGAAAAAATAAATAAATAACTGAGGGTTGAGGAGGAGGGAGCTCTGAGGTGGTGGGATCAGGAGGGAAAAAAGGAGGAGAAGGAGACCGAGGAAAGGCAGACCTCAGACCAGCCCGCCTTACCTCACTCCCCCTGTCCGCGAGCCCGGTGTTCACGGGCAGATCTGACCGCAGATCAGCGCACTCGGGCTCCCTACACACTACGAGTTACACCAACTGGGACTGAGACCAGAGGAAATCGTGTTCGTCGGTAGCCAAGGTACGCACGCCAAGACTCATCCACAGCAGACCGAGGCGAGGGAACGGACAAGAAGGGAGAGAATTCAAGGGGAAAGCTGGTAGGAACCACAGAGGAGTTCACTGCAAAAGAAAAAATCCCCACGCGTTTAGGGGCGAGAGGAGAGGGTGACTGGCTGGCCCCGCAGAAGGAGTAGTATTACGCGAAGCTAATTTCCAACATTTTCTATTCTTGGCAGCGAGAGTGTGCTCTCCGAGCCACATTTATAAAGAGAGCTAGCGGAATGTAATGCTAGCAGGCTAGCCGATGTTAGCTAGCTAATTAGCTTGTCAGGCATCCGAGAGTCGGACGTGTGATCTTTATTAAAATAGGACACTGTCGTCGTTTTTCTTTTTTCAGGGGGAAAAAAGAAAGAGAGGGACAACTGTACTTAATGTGCTTTGTGTTGGATTCTGCCATGGTTTTAAAGGGGTGTCTCGCATAGCTAAGGCTAAGTTAGACAATAAACAGTGCAAGCTTGTGTATATTGATGAAAATCCGTTCAATATTATCTGTCTGGGAAAAGCCAAATCCATTGTGAATATCGAGCCGTGGACAAACCAAAAGGAGAAGGCAAAGGTAACAAAAGAAAAGAAAAAGCCAAAGAGACTTTTGACTGGTGACTGTCTCCCGTCCAATGTTAATGTCGACCGACGTTGCATCTATTATGCTACCCGTTAGTCGGGGAATAATGGACCGGGAAAGGGACATTGATACAGCAGCCGGACCCCATGCAAACGCGGCCGGGGGTCCAGCCGTGGTCCGAGGGATGAAGAGAGGAGATCCGGAGCCCGACGCTCAGACTGCCGCTGCCCTCACTGACTTGTCCGGGGCGGAGTGCAAAAGACCAAGGATAGACGGGACCGGGAGTGTTGTCGGTGACATTGGCCAGGTATGAATGCAGTGTAAACACAAAAGATATGTTTCTCACATCTGTGTCTTTTTTGTTTCCATCTGTTACAAATGCTGCTCACTGAACTCAGTATCATCCGCCCTCCTTTTCCTTCTTCGCTGTTTTTTCTGTTTGCTTCTAAGCATCAGCTAGGAAGGATGATGTTTTTGACAGCCCCCCCTCCACGCGCGCATTTTCCCCTCTTGATAATCATGCATCGTTGCAACAGCAAATCCTTTAATTATAACAAGCGAAACGCAGGAAAAGTGTCTCAGTAGTAAACGCGTTGCTTGCTGTGATTATCGAGGCTTGCTGTTTGTTCCTCTTGGTGCTGCTCTTACCAAACCAGACAAAGGTAATATGATCCAGGCTCCATTGCTATGACAGTCCCAGACACCACGGCAAAGATCAGAGCCATTCATCATGCCTGCCTCACAGAAGGTAAACCAGTGCTTTGTCACATGTTGCGAGGGATTTTGTATTTTTATACTTATGTGGATGAAATTACTTTGAACTGTGCGGATAATTTGTCAGTGAGTCTTCAGAAATCCTGACACACACATGCAGGGCATTTAATGGCTCCGTGCCCCCCCATGATTGTCGCTAGGTGTTAAAAGAGAGAGGCAGACAAGGATTGGGGGAGGGGTCACCACAGAGAAAGACAAAGAACAGAGCCTTTTTTTTTTTTTGAGCTTGAAGGAGCGAAGGGTCTCTGGGGGCCCCTCCTTAACACGGGTCTTCCCTTGCTTTTATGACTCGACTGCTGAGACAGCAAAGCATCAGCGTCCATTCCTGCCTCCCCGGACCAACCTGTGTACGTTACAGTAAACTAGAGAACTGCCGAGGCGCAGGGTGCACCTCTCACTTGTTCTGCCTGGATCTCTTGCTATTTATTTCTCTCTTGCAAACACACAGCACGCATCATTCCTACACCTACACACACATGCTTTGAAGTGCCCCTGTAATGCAATAGTACAAGAGAAAAATTTCAGCTGACGTCTGGTGGGTTTTGTTTTTTTTTTTTTTTCTTTTTCAAAGACCAGGGAAACTGCTCTAACGGTAGTCGAAGGGCAGGCGGACACGACTTGAGGTCGTCTGCAGGTAATTGAATCCTGGGGAAACTGGTAAAATGCTTCAATGGGCTGTGCAGCTGACCCGCTGCAAAGACAGAAAGGTCCAAGTGTGATGCTGTGATGCTCAGTGAGCCTCACAGAGGATGGATGTTGATGATGGGAAAAGGTTATAGCCCGCTGGCAAAGATGATGTGACAATGAGCAGGGCGGCATGTGGTGGATTCTCGCTGCCCATCGGTTGTATTGATTGTTGGGGTCGGGGTGAGGTCGTGTAAATGAAATAAAAGGGAGGATGAGGCTACAGCAAGAGAAAGAGAGTGCGCCGAAGGTTGCACGTGGAGGATAAAGAGGGGAAAGCGAGGATCGTGGTTTAATTGGGCACAATGTGCGAGTGGATTAGAGGAGAGAGAGAGAGGTGTGACTGGGGACTGATAGATGGATAGATGTGGGGATTTTGGGGTGGGGGTGGGGAGGTGGGATAAAGGAGACTGATGGCAGAGTGAAAATCTGAGCGGTTAGTTTGCATCCATCAGGCGGCATGATAAAGTATGCGAGGGAAGTGATGGATGGCAGGCATGACACCATCAGTTGTGGGAGAGATAAGCATGAGGACAGGGCCTGAATGACGATAATCAGCTCAGTGACACTTTATACAAAGGATAAATAAATCGGAAAATGACATTGAGGGGATGTATCGAGTAGCTCTCGGGCGCTGCATGGCTGCTCGCGATGGAGATGATGACTCCAGTGGATGTTCCTTGAACTAAATGCACCCAGCAATTACTGTAGGGCTCCTGCAGTGAGCTCGAGCTGGTATACTTCTGACCTTCCAGGCTGACTGCAAATCAGGACTGTAATAATAAACGAGAGTGCAGCCTCCCCTCTTTTGTTGTTGCTGCTCTCCTCCCCCGCTCCACCTCATACAAACTGCACCCCTTCCCACCCCCACCCTTATCTGTCCTCTGATTTGTCCCCCTCCTGCCTCCCCCCAGGCATATTTCCAGATTGCTAATTGACTCCTGGTTCACAGGCTTTCAGCGTGCCACTGAGGCAAGCCCCCCCCGGATTCACTCTTTCCTCTGTGCCGCCCCATCTATCTCCCCCACTGCCATCTTTGATAATGTCTTCATTTCTCAGCCCGTCTCCCATCACTCAAATCGGTGGAATATCCATTTCTTTTTCCCAGCTGTGTTGTCTTATTTTCCTCTCTCCTTTTCCCCCCTTTCCCCTCCGCTTCATCTCCCCCTATGCGCTCTTTCTTTGTATGTTTGGTGCGCTCTGTTGGTCTTATTGATGCTTCCCCTTGAGGCAGCACTGTTGTCTGCGCTGAGGTAGTGGGAGTACAGTATCCAACTCTCCCTCTTTCCGCGTTTCTCGGAGAGCCGATTTGTCCTATCGTTGGCAGTAAAGAGGCTTTGTGTCGCGCTAACGAGATCAAAGCTCATTTAGGAGAGGGCATTAACCAGAGCGATCGCTTTAATGGGGCCAGGGTGGAGTTGGGGTGGGGGGTGTGGGCGGTATGTATGAACAGATCACTGAAAAAGATTATCACCGATAGCGCACGTTTTTTTTTTTATTCATAGTGTTCACCACAAGCAGCATCCATAGCACTGAGAATCATTACTTCTCGTGGAACAAGTGAAGTTAAAGTTTAGTCTGCTGAGCAGCTTCAGAACTTATTGTGCTGCAAACATGAGAGCTGATGGTTGCCTGAGAAAAGAGACGTTAAAGAATACCCCCGCAGCCCAGGCAAGAAAGTAAATTGCAACAAGAACTTTAAAGTCTCATGAACCTTGGATATCACAACAATATTACATGTACCCACCGTAATTGCACCTCCTTTTTTCCCCTTAGGCCCTCAAAGCCACAGGACAAAAACAATAAAAATGCATAAATATTTTAAAAATATGTAAAACTGAACATTTAACAATTTGTTTAAATAGTTTATATGCCCTTGTTTCATTTTAGTGCAGTGTAAAATTTTACTGCGTCTGTTATTTCTGCCGGCGGTAGTTTCTGTGCTTCTCTCTGCATGTGTGAGGAGTTTTGATTGGAGCTTACTGTAAGACCTGCGTTAGACTGCTGCGGGGGGTCTTTGTCAAACCTACAACGTAAACCATGTAAGTGGCTAACGTTGTTGCTCGCATTTATGCTTGTGTTGGTTCATTATGTGTTTAAAGTGTGGTTGTGGACTTTATTCCCTCCAGAGTCCCCGTGCTTGTTGTTTTTCTTTTTCTTTTTTTGTGCATCATAGGCAAAAATATTGGTCTTTGTGTATTTCCCTCATGTCCATTCCAATAGTTTTGGTGATCTTCTTTCCTTTGCTGACATTTGTGAGTCCATATATTATGATGTGTTATGATTATTATTCCTTATAGTGAGAGGATGATTGTCATTTTCTCGCTGAAAAATTCATCAACTGCAGCAAAAGACGAGTCGAAAATGCACACGATGAATCAATTGTGCTGAACAGGCCAATCACAATAATGGGCCAATCCAACCTATAGTGACATTTCTGGGCAGGTACGCTTCAGATTATGCTGTAGGTTATGGAGGGGTTTGTGGTTGTGACGTAGCTACAGCAAAATTTTCCAGCTGAGGCATTCCCCAGTGAGATGTGTAAAAGCTGATCAACCCCAAATCCTTTAGCTATTAAAATCAATTATAAGTGTTGCCAAGTTACATGTGTGTTGCATGTATCCAAAGGTCTGCCTGGGTCCATGTGATTGCATTGTTGTCATAATGTGGTAAACACGAGGCTCCATGTGCACATCTGCATGCCCTCAATTTTGTTGCATACACTCTGCAGGCACTACTAAGACACCCTCTGTGCATGCATCCCCAAAGTGTGTAATAACTATTCATCCCTGCGTGTTTGCACGTGAGCGTAATCCCTGGATTTAACACTGACTTCGTTTGACTGGCACAGCTAGACTTATTAGTGGTTAGTAAAAGTGATGAAAAAAGAAATGCAAAGACAGGGAAAAGTGTCAGTGAGGTAACAGGAAACCCTGTATGGAAGAAACAAAATGATTTGTTGGCAAGTAATAAGTGAAGAGAAGATTAATCTGCATTTTTGTTTGATCATGATTTATCAGTAGTTTTTTCTTTTTTTCCATCCTCCCCAATTGGGTTGATTAACTGCCTTTCTCCTCCATACATTATTGTAAACTGAAAGGGACAGAGGGTTTTTGTTTAGCTGCGATGCACATTTTTCAATTTTAAGACTATTAAAGCCTTAAAAGATGACTTGAGATAACAGTAACACTCAGATTCACTGATAATGAAAAAAATCATTAGTCACAAGCAGCCAGAAGTCAGCAGCTGCCATTATGCTAAGAAGAAATATCCCCAGAAGTGGAAAGTGTTAGGAGGACGGGGAGGTGTGGGACCAGTTGTGTGTTCGGCACATACTAATGTGCTAACATGTGTTGCAGAGGGTCACACAGTCCCAACCTGGTCTCGCATTATGTGCTGTGCAGCTGTTAATGATTGCTGTTAAACTTTGAGCCACAGCACAGTGGACTCACCCTTGACTTTTGAACCAGCAACGATAAGCTAAAATTCCCCATATGCAGTTGCTCAACTCCTCTTTTCTCCCTCCCTTCTTGTGTTCAGCTCAGCTCACTACGCAACAGCATTATTACCCAAGCATCGACAGCAGACAAAAGAAGGACGCCACTAGGGCTGGGCCATATTATACCGTTCACGGTAATACCGGTATAATGTTAGGCAACGATAGGAAAATGAAATATCGCGATAGAATGGGAGTAAAACGCGCATGCGCAGTGCCTTTGTTTTCATACGCACATGGCCGATTGTTGAGTGAAACAGATGAACCAGAATTGGTTTGTAAAAATGGTGCAACTTCAGTGATGTGGAACTGGTTTGGTGTTTGTCCGTCAGATACACAACAAAGCACATTTTTTTGCAGAACATGCAAGCGGCCATCGTTATTGTCATATTTGTCGGACTAAGATGCTCTTAAATCTGGGAGTAATCTGGGTCCTAAACTCCGTATGCTTCAGGTCAAACAACACTGCAGCATCACTTAGAGTTAAAAACTGTCTAAATTCTTTCATCTTTAATAAAACGATCAGCATTGCTGCTTTACCAGGTGTAACTATAAAGTTTAACTTCCAGGCATCCATGAAAACAAAAGTTATTACATTTAACGGAGTTAGAAGTTAGCAGGAAGCTAGCGGAAGTTAGCTCGCTAGTTTCGCTAGTTACCTAAGCATGATATTGCATGTTCTGACGGAGAGATTTCTGAAAAAAATCAAACGTACAGCTCTGCTATCACTTCCAACATAAATGAAGACAGGAAACTAAACAGCAGTGACGTTTGTAGGGTTACTGAAGTTGGGCTAGCTGGTATATAATGATGTGCTACGTGATCGCTAGCGACACAGCTATGTTAGCATAACATAAACAGTGAAGCTGGAGGACGAACACTAACACTTTTCCACTTATAAAAGTTAACGTGAAGGTTCTTCATGGTTAGAGACAAATGCAATCGCATGGCAGGATGCTGTAAACGGACCAAACTTCAGTCAGGAGAACAACTGAGATAATCCATCCACAATACGAGGTTAGTCATTAATATACTGCAACAACATGGGAATAGAGCAGCTGCCAGAGAATTCAACATTAATGAATCAATGGTACAGAAGTGGAGGAAGCAAGAAGAATGAGTTTAATAAAGTTTGATTTATCTGACTGCTTTGTTTCGCTTAATGTGCCTTATAATCCCGTGCACCTTATGGTGCGAAAAATGCGTACTGCACACTGCAGTTTAATGTTGCAAAGCACCTCTTTTTAACTTCAGTGGATATTATACATGGTTATGCTCAGGATATGTCAGCCCATTTCTACTGGAAATGCCTTTTGGTTAAACTTTCAGCAAGGAATTTGCATTTGCACTGTTACATTTTTATAAAGCTTTAATGTACATAAAAACCAGCTTCTTGTTTAAGTGAAAATAAATGGAAGGTTGTCTTTTTGCGCTAGTAATGTTGTGGAGTTGTATTTTGTCTCGCATCAATTATATCGTCGGTTATATCGTTATCGCAAATTTTCAAATATATATCGTGATAAATATTTTTGGCCAT
Organism: Aulonocara sp. 'chitande type north' Nkhata Bay; assembly: GCF_057382095.1. Lineage (NCBI taxonomy): Eukaryota > Metazoa > Chordata > Actinopteri > Cichliformes > Cichlidae > Aulonocara > Aulonocara sp. 'chitande type north' Nkhata Bay. The sequence continues at coordinate 12,592,871 of NC_141347.1, forward strand.
ATCGCCCTGCTCTAGACGCCACCATTCATAAAGAGATCAGAATAGGTTTGAGATCCCTTTGTCTCTCACTTGATTTCCTGGTTTCAGCTCCTTCACATGGCACTTTCATGCTAGCACTCCCTTTATAGTCATCATGCCACTGCTCCCCCACCCAGCATAGCTCCTCCCCAAGGCTGCCCCCAAACTGTCACATGTGCTCCCATCTCCTCCCACACATACAGCCAAATGTCAATTCAGTGCTTCCCTTACATGGGGGTCATCTGCGATGTGCTGCCACAATACCCATCACAGCTGTCTATGAATGATACCCTGGTTTGCTATGTGAGTTTTCCCAACTTCAGCTGAATGCACTGCAATATTTTTGTATTTCTTTGATTTTTATTTAGTTCTTTTAAAGCTTTTATTAATGAGGCCTTACAGCATAAAGCATGTCCACAGTGCACTAAGAGCTCTGCCTCGGCAGACTGAAACAATAATTAGATCTGACAGAGAAGAGTGAAGCAACCTGTGCAGGTTATTGGTGGAATTTATGAATTGCGTTTAACTTGGTGGCTTAGTCCAGTACCAGTTAATTTACAGTTTGACCTTTGAAGTTGTGCCACATTAACAGTTGGATCCTTTTGCTATTGTGTTGTGTTATTTACAACATTCATCAAATCTTTTTTAAATTCTCGGCTTTACTTTGTGATAAAGGCAACAAAGAGTTCACATCTGTTAAATCACTAACTGGACATTTGTCCAGTAAACACTTTTGGCACTTGCAATATTTAGATAGTTACACAACTGCCTTGTCTGTCCAAACTTGACACGTGACCTTTTCAAATAAATTGTAAATGCCTTTAGAAGGTTATTTTAAACACCACCATTTTGACCTAATAGATGTTTGATTGTAATCTCTACATTATTTGGAATGAATGGACAAACAGTTGTGAGATACAGGGGTGTAGGACCATTGAGCGGTAAAATTAAATCGCTTCATCCTTGAGTTCAAAGGTGACGCTTGTTCTAGATGTAGTGAAATTTCTTTCATGTGTTCTTGATACTGTGCAAAAGTCTTGGGCCATTTCTTTATATTTCACTTCCAAAGGGCCAGACTTTTTTGTAATTTAAAAAAAAAAAAAAAAAAGGTAGTCTTGAGTAGTTAGCATGGGTCTATACACTTACATGAAAAGTCCTGAGCCCCCCCTACTTATGGATTCCAAATCCAAAAAAAGAAAAGTTGAAGAGGAAAATGGAGAATTTAACAGTATGTGCACAGATTTGTTTGTTTTCACCACCAACGCTGCTGGCTTAGAATAGAATAGCTTACCGGTATACTCAAACTGTGGCTGGTCTTTAGCCAAAATTAAACTGAAACTGGCCTCTCTCGCTTAACTTTTGCTATTCTTAAAACTTTGAGGCTCCTAAATGTTTTGTTTGTTATCAAGGTAGCCCACTTTTGTGATTCATTTGCATAAAAACAGGATAATGAATCATACGTTCTCAGTCTGGTTTTGAAAGCTGACTCAAAGCTGGCCTGCAGAGCTTTAGAGCTGCTCTGTTTCAAAGGAGGCTTAAACATGCTAATTGAATTTTTCTTCCTCCACTTTTTAGTAGTTGCATTTTATGTTTCTTATTTAGACAGTTTTATAATTGAAACAAGGACTGGAATTCTTTATAGTATTGTAATGAGTACCAAATAATGATAAGATTTTTCTTTGGTCAAAAATGTGGTGGTAAAGTTTGCAGATGCTTTCTTAAACTTTAACCACCCAAATCTGACTGGTTTCTCCTTGAGTTTAAGTGAGCAGGTGTGATCTCGTTTACAAGATTAGGACAGGTTTATCGACAGATGGGCAAACAGATAATATAACTCAGTGAAATAACAATGTGGTCCAGCTATAGATGAGTGCTTTCTTGTGCAGGAACCTTCATGCGGAGACGTACGGGGACCTGCATAATTCCCAATTCCTAGGTCATCTGTTTTTATTAGCAAATCCACACAGTCGGTACAGAGGAAACAGTCATCAATAAATCCACCCAGTGAAGTGCCCTCGAGCTTTATATTTTATTAAAGTCGGAACCACCACCATCACCAAAAAAAAAAAAAAAATGTGTCCAGTTCACATCAGAGGTGTTGAAGACTCCTACTCTTTTAGAAAATACATCGCTTAAAAGAGAGAAACTCGGGTAGTTGTAGCGGTGCCATTGTGTGGGCACAGTTTGGTCTGTAAAGTGAAAAAGATGCTGTTGTGATAAATGAGCCTTCAGTTCTCGGGAAAGCTTGTGTTTCATCTTGTCTTTCTGCGCTTCCTCTCGGTCTTTGTCCTTATGTCCTCACATATTGACTACCTCCAATGCATTTGTCATTCTGAGCGTCGTCTCTCGGCTTTAATACACCCGTCTCGAGTCCACCATATCCATCACTTTGTGGCTCTTCTGCACTTTTCTCCATAGCTATAATACGGTACGCTGGTGTCTACGTTTCCTCCTCCACGGTTGGGTTTTGTTGACTTGATAGAGCTGGTGGTGGAGCTGATCAGATGTTAGCATAGCTGTGATTTGACATTTGTCAAATCACCCCTCCTAGATTATTTTGCCACACCTCAGACATAGGCATGCAGCAGCAGATATATCAAAAAAGTCTTTTTCATGATGATTTGGAGGGAGCAGGTGTGTTTTTTATTTTCCCCCCCCTAACATTTGGTGATATGAGACCACAAAGCCACCTCCTCGGGCTGTCCTGTTTGGGACCGCTGGAAGCCTGCAGCGGCCTGCCTAATTACCGTCTCCCCTCCTCCCTTAGTCTCCCTCCCCTCTCACCATCTGTTGACCTCATGTCATTTTGTCTTCCTTCACCACTGCTGCTCCACTTTTTTCCCTTGCTTCTACCCATTTGCTCCAGCAACTTCCCAACTTCTTTCCTTCTCCTCTTAAAATAGCAAGTCAGAGACAGAGACAGAGAGAAAATAAACAAGAGAGACGCCCTTTAGTTTTTACCCTCTGTCGAGTCAGTGTTTATGAGCGTGTGACTGGTTTTTCTGTGCTTTTGCTGATCCCTGCCAGCGCAGACTGAAGCCCTCCACAGTCAGCCGGCCGGCGCCTTCAAAGGCTCCTCCTCGCTCGCAAACTATATGGAATTAACTTAATGGAAAGTTACAGAAGTGAGGCATGAAAGCACAGCTCTGAACCTGCACGGGCTCAGACCGAGCGAAGCAGCACAGCTGCGTTCATTTTTATTTATTTTATAAAAAGCTGTCGGGAATAAACTTTTGTATACCTTTCAGCAGCCACGTGATGTAAAGCCATATGGCAAAGGCAGTGTGTGCTTGTGTGTGCCTGGGTTTGTGTGGGGGTAGGTAAACGAGTCTGTAAAAACTTGGTATCAAATTCAACCCCTCGAGCTCCTTCCCCCACCCTGCTTTAAGAAAATATAAATCACATGGCATTCTTCACTTATGACTCATTGTCTCCATTTTGCGAATACTTTACTGCTTTATTTCTCTCCCCTTTCTTGGCTTTGGCTCTCTTATTACCCACATTCCTCTTTCTCCTGTGTGTCTGTCCTTATTTTCATCTGGTTCTTTTCTTCTTCTTCTGCTTCTTTCTTTCCTCCCCATCCGTCTCTTCCAGTCCCTCCTCTCTTGCAGACAGATTGATTCCAGATGTTGCTAAACTTCCTCCCCCTCTTCTCCCCTCCTTCTGTTCTTCTACGTAAACTCCTTCTCCTCCTCTTTCTCTTTCTCTCTCGCTTTTTTTTTCTTCCCAAAGTAGAACCAGCAGCGACTCTGCAATTTGATGGTCACGGGTAATTTTGGTTTGGATTTCAGTGGCATTCCAGTTGTCCTCCTTGGTAGTGCAGTGCCTACACCCTTACTTTGACTGGGAGTGTGATGAGAATGCACATTTACGTCATTAATCACCAGTAGTTGGGTGTAATTTTTTTTTCTCATATGGCTAAATTACCACCATTTAAAGAATAAATAAGTAGTGCAGCTCCAGTTTTAAACCGCATCGTCACTTCAGGCCTTTTTTGAAACACACTGCAGTGTGGTGGGTTGTTTTTTTCTTTTCTTTATTTAATTCAAAAAAGGAAAGAGTTTTGTCATTCCCACCGACATCGCCTGGGGCTTTGTGGACTTTAAATTCTGCTCTGAACGGGCCTCCTTTACTGCATTTCCATATGCGCTGCATCGAGCACCAGCAGCTCGCCACGCGGTCAGTATGTCGTTCGATGTAAGCCTGCCCATTCCCACTGTAAGCGCGGCGCACCAAGGAGAGTGATCCCCCTGGGGACAAGGCAGGAGGGGGAAATTGGTTCCAGATGAAACAGGAAGTGGGGAGAGGAGACAAAGAAAGGGCTGTTTCAAGCAAGGGGGGGACGGGCCCCGAGTCTGGACAGACCCGCCCAGAGTTAAGAGTTTACAGCTCATGCATCAAAAGAAAAAAAGAAAAGGTTTCTTATTTCCATTCTTTACATCTGGTCCATATTTTTTATTTTTTTTTTAAACCAAAACATCATACTCACTTTTCCCCATTTGGCTTCCCTCTATCCCCCTCTCTGTCTAGACACTACTTCTTTCCATTTCTTCATTCTCTCGTGTATCATCATCATCATCCCATCTGTGTTTTGGTCTTAGCCTTCATATCTCTAACCTCTTCAGATTAAAAGCTGTTTGTCTTTCTGTTGTCTTTCTGCTGCGGTCCTACCGGCCCCTTCTTCCTCACGCAGGCTTGCCCTCGATTGGCCGAATGAACGTTTGAAGCGATGGAGCGATTCCCGCGGCAGGCAGCATCGGGGTCAGGGCCGGGAGGTTAACTCTGTTGACACTCTTCAGAAGCCAAATCTGCCCCTTCTCATTGCTGTGGCATTACGGGGCCCACCCTCGAAGTGCTGGCCGAACTGAGGGGCGCGTTCATGCCAAAGTGTAGGGGGTTGATGACCAGCACATGGATTTGGAATATTTTGCTGATTAAATGTAATGAAAACATCAGCAGTTCTAAAAAAGATTTCAAACTCACCCCCACCCTCTAACATGTACACATACACATCTTTCTTTCTTTTCCCCCCTCGGAGGCCTTTCCCCTTATCCTCCTCCCTTCCCGCTTTCTCCCTCTAGTGAGACTCATGCCTCAGCTCCTTATCGAGAGCAGAGGCATGAGTCTCGCTAGGCGGTCATGTTTTCTCTTCGAGGCATGCCAGCAGGCTAGACCGTACCGGAGTGATCTCTCTCACTGCTGTCAAAATATCATCGTTTAGTTAACTTTCCCCATTGTTCCAGTCCTCCCCCATCTCCCGCCTCCTTTTTGTCTTTTCATTTTTGCCCCCTCCTCTTCACCGAGCTCTGTAGCAAACAATGGCTCTTCTTGCCGGGGCAAAATGACACAGAGGGGGGAAAATAATAGTCACAGAGAAAATGGAGCGAAAGAGACAGAAATAATCTAATTAAAAGTAATTACAGAGCAATTAACCACAACACTGGTTTCTGAACAGGGGCGATGAGGGATGGGCTCGGTGGATTTTGATTGGTTGGTGGGACTGGATAGAAAAGTTTGCGAAGCTGCAGTGATGGTTCATCAGTCACGGCATCCACAAGACTGTTAACTGTTAACTTCATTCACTCATCAGTTGTTTTCCCACGCAAGAACGTCGTCTTTGCTCGTTTGAACTTTAGTCCCCTGCTAGTGTTCGGGTGTCATTTAAGGTCTCAAAATGCTTGAAGTACTTTGACTTGTGCTTTTAGATTACAGAAAAGGGTTGTGACAGTATAAATCCTCCTGCTTTCACAAGTTGGGTTGAGATTTTTTTGTCATCTAAAACGCACAAGTTTCTTTGGAGCGCCATTGCTGCATCCACTCACTTCTCAAAAGCACAGCCACTTACGCTGCTCTCATCCCTCCTGTTGTCTCTTGCAGAACAATGAGCCTTTAAATCCCGGTTTCCATGGATACCAACCTCACAGTCAGGTAAGAGACGAGTGACTGCTCGCAAATCTCTGTTACAATAAATTGCCAAAAAAATAAAATAAAAAAATGAATGAAATACAAAACCTTGACTTACTCAACAGTACGCCTGCTTTCAGTCGTCTGATGGTAAAAAGCTGGAAGTGAGTTTGTCAAGTCCACTTGAATCAAACACTGTTTGTTCATGGGATAAAGAAAACATTTTGGTATTCTTCAAATGGGACCTGTTATGTTTATGTTGACCTCCATATTCTTGTTCACTGCTAAAATAGTTTTGTTTACAGTTTAATCCCTGATCGTCGGTGCAGCTCCTTTAAAACAAGCTGATCTCCATTTTAAACCAGCCTTATTCTGATTGGCTGCACCTCACAGGCACAAGGTTGGACACGACTGTGCGCCTTTGGTGTCCCTATGAGCGATAGCCGCTCTCACTGACGTCACACAGAGCAAGAGTTGAAAACACTGTCTGAGTAGGATGACGCCTGATCTTACTTTTAAACTTCTTTTATCAATTTATACTATACGTGGCATATGATAAGGATAGATGGACTGGCTCAGCCCCCTTTTAAATCGAAAGTTACACTTGTGATAGTCCACTTTCATGTCATTCTTCTTGCACAGAAAAAACTAGCAGTGTTGTCCTCACCATCCTCACATATGTAGCAGGATTCAGTCTGTTTTTACGACCACATTATTATCTAGACGGTAATGAAAGCCTTGCCTCACCTTTGGTAGCTCATCTCTCTTCGAGGAATCGATGGAAGAGAAACCAGTGATGACTGAGCTTCTCTTTCAAAGACTTGATTCTTAGCATAATTTCTCTCCACTTTCTATCACCTTCTTCGCCTTGCACGCTCTGTATGCGGAGCTTTTCTCACAACGCCGTTCACATCCCCTTCGCACTTCTCTCTCTGTCTTTATGCCTCTCTCTCATATTCTCTGTTTCGTTCTCATTCTGAATGTCTCACCAGCATATTGCTCTCAGTAATTAGTGACTTATGTGTGCAGCGGCAGGGTTGCTGACTATTTTCTTATCTACCTCCAAGCAGCAGAGCGCATTGAGCAGCTCAAACCAGCTCAGTGCCCATGTGTGTGCATGCACACGTGCCGTGTGTGTGTGTGTGTGTGTGTGTGTGTGTGTGCGCTTTTTGTCTGATTGCAAGCGTTTGTGCATCTGAGGGCTGTGTTTTGGGACGTGCAGCTCTCTGGCAGTGCCACAGGAGGGAAGTGTTGGCCTGTGAGCTTTCTCGCCCCCCCAGCCTCCCTCCTCGCATCACAATATGGAGATTCTCACAGACCTCATCCTCTCATTTAGTCTCCTCTCCCTCCTCTGCTCCCTGCACTCCACTCCTGCTCTACCCCTGGTAACATCTCTCGTGGGAGTGCAGCTCTCGGAGAACGCGAGGGGAGACACCAAAAGAATTTCAGGCTTTTGTGCTTCAAATCAAATTTATTACAATTTCTGGGTGGATGTCAACCTGACTATTAAAAACAAATGTTGTGCAAGAGATTAAAGGCGAGACAGGAAGACGAGAAATAAAGCAGGGAAGTGGCACAGAGCTAAAACTGAAATGGAAGCAAGTTATTTAAGATGGCTTGCCCGCAGGGGCACACAATCAGTTTCTTAGTTAGAGCAAGCTTGTATTCCAGTCTCGGCTCTCCTCTGCCCGAGTCCATCTGTTTGTAAGACAAACACCTGGGCAGAGAGATCACTTCTGATCTGCAGCGTGTGTGAACTCTCGCCCGGTGTTAAATTCAGAGCCACGGCATACCTCTGCATTTGTTTTATAAATGATTTAAAAAGTCGTCCCTGCTAATGTATTCTGCCCTTGAGCACACACATTAGGAGTCTCCAGCACACTGCTGGTTATCATGCAAATGGAGTTAGCCAAGCCTAGCTTTGCAAGATTGGCTTGTTCACCGCTGCAGTGCATTTGTCTCCGTAATGCGTCTGTCTTATGTTATTTATGCACATTTGAACTGCCCGCAGGTCTGTTTAACTGGGGACGCCGCTGCCATACGTCTCCTGTTCTCTAAGGGGGGTCAGTCCTCTGGGGCCGCGGTTTCCTGATGTTTAGAGTTGATGATCAGAGTTAAAGACACACATACAAACAAGACAGAACCAGCACACCTAAGCGTTTCTTTGGCATTTAGCAGCAGATGTAATAACCTGCACACAGGAGGTGCAGTTGTTGTGAACATGTCCTGCAGAGTAGTTGAGCAGGGCTGCTGATCATCTGTAGATACCGTGTTTGGAGAACAGGCCTTTGTTTGGACGAGCTGGTGAGCGCTGGATGGATATAGCCCTTTGTTTGAATTCATGTGTGTCTGTTTTCCAGCCAAGGTGCAGCAGCATGGATATGATCAGAGCGCATCTGCGTGTGTACGTTCGGTGCATGTGTTTGTGTGTGACTGCATGTGTTTATCGCAGTGTTTCAGCCTGTGTACTTAATCCCAGGATCATCCCCTATTCATCCTCTCATCCTCCTCACTTACAGCCCTAATCCTGTCATCCCTCGCTCTTTTTTTCCCCCCCCCCTCCACCCAACGTTTTTATCCATTTATCTCCCAATCCTGTTATCTCTCGCTCACATCCATTGCCCCCTTCAGTCCCTGTCCCCCTCTACTTCATCCCAGCTCCTTTTCCGTCTCACCCCCTCTCTCTGCCATCACCACCACCACCTCCGTCCATTCACTTTATCTTTCCTTCCCAACATCCCTCCATCCCTCTGGACCCAGTTCTAGCCAGACTCAGCAGATGTCTGAATGCTTGGCATCAGGGCTTTTTTTTTTTTCTTTTTTTTTCCCCCTGCAGAGTTCAGTCCCTCCCATATGAAAATGCAGCGCAAGGAACTGCACTCTCATGCCTGCAAATTAAACGCCTCCTAACAATACAGTGTTGGAAAGTGACGGAACTGAGCCAAGAAGAAAAAGGTGCAATGCAGCGTAATGTTCAGGTTGAGGTTTAGGTAGTGGAATCGGGGCTGGCGCTTGCTCAGTTTTGTGAGACTTCCATCTGTGTGAGGAAGACAGCTGCAGCAGAGAGATGGTGATCTAGGAGCCTACCCACGCAGCTAGCTACCTAGCTGTCTACCGGCTGGCCTACCTACCACTGCTTTTTTGGAGCTGACAGGCTGCCACGCAATAAATAAATCATCAAAAAAAAGCTGCAATGCAGTGGGGGTCGCATTCGTGTTCTGTACTCTCAGGCAGCCAGTGCGTGGATAGAAGGCAGCATCTTCTTCCTTTCCCGTTTCTTGTCTCTCTCCGGGGGCTTTAGGAGACGGCAACAACATCAGCTTTCTGACTCCATCCAGACACAGGGTTAGATTGCTATATGGAAGGATGGATGCTTTGATGGATAGGAGGGATTGAGACTGAAAGGGAGGGAAAGTTTTAAAAAGAGGGGCGGGAACAAGAGGAAGCAAAGGGGGGGAGAAGAGCAGGAGGACGTGTAAGGCGAGTGTGTGAATGACAGACGCAGAGCAAAGAGAGAAGAAGGGAAGAGACTCGGGTTGGCAAGAGGAGAGAGACGGAAAGGCCCGAGGGGGATCAGAGCAGCAGGGCCGGAGAGACGAGCAAAAGCGAGGCAGAGAGTGACAGGCTGACGAGGCTCGCGTGCTGGAGAAGTAGAAGAAGCAACACCGGCAGGAGGAGGAAGAGGGAGTGAACGAGGGAGAATTTGAATGTGTGAGGCAGACGTGGACTGAAGCCATCGTCAGCTCATGGTCCTGGAGCACAGACACGGGAGAGGAGGAATAGGAGGAGAACGAGAGACACAGACGGAAAAGGAGAGGAGAAGGAACGGGAAAGTGGAAAGCTGGTCAGCAGTTGTTCCTTTAGATCAGACAATGATGGGGCTGTACTACCAAGCTATGCTACCGGTGAGTTCGCATCTCAAGCAAGAGCTTCTTTCTCTCAAGTGGCTTTTTAGTATCGCGAGGGCCAAACTAGCAAAACAAGATACAATGTAAATGATTTTTGTTGTTGTTATTTATTTATTTTAATTTGGCGTGATGAAGCAGTAATTGCTTTGCTGTTCATGGTGTGGCCTGCTCTGGTTAGCTGTGTCTTGGCCCAGGTAAGGCCTTTTTCAGATAGTTGGCAGAGCATCAGGCCGACAGCAGGGCTTGTCCCTGCAGCTCTGCTCATTTCACTTTTTTTTAACTCTTTGCACCCATCTGTGATTGTTTTGATAGAAACGAAATAATTTTTTTTTCTTTCCATTAACCATACAGCATTTTGTCCTGGTGACACTGAAGTGCCGACGATACACAGGAGCAAAGCGTGTGCTTGCAGGGTATCAGCACACTTGCATTAATAGTTACTTAACACCACAGATTATAATGTTTATACAGTTGATGTGTTGTGCGCAAGGCTGCTCTTAACATATGGTGGGCGTGTCTGTGCTACTTTAGCTCAAAGACAGCCTCAGGATGAGAGCTGTTCTCTGGCTCTGTTCTAGCATGTCCTGCTCTCTGGTCTTGGGTTCCTTTGGGCCTCAAGGCGGGTGTCGGGAATTGGGGGAGATGTCTGTGAGGCACACGCGTGCAGACGCGAAGTAGCAACTGCTGCTTGGATTGCCTGTGCTGACATGTATGTACATTGGGCACTGCGAGCCTTCTCCATGCTGACTGCACACAGTGTCAGATTATATTCCATATGGATGTGTGTCTGTGTGTGCGTCGTGTCGTGTCATGTCACTTGCAGAGGGGTGGAGGCTGAGATTTTCTTCAAGCTGTCCATGCGGTTTAAACTTCATCTTTGGATTGAGGAAGACAGGTGCTGAAGCACAGTTGTTACTTTATACACACACACACACACACACACACACACACACACTCTGCAGTTCCTGGAGTACTTTACTAGCACCCCCTCCTTTTCTAATGGCAAAACTCAACTCTATGCATTTTAACCCTTCATAGGTCCACAGCATAATCTGTGTATTCTTAATAGCTACAGTAACAGTAGCTACTACAGAGTTAATACTGTCAACTTCATAGAGTAGGACGACATTTGTAGTGTGGGAAAAAGCAGCATGTCTTTTGTTTTTAATCACAGAGGAAGTCGTTTTGCATTATGAGAATAACATGGAGATGTTAAGAATGAGGTCAACTTGTTTGAGGTGACTTTAGTTTGAAAATGTCAACTTTTTATTTTGACATTTCTTCTTTCTGTTGTTTCAAAATCATCATCATCATCAACTTTATCAACTAAAAATGAAAAAAAAAACTTTAGTAATTTTTTTTCCAGTTCAACTTCAGTCTGCAAATGTCAAATTAAATTTTTGACATTTCGCAAAATTCAAAATAAAGATAAACTCCTTCCTAAACTTCCTTCCCTTGCTTTTCCCTGACCTTTTCTCAGTTAATATGTCATTTGTACTCGTGTAAAATTCAGTACTGACGTTGTAGTTTTTCCAAATTTATTCAGTGACTGCAAAGTTGTGCTAACCTATACATTTTTCTTTAAAAGCTCTTAAAAAAACCATTACAGTAAAGACGCTACTACTAACCCTGCTGCTGTTCACACCAAGGCAGTGCGAGAGCCAACCTTTTATGGTCATTGAGGCTGAATGTAAATACAGACCTCTGCTGTGTTACTGTGCACATATGATGACACAGTGACTGCATATAAGACTCCCAAAAACCAGTGAAGGTTCTTCTCCCTCCAGACCTCCAAAACGTCATGATCAACTCTCATTTTCCCACATGAGCCGTCTCTTTCTCCCCCCCGTGTTTCTGCTGTTTTTTTCTTTCCCCCCCTCCTCTGTTAATCTTTGCTTTGCAAGCTTGCGCAGCTGTGAGGCAAACACGTTATTCGTCTTTTAAAGAGAGTATTGCCAAATGGAGACTTGAGGTAATGACTTGAAGGGTGTGAGAGCAGGGGGGGGCCGTGCCTTAGTCCCATGTGGGAATGCACTTTGAAGGTGACACATCACCAGTCACACCGGCTTCTGCAAAATTTATGGCAATGCTCTCTATTTTTGGTGACACGTCTCTATAGCATACTGTGGATAAACATCAGCTAGTGACCGCAGTGCAGTTGATGAAATACTAAAGGTTTGCCATAGCAAGACTTAGCTTCAGTTAGAATTTGTCACTGACTGGATCTGACTAGCTTGATGGTGCATTTGGTGGAAAATACGCTTCATTTCTCGGATTCTGTTTTGCCAGCGGGGCACCTTATCTGGTGATGGTGGTTCGAGCCACGAGAGTCAACTGATCAGCGTGTGGATTAGACTTTGTTCAGTCTGTTCGTTCCCTACACGCTGGGCAGCTAACGCGAGCTAGCCAGCAGGTATCTGCAGATATGAGGCTGATGTCAACAAACACAAACAGCAGGAGCAGATGAATTAGGCAGCAGACTTTGTTCTTACTGTGTCAAAACTAGACTGGTCTATAGTTGTTCGAGCCTGCATTTGAAAACTGTGCAAAATGATGAAAAGCTTCCAAGCTCTCCAGCTGTTTTGCTCATGTAGGCCCAAAAATATGTTTATGTCTTAGTTTATTGAGCATGCAGGGAAAAAGATCAAACTTGAATCAAAATTTAAATTTGGTGATGATTTGTTTGCAGCTGTATTGCCCGGCCGTGCGTCGTGTTAGTCGAGGCATTTAATTGGCAGCCCGTTTTTGCATTGCACACTGGACACGATCATGTGACTGTGCAGGCTCTGTCACAGCAGCACATGGTCCCCCAACTTGGCTGCTTATGTGCCAGTCCTAAAACGTCTTCTGTTTGCAAGAGAGTACTCAGTTAGTGCCATGCAGCGACAGATCTTCAGGGAAATTGGAGGGGATTCACACCCAAGTCTTTAATCCTCTGGGTTCTGTGTGCATGTTTGTCTGTGGGAGACAGCTGCCTGTGTGTGTGCTGAGAGTATTACAGTACAACAGCAGACAGTTTATTCTAGGTAGTTGCATGCTTAGCTTTATTCATTATTGTTATCCTTTTTGATTATGGGTGTTTCTTTGTGCTTTGCAAGTCTCAAAATAGAAACTTCCAGAGAAAACTAATTTCCCAATTTTACAGAGGGACACACATCGTGCATGTTACCAAAATAAACACTGAGCCAGAGTCCTCCATATTGGTGGTCTAATGCACTGTGTGAAACTGCTCCACCTGAGGGTTAACTGTTCTCCCACCGCCTGTAAAAGCCACCGTGATGCTGTCCGACACTAATGCTGCTGCTCTAAATGCCATTGCCCGAGGCCTGTGCGATGCGGGTTGAGGTGTGAAAGCACTCCGCATGTTACCTCACAGCAAATACGTGCACACAGAACAAGAAGCCGAAATGTATGCGGTACTGTATCTCCTAGGTTACCTTCCCCTGCATGATAAACAGCAGTGTAACACTGGGTGTCTGCACACACACCATACCCTAGCTTACACTGCAGCAGGAAGTCAGTGCTGCTGGGCTTTTACATTTCATCATCTTCTGCAAAAGGTATGGCAGCAGGGAACGAATGGTCCATCTTGTAGCATTTTTCAGTGTTGGCAATCTAAGATTTATCCAAGAGTAGATTAAGATTTTCGATTTCTGAACTTATGTGATTTTTAGATTTTTATTGGTCCTTTTAATGTTTGCAAATTGTCAGTGATCGAGGTTTAACAGATGATTTTACTGCTGAATGCTCTGTAAATCGGTTGAAATGAACGAGTCGGGAGGCTTTAATTTTTTAAGTGTTAAGTGCAGCGATGAGCTGAGTGCCATAATGACATAAAAGTCAGCATACTTCTTAGAAATATTGTTATTATGATTTGGAAATTGGTGAAATGCATAATGCAGCAGATCACATGTCAGGCTGCAAATGGGCAGATTAAGTGTTTGGACTGAATTATCATGCAGTAGAAAGATTGCAGACAGTGTGCAGCGAATTTGGACACATTAACCTGAAATTGGCATCCAAGTTCCTCACTGAAATATATCAGTGTTGTTCTCCATTTTTGGCTTCTTTCTTAAGGGTCCACACAGTAAATCATCTGCTTTCATCTCATCCTGTTCTTCCATCCTTTGTCTTTTCCCAACAGTGGCATATTTTCCACTGACCTGCTGCTTCAACCGATTTGATACGGAAAGGTCATTCTTCACGATCCGCATTTTTGGTCTGGCACAGATTTTTAGGCTGGACGCCCGCCCTGATGCAACCCTCCCAATTTATCTGAGCTTGGGACCAACGCTGGCTCGAGGCCTCCATGGGTTTCACTGGAATATCTCAATGAGGGATTTAATGAAATTTTATGGTTTATATTTTAATTTAAACTGCTCTTGAAATTGCTCATAATATTAAATATTTTTGGAAAAATATTATTAAATCATTATAAAATCATATTATAGCCTCAGTCGCTGCTGTGGGACTTTAACATAGCTTTCATCATTAATTATTCTGCAGTTCTGTTGATGCTTTGTTAAAAAAAAAAAAATGAAATCCCTGTTATAATTTCATCCGAGCCAAAAGTTGGTTTGCAAATGTATTTTTTTCTGATCAATAGTTTAAACCCTTTAATATCAACTCACTGTCATTATTGACAATTAAAACATCAAATCCAGTCATCTAAATAAATGGAACCTAATAACCCGTTATTACTATTATTGAGGAGTAATTGATTGTCACGATAATTATTGTGATTCATTTTTCGACCTTCATATAATTGACCAAATACTCAGACGGTGATGGTTTTACTTCAGCACAGCGATGGTGCTCCAGCTGCTCTTTATCAACTGTCATAAAAACACTGACAGTCTTGCACGTGATGCATTATTGTATGCGCAGGCCAACTTACTGCACAACACACTGCCGATATTGACTGTTGCAGTTTTTCTAAAGGAAAACAATTTTGGTTGGTTATTTTTAGGACACATCGCCCAAAGTGAGTGCGAGTGTTTGAGAGAAGTCTGTGTGATTATGGTAATGATACTGATGATGATGTTGATCAGAGCTGTCAAAAACCGACAGGCTGCATGTCACAGATCTCAGCGGAGCTGCGGAGCCGCTGACACTGACAGACAGCGTGGGGTTAGTCTGTAGTTCATACAGCGGGTTAGGTATTTGGTTTATGTTAATTTTTTATTTTAAACGAGTGGAAATCGACACCACCTCAGCTTGGATATCTCCCTGATCCCCAACCGTCATCATTACTCAGTTAATTAGCTTAGTTTTTCCCAACTTGACAACTCTTTGGAGTTTGTTATTTTTTCCTCCTTAGCAACAACTAGCCATCGAGCATGGGGTCACTCTCTGCACCTCTCTGTTAGTCATCTCTGTGCAGTTTTTGGAAGAGAAAAGCAAAAAGGCACATGTGCAATGTTGTTCTAGTAGTTTGTTACCAAAATGGAGGCAGTGCAATTTGTGATATTAATAAAAGACTTTTTTTTAGGCTGTGTCTAATTTTAAAACAGTTGTAAAAATAGCAAAGCTGCGTGTGGTCATTTTTGTCAGACGACGTTGTGGTTATAAAACCAGAGTCCTTAAGAGAAAATGCCTTTTAATTAAATATAAAGTTGTGTGTCCTGCTTTCATCGTCTTCAGCAGCACCCCACCCACTGCTCTCCCACTCAAGAGCTCCAACCAAAGCATTAAATATTCGCCGTTGATCACTCCGGAAGCTCCTGACAGCCTTAACAGGAGTCGGTGGTTAAGGCTAACCTACGAGCTGCTTCTGATTACAGTTATAGCTGCAGCATATGGAACGGGAGCTTCGACTTAAGGTTCTGTGTTGAGGCACTTTTGTTGCCAGATATCTATCTATGTGTCCTCTGGATGTGAGCCAGTGCACTATGGATGTACCTCTAAATGACAACTGGCGCACATTCAAGAGAGAGAGGCAGCGTCTGCATAGAGGCAGCTGTATAAGGAGATGGGGCTGTGGCCTGTTTGATGGACATATCAGTGCAGTTGGGGCTTTGAGTGACTGGAGAGGAGAGAGAGCCAGTGGGTTTGAAAGAAGGCGAAAAAATATGGCCCTCTTGCTTTCATCAAGCGTGGCAGGCAAGAATGGAGGGAGGGAAGAGAGGGAAGGGTGGGTGGACGGGGGAGATAAACACAGGCACACTGACTTCAGCTGAAGGGAAAGGAAAAATAGATGGACTGCAGTTGGAGAAGAATCTGTGAGTAGTATTTCTGCCTCCAGCCAGACAACTTAGTAGATAGTTGCAATAGACAAATTGTCATGAATTTTTCAGCATCATCACAATTTGGGTGTTGACTCTGTGGCTGGTGTCAACACCTAAGGTGACCCCCCCCCGCCAGAATCCTCTGTGTGTATGTAAAAACACAGTCTCAGGTCTCTCAAGTAAATCGCCCACTGTGTGTTTTGGGATGAATATGTCGTGGTTTCTTATTTGCGATATCAGGTTTTAATTTTGTGAGCTTTTCAGCTGATACTTGAAGCTACTCTGTTTTCACCTTTGCTCAGATTGCTTTTCATGACACTTTAATAAGAAGCATATCCTGTTTAATCTTATCTTACAGCGTCAAAATTCTTCCTTTGGAAAGTTTTTCTTGAAACCAGACGTAACTCTAATGCAGTGTCTCATTATTTCCTATAATTCCTCTCTCCCCGCTAAGTCCCCCTTTCATTTTTCCACGGTTTTCTTTTTCCTTTCCCCCCTCTCTCCTTTTTTCAGTATGTGACGCTGCCATGTAGGGCAGCACTGCTCCTTAGTCAGCGGGTCGGGAATGCCTGTGTCACCCTAACACTGTAGTCTTATCCAGTCTGATCTGGATCCAGTGACAGCTTTATTCCTTGTCCTGTTTATTAGTTCATTTATTTATCCAATAATTCATTTAAAAAAACTGTATCTTTCAATTTGGTATCTGAGTCCACAAACATGGTCATAAGCACTCTGTTTGTTTTGTTAAGCCTCAGCAGCAGGATGATGAATGGTACAATACTTCAAGATGCTTTTTTTCGTATAACTAATTATGCTACAAGCAGGCGGCGGCATTAGAAGAGGTCATCTGGTCCATTGTTTGGTTGATATGCTCTCATCAGACCAAATTAATATTGGTCTGCCATTACTGTGGATTTATGCTTCAGCCGGAAATCTACGCCGTAGCTACTGCTGGAAATAGTCAGTGTGGCTGTGTTTTGTGAGAACAGATGATCAAAAAGTCAAGTGTAAACTTTTGCACATCACAGCTCAGCAAACAACAAAACCTATCATGCAAAAGCACTCAGCTAACCTGTCAGTGTTGTTCTACCAATGTTTGTGTGAAAGGCTCAAGGCTTTCAGTGTAAACGCACCAGGATTGGTTTATTTGAATGTTTGGACTCTCGCATGCAGCCACAGCTTCACCGAGCCCCGCTGTCTGTTAGTAGCAGCAGGTCCACAGCAGCCCAAACTGGATGTGAAGCTTGGTTTCTCAACAACGTGGAAAAATAGTTAGGGATTCCCTTTAAAATAACAATAGCTTTTATGAGTATTTATAGTAATGTAGACTAAAAAGAATTACTCCCCCTCTCACAAAAGCAGTTCATTGGTTGCCGAGTAGGTGTGACTGTCTTTGGCTGACTACGGCAGCTTGAGTTGTTAGCATTGCATAAATGCACGTAGTCCAGTTTTTTCAGGCCCGATCTAATTCCCCTTTCCTCTTTGCTATGTTGTCACTCTTTCCTTTCTCCACTCAGTCTTCCTCCTTTCTGCACTATGAGTGTGTTTTTGTGACTCAGCCATGGGTCGGGATATGCCTGAAGAACACACCCTTTGGTGGCTTAACACAGGCTACTGCACGTTTATGAGCTCACATGCCCTAACAAGAACGCTTAAGCTTTGATTTAACATAGCCAGGCTAAGGCCCAGCTAATGAATTTTAATGGCGCGTTATCTCTTTTTGAACAGGTTTTTGATGGGCCGTCTTTATCACAAGGTGACAAAGACCGTAGTTGGATGCAAAACACACAGTTTTCTTTTTTCCTTTTCCCCTAACATGCATTTCCTGCAGTCAGAACAGTAGTGGACGAGTTCCCCAGATTTTTCCAGCCTGTTTGTGGATTACGCAGTCTCCTCTGATTCCTCCACTATCAGCTGGGCTCAGACTCCAGGAAGCTGCTTGTGTTGCAGATGGGCCTTTTAGCCTCGGTTGACTGTTTACAGCCACTGCGGCTGTGACTGCAGAAGAACAGTAAGCAGTCGGGCTATAGGATTAGAGAAAGGGAAAGAGCCCATTTGCTTTGCGGCATCTTAGTTACTCTGCCTAATTAAAAAGGCTGTCTGGAGACAGAGTGTCTCTAGGCGTCACCCAGCCCAGATACAGCCCATGGCAGAGACCAGACCAGTGGTTAATGGTGTTGGATGCGGTGTGTCATCCTGCCTAGCTTGGTAGAAAAAAAGCAGCCCTGACCCCAAACTTGATGGCCTTTTTTTTTTTTTTTTTTTTTTTTTTTTAAATAAATCCATCTTTTCTTTCAGCCTACCTACTCATTCTGCTTCTCCCCGTCCATCCTCTACCTTTCTTTTACTCTGGCTTTGCTGTAAATGCCCTTGAGTGTGTGAAATGATTGAAGCAAGCAATAGTGCAGAGTCACCACACACCCAAACACACACAACATAAAGATATATATGTGTGTGTGTTTGTGAGCGTGCTGGAGCAGCAGCAGCAGCTTTAAAGAATCTGTAGGTGATCCTGCTGCTGATACAGAGCCATAGGCAGTGAAGCTCCCGCATCTAATCTGAAGTACAGCTTATCTTCCCAAGTAGTCACACAATGCAGCAGTGTATGTAAATATGTCACAGTTTACATGCCGCTGTTAGTATTTATCTACCGACTTGTCGATCCATCCTAGAAGCATCTTTGTATCTCAAACCTTGTATCAAATTTCGCAACTTAATAATAGATGATCCCCTCCTTATCGGGGTCGCTATTTCAGCTGGCACAGGGCGAGAGGCAGGTCACCAGTCTATTGGGGAGACAACCATTCGCACTCACATTCATACTTAGATTAATCTAACCCCAGTAATAATGACTTGGGACTGTGGAAGGAAGCAGGGCTACCCACAGTCCACATAGAAAGGCTGCAGCTAGATGTTGGGAGTCAAACACAGGACGTTGTTGCTGTGAGGCAGCAGTGCTAACCACTGCGCTACCATACTGCCCTAATAATAGATCTGTTTGCTGTAAATATTTCATGGTCGGCTGACTGAAAACACATGCCTGTCAGAGATATGGAGGTAAAGCGAGGCAGGGAATGAAGCAGTGACTGCGTGGTAAAGGAGAGAGAGAGAGAGGAAGAGAGAGTGAAATTTGATAGGCAGGATTTTAACCCCCTCATTCTCTCTCCGTCAGGGAGCTGCAGTCGCTGTAAAAAGCTCACTGAGAATATATGTTAAGCTGTCTCTGTCTCCCCCTCCCCCTCCTTCCCCCGCTCCCGCAGGGCTCTCAGGATTCGACAGGAGGACAGGAGGGTTTGGTGGCCCCACCCTTTACAGCATTCCCACCTCCACCCCCTCCTCAAAACGGTCTACCAGGAACAGAGTTTGGCCCTGGGGCCATGTTTGGTGCTGGAGGCCAAGGTGCAGCAGAGGTAGGGGCTGGTGCAAATGGAGCCCCCACCTCCACCAACAACAACAGCAGCAATGTAAGCACCACGATTTCATTTCCCTTTGTTTTTTTATTTATATATATATATATATACTTGATACCTTGTAGAGGTGGGCGGACGGATTCAAATATGAATAGTTTGTATAGCAAAAACTGGTATTGGTATCAGATCGATTGATACTATCCTCTAAGTTCAGTGTGTAGTCCACTGAACTGTATTACAACATTTGTGGAAATGAAACCGTGTACCTTAAATATCCATGGAAAATGTCTGAACCTATTTTTTCTATGTTGTCTATTTTTTAATACCCTAAAGCACATTTAAACAACAGACGTTGACCCAGAGTGCTTTAGAGACGGGCACATTTATACTTCACGTCTCCAAAAAAAACCCAGTTTCAAAATACATGAATACATGAAAAGCTGAGAGGTGTGTTTTGTTGACTAATTATTATAGAAAATTAAAAACACAGTGATTTAGTGA
Organism: Aulonocara sp. 'chitande type north' Nkhata Bay; assembly: GCF_057382095.1. NCBI lineage: Eukaryota > Metazoa > Chordata > Actinopteri > Cichliformes > Cichlidae > Aulonocara > Aulonocara sp. 'chitande type north' Nkhata Bay. The sequence goes on from NC_141347.1 coordinate 12,612,839, forward strand.
TCATTAAAATGTGTTCAGAATTTACAAGTTGATAATGATTCATCTCATAAACCACGACACGCTGTGCTGCCACAATAATATTAACTCTCTCAAATCTGAGGTAACAGTGGGTGCCTGCTCAGTTTTTGGCATTCCTCAGCAGACTTCATTACCAACACCTGACGGTTAGTTGACTTTCCTCTAACAGCAGTAAAATAATCGTCAGGTGATTTTAGTTTTAATAGCAAGGAGCTACGGATCTAAATTCCCATGTTGTGTTTATATTAGCTTAGCTTGAATGTCAACAGCCAAATCTAATAAAATAAAAACATCTCACTGCATTTGCTAAAAGTCAATATGATCACATTGCCTCCCTAAAGATACTGGCATGAAATGAGCATTCATCTCATCTTCATCTGATCAAACTGAGACATTTCTGTTTTAATCTTTTTCGCTTTATATTAGGGCTGCTCAATTAATCGAATTTTAATCACGATTACGATCTGGGCTTTCAACGATCATTAAAAATGACTGAGCCGATTATTAGCCCCTCCCTCATTCTTTACTCTCGCGCTGCTCCATGTGGCAAATCAAGCGCACTGCTCTGCATTTCGAACACGCGTCACAACAATTAAGAGGACCCGAGGGAAGCTCGGAAAGCTAAGCAGAAGTTATTTGGACAGGAGAGTGACTGCCGTTGGTTGAAAAGAGAGGTAAAAAAAAAAAAAACTTAAGTGGTGTGGAAACATTATGGCTTCGCGGAGTCAGACGTGGATCAAGTAGACACAGTGTGTAAACTTTGCTATGGTGTCGTAGCTGCACCACAGAGCAACACTGCAAAGTTCACATTTTTCATTTATTTCTTATATTGCAAACATTTGCACTGTTATCAGTATTTGCACACTATTTTATATTATTTTTTAAAGTCATTATTCAATACATTGTTATTGTTAAACCTTTAAAGCCGGTCAGAGCAGCACGCTCGTTTTGTGTAACTATTTTTAAATCCCTGTAGAACCTGAACGCTAAGCTAGCACAATAAATTTTTTTCCATATGAAACCAGAGGAGTTGTACTTACTTCTTATGCCATCAGCTTGTCCTCGGTCACGGTTTCCTTCCACATATAGCTTTGCAAAAATTGCATAAAAAGAGCTTGCAGGAACAAAAACATAATATTCCAGAAACACTTTGCCGATCCGATCAGCTGTTCTTAACACTTCCCACATTGAAAAAGACATCAACGTGAACTATCGCAAGTGACGTCATTTTTGCGGAAAATGTAGTTTACTTGTAGGCCTTAGAATTGCACTGCTGGAAATAGTTTATTTTGATGCACATGCACATTCTTTGCAAATTTGCATCATAGGATTGTTTTTTTGTTTTTCCTGCAGTATATAAAAATTGCTGTATCTCCAAAAATAAAACTATGAAGACACTCAAAATAAATTTCCTGTTGTTGTAAACTATTTTTTGCAACTTTTTTGTATTTAAAGTTTTGAGGGATAAACCTCTTAAATTTCTCCAAGTAGAAATATATGTAAAAACAAAAACGATTTTCAATTTTTTTGTAGTTTATTGCACTTTTTTGCAATTAATGTAGTTACTATGGACTTAATGCATACACATTATTAAAATATGGGCTATAACAGTTGTATTGATGTATAGCAACTTGAAATGCTCCCACAAATGGCACTACAGCATGTAAAAAAATAATATAAGCTCTGGCGGACGAAATAAATATCGTCAAATAATCGTGATCTCAATTTCAGTGAAAATAATCGCGATTATCATTTTTGCCATAATCGAGCAGCCCTACTTTATATGCAGATGCAAAAAACTGTGCTTTTACTTGGAGTCTAAACTTTTAGACTGCAGGATATGTGAATTTGGGTGACTCCTTTCTACAAACTTTTAATTACGAACAAACCTGAACGCATCCTGTGTAGACAGGCATAAGAGCGAGGCTGCCGGCAAAACTGTGTGGACGCACCTCTTCTCATTTCTCAGCTTGTTTCATTGTTGATTCCTAGTCCCTCCCATCTGGGTTACTAGCTGAGGCTAAAAAACCCCAAACGCTTGATCAAAACGAGAAACCGCCAGTCAAGTTGGACTCACGATCCCCACAGGCTTTTACTTTGAAGGATTTTGCGTGTATCTTATCAGAAAACAGGCATAAAATGCAACGGGCGCTCTTTATTTTCACTATAGTTGACTTGTCCATGTTATTTTAAGAAACTTTGATCAGTTATTTTGTTTCTTCTTATTATTTTTTTTAGAAGTAGGAGGAGCTTTTCACACTGATCACATCAGTGCCTCTGAGCATAGCCGCTGCCTCTTTGAGGAACACGCTTTCTTATGATGATGTCTGGCATTTTGACCCCTCAGTTAAATTTAACTTTAAATACATAATGTTAAGTACACCTATTGATATGATGATCAAATAACAGCGGTCTAACATGTCGCTACTGAGCTAATGAGTAGATTTTAATCTAAATATAAGAATGTATTAAGACTCACATTGAATCTTTATTTCATTATTCAAATTCATGTCTTCTTTTTTGTTTACCAATGTGTTAAAAACATAAAAAATTGAGTATTATATAAATAAAAAAAGCTCAAGTCACCGTGCAGCTCACACCTGGATAGGAGGGCAGTATTTTCTGGTTACCACAGCTTGACCAGATACGTAGTGTCATATCTTTATTTTATTTTTGTAACTTTTGAGTTCTTTGACTTGCTGTACTGAAGAGGAAAGGAGAGAGGAGTTGAGGCAACAGGCATTTAAATAAAATAAAAATAAATTGCTTGTCTTTTTTTCCATTTCGGTTTATTCTCCATTGTTTCTTCTTCTCCTGCTATCTATACAGCGCTATAACTTGACTCCATCTGTCTCACTCTCCTCTTCTTCCCACAAACAGGTAAAGACAGAGGAGACGTCTCAGGGTGAGGCGGGTGTACAGTGCGGCGCAGGAGGCACAGGAGCGGGAGGCTCAGCAGGAGACTCAACAGAGGCCAAAGGGACCCCCAAACGCCTCCATGTTTCAAACATCCCCTTCCGCTTCCGGGACCCAGACCTCAGGCAGATGTTTGGGGTAAGAACTGTTGGAGCCTCATTTTTAAGGTGGGGATCAATAAATCAGTCTAGACAGCCTGCGTCCTCCATATAAGGGGCTGCCTCAGAGCGAATGACAAAAGAGTGAAACGCTCATAAAGAAAGGAGACTGATGGGTGTTCTCTTATCTGTGTCATCATGTTTGTATGAGTGTCAAAGTAGGAGGAAAGAAATGGAGCAGAGTTCAACGCAAAGAAATGCAAATGTTGTCTTTTGTGTAACAGTGACCCCTAGTGTAAAGTAGCTTTAATTCAAATAGCTTTACATGGCCCTTAATGACTTTTATTAATTAAGCACAGAATCGTGAGATCCCTTATTGATATAAGATTGTTGGCTAATATTTCTTTCCTCAAATTTCTTCGCAGCAATTTGGGAAGATCCTGGATGTTGAGATTATTTTCAATGAGAGGGGTTCAAAGGTAAGTGTGCATCAAGCATCTGATACTCAATGCTGTGACTGCTGAAAGATTTCCTGTGTAACTGTGACTATTTGTCATGTGGTATTAGCAGTCCGCGTGAGAAATCGCTGTTCCAGAACTAAAGTCATCTGTTTAACAGTGTCAGAATGAGTCCCGCAGATTGTCCTCTACCGGTCGGCAATCCCTTCTGACATGCCCCTCACTCACCATCAACCTCTCTAACCTCTGCTGCGTACCACAGGGTTTTGGCTTTGTGACATTTGAGAACAGCGCAGACGCAGAGAAAGCCAGGGAAAAGCTCCACGGCACACTGGTGGAAGGTCGTAAGATTGAGGTAATTTTGCTCTCTCCCTTTCTCTTCCTTCTTTTCTTGTCTCCTCTCTCTACTCCCACCATAATTCTGCTTGATCACTGACGTGCTAGCTAGCTCCCATCCTCCCTTTAGTGATATGCTCTGATGCAGCCCAGTGGTATCCCACACCGGTCCTCTGCAATATGTTTCTTGTTTTTAAAACCCAAAAGACTTGATTTATTATTTTGATGTTTTGTTTTTGTGGTGGGAATGATTAGGGGTGCAAGAACACTACACTAAGGCATGCTGGGTACTTTTCCTCTGAAGTGTTTCCCCCCCTGCCCTCTGTATATTAACCTGTTGTCTTTTTACCTGCCCCCCTCAACCGATGCACAACTTGCAGCCACGCTAACGTTACAACTTCTCGTGCAACAATTGGAATGAGATTTGTGCATTTTGCACCGGAGGGCACAAGTGGAACGCAGTGAAAGGACGATGCATGGCAGATTGCTGTCAGATGCTCTTATTTTTCTCCCCCAGCATAGAGAAATCCTTCTGTATTCCCCTCTCCCGGTGCTGTAGCTAAGTGGTTGTGACAGCTTTTGGCTCCTGATGCAACAGCAGCATGCTGGGAATCACAGCAACACTGACGCATGCTCACTTTATGGAAGTCTGGGTTCTTTCTGATGAAATGTACACTTGATTTTATTTATTTTCTGGTTTTTGTGGTTTGAGGTTGTGTGTTTTTTGTGTGACATATTCTTTCCCATGTTTTACCTGAAGCATGTTCTTAGTTTTTGAATTGAGTTTTTCTTTTTTTTCCTTCCCTCTTTATTTTAATTGGGGTTTCAATCAGCCAGTTATCCATATTGGATCACTTGACTTGTGCCATCGTAAGCCAGGATTTGTGCATGGGCTTACTGTGGTGATTTCCTTGTGACGAGTATGTATGTGTGTGTCTGTCTGTGTGTGGGTGTGTGCAAGGCAGTTCCTGCATGATGGATGAGGCTGGAACCTTTTTAGTTATGTACTCTCAGTTCTGCTGCAGTGTGGTGGAGAATGAGAAACATCCACCTGCATCCACTGGTACAACATTATATTCCCCTCCGCCACCTCCACCTTCAGTCAGTCAGCAAGCTGAATGGATACTGATGGAGCCAGTTTACCATGCATCAGTTTTTCCTTTTGTATATCAACAACCTGTGCCATTCCTGGCATCGCTTTAACCTGATTCTGTGACTCTTCCCAGATTTTTGCATGATGTAAGTCACTTGTCAAACAGCAAGACATCTTTGTTTTCAGTCGTCACTCTGCATGTGTTTTGTTGAACTCCAGTAGCAGCGATGGCCTCGTAGTGAGTCACGTATCAGCCGCATGGTGGGTCAGCAGCAGGAGTCTGTAGAGCAGCCTCTCTCTTTCTGTCTGTTTATGGTGCATGGGCTTGAAGACAAAAGGCTGGCGCAGGACAAACAGTGGATTTGTGTTTATACATTCTTCCAGCCAAGGAAAAACGGCCGGACATTTCTATTTCAGGCAATGCTCTCTGGCAGTTCTCCTTTCTCGCAGATGTCGCTGCAGTAACTCACGCTTCAACCGGTCGTATGATTTCAGAGTTTGTTGAAGTTTGTTTTCAGAGACAAATATGGTAAAAGAGCAACAGTGAAATCTCACATTTCTTTTATAATTCAGAAACTCTGAAATATAGGCCTGTGCGACTGTTTAGACATAAATATTTCACCATTACGTGTGTGACTAGAGTTTACTGCTATCCAGTGGCCTGGGTTTAGCTGATGTAGATTTAGTTGTGCATGATTTATATTTTAATCTGGTAATTTGGAGCCTCGCTGAGGCAGTACTGCTGACAGCTGGATGTTTATTCTTGCATGTTTATTATGTATGGCTATTTTGTTGAATTAGTTGTGGTGACGGGCTGTTAATTTACTTGTTCGGTTGGCATGAACTGAGTTACACCTGAGTGCTTATAGCTTGTTTCACTTACTGGGGGAAAAAGGCTTGATAGCTGAACTCCTAGACTGATTTTGACTCAATGATTGATAAAGGAATGCTGTACTGTACTCGAGTGCTGGCTTGTTTTTATTCTTGGTGCATGCAAGTGGAATTGGGTAGTCTTATTTTATTTCCTTTTTGTTTTCCTACTAGCTCCCCATAGTGTGCATGTATGTGGATTAAATGAAAGAGAGTAGAAACAGAGTTGTTGTACTTAAAGTTACACTGTACTTCTCTTTGTCTGGAATAAAACTCTGCGCTTTGAAGAAGTCAGTTTCCTGTATGCTTCCAATGTATCCATGTAAGTGGCCCAACTACAGTTCTCTTTGTCTATACCTGCTTCTTCCCATCTCATCACCATTTACTCTATATATAGACCATTGAGTGCTATAGGCCTATATATAGTTGTGACAATGTGGATCTTGTACACACTTTCAAACATGCGCATCTTCATCTATCCATGGCTGTCTTTCTGATTGTGTGTATGCCCTGACATAAAGCAGCCCACACTCCAAGCATCTGTCTGACTGTACCATTTTGGCTGTCATTAACGTGTTGTTTTATCTACATTTTAGTCACATGTTGTACGTGCTATCACAGATTTATTCTACTTGTAGTTAGTGGCTGTAAGCGGAGTTGATTCGGGTCCAATCATAGTCTCAGTTCCAGTTACAGAAAAATTAAAGGGAGCCTTTTTCTTATTTTCTGTCTCTAAAGGTGGATGCTTATGTTAAACATAGCTAAAATTTCAGATAATAAGGTTTAGTGTCATCCCTGCGCATACAAGTCCTCTCAATGCTTACTGTTCAGATATTTGTTTGTTTTTTAATTGTCTTTGATCTGTATGTTGTCAGCCAGGAGCTTATATCCTTATATGGTCATCTCAAGCACACCACTGCTGTTTGGGAGGGGCAGCCAATCAGATGAAAGTCAGCTTACAGGGATAGGATGAATAAAGATAGGGCTGGAATAAAATAAATATGGTAGAGCTTGGAATGAACATAATGGGTCCACTTTATTTTTAGGCTGGTGTACACATCTGGTGTGCGCCTCGCACATTTTGAAACAATGCAGCTGTCGTAACTGTGCTTCTGGCTGATGATTGGATTCTGCTCTGTGTGAACAACAGCTGCTGGTCACACAGAGCAATTTTCATTTGTTCAGGGAGCTAAGTTTTAATGTTTCCTTCTTTGTTTATTTATACGGGACCGTCTGAAGGTGAAGATGTATGATGCTAGGCTATTAACTTTTTGATTAATCCTAATAATCATGATCGAAGCACACTTTGATCGCACACTCAAAATTAAGTTGTTGCAAGTATCATATTTTACAGGTCTTCACACATCCATAGAAGAAATGGTATTGAGACAGAGACCATGTTGGACCCTGCAAACTCCCATTCACTAACCCTCGCTCTAGAATTGTGCGTTTGCGATCGATCTGTGTTGCTGGAGTGTTATGGGAAGTGAAGGCTCCTCCGCGGCGCAGAGTTTTAGTCAGATATAACACAAGAGCACAGAATGGCTGACACGTGTGTGTGTGTCTCTCTGTGCCACGAACGGTGCAGCTTTGCATGCAAAGTAGGGACTCGAGTCGGGGGTGCAAGCGAGCCCGAGGAGTGTCGTCATCGCTGCATGGATGTGTGCGGGTGAAAAGGGAGGAGAAGCAGTTGTGTCTGTGTTTCTGCATGTCTGACAACGCATATTCTCACCAAACGGTGCTGCTGCCACACGCTCCTCTAACAGACACAGTTGGGCCTTCAATCAGTCGTTTCCCCGTGAGAATTTCATTTGAATGAACTCGAATGCGAGTCACAGGATCAGCCACGGTCTGATTCGAAGGCTCACCTGTCATAGATGACCACGGCCCCCCACCCTGCACGTGCACACGCACGCACACACACACACACACACACACACACACACACACACACACACACACACACACACAGTATTTGATCTGTTATTTGAGCTTTCTGTTACTGCATGAGTCACCGCGGCCAAGATTAATGAATGAAATGTGAGCGTGTCCGTGTGTGTTTACGAAGAAAGCGGTTGAAAGAAACGGGGAAAGAGAGTTTGCACTTTGCCCTTTTCAACCCTTGATCTGTCGCTGTGTGTCTGCTCTGTTCTTTCTCTTCAATATCCCTTCATTCTCTTTTCGCCAGTCACGTTTGTCTTTCTGTCATTTCGTATTGATTAGTTTGGAATAGACGAAAAGATGTTTGGTCGGTTTTCTTTGTTTTTTTTTCCTTATTTTATTTTATTTTATCATCCATCTAGTTTTTCTTGTTTGACTGGCCTTCAGTGTGCTCTTTTGTGGTGACTGGATAAAAGTGGAAATTATAGTCACTCAGTGTCCAAACACACATTTCTTCCTTCTGTGGCGTAACTTTGCTACACAAGAATCAGTCCATTTCTATCCAAAAATGTCCCTGCTTGCCCTTTTGACTGGAAATAGACCCAGGCAGCAATAAACTGACTTTTGCTATTCTGCTCTAACGATGGAGGGTGGTGTTATTTGGTGTCTTCTTTTCTTTTCCTTGGAGGTGTTCCATTTGCTCCTTAGTTATTTTGTGGCTAAGGTCCCCCTCCCCAGTTACCTCCATTCTTCTGGACCATGTTCTCTAGAGCGCCGAACACCTTGCTGCCACGTGTTTGTTGTTACAATGGTGAGAGCATCGAGAGCTAGCATCCTCTCTCCTTTCCCTTCCTCTTTCTCTCGTACTCTGCTCTGAGCTCTAACTATGCTGCTATCAGGTTTGGGGCAAAAACAGGTGGTGGTTGGTGGGGAGGGCGGGGAGGGGCATTTAGGTTTCTTTTGTTCCTGGGATTATTTGTTCCTTTATTTATTATATTTTTTCTGTTTCCCTGACGACTTCTGTGTGTTGTTGTCAGTCTCCACGGTAACCACTCGCTGTTTCTACGGTAACGGTAAGTTGTGTACAAACATCTATCACTAAAATTGATCCCCTTTCCCACCCACCCTTCAAATGGGTATTTATCTATTGTTACATTAACACTATTAATCTTTACATTTCTCTATACCGATGCTTTTAATGCGATAGGCCCATGCAGTGTGAGGCCTTATTGGTATTGTGTCATTTTTCAGTGCACACTGCAATATCACAAACACACACACTCACACAAACAGACTGACACAGCATCTTCCAACAGACCTGATCTTTTTTAGCAGTAATATTTCCTCCACATGGCCGCCCCCCACCCCCTCGCTCCCTCCTCCACCACGTCATTAACACCTCACTGGGAATGACCGAATGTAATCACCCTCCTCTTTTATTGCAATGACACGGCTATCTACAATCCCATCTTATTAATTCTCCATTGGACTCAATGCATATAGCATCCATTTCTTGATTAATAAAAAAGAAATCAGCAGAAATGAAACAAAGCTTTGCTCCCTGTGCTGCCTACGATCGCTTTGACTGAATGCAGAACTTGCAGGGCAATTTAAGGCTACCCTGGTTTTCAAGTTTTTGTTTCTTTTTCTTTAATTTCTTTTTTTAAATTTCACCGGTCTTTCTGCTTTTCGGGGAGAGCACATTTATCAGATATTTGCAAATTGGACGCAGTGTTTTGAAAAATGATTTGCCGCTCACACAGGCCGAGGCCTAATGCTGAACATGTGGCGAGGCAGGATCTTGGCATATCATACTGCAGACAGTCGCTATGCCAGGAGAGCCCTTTCTGTGTTTACTGCCAAGGCAAAGATTTCACAAATGTACATACCGAGGCTAGCACACTGGCTTTGCCTTGACGTTAAAAAAACAATTGGAACAATAAACATATATATATATTGGGATGTTTTCTTCAATTGATGTACAAGTAAAACCATTAGGAACCATCCAGACACAGTTGCACCAGTTTTTCATACAAGTTTGGCTGGAAAGTTTCTTATTTCCAGTCCAGCAGTTGAATAAAATGGGTTGCACCATTAAAACTTGTTACTATCCAATTAAGATCTGTTAGCCTTTTTCAACAGGAACTTCACAGATGTTTGTGATATACCTTTGAAAGTTTGCAGTATGTTGTTTTTCTTGTGAACACTTCACACACGAGGTAGCTGGAAGGGGTTTTTGCAGTTAAACTATATATCAGATGATGCCACAGCAGCAACTGGAACAGACTGAAAAACTGAGGACATTCCACACCATTCTGTATAAACCCTAGAGATGCTTGGGTTTTAAAATCCCAGTAGATCAGCAGTTTTTGTGAATTCCTCAGCCTGCCTGGCACTAACAAGCATGTCACATTTGAAGACACTTATATCACATTTCTACCTCATTGTGATGCTCAGTTTGAACCAGCAGGTAACCGTGACTATGCCTAAATACATTAAGTGCTGGTTAGATTTTCCATTAAGGCCAAATAGGGCCATAAGTGAATTATTTCTTAATAATTAAGTAAGCTTAATTTCCTCATATTAAATTCTGACCGGAGGCATCGCCCCCTGCTGGCCACTGGAAAGATGCACTTGGTTTCACTCTTTTGGTTGGTTCTGTTACTCAACAGCAATGCCTGGGAGTGTTTAGCTGTGAATGTAGTGTTTTATTCTATTTAGATTTTAAATGAAACCTAAATAAGAAGTAGTTTATTTGGTGCAACTCATTTTAAAGTGACTGCCTTCAATAAACTAACAACAACAAGTTTGAGTGAATGAAAAGCTGATGCAGCCCCCAGCTTGTTATCACTTACTGAATCAGCGAGTTTTGTGTAACCATATGCATCTCTAAACCGATATGGGGTTTACCTTGCTGTTTTTTGGGTCTCTATTATGCTGCCTTTTCTTTTACTTTTCTTTTTTGTTCCTTTGGTTTGGTTTTCTTGTAGTGGACTGTCTGTGTGTTAGTAGTTGTAGTAGTAGTCATAGTGTACTGGTCTTTCAGTTTGTGACACACAGTTTTAATGCCTGGCATAGTGTCTCGTGTTTATTTTATTTCTCTCCTTTTTTGGGAATGAGGATTGCTCTCTCTCTCTCCTCCTCTCTCTCACTCTCTCTCCTTCTCTCTCTCTCTCTCTCTCTCTCTCTCTCTCTCTCTCTCTCTCTCTCTCTCTCTCTCTCTCTCTCCTCCCTCCATCCTTTGGTGCTCTGTTTCTCAACCCACCACATACAGTGAGATTTTTCAGGAGAATGGTCACCAAAACTGATTGCTTTTTTTGAATGATGCACCTTGGTATATATATATGTTTTATTTTAAAGAGTAATTGTTTTTAGTTTGTTTTTTTTCTGTGTGTGTGTTGCTCATGTAAAAATTTCTCCCTTGTTCTCGTTTTTCTTCACTCCATCTTTTCGTTCTCCTGTTTATTTCGTACATGGACTGGCTCTGTCTCTTTACTCCTCACTTTTGCATCCCGTACTCTTAACCTCCATCCTTGTCTCGTACGTGTTTGGTGTGGGAGTGCTGCGATTGTTTTGATTGGTCTCTATGCTGCATCCGACGCTTGCTGATTGGCTGAAATTTTCCTTTTTTAAAAATTTTTTTTTATTTATTTTTTTTTAAATTTTGTTCATTCTTTTCTTTTTTTAGTTTGTTACTCACTCTTGGTCATGTGATGCGCCCGTATTTGGCTGCGTGTAATTTCTGTGTTATATGATTATTAATTTTGTCGAACAAATGTTTTTTACCCCACTCTTTCTCCCCCTCTCTTTTGAATTTTATTTTTAAAACTATTTTCTTTTTAGGTACGTAAACCCCACAAGTTTGGTTTCATATGGAAATGTGACTTTGTTTTTGTCTGGTTTTACTGTCCGGGTCCGACTGGGAGGGCAAAAGTGGGCTGAGAAAGGATGAATGTTTGATTAATCATTAACACTTAAGATTTGCCTTCCGTATTGGTCTCTGCTGATTTGCATGTGTTTCTGCCGATCGTTTACCCAGTTTCATTAATTGCGCATGACACAAACCACACAAACACACACACAAAATAGCTATATATTTAGATTTCTCATGCAATGTCATGCACATAATGGAAAAACGAAGATTTGTCTGCCCTATTGGATGTGATACAACCAGTATTTGTATTCCCCGACTGATTTGGCTGTGCTTCCTTTATGTTTCAGATGCAAACACCCTGTGATTGCTTTGGTTGCTAAGAGATTGATGCATTTCTCGGCGGGTTTTCATGGTTGTCTGCAAATGCTGGCTAACCACCAGCTACGTGGTAGTTAAACTTGAAAAAGTGCTAATCGGAAATGGCAAAGTTTTTGCCTTCATGCAGCAACAAACACGTTTCAAAAGGTGTTCAAAACTTTTTGAACTGGGAAATGCTCATTTGTCTCCTGTGAGTTTGGCTGTGAGACGGTTGTGGATCTAACTCTAGGCCTTATTGGCCTGATCCTACACTGCCAACGTGATTGTCACATGTCCAAAATGGCAGACAAGTTAACGTCACATGGTTAGAGGTCACATTTCTTGCAAAACCTCAGTAAACAAATAGATTATTAGAGTAGCTTAAATGTTCCGTTGCTACAGGGTAAAGGCCTTTGCACACAGCATATCCATCCAAATATATTGTGCTAGATATCTTTTAGACTCGTCTATTCATAATTGAAACGTTCACACCGACCGCGTGATTTCACTGGATGAATTTGAAGCATTTTTCTAACAGTGACAAATCAGATCACTGTATTTGGCAAAAAGTGCACTGTAGGTCAAAAAGCACACTGATACTGAATATACATATAGTAAAAAGTTTTGTGTCGCTTTTTTTTGCAGTGCGCTCGCTATATAATGGCCTTAAGTGTAGTGTTACCTTCAGGCTTAAAGCCTCTGGGAAATTTTCCCTCTTGTAACACAAACGTTTGCATAAATTTGATTCATTGACTAAACTGAGATTTCAGAATGTTTCCACTCAGACACCAGCACACAGTTGTGTGAGAGAGGTAGCCGGGCCTGGCTAATTGAATCATTTGCCACTGACCTTGTCATTTGCAATGAGGGAAAAATGAGGTAAACCTCATTTCCATTTGAATGAAGCTCTGCAGATAAAGAACATGACTCACCGAGAGGGGCGATGCGAAAGGCAGCCTTAATGGTCTTATAAATTGGAGTGAAGCGTGCATGCGCACACAAGCACTCTCATTCCTCAAGCTCTCTCGCTCTCTCTCTTTCTCACACACACAAGCAGAGGCTCTTCGCTGGGCAAAAGGTCATTAATCTTTAGCTTGCCACACAGTCAAATGTGCAACTTCAACAGCACACTTGGACAGTATGGGTTATTACAGGGAGCTACAATCTCCTTCTCTTAAAGCCCATCAAAGGAAGATGAGGATAGATCAAGGGACCGGAGTAGAAGCCTTTGAAGCTCAGAGAGGAGATTATCAGCCGTCTTGGATTGAAAGGCCGGAGCATTAGTCTGAAATGTCAGCGAGCATGCACAGAACATGCACGCCCCTTTAAAAAAAAAAGAAGAAGAAGAAAAAGCCACAGTACTTGCCAAAAAATAAGTACAGCTCAGTTTCCTTTGCTGTATCCCCACCCCTGTTTATGCGCACATCAACAATACAACCAGTGTCACCAGTGGCACTCCTTGTATCTGTTCATAGCGAATCACTAAATCTCTACTGGGCAACCTGCTTTTTATTGCATGATGACTAAAAAGTCCCCTAACAATCTCCATCCAGTTATACACACAGACATACACGTGCTACATAAACAAGAGTCAGCAGCCTCGTCGCTGATGAAATGCAGCAGCACTCACTTTTATTTTCCAGCCTGTGATGTTGTGTTTCATTATTCTGCAGAGGCAGATTTCTCTATAATGTGCACAATATTTAACATGTGGTGCCAGCAGAAGAAAATATTGTTTGACCTTCAAGGGTGCATTTTGATGATAATTATTATAATAAAGAAATGTGGCAGACTAGGAAAGGCTGATTGGGGGAAGAAGATAAGCTACAATGTTGGCACAACTAAATTGCTTAACCATAATCCCAAATGACACCGCTATTTCCTTTTTAATAACAAAGTCAGCCACACGATGAGCAGAGACTATTATAATAACTCAACACAGCAGCAGGCTTTTTCAATCTACTGTACAAAACACCACGCATATCAGCCCTGGCCTTGAGATTTACATTTCAGACTATGTGCTACTTTTCCTCTGCTGAGCTGTTGTGTCTGTGCCTCTGACTGTTGGCTCCTCCATCCCCCAGGTGAATAACGCCACCGCCAGAGTGATGACTAACAAGAAGATGGTCAGCCCTTATCCTAATGGAGAAGCTCTCAGCACACTACCCTATGGTAACACACACTGTGATGTGCACAAACAATGAACCCAAGCCTGTCTAAAAATACAAACATCATAGGTACATGCGGAGAATAGTTTATAGCTTCGCAGTCCATTAAGTTCATTTCCAGCTCTGCGTTCTTATTCTTCTTATTCTTATTCTGGTTTTTAGTCCATTTGAATCGGACTCTGGCACAGTTTTCTTACTTGTTGCGGGGTCGTTTGAGCAGATGCGAACAAATTGGCACTCGGGTATAGACCAAAACAACTGCACCGAGACGCATCAGAGGTGGTGGTCTGTATGGTTTGTTTACAGTGTGAAAGCGAGCTGAACCAGCAACCTGCAAGTTTGAGTGATAGCGAGGTATGCTTTGCATTCTGGGATGCAGCAGCTACCATCAATGCACAGAGTGTACAAACGGTCATTGCGAGCTAGCAACAAGCTGTAAAATGAATCCATATTCCCCACGTTTACTTTTGTTTCTCCTGCCTCAGACACACCTGATAATCTGACTGAACGTGGTTTGTAGTGATGCATTTTTTTGTAAAAGAAACCAAACTAAAGGGAAAAGCTACAAACTCATTAACTGATTCAGATCAAACTAAACAAACTGCAGGTGTGAAAACACTCGGAGCTCTGCGTCATTCACAGTTCACAAAAGAAACTTAAATAATCAAAATGTATTTTATAATCGGTCCTGGTGCAGTCGGTCAGTTCATCCAAAAAAACGAATAACACAAGAATTGTATTCTTTATGTTTTGATTGGTTGCCGTTGCAAACAGGAGGTTTGAATAGCAGCTTCTTCTCGTAGATTTACCAGCAACTGATCTTTATAGCAAGCAACTGATGACAGCAGTAAAAGGGAATATCAGAACATATCCACAGTACACCATATGTAATATACTGGATAAACCATTTTTGCTGTAAAAACAGATGGGGTACTGTTATCATACCGTAAGTGCTTCTACAAGGTCGCTGAGGGGTAGCACTATGCATGCGACAGGCATTAACACTTTAAAGACGGCCCCTGTTTATCTATATTAGCAGGGTGGAAGTTGAGTCCTGTGGTGGGAGCTATGTATGGACCAGAGATCTACGCAGGTAAGGCCCATCTCTGTCTCTTCAAGCCACACTAAAAATGGTCTGTCTGGCTGTAGAGTGACAGCCCCACTTTACATTTTAGTCACACTGTGATTGTTAATCTGTATTAATGCACTGCTCACCCAGCATTCTTCCTCACTGACAGTTTTATTGATACAGTCCTCTGTGTTATAGTTGGAATGTTCCTCTGCCTTTCTTTCAATTTATTCCGAGTGTCACTTTGTTTTATATACTGTCATCCCATTTCCTACCTGGGTTGTCATCTTTCCTCCTTTAATCCTCTCCTGTCCTCTTTATCTGCTTCCTCGCCTACAGTTCCAGGGTTTCCCTACCCTACAGCAGCAGCAGCAGCCACAACAGCGGCAGCGGCATTTCGCGGTGCCCACCTCCGGGGCCGAGGCCGGCCCGTCTACAGTGCTGTGCGGGCCGCTGTGCCGCAGCCTGCCATCCCTGCCTATCCTGGGTGAGGATAACCTGCCTCTTTATAAACAAGAGCTGTTGCTGTTGAAGCTCATTCTGGATATAGAAAAAAAAATCAGGATCTGTTTTGTTTAGTGCTTCGGTAAATCCGCCGAGCATCACCTCATGAGTCATTTTCCAAATTCTGTTTGACCAGGTCTCTGCTTAACACAGCTGTGCTCATTCACTCCTCATGCTCAAACATTATTCACACTTCACTCTCTTCAGCAGTCCAACTGGCACATTGTCAGTCCGTTTACAAGCTATTCAGTGGAGTGTGACACACTGATGGGATTGCACCATTGAAGCCTCATTTGAATAAACACATAGATCCTACTGTCAGCAGATTTGCATAAACACACACGGACCACATGCAGACATTATACAGCAGCAGTCACCTTGCGCACAGATTTGCTTTAGATTATTCACGTTTACCATGATTTGTTTTTGCGTTTTTTGTTCCCTCAGTGTGTGTGCACTGTGCATGTTGTTGCTGTGCTGCGATGATTGGCTAATGGGGGTTGCGACTGCGATCGTATTCAGTTCAAAGCCAAATTGACCGGTGGCTTGTCTGTACATGACATTTAAATAAAGCGAAA
This sequence comes from Aulonocara sp. 'chitande type north' Nkhata Bay, assembly GCF_057382095.1. NCBI lineage: Eukaryota > Metazoa > Chordata > Actinopteri > Cichliformes > Cichlidae > Aulonocara > Aulonocara sp. 'chitande type north' Nkhata Bay. The sequence continues at coordinate 12,629,059 of NC_141347.1, forward strand.
CGAGATGAAATTGTGCGTGGGGTGGGTGAGGGATGCAGGAAATACCTTCTCCATACGTGCTCCACTGAAAACTACACCTCCCAGACATCGTTCCTCATAAAACGATCTATTCAAAATGGCCTTTATTGGCCAGATTTTCTACTCGCTGGGGAGCAATAGCCATTTATGGTCTCATTTCAGTTCAATAACCTTTATGTATTAGCCCCACGAGTGTATTGTTTAATGTTTTTGAGATGCAGTTGTGGAGCTTAAATGGAACTTGTATTTCCTCTGCATGCTGCATGGGTGTGAAATAACTACTTTTCTCTCTCTCTCTCTCTCTCTCTCTCTCTCCCTCTTCCTTCCTTTTTCTCCCTCTCTCTACCTGATCCCTCTTTTTCTCTATTTTGCTGTGTTGTGACCTCCATCCACCCTGGGTTTCTGGGACCGTGCACCACTCTGTTCGCACTGCACCCTCCACTTCCTGCTCTTCTTCCGCTCTGTCCCCCTCTCTCTCTCTCTCCCCCTCCCATGTTCTCCTCCTCCTCTCAGCGTGGTGTATCAGGATGGGTTTTACGGAGCCGCAGACTTATATGTAAGTAAATTCACCTCCAACCGACACACCATCTCTGTCCCTCCCCTCACGGCTTTCTCCTGCTCTTTTTTTTTTCTTCTTGGGGTGATTCTGCATGTGTGTCCGGTCATGCGCTGCACAGAGCTGCCTCCATAATGGTGAATGGTGAGAACTCTTTAGAAGCACGACATGCCACATACCTGCACAAGGTCCTTTGTCTTTTGTGCATGAGCGTTGTTTTTCGTCGACAAACGTGCTGGTTATCACACAACTGAGCACCAGCTGTGTTCATTTAAAAATGAAATAAAACTGAATAAATGACATCGTGTGATGGGATCCACAACACCACTACAAAGGCTGCTCTGTAGGCGGATGCGGCAGCGTGCGTCAGTGAATGAGTGTGTGCGTGCGTGTGTGCATCCAGGTTGACAACGGTTGTTTCTGTTCTCTCTATAGACTAGTGTTTCAGGACTCAGTCCTTAGTCCCAGATTGCCTCAGGTAGGGTCAACTCAACACCAAACCCTGAGTGTGCATTGTTTTACTGTACTACCTCCTCTGATCTTATGAATCATCTTCTGATCTGATCTGGAACATGTTGTCTTTTAGTTGTTTTAAAAATTACCGCTGCTTTGAATTTTGCTTTATTCTTTTACTAACTCACTGATTTTTCTTTTTTGTTCTTGCTTTTCCAGTTGTGGGAAAGAGCTTTGTTTTTGTTTTGTTTTTTAACTAAAAGTACTAAATTGTATGGAGTGCTTTTCTTCCTGCTCAAAAGAGAACCTGGTCTCTTTTGTCTGGTTGGCTAGTTTTGGTGGAAAATGACACCTGCTCTTATTTTGTTCTCGTGTTGGAAAAGATGGCAGTATGCATACAGTTGTAAAAGTTCTGGTCAAATGTTTGCATTCACTTGTCAGACACACTTATATCACTGCAGTTTGGGCTCCTTAATTATTTCTACAGCTGCTCTTTATTTGAGACGGCAGGAAATCGACTTTTTATGTCACTTGAAAAACAAGTGAGGGTTTTTTTTAATGTTCTTTTTTAGATCCCTCAGTAGATACAAGGACAACTCAGACTGGTCAAAAATAAGCTACAAAAGCTGACTGTATTTTTAGTAAGTATCAGTGGCCTACAGTCATGTAGAAAAGAGAAGTTTTCACTCGGTGCAGTCCTGTGAAGAAAACCGCCAACTTTAGCAATAACTGGATCATTTTCTGTTTGCCCTTAGCTGTTTACTGAGATCAGGCTCTCACATCGTCGTGGAGGAATTTTGGCCTGTTTTTCTTCACAACGTTGCTTTTATTCGTCTAGATTTGCAGGCGTTTTGCTCATACTTCTTTTTTTCAGCCATTCTGCTGATTTGCTCCTTTTCCTGTGATGAGTGACTCTGTGACTCCACGGTGCAAAGAAACCCAATTCACAAAACGTGGTGCTGTGGATTATGGCCAAAAATCTATATGGAGACAAAGTTGCCTCAAAAGGTTTACAAACGTGCACAAATGAGTGATTTGTGTTTAACTGTTGAGGACTCACAAGCACGTTTCAATCCACACACAAATACAAAGCAATCTAACTGGGATGTAACACTATTTCACAAATGCATAGACCCAAACTTTGAATATCATCACATGATTGGCATGAGGGCCTGTGCAGACTCATCCATGGATAATTTACATCGCAACACACCAACTACATGTGCACCCAGAAGCATAACAGGTATAACTTCTCGGCCAGCGGCTTATAATCCAGGCTTTAATGGAAGCATAACACTGAACATTTCACAGCACTGCATAGAGTCCAGTAAACAACGCTGCTTTTGACATGACTGTACAGTACAGGTTAACCTCATGAGACTGACTCGTGCTATTTTGAAACCAGAGGCAAGGGCTGAGGCGTGCACTGAGCATGCTCATATGGTAGCAATGTCCCTTTTTATTTATTGTTTATTTTAATCTACTGAGGCCTCTAATTTACTCAGTGAAAATCATGCTGAATCTAGTGATTCAGATCATAACTCAGCAGGAAGTGGTTTGCTGAGATTTCCCCCTCCACATCACCACCAAGCAGACATCTGGTTGTCCTGTGCTTCTGTTTTTTGACCTGGCATCACTCGTTTTTTTAAGAAAGTTTGACCTAAAATGCAAATAAAAGAGTGCAATGATTTGTAAATGATTTAAAAGGAAACCGAGAGATGTAGTTTGAAAAGTTTGTAGTTTTGAATTTTAGGCAAGAAACTTTTCTGTTTTGTTTTGGAGCAGGTACAACAAGTGATTGGAAAAATTGTGTAACGCTAGAAAACCAACTAAAGGAATATCTCACAGCTAACGAGGTAGATTAGTGGCTTAGTAAGTACAGCATCTGTCGAGTAATTACTCAGTATATGGTGCAAAATGTAGTTTAAAGCATACTCGGAGCTCGACGTGGCCCACTAAGCCACTAATTATGGTTCATAGTACACCCCTCTGGTGCTAAACTGACCTCCCTGCAGTCCAGACACAAAACAGTTTTTTTTTTTTACAGGACAAGGTGATGCAGCATGGTGCAACATTCCCCAGTTTCAGTATTTCATGTTTTGTATCGAAAATAAGCCGTAAATGATTTACAAATCATTGTATTTTGCACCTTTTCCATAAGGCGGTGAATGCAGATACTCTAGTGCTACTTTGTTTCAGAAATGTTGTTTTAATATATGCTTTCACATAATCAGGTTTATTTAAACTTGGCTGCAGAAATAATTGCCCCAGTACTGCTTTAATATACCATAGATGTCTTTTGCAAGTATATCTAAACCTTTGACTGTACTGCGTTTTCCAAAAACTAAAACACAAACTATATTTCCAATTGGATGCTACCATATTATTATTATTATTATTATTATTAGATTATCATAAACTCGAAGTTCCTTGTGTTGTAAACTTTTTGTTTCTAAATCTGAGGCTGTGATTTTACAGCAGTGTCCCGTGAACGTTAGTCAGTGCCCTGAAAGCCTTCTGCCCAGAGGGGGCTCAAGCTGAAATGGAGAACATGGTCTCTTCCTGAATTAACTGCACACCCCCAGGATGATTATTGAAGCATGTGCTGATCAGCTGCTGCATGCCGGCGTGCTGTTTTACTGCTCCTTCTTTCCCTCCACTTACCCAGAAAGCCTTGCTCTCTCCCACTAATAAACATTTTGTACCCCACCTGCCTCCCTCTGGTCCGTGTCTCGTAGCCATCGCTGAGAATGCTGGGATGTTTCTGTTGTGATTGGATATTCTCCATTCTGATCAGGTCCAAATGCAGTGGGATTGTTTTGTTTCTTTTTATTTGTTTTTCTTTTTTTAAGGAGGTCTGGATTGTAATTTTGGGTCATGCATGCAGTCTCAGTGCAAGGAGATGATTTTAGTGTCAGTCTAGGCTTGTGTGGGTGTGTCAGTGTGTGTGACCTTTTTGTTTCCTTCTTTTTTCAGTCTTTCTCTCTGTTGTCTTTGTTCTAAATCCATGCAAAAGAAACACTTCTAATAACAAATATTGTTTTTGTCATAAGCAAATACTCTCCATCACCACTGGAAATGCAACACTAGCATCCGTTAGTGTCCTTAGAGCTGTAGGAGTCCTCTTGATGTATCTGTTCATTACTTTAATCTTCCCAAGACACTGAGGTTTCTATACGGCCTCAGATGTGTGCGCATTTTATCTTCCACTACTTGTTTTTTTTACCTCCCCCTCTCCCGTAGCGGTAATAATACAATCTAACTCGACTTCGACAGTCCAATTTCCTCTCCCTGTCTCACTGATAAAACATTTCCTCCATCACGCCCCACCACCTCCTCCTTTTCCCCCTATGCATATGCAATATACTGACACAAACTGTATGTTTATCGTAGACGATAAGAAAGTAATTGTGCTCTGAATACACAGAAGAAAGTATTTGTAACTTCTGAACCAAATGTCAGTTTGTTGCATCTCTCCCGCCCCTCCTCCTTGACACACCGTAGCTCAGGTATCTTCCTCCTCAGAGGCGTGCGAGTTAGCTCTGCTGTATGTGTCTCTCTCAGGGAGGCTACCCGGCTGCTGCTGCAGCCGCCGCCGCCGCTTATCGCTACGCCCAGCCTGCGGCTGTAACCGGGGCAACCGCTGCAGCTGCTGCCTACAGTGACAGGTGAGGTCAAGGCAGGACACAAATATACACGTAGACACGCTAAACTGTACGGCAGAGCTCCCGAGGTGAAGCGTTAATATTCTGAAAGGCTCTGATCCTTCATTGTGTTTTAGGGGCTTTTTTATTTATTTTTTATTTTTTGAGTAAGAGAGAAAACTTTTAATCGAGTTTGGGGATTTAAGGTTCACTTATGTTGGATAACAGTTTGATAAGATAACAGTAAGAGTTGTATGTAATCTTGTATCTGAGGGTTTTTGTCATTGGGACGCAGTGGGGGGAGCATTTGCACTTTCAAGCCAATGTTTGCACAATGTGTGGCTCCTTATGTGCGCAGGAGAGCCAGAAAAGATGAAAGAGGGGAAAGAATAAAATGTTGACATGAAGAATTATCATTTGACTGTACCAGGACTTTCCCCTCATCCGCTTTTCATTCATTTAATTTTATTAGAGTTAATCGAATTCTGCAGGCTGGTTAATGTCAGGCAGCGCACAGGTATTGCATGGCAGGACGCTGATTTGCATTAGCTGACGTGCTGTTGGCCTATGCGAAGCTTTTAACTGGATAGAAATAAAATATATTTTAAAGTGTGTGATGGATTAATGCTGCTGTTGCCTGGTTTGTAGCACAATGAGGAAATAACTTCGATATATGACTGAAAATGGGCTCTTCTACAGATGCTCATCAACCAGTTTTATTTTTGTGCGTAAAAAAAGTAATCGTCCACTTCTGTTTGTGCTGAAGCAACTGCAAAAGATGCATTTATTCTTTCTGTGGATTTTAAACCTGCGTTTAAGTTTCAAAATTAGGCCGCCTGCTAGGGTTCAAAGGGAGATTAGAAAGGAAGCTCTCCAAAACAGGACAACAGCAAAGTTCATAGTTGCCAGACTTATTTTGACCTTGTTAAGTAATCTCTTGTGTTTTTGTTCCCAGTTATGGCCGGGTGTACACTACAGACCCATACCACGCTTTAGCTCCGGCGGCTGCTGCTTACGGCGTGGGAGCCATGGTGAGTAAACGGACACAAGCTCTACAACATAAGTAGAACAGTAGGGAGGGAATAATGGAATAACTGGGTGTGCGACACATTATGTTCAGTTTAGTTCAGTTTTGTTTATGTAGCACCAGCTCATAACAATCTATTGATGAGGCGACTGTTGGAACAAAGAACTCCCTGTTTAAAGGAAGTGGGGGGAGCGTGAAGTCAGTCAGCCAGCAGTCTGAGCCTATAGCAGTATGACCCTGATGGTTCAGGGTCACCTGATCCACCATGGCTGAAAGTTTGAAGACTAATCTTAACAAGAGTCTACCAACTCCAAAATAGGAGCTGGTTCAGCAGCAGAAGGGCCTGAAAGCTGAAGCTTTGCCTCAAATTCTACTTTTAGAAACTCTAGAAACACCAAGTTAGCCTGCAGCATGAAGGTCATGTGGTGTACTGGGAAAATGTGATAGTATATGGCGTTATTTTCGTGCCACTATTCTGAGCGCACGTAAAAAAAAGTTTGCAGGTGCAAGTGTTGCATTTTGAGGAGAAATTTATTTTGAGCGAAGAAAAGCTGAATTTGAGTGAACAAAATTCATTGCTGCGTGCAAAAAATGTATTTCAGTGTTTGCTATTATCCACACACACACACACACACACACACACACACACACACACACACACACACACACACACACACAATAGCAGCTCCTCTCGCTCAGTTTTTGTATTTGCGCTTGCTCGCAATGTGTTGCTCACGCTCTCAACATTTCTGCCTGTGCACGTTCAACTCTTTCTGAACACTGTTATATTTGTGCCACAAAAACCAGCCAATCACAGACTTGGATGCAAAAATATCTGATTGGCTGTTCTGGTCTCCAATCAGCTCGGAATGACAAAATGCAATATCCCAGAATGCATTTCATCCAAAGCTCAAACGAGGCAGTGGCAGAGGAACACAAAGTGGCGGAGTTTGAAATATTACTCTTTCTGGGTCACAAAATAAACTTTAAAGATATTTTCATGTGAGAATGTTGCTGTGTAAACTTCTAATATCTGCTCGATTTATCAAGACATCACATATTTGCAAAAGTGCTCTAAACGTTTTCAGAGATGCCTGAGTTTTGGACGAAATACAATAAATTTCTCCTCAAAATGCAACACTTGCACCTGTAAACTTTTTTTTTACGTGCGCTCAGAATAGTGGCACAAAAATAACGCCATAATAGTATGATGTCTTTAAAATAAGATGGGTCCTGACTGTTAAAGACTTTGTGTGTCAGGAGAAGGACAAATATTATGTGCCTTTTCTTGTCACTGCAGTGTTTTGGATCAACTGAAGGGTTTTGGATAAGATAACGAAGTTATCACGATGCAGTGATTCTGAGATATTTGACAAACATCTGTGTAAGTGAACAAGAAAAACTCTTGGGGAAAAAAAATGAGGAGTTAGATATTTAATCTGTACATTGTGGCGTCAATGTGGACTCTTTTTTTTTTTTAATAAAAATTTTGCAATTCAATTTATTAGCTATTTCACTTTGTGAGTTTGATAAAAGCCTCCATGAGGAAGCTAGAATCAGGGACTCTGAAGTGTGATTGGTTGGGAGAATCATCAGCTGTATTTTTTAAATAAAATATTTTGATATTTGAAACCAGCTATAAAATGTGTTGCCCCCCCATCAAGACCATAAATGGGTTTTATTTTTAAAGAGAGCATCAAAATGTGTAAGTGTTGACAGTGAAATATTGTAGTTTTGATGATAGCATTGTGTGGGTTTTTTTGACCGTGTTAATCATGAATTGAAAATCCTACGTCGTGACCTCACTCGACTTTTTTCTCGTCCATCTTTTTGCAAGATGTCGCGCCGCATTTATGTCACTGAATTTTTCTGAAGAACAAATAAATGGAGGCGTTTGCGGTCTTGGGTGAATTCTAGTTCAGTCAGTACGTTTCTTGTAAGCGGTGTAATAGCAGCTTTTTATAGATGCATTCAGCACTTTTTTCTTCTTCTTAAATTATGTGTATATGTCTACTTTCATGACTCTGTTGTCCCTTCTGTGTCTTTCAGGCCAGTTTATACCGGGCTGGATACAGTAGGTTTGCTCCTTACTAAAACCACAAATCACATCCAAGGAATTTCACTTTGGTCCAAAACCCTTTTTCAGGCTCTTTGCTTGGCAGGAGCTCCCCTACATTTTTTTCTGCAGGCAGATTATAGCAACAACCCCTTTTATTATTTTCTTTTCCCTTTTTTTTGTCTTGTGGCGAGAGAAGTCATTGCCACATCATCAACTGAAACTCAGTTCCTGTACTTTTGTGTCCGTCACTGACATGGAAACGATGACAAAAACCCCCAAAACAAAAAAACTGCCAGGAGTGTATCCCTTGTATAAAGAGCTGGAGCAACAGGACACAGTTTGGGATGCTTTTTGTTAGATTTGTTTTTGTTTTTTTAAGAAAAAACACTACAGGACCTGGAAGGAGACAGACTGCTGTTGTTCCTATGACATCCTGCACACTACAAAATCTTTTTTTTTTTTAATTTTTTTGTCCCTAAAAATATCCAGACTTCCAGTTTATCCACTGTCCTGTCAGACCTAACCACACACACACTCTTACATTAAACACCAAGTATAGATTCCTCTACACTTTCCTTTAGTGTCAGACTTCACTAAATGATACTAGAAAAAGGTACTTCTGTTTTTAAACACTACGTTGACATAGAGCTGCTCCCCCCTACATCCCTCTGATGTTAGTATCATGTAATACTGAAAAAAAAGAAAAGAATCAAATTCAGAGGATGTAGGAGCTATTCTTGTTTTTGCCACGCTGGAACATCCAACTTTCAGCTGGAGGAAACTTCTGACAGAAACCACTTTTTTTGTTCTCTTAATAACTTCGAACTTATATGGCATGTCTTTGGGGGGGGAGGGGGGGCTTTTTTCTAACGTTTAAAACGTCCTGGCCAAATGTAAAAGGAAACACAAAGAGACTGTTTAAAAAAGACAAGGAAAAAAAGGTCTTTTTTTTTCTGCAGTACCTCGTTTGTTTTGCCTGCCGCAGACGTGTCATCATGTCGGAAAAAACAAACAAAAAACACCACGTGGCTCAGTGATTTTGAGTTTTTGTCCTTAATGCTCGCCTGCACATACTCCAGTCATTACTGCAAGTGCAACTCCAACATGGAGACATCACGACCGTCTTTTTAAAGGCCTCGTCCTTAAGTCTGCTTCTTCCAAAAGGAGAAATAAAGGACTCGTTTCTATCTCCTAAACCGTCAGACGTTCCTGCCGATCACATCAAAAAGATCCACAGGACACGAGTGGAACTAGCTTCAGCACCCGCACCACCCGCGTTGGGAAACAAATAACCTGTCAGTCGAACGGACGCCGATCCCTCCTGGCCGTCGTTCGGGAAATGGTGTGTGATCTCGACTCGGCAGAGCAGAGAGTGCAGGGAAGCACAGAGACGGGATTCATTATCGGTTTTGTTTCTATTTATATGCAGTGTTTTCACTAGGTTTTCACATCATTATGTAACTCTTAGGCCCCTCATCATGCTCTCTGGGATGGTTCACTCTGAATACTTTCAAAGCTTTCCTGGTGCACCTGAAGGCACAGCAGGACCTGTATGTGTTGCATCTGCATTTACTCTCACGTGGTTGTTGTCGTTATTGCTATTATTTGCCTTTTTTTCAGTTCCAAAGATTTTCAGAGGAAAGCACATTTCTTTTTTTGTGTGTCCTTGTGTATTTTGTTTTTATTTTTGTGTTTTTCTGCCTTTACTTTATTCTTTAGCTGTAATTTTTATTTTTTTTAATGTGTGGGTTGAAGCTGTACAGCGTCGTAGCAGCACCCCTGGGAAATGTCATAAAAGCAATGTCTGCAAGACAGGGAATACACCTTTAATCCAGCCTGCAGAATATAATGACACTGCTGGGTTTAATTTGGTCTTAAGTGTCATTTATTAGCTTTTCTTTTTTCTTTTTCTTTTTTTGCACTAACACATGAGGACACAGTGCAGATGCAGAGGTGTTTGCTGCAGACAAGGGAAATCAGAGCAGATGGAGTCATGAGGGATGCACGGAGAGGCAGGTAGACCGAGAGGATATTTCAAAGTGCATTTTCCTGAAGGGCCAAATTAAAAAGTAAATTAGGAGGGGAGGGTGGGGGGCGGCATGATGTCAAAAGGGGTCCAGAGGCCCAGCAGTGTTCACCTTTTTTTTTTGAACAATGAAACAATGTGTGGGCGGTCAGTGAAGGGACTTTGTGGCAGTGTTGGTGAAGGTGAGAAGCTGAGCCATTAATCATCAGCTGACAGAATCACAGCGTCCCCCACTGTCTCTCCCTCTCACTCTGCTCCTTTCTTTGGGGGGAAGGCGGGGTAGTACAGTGCAAGGACAGGGTGGGTGGGGGGGTATTTTGTTTTTGTATGATTGTGAAACTGTGTGCAGTGGGTCCAATGAGTATTTTTGATGAGCATTACCTCCTTGTTTTTTTGTTTTTCTTACAAGTATTACCACAAGTGTTGCTATGCATGCATGCTTTTTGCGAGAGAGGAAGGGTGTCGAGTCTTTCTTTTCTTTTTTGTGCATGAACTCAAATCGCAGTGCTGGAGGAGGAAGACGAGGTGGAGCGTGGCGTGTTTACACAGCGGGGGGAGTAAGAAAGAGAGAGAACCTGGGATGATGTGTGATGCGGGGTGACAGCAGTGACGGCTGCTCTCGGTTCAGGCCCTGCACAGTGTCTGGATTGTGGGGGAGGGTTGGGGGGGGCAGTCCAGTCCACTTCAGTCCACCTGGGTTATCTATGCTCTCTGCTGTGTGGTCCTCATGGTAATCACCTGTCTGTCCCCCCTGTGGTTTTTTTTTTTTTTTTTTAGATTAAAACCCTTAAAATGTTAAGAGTAACAGCATTAGTCCACCCCGGTGAAAAGCTTCTGCGCAGAGCCGTGTTAGTGTTGTTATTATTATGAACCTGCCCACAGAGATGCTCATTTAGAAAGCTCTCCGCCTCGCTCATCCAGCTGGCAACAAGCTGCAGTCACGGCGCCGTTGTTGAGCAGCGACCGCGGCGCAGCTGCTTTCACTCGCTTTTTTTGGTTTGTTTGTTTGTTTGTTGTTGTTGTTTTGGTTTTTTGCCTCCTCTAATTGGGAGTTAATCCTATTTTGAAAAGCTGCGAAGTAACCGCACAGGTGCGCTCGAGGAACACGGACTGAAAACAAAAGTCATCCTCAGCTGCTGGCTGCCGATGCCCCCCACCCCACACCCCGACTCCCTGCACTGCACTCAAGAAGTCAGCCCAGTGGGAGTTTTTGTACAGCAGTTTAATAAATGGGTTTAAATTGCATGTGAAGTTTTTTTCCCTTTCCTCCTCCCTGTCACATGCTCTCAAAGGCTCATTTATCCAAGTGATTTTTTTTTTTAAAAATTAAGTAAGTGACTTGTATTTTCTCACAATGTTTTATTTTGCCATTCTTGTGTCTGCCTTCTGTTTATTCTCTTCATTATTATTGAATGTATATAATAATAAACTGTTTGGTTTTTATACCCGTCTTTGATTTGTTATTAGCTTTTCTGGCCTTTAGTGTCGCAGGCCCTCGCACTCATACCTGCCTCTCGCTCCGTAAACGATCACCCAGTTCTGCTCCCACATGACCTCCAGTAAATTTAGTGTATTTATTGAAACTAAGCAAATCCTGAGTAATTTCCGAGCTGCAGTTCCTTAAAGTGCACAGAGGTGGGTTGGAAACTGGAGATGCTTGCTGTGCATTATTTCTGAAGTGCAGGAGAGAGCTGCGTGAAGCTGAGGGTTGAAAACACATTTAAGCTCTGTTTAAAAACTGCAACTGAATCAACTTTACATCCACTCTGCATCACAATCTGAAGCCAGGAACTTTTTCTTCCCCAAACATCCAAATTTGAGAATTGCATATAGTACTATGCAAAAGTTTTGAGCTGTCCTTCATTCCTGTTTTTAAATATTTTGCTAGGAAATTCAAAATAGGTGCAGTGACTTGTGAAAACATACATGTAACTACAGTCTATAAGGCAAAAACAGAGTTTGTACGATTCTAACAAGCTTGAAAGTCGACCACCTTTATTCAACACTTTCTTGTCATTTCTTTAAGTAGTCTTCAGGAATAGTTCTCCAGGCTTATGGAAGGATATTCAAAGGTCGTCTTGGGATGTTGGCTTTGTTCTGTTCTCTGTCAACATGAGCCCACACTGCTTCAGTAATGTTGAGGTCCGGGCTCTGGGGGAGGCCAATCCATGACTGACGGTGCTCCACTGTGTTTTTCTCTATCCAGGTCTGCTTTTACTGCATTGGCAGTCTGTTTGGGATCATTGTCGTGCTTTAAAATGAAGCTGTTGCCAATCAGACATTTTGATCTAAATCTCGTGGCACTTTTCTGCATCCACAGTTTCCTTCAGCTTTGATAAGCTCCAACACCACTGGCTGAAATGCAACCCAACCATGTCAGAGCCACGGCCGGCTGTAGACACTCTCTGTTATACATTTGTCCTGATGACCTCTCTGCATATTAACAATTTGGACCAATAATGTCAAATTTGGATCCATCACTCCATCAGACCAGTTGCCACTGATTTCCAGTCAGGTTCTTGTGTATTTTGGCGACCTCAGCTTTTTCTCCCTCGTTTCACAAACAGCAGACTGATCAACTGAAGGGCTAGATGCATCTCTCAGGTCCTGCATCATGTCTGGATCTTTTTTCATATGTCTCAAGGACCTGACTTTCACATACTGCTCATCTGGCGTATATATTTTTACAAGCCTTGCCACTTCTTTGGTCCTCCACTTGTCCATTTTTAAGGACACTGTTATCTATGTTATCTATTTTTCATAGATTCAACTAAACAAATTCTGTTTTTTAAAAGGACTGAGCTGAGAATGAGTGAAGAAGGCAGGCATTGTCTAAAGAAACACTTTGAAGGATCCTCAGAAATTGAAGGCACTCACTGACTCCCATTTCTTCTTGATGCAGTGACCCTCTTACCTCACAGTTATCAGGAGGTGATAGAGCACATTCTCAGATAGGGTTCTGGATTTGTTGAGCTGGCAGCCATTATGTTATTTCCTTCCCATGATTGTGTCAGTCTTATCATTTTCTTTGCAGTGTTTGTCTAAAGTGAAGTTATCCAATCAGGAGCGAGCTTGCTTTAAATGGAACAAAACCCTATACCAAGCAGAGATAAGGGAGTTTCTCATTAGACATGAGAAGTCGGGGAGTCAACTGAATGCTGCAATATTTAGATAACAAGCTTCCAAAGAATCCCTGCTCAGACAGTCCAGAAACGTGGCCTCCTCTGTGGGGCGCGAGCCGGGTGATTGATGGAGGCGCCACATGCCCACCGTTTAACGCAGCTCAGCGGTACTACGTTGCAGTTAACTCTTGACTTTTCTTTTCTTTTTGTTTTTACTCCTCCAGACCAAATTTACTGTATGATAAGCTCTTCCACCACCTCCAAACTTGCTCATCACTGCCAAGGGGGAAACAAACTGGAACAATCTTTAATTGCATCTAGAGTTAATGGCCGTAAATGGGTTGGATGTGGCAGGAAACCTCATATCCCTGCTAATTGCACTAATGCACAAGAGGCCAATTGCCAATTTGATGGCATGCTCTCGCTGAGTAATTGAAGTTGGGCTAATTGGAAGAATAGGCAGAGGCCTGACAGAGGAGGAGGTGTGTGAGAGATTGCATCTTTTGAAGTGGGGAACTGACCTTTTGTGGATGGCAAATCACTACAGGCCATCGGAGGGAGGAAGGGAGGGGGCAAGAAAATAAATGGCACACTGAATCATCTTCTCTCCCGTGTATTACAGAGGGACGAATTTCTTATTGCACATTCTGCCTCTTGTAAATGAAACCGTGACTATGATAGTTGCTACTAAAAAGGTTTTACATCTACCTAGTCATCTACTATGACTTGTTACGACGTTGCCCCCTGGTGGCTGCTCCCTGTACACAAGTGTTTGTTTACTGCAAGGAGGCATTCAAATTATTAAGTGGACATTAAAAAAGACTGAGCTCTGACAGAACGAAATCCTTTATGTAGAAGTCTTTTTTTATTGAGCACATTATGCAAGCATTTGTAAAATAAAGGTTACACTTTATAATAAGTGACTAAGAGCGTAATTCTCCTGTAATTGAATGGACTTTTAGTGCATTTTTTTTAAAGTTACAGTGTAATTACATTTAGTTACAAATACTTAGAGGTAGGCACACTAGAATAAGGTGAGAACAAGTTGGGTTTTTACAGGAAAAAAAAAACAAAAATCACATGTCATAAACACACTGTAGTTTTCAGCACAGGCTGCATTATGGAGTGGATTAATCTTGCTTTTCTTGCCTGTTTATTTAATATTCATTATGTTGATTTGCAGGATGGATGTTCTGTTATTCAACTGTGCTTTTCTTTTACTAATATAAATGGGTTGAGGACTTTTCTGCCTTACAAGAAAAAACAAATACCATCAAATTTGCAGAATCTGTGCACTACTCATAATGCCTTATGCACTGCTTAAATTTACTAAAATTACTTACACACTAATTAGCTTTACTTGCAGTATAAGGTTTTCTTTGTTTTCTGTAAAACCCTGATTTGTTATCCCCTTATTCCTTTGTGCCTACCTTTAAGTATTTGTAGGTAAATATAATTACGTTATAATAAAGTATTGACATTCCGTTTAATCACAGAGGAATTACGCACTTGGCCTCAGGCCGTATTTTTAAAGTGTTACGGGGTAAAAAAGATGCCTATGTTGTATCTTTCTACATCACTCCAGTTGTTTTGCAGAAACGTGTAACTGTGACGTAACTTTGAATATGAAGATGCTGATCAGTGATGGCACGAGCCCTCCCACAGCGCTGACGGATCTCCTGTCCTATCTCCTCCTGTCTTGTCTCATTTCGTCTGATCCCGCCTTCCTTTCCTTTCTCACCTCGTTCTCTCTTCTCGTTCCTCTCAGTTGTTCTCTCGCTCCTTCGTGGATGTCTCTGCTCAGCAGTTTGGCACCTTCAAAGCGACACTTTCACGCCTCCTGTCACCTCAGGGCTATTATCTGCCATCTCCGAGTAGCAACACACACACCGTGACTGAGACGCCCCACTGTTGAGAATTCGCCCCGTGGATTTGCCAGAACAAAGCTGGACTATCTGAACCCGTCCAGCCTCGATGATGAAACTCAAGCAGATGAGTCATGCTGCTGAGCCTGCTCTCTTTGGGGGCGACATATGATTTTAAATCCTACTAACACACTTAAAACACCATTTCTTATAATACTAAAAATATTTACATTTTGCACATTAAAGTACAAATTAGGCCATGAGGTGTGTAAGGCCTTATTCAGATAAGGTTTTATTCATGTCCATAATATTCATCGTAGGGTTCATTGTAGTTGGTAGTCTGAGGGCGAGGAATGGTGTAATCTCTGTTGGTGTCGATTTCCTGAAACACAAAACATCGCTGCAATTAATACCCTCGATAAAGTCCAATTAATCCTACAATATAGCTCAGTCACGTAGTTAAAAGGTCACACTGTTGAATGTTGGACCAGCAGGAGTCGGATGGTTTATCCTTCAGTACTCACCGTCATGGAGAATCCCGACTCGTAGGGCGATCGCAGTGATTGCTCAGCTCTCCGGCCTGAAGGGAGACGCGTTACACAGTCAGCTAATTATATACATTATATGCGTTCATCGTAAAGGCGCACAGTGAGAGCTGAGCTGACAGATATCAGGAGTCATTTTCTAAGGTTGGGTTCATTTTTACCTCATGTTTGAGGAAAGCCATTTGGCTAATGTGTCCTTATTGATCATAGTTAGTCTATTCTGTTTTTTTCCTGGTTTTGCGCCTTTAAAATGAGAATGAAACAACATCCTTTATGGATCTGTGGTGCACGCAAACTTTAGTTAGATGATGTAGATTTGAGGAGTGCAAAAAAGTGGGGCATTAAATTGATTAAAAAGAAATAATCATTGCCGATTAGAGTGGATCCCAGGTGGTCTTTTATTAAATAATCATCATATCCTATAAAGTCATGAGAGTAATAGGCTTGTACTGATGAACATCTTTTAAACTGTCAGGTCGATCCTGAATTCTTCCGTACACGTGACTTAGTATAAATCCTTAAATGCGAAAATTCTAGTTTACCAGCTCTATTGTACATATGTGAATATTTACTGGTATTTTTAGGTCTTTGTCAAAGAAAATGAGATATCTCTTGGATTGCTAGTCAACCAGGTGTGGTTAGGAATGCGGTGAGGATTTAAATAGTCAATTTCAAAAGATAATTTCAATAATCATATTACCTTTATGTCCCAAATCATCTAACTGTAAGTCACACTTTTTTTAATCAACACAACAGCATCTCACCTCTCTTGTTCTCCAAGTCATTCTCAAAACTTCCATTGTCTCTCCCCTCCTTCTGGCTTCCTAGTCCTGGCATATCAGCATTGGGGCTGGTCCATCCTGCAAAGCTCAAAGGGAGATCCTTGGACTTCACTTCCCCATTGCAGAAGAAGGCGACCTGGGACAACCCATGCCCAATCAGTAACACCCAGCCATTTGCTACCAAGGCAATGCTAATTACTGGGTCATCCCAATTTGGCCGACGGCCCAGCTCGGGGTTCCCCTTGGTGAACATAGTGATCCACACCACCCAGATGCAGGCAGAGAGAAGCAGTGTGACGAAGACCAGCCCACTGTGCAGCTTCCCTTGCTGGTTGATGGGTCCTGTGTAGCTGTAGCTGTAAGTGCAATAATTGCGGCACAGGAGGTGCAGGGAAAGAATAAAGCTGATAGCCAGTAAGCACAGGACGTAGATCAGTAGCATGACGAATTCCCCCTGGCTGTACTCGCAGCGCTTGTTATCCCGGACCAACACGATGATCAGCCACTCTGTGGCAATGATAACTTGCACAGTGAAGAGCCCCAGAGCCACAGCAGGCTCTCCCCAGCCTCGAGCTGCTGCAAAGCCCAACAGAGCAAGGCAGCGAGCCAGCAGGCAGGAGAAGGCCAGCGAGAAGAGCACGCCAAAGAGGAACAGCCTAGTGGGGCACGTCTGCGGGGTGAGACTGATGATGAAAGAGAAGGTGATGCCAAAGATCCCCGCCGTGGCCAACAGGAACAGGGACATGGAGGCCACCATGCCTCCGATGTTGCTTTTTCGATAATGGCGGGATGAGATGCAGACACACAGGGACCAGATCAGCAGGGTTAAGAGGAGCCCTATACTTAGCAGGAAGCCCGCAGTGGCCAGGGTCTCCAGCACAATCCCCCATGCTGCCCGGCGGTCACACAGATACCTGTACATGGGATGCAGCCCGTTGCCGCAGCCTCGGACTCCGATCAGGGATGTAACATTTGAGGAAACGGTTGTGGTGGTGGTTGTGGTACTGGTTGAGGTGCTGTTGGCTGACTGGCACAGACAGGTGAGAGGGGCATAAAAGAGGAACAGGAGGGGAGAAAGGGATTTCAGGTTCTTGGATGAAAGGGCCATATTCATTATAGTAATCCACACGAGGATTCAGTCCTCCTTTGTTTAACCGTCCTTTGATGTGGCAGGTCTTTAATCCTGAAACAAAAAAGAGTAAAATACATTTCACGCATGTTTGACTGCAAAACTGTCAGTCGGGAGGAGAAGTTTGTCCGAAACGCATTAAAAGTCTGCAAATCAAGCATGGTGAAATGGAAGCTAACATGACAGAGGTCACAGCATGGAAGAGACAAAAGGAAGAAGAGGTTTGACAGTAGCTCGTGTGAAGAGCACAGGAGGAGAAGGGAGTGTATAAACATGCCAGAACAAAGCAGGGAAATGAATGAGCCGTTGCAAAGCTTGGAGGAAAAACTAGCTGCAACATGGAGGCGAGGCCGGGACAGAAAAGGAGACGTAGCGAGCGCCGTCACACAACACGATTGCCGGTTATAACCAGTTAAGATTAGAGGTGAGAGACAGTCAGATAGTCACTTGTGATAGCTGAGGAGCACTTCCCGCATTACACAGTGGAGTCTTTGTTCCAGCACCAGAGATTTAAATATGACCTTTTTGGCAGTTTTAGCACAGGATAAAAAGGCCTCGTGTCCTCAACTTTGCCCCATCACTTGCTCACAGGGGGTTACAGAGGTTTTTACCAATTCCAAACATTATTTTGATGTCTATTATTAGACATCAAATCAAAATATAAATAGATTCACAAGCCTGACCCAACCTTTATCGAATACACTTACCTTTTATCCTCTGGGATGCAAGTATAAGCAGATCCACCTCCTCCGAATTACACTCAACTAGTCTCAGTCTGACGTTCAAGCTGCGGTAAACTCTTGTTGATGTTCTGCACCTCTTATCTTGATGATGTGCTCATTTCTCTTGCTGGCAGAGAAATGAGCACAAGGGAGAAGAGGGGGAAAAAAGGACGAGGTCCAAAAGCACCACCGGAGAGGATTGTTTTCAACTTGCTTAGAAGGTTGGAAACCTGTACCTCCACAAATTCTTGGCTTTTAGATCCCTCCCGTCTGCTGTGCTTCGCTGCGTCCCTCCCTGTGATTAAGGTGGGGCTCCCGCACACCTGGAAGCGATGAGAAGTCACACCTCCCAGATTTATGAATCTCATTTCCCATAAGAATTTGCATCCCGTCTGTTGATAATGTGGTCATGTGTTTCACCTGAGGTGCAGGGTCACAGCTCAGCAGAAGTAAGAATCAAGGGCGTTAGGGCGAGCCCGCCTGACTCATCCCACCATCACCTGGATACAGAACAGGAGCAGCAGTCTCCTTGGTTACTAGTAAATCACAGCCATAACACTTGAAATTGGCGAGTTCGCCACAAGTAGGGTTGCATCAGGAACAGAGAACGCTTTTCACCGTTGCAAGCCCATACGTAATACCTCCGCTCATGCCTGTACACGCACATTGTTTAAGGGTGTGTTCAGCTGAAGCTTAAGTCACTCTTCAACTAAAGTTTGCTCTAAAGCCCAGAGGGACTTTTTCCATTTGTAAGCTGGTTTGTTGCAGGAGCAGGGTGTGTGCACACGGATGTTGGCCAATGTAAACATCTCCTTCGAATAAATGTTTCAAAGGCACCAATATGTTGTACATGGAGTGTCTGTGTGCATATTAGACACTCGGCAACCCCGCTGTCTGGGAAGCGCGACAGTGTTGAAGGATGCTGACAGAAAGTGTGTCTTTAAGACTTTTTGGGGCCTTTCTTGCTGCATTGAGAAGGTAAACTTGTATTTTAGGTGCTCCACCAACTTGGATCTGATTAAACTCTCTCGCACTGGATGGAGAGCAATGACTGAGCATATTCCCAGTTTTATTAGTCCAAGGAATCCGAATCGATGTTTAGCGACCCGATGGTTTCCTTGTACTGAGACCTTGTCGAGGTTTACATTGAGACTCTACACAACATCCTCAACAGTGTTTGTTTTGAGCACAGTTGTGTTTCGGTTGTTTTTCTCTCTCTCGGGTTTGCGAGTTTCACTTTAGAGTCTGTTGGGTGTAGCATTTTGATTTCTAATGTTTGCCAGGAGCAAGTTTGAAGACGTTTGGAGTACAACACAAACACAGTCAGAGCTGACTCACTGTCATGTGGTCATACCAGTCTCAATAAACATATTCACCAAAGCCTAAAACTAAAGTCTTTTAGTGTAGATAATTTTAATTTATT
Organism: Aulonocara sp. 'chitande type north' Nkhata Bay; assembly: GCF_057382095.1. NCBI lineage: Eukaryota > Metazoa > Chordata > Actinopteri > Cichliformes > Cichlidae > Aulonocara > Aulonocara sp. 'chitande type north' Nkhata Bay. The sequence goes on from NC_141347.1 coordinate 12,648,430, forward strand.
TTGATTAGTTTCTCTTTTTTTTAATGTTTCATTTAGTTTTTAAAAAAAAAATCTAAATACAGTGAAATTTTGTGATGGCTGGTGGATTCGTGCCCCAGTTTTTTGTAATCTGCAGACTTTGATACGACTGTAACACCAGATTCAAAAATCTTCCTAGCTGTGCTAATGAGCACATAAAAACCTCAACACAAATAAAATAACCATTTTTCATGTGAGAGCACAAATATTTGCATTTAAATTGGGACTTGCTGTCTGTAAGCAAAATGTCATGAAGTCTTTTAATAGCCTGCAAAGAAGTTTCATTAGTTATACAGTGTATTTTGTATACTGTATAATGTTTAGCATATCAGTTGCTCTATGGGACATAAGGGGGACACTAAAATAGTCTAATGAGTATTGTGATCATCTTCTCTGGCAAGGAGAGCAAATGAAGCGAGACAAAGGTTTTAGATTAATTTATCTTTCATCAATACATTTTTCTTTAACTTATATTAATTATTTATATAGCACCAACTCAAAGCAACAGTTGCATCAGGGTGCTTTACGTTGTAAGGTTAAGATCCTACAGAAGATCCCTATGGGCAAGCACTTGGAGACAGCGAGAAGGAAAAACTCAATTTGAACAGGAAAAAAACCTCCGGTAGAACCAGGCTCAGGGAGGGGGAGGGGCAGCCATCTGCTCCAACCAGTTACATTGGAGAAAAGGGATGAAAAAGGAGAGCATAGAGAGGCAAGAACAAACACAAACGAATGCATCAGTACTTCAATATTCTGGATCAACTAGAATCTTTTCAGCGAGCTTTTAGAACAGCCTGAAAATAAGGAAACAAAAAGTCCAGCCTAGAAGAAATGGGTGGACTAGCTTTTCAGCATCACTCTGAGACAAGATGTTTCTAATCTTAGAGATACTGCACAGATAAAAGAACACAGTCCTACATACCTGTTTATATGCACATTGTTGGGCATATCCTGATTAAAAATGACTCACAGCATTACTGGAGGCTGAGGTAGTGCCATCCAGAGTAAGTATCTGCTTAGACATCATTAAATTTTTAGGGCAGAGTAGAATAACCTCAGTTTTGTCAGAATTTAGAAACAGGGATTTCGAGGTAATCCAGACCTTTGTATCTTTAAGACATTCCTGTAGTTTGACTAATTAATTTGTGTCATCTGGATAGCAATAAAAATGTAAGCAACATTTCCTAATGATATTGTCTAAACAAAGCATGTATAATGTTAAAAAAAGAGCTGCCAGCACAGAACCCTGACTCCCTGTTTACATGAAAAAACTGGAGTCTGTCAGATAGGTCTGATTCAAACCGTATACCAGCAGCGTACTCTAGTTACTGTTGTAAAATGATGTGATCGACAGTGTTTGATATCTATACGTAACAAAATTTAAGTACTACAGTGGTCCCTCGTTTATCGCGGGAGTTACGTTCTAAAAATAACCCGTGATAGGTGAAATCCATTAAGTAGCCAGCTTTATTTTTTATAACTACTATTATTATTATTGTTATACACTACACACTTTATACACTTTTCTCAGACAGGCATCAACATTTTCACATTTTCTCTCTTGTTTAAACTCTCAAAGTTCAAACCTTGGTAGAAAAATAAGTCCAGCATTATACAATGAAACCAAAGCCCCCACGGTTGCCTTTGATGGTGCAAAATGTTTAATCGACATTGTTGTGTTTGTTGGGGAGAAAACTTACAAACATACAGTGCAGCACTTCAGAGTCACACTGCTAGCGGTCGAAGATTTATGTAAATTTGACAAGCTGAACTCATTCTGTACTGTACTGGAGACACGAGGAGATTGATTGACAGTGGTCTACAGCCAATCACGACGCAGAACACAATGCACTTCCCAAAAAAAACCAACAAAAAAAACCAACATGCAAAGTTGCACAAATAAAATCTGTGAAACAGGAAGGCTGCGAACGGTGAACATATAGCGAGGGACCACCGTAACCGTTTTACACCGTTTAGCAGGAAGACATATCATTGACCTGTCAATCAGAAATCATCAGCCAATGGGTGCATGGTGTTTATAGTCAGATCCACCTTTCCTGTTTACCACCGTGTTTTTGTAACCAACATGGTGATAAAGAAATGTTCATCTCGAGGCTTCAAAGCAGGATGTCTCATTTTTTACGTCCTTCTTTTGTAGTGTTTTAAATTGATGTAGCATTCTTTCCTATCGGCTGATAAAAAGAAGCCTGATTATCAAGTATATAAGAGAAAAAAATCCCACTCCTCAATTGATCTCTTCAATGAATGCTTGTTTAAACCTTGTTTTATACAACATGTCATTCATTTTATAAATTGTTGCTCCCATTTAGCAGGAAATGGGTGATAAAGCAAGATACACTCAAAACAGTGGGTGATGTCATGCTGCCAGGTCCATCATTTATGTACAGTCTATGATTTAATAGTGATTTGATATTATTTTTCTTTTACTGATTTAAAAAAAAATGCCATGTTACTCTGTTTATGTCTTTCAGAAAAAAAGATGAGGGTAGTAAAAGTAGTGAAAATAAACTGATTTTTATTTCAGCTATTTGGACATGCCAGTTCACAACACATCTTCCATAATATTGTGTTTGCAAACACAAAACTTATTTGCCTTTAACTTCTCTAAGGAGGGAAGTGCAGGTAGCAGCAAGGACAGAAAGAGATGGAAAGCAGGACAAAAAGGAATTCCTCCTCAATGATCGCGTGAAAGAGCATTGTAGTTTTTCACCATTACAGCATGTTGCACACCCACACTGCATCCCTTGGTGTTTACAACAACCTTGTGCACAAGGAGTAGAAAATACAATGCAAAACAAAAGAGGGAGGAAGTACAAAAGGAAGATGGAAGATAAGGTAAAAAGGTTTAACGCTTAGAACAAATTATTTACATTTGTAATTACAGCTAGAAGCAAATACAAGCTAGTGTTGACAAGTGTTTTGCTTGCATCCATTGCCGTGGGTCGGGAGTGGCACAGGGAGGCAGGGAAGTCCACATGAGGAGGGGGGAGGAGTCGGGAGGAGACTACGCTAGGTGGATGAAGGGGAAAGGAAAAAGGTAGGTGGAGATGGTTTTCTCGTCTTTTCATTTCAAGTATATATACTGTAAACAGTATCATATTATAATATAAAAACAACAACATCATTATGCTTTCCGTCCACTTAGTGGCGCAAAGCAAGAGGTAGATAGACGAGAGGGCATTAGGGGGTTTGCTGGCAGCCTTATCACGACGTGCCAAGCTGAGGTGGAGAGAAGGCCAGGTGGAAAGGATTAGACAGAGGAAGGGTGCAGGCAGGCGAGGAAGGCTGGAGGCAGTGGGTTTAAATGATGCCGTATTTGGCCAAGTCGCTGAGCTCCATGTCGCCGAAGGCTTCCCATGGGCACACCACTGAGAAGTCTGTGCCAAGACCATCCATGCCAGGGATATCATCACCAAAGCTGGAGAAAGAGGAAACAAAGAGGTGAGCATCCAAAGTCCTGATCTGTTCCCTAATCTATACATTTAAATATCACAAAAACTGTGTTTTACCCCTTCTGGCCTGGCTTGGGGGCCTTGCTCTTGAATGTGCGGGTCTGCCTCTGCTTGAACTTGGGTGGCCCCTTCTTGGGTGTAGTGGGGCCTTTGGTTCCACCAGGGGCCAGGGCGCTTCCTGCTGGGGGGCTGGCGTTCATTTCTACTGCGGATCTCTGAAGGCAGAAAGACATTGATAAAGCCTCGCATTGCCTCCTGCTGCCCTCGTGCTAATCCTGTTTGCTTCCAGCGCTCGGTGCCAATCCATGGAGATTACACAGATTAGCTTTACAGACAGATTAGCTCTAATCCCACTGTAATCCACAGTGGACTAATTGCCCTTCTTGGACAGCAAGAATGACATGTTGGCTGAATAAGTGAGGCTGTTATTGTCAAATCACATCACGGCGTTCTCTTCACTGTATTGAAAACGCCTTGACCAAAACATCCCTGCCTGTTCCCTTTGCTCTCGTCTTAAGCCGTGTCCTTTCTGAGCCCCCCTTTCCTCTGACTGCTAACACTGTTAAGGCATTCTGACAGAGGTGGAAGAACACCCTGGCTTGTGATGTTATGCACCACCTGCAGATACAGACAGCCTGCGGATGCAGAGGCTCTCCTGATCTTTCAGCTGAACGGTGATGCAGAGACGCTGCCCGGCAGGCTCACGACCATCTGTTTGCTTTGATTGAACGTTTTGCAAATCCAGTGCATCTTTGTTAGCCCAAAATAGATGTAGATTTTATTTTTTTTATTGCCTTGTTGTCTTTCTTCCTGCTTTCCTTGTATTCGTTTACAATTTTAGCAGATACATTATCATCACACTAAATTATCATTGTTATCTTTCCAGCTGTCAGTTATCCACGTACCTACGTATCTACTGCTACTTTTATCCTTATTATATGTTACATTGTAGCGCCACCCGGGTAGTTTCATCACTAAACAAAGTCAATAAAGTTGCAGCTGCAGAGTTTGCACTTACTTGCAGTCACAGATTTCCCAGTTGCTGCTCAGAGCTGCTTCTCTCTGCTCCTTGAGTAAGTGAAGTGTGTTGTCTGTGTTGCACTTTTATACTATTAATTCTAATCCCCACATCAGCCTTTTTCCAGTCACATGGTCACCAGAGAAGGTCAGCCAAACTTCTCCACCCATCCAGGATCTTCTGCTCCCCGCCCTCCCCACCTCTCAGCTCCCTTGTTCCCATTGGCCCCGCCCCACTGCTGTCCTACCTGCCATGGGATGGAGGTGGTGCAGCCTGCTGGAACAGATCATTCAAAGATCAATCTGGAAGGACTTTTATCTCACTTATCCCTCTAAACCCCAGCACGCCTGCATTTAGCTTTGTCGTGAGAAGACAGCCGGTCGCGTTTCAGGCCCATGTGAGACGTTGTTTTCACATGTGGGTCTGTGCAGCTACACCAGTAAACAAAGAGCAACCCGACCTTGAGGAAATTTAACCATACCAACAGCTCAAATACAATTAAAAGCAACTTTAATGTGAGAGGTATGAAATTTGAAAAAACAAACAACAACAACACTCATTGACTCAGGTTCAGGCCCAAAGTCAAAGATCCAGCCTTTCTAGACTCTCCAATAATGCTTCTATGATACCAAGAAGTATCATAGTAAACTCGGCTATTTACCTTTAATTACACATGATATATGCATGAAGATTTAAGCAAAAAAAAAAAGTGCATTTCAGTTTTATTGTGGGAATTTGATAATGTCACATTTGCAGCCTGGAAAATGACAACATGACAACATGTTTACACATTAAGTTTCTGTAGCCATGTTTGGTTTAACAGGTATTCCTGGAATCAGCGTTAACTACGCAACCGTTTCGGTCCGAACCTTCACAGCGTGAGTTTGGCAGCTTCACTCTCAGAGACCTGCAGCAGTGTGGGAGGTCCACTTGAACAGTAAATGAACTCATTAACACCAATAAAAAACAAAAGACCTCCCTCCTGCCAGTTCCGTTCTTTTTAATGAACATAAAAAAAATCTAGAACTCGATGAAGAGCAAGATGAGCAACCTTCGACTTCATGCTTCTGAATATTTTTTCTACAGAGTGGAGATGAAATAAGAGGAAATGTTAAACTGAGCCTCGCTGGGTGGCTACCTGATATCTTTTTTTTAAATTCCAATATCCCAAGGGAGGAAAATGACAGGAAAAACTGCAATTCTTAATCGACACTTCTCTAAGCCATTAATATTTAAATGCTTTATTAATTCAGCCTCACTCATCTGGAAAAGAACGTCCACAGTTGATTTAATACTTTAGATTTGCTCATGAAAACTTTCACATGAGAAACAACTTGCATGAATAAATCATAACACAAGATGTGTAAGTCTTGAGAGACTTATATATATATAACATATAAATATTTACTGTTTGAGGGAGAGCGAAACTTTCTCGTCTTTTCCATACGGGCTGTGTGTGGAAAGTGTTGATCTAAAGGTCGGATCCCAGATTAGACTGCTTGGAAGCGGGATAAAATAAGAGAAAGACACAACACAACCACATAACGCTGACTCAAAACATAGGAAGACATCGTCTAATTTCTGCTAATTTAACATAAAGTCAAGAGGCGTTTAATGCAAATTTAACCACACAGACATACACTCCTATATTTATCCAAAAACAAGTAAAAGTCTGATTTAATTGAAAATCTTTTCATTTAAAAAAGGAATAAAGAGAGAGACCTGGAAAAGAGGGCAGTAGAAATTGTAACAAAGATACAACTATACACAATACAAGACAGTGAACACAACATCCAGATCATAAGCAGTTTATTACAGAAATATTTCAAAGATGTTTTTAGGATTCTGTTAATCACAGCAAACATGACATGGGAAAAATGTGCACGCTTCACACAACCGAGCCAAAATGGCACCATTTAAGCTACACAAATACACATAAAGCTGAACGTTTATAAGATAAATAACAAGGATGCAGTTCTGAGGTGGTCGGGTTGTGAAGGAGGTATGTTTACTAGTTTAACCTATCGGTGGAGTAACATCAGCCTAAACATGAAATGAAGGTGCGGTTGTTACCAGTTTTTGACTGAAATCAGAAGATCAGGGTGTCGTCTCAGTCATCATAACAAGTCACAAATATGAACCTCACAGGGTTGATGGCAGCGGGAAAAAGTACATTTTAACATGTAAACTGAGCCGGCTCAGCAGACCAGCCTTTCATCCTGTGCACTTACAGAGGAACCAGAGGAGCTCTCAATAAGAAATGAGAACATGATTTATGAAGTCTTGAGGCATGCTAAAATATTGACAATATGTTCTTTTGTATGGATGACCTCAAATCAACAATTAATGTAATTTTATGCGAACAGTGGCGTTGTATGCCTGTTATTAATAACACTAGTCATTTGATGCTAATGCTACAGTATTCTTTGGCCTGTTGAATGTTATTAGCAAACTGTTATACTTACTCACCCTGAGAAACATAGGTTTACCTGAACATATTAATAACATGCACCTCACAAAAATGCTGGAAAAAAGCAGATTTTTGTGGTCTGGACTGTTTCACATGGTTTGAAATCCAAATACTTTTGCACATATACAGTTATACAGTTTCTTTTTATCTCACAAATGTGTCAAATGATGTAATTTAATATGGATACTATAAACCTGGTGTGTATATTTGTAGATTAAAAATAAGTATGTCCAATACTTTCTAAACCAGATGTTATTGTGGTGAAATTAAACTGATATGAGGCTTTTATAAACTTTTACAGTTGCAAAAACTACAAATGGGTCATTTTAGTCTCTAGTAGGTGGTTGCTCTGCAACACTATGACATTATATCTAGATAAGAACCAGTGGGGTGAGGTGTATTGGTGTGCCAGGTTTGATTGCTCAACTACTGATGAGGTAACTCACAGACAGACAGAGATTTCATGTATTAAAAGATTATAGATTACACTGTCCTTCATTTGTAAATAAAGAGCTCAGACACATTCATAGTTACTCTTAGTTATTAAATTAGATTTAGTAACCAATGTAAAGGGCACTCTCAGATTTTTTTTTAAATAGTCTGAATATGGGGGTGATCACATCCTGTGCAATGATCAGTTGCACCAATGCATGCACCTGCTCCTAAAAGAGGACACGATAATGGCTAAGCCTCTTTAAATGTATGTAGGGTGTAGAAGGGAAGGAGGACAGACCTGTCCTCTTTACCACAGACTGCACGTCTGTGCTGTGTAATGTAAGTGTGGATCTTACTCTACAGGTGGGGAAACACGGGTTTGTTTCATTTAGGACATTAAAGATTGATTTTAGGGTCTTTTCATTTGTCTATGAAGCCATGCATTTCACACCTCTATTGCTCCACCTTAGCTCTTTTAGATCCTCTGAAGGACTGATCAAAGACTCTGTAATATTCTAATATTCTTTAAAATCTTCCCCCTTTTGAGACACTTTTTACACATACATTCAGAGCATGTATTGGATGTTTCTTTTCAGTGCCCTTCGGTTATTCTTAGTGATAGTTTGGTAGTTATTTTATTTTACCAGTGACTTGATTTGCTTGGATTACACATCTGTTTCTGTGGTGTTGATTCATTTTTGTTTTTTATTTTTATTGCTTTTCAAACCTTATTTATTTTATTTTGATTTTTTTGTTGTTGATTTCCTTATTCCATTCCACCTTTTAAATTGTCTTCTACTTTTTATATTTGTATTTATAAATGATGATTTTTTTTCACTTTTTTCTTTTTAATTTTTCACAGTTTTTCATTCCACATTTTGATTTGATTTGTTTATTCTGTTTTATTTTTAAATAACCTAATTTACTAAAAAAATAGGTTAAAATATGAGAAATAATACTTATTTATTTCTCATAAAAGTTTTTATTTTTTTCTCTTTTTTCATGCTCTGGTATTTCGTTGCACTTGTGATGTTTATCTTGAAAGGTCCTATAGAAATAAAGTTTTAATTTACCTACTGTTGGCTGCTGTATCATTTTAACTTTTAGGATAAATAATGACTTGACACTGTGTTGAGCGATCAGGTTTGTTTCTTAATTTAAAGACTTTTTATTTAACTTCTTCGGAAATTTAACATGCAAAGCTTCAAAATATGAAACCGTATCATCTGCATACAGAAGCCCAAAGAGTCTTAGATAGACCTCCACACCACCATCACTCGTGTCCACAGCAATGACAGCCCCTTATGATGTCCACTTATTGTATATTTAAAATAATTCCAGAAAGCAAAGGTGATAAAATCATCACCTTATTGAAACCCATTATTGTGATTCGGACAATCGCGTATTTTGTTATTTATAAATTATACACAACCTATTAATAAACCTATTTCCACTCAATTAAAAGCTCTTTTTGTAATAAATAAAAGCACAGTACAGTCATTCTTACAGTGCACATACAAACCAGTTACATTATGTAAAACAAAGATTGTTGAGTAACCAGCCTGCTCTCCCAGAAAACCCACTGTGGTTAAAGTAGAAGTCAGACACTGATTATTTACATAAATAAACAAAAGACATAAGGAGTGCAATTCCTCTGTAATTTGCTATACAAGTTTAATTATTCCTAATGTCCATTTTGTTGGTGTGATCCCTGTTCTCCACACAAAGTTAAATAATTTGGTAACCAGCTCTTCAAGACTTGCCTTGCTGTGAGTACAGCTAATTCATCTAAGCTTGTTTACCTGTGGCCTCGTTATATTAGCAGGGCAGGTATTAACAAGCCACTCCTCAGTTAAAGGCAATAACAGTGGCCCAGACTGAACCGCAGAGCAGCTACACGCAGTTTTGATTTCTTTTACAGGTCAGTGTGTCAAGTGTCCACACTTTTCTTGTCTGTATGCTAATACTCACTGCTAACACTTAATACCGAGACTACTAAATTAAATTAGCATACAGGCTTGAAACTGAAAAGTAGCTCTGGGGCAGCATTATGACTCAATACTTCAGCGTGTGTGTGTGTGTGTGTGTGTGTGTGTGTGTGTGTGTGTGTGTGTGTGTGTGTGTGTGTGTTAAACTTTACAGGCAGCGTTGTAAAGGTTGTCAAATTTATGGCTTCAGCAGACAGGTCAGCTCTTTCATGATCCGTCTGAATTCCCGTGTGTGTTCGGCTGCCTTGAGTTTGGATGTACACAGCGCAGATGTACAGTACATGCGATCTTTGGGATCTATGGAGGTTTGGTTCCCACCACACAGAAAGCTCCGAGACCATCAGTAACTATTCCAGGCGTGCATTTTTGTAATCAAAAATGTCTAGACGGAATAAACCACAGTCTGAAATGCCACTGAAATGCTGAACTTACACTTTGTGTCCGGGACACATTTCTATGTTTAAATTCCAGACAAAAAAAACAGTTTGAACCACCTCTGCACTAAAAAAACCCAAAATATTATTTTTAATATGAGTTATTTTAAAAGACAGAATTAAAGAAATAGGGAAGAGACTCTATATTAACATTCATTTGGCTTCCAGTCAACTCTCTCTGTCTGCTAGTGGCTGAAATATACCCGGCCTTGGTTGGCAGCTATGGTTTAGTTTTGTGGTTACAGATAGATGGAGAAAGTTAAATCTGCAGAATTTTATGTGGAGATGTTCCAAGAACCCACTCAGCAACGCAGCTAATGACAGACCCAACTGTAAGATTTAAGAAGCAGCGACCTTTAAGTGCAAAAGCTTCAGTTCATTGACTGGCAACAAGAGGCCGGCTCCAAACGCGAGTCAGTCGCTGGAAGTAAAAATGCCTAAAAATGCCTAACTTTATAGATACAAAAATTTCCTTCATAACAATTATTATACAGTGTTTTTTAAATATGTTTTTATTTGGAGGTTTTTTGTTTTTTTTTACCCATCCATACGGTGGCCTTGAAAGGTCAAACACGCTGCAAACTAAGAAAATACCAGCAAATACAAAAATTCTGAAAAAACACACAAAACACAATAGAATTTAAATAAAACACAATAGATGACAAAAACAAATCTCACTATATATTTTGATGTCTTTTTGATTACACAATACGTGATGGAACAGCTGTGAAAGATCACACTGAGACGCACTAAAAAGAAAACGAGTGTATTGTAAGGAAGAAAAAAATCCAATTTTCTTTATAAAGCACTTTAAAATACCCAGAACAGGACCAAAGTGCTGTACAGAAAATAAGTTAAAAACAATAGAATAAAGGAAAACAACAAAAATAAATAAATAAAACACATAATACATAAAAAAATAAAACAGCCTTATATTAAAAAAACAAGATAAAACAGCATAGAATCTACTTAAAACAACAAAACTAACACCAACATCTCACACGGTGTCAAAGGCCAGGGTAAAGAGGTGGGTTCAGGAGTGATTTAAAAACAGGTAGGGAAGAAGCCCGTCTAATCTCTGAAGAGATCGTTCCACAGTTTTGGAGCTGCAGCAGCAAAAGCTCGATCTCCTCTAAGTTTACGCTCAGTCCTGGGTACATTCAGCAGCTGATCAGCTGACTTGAGAGACCGGGTGGGAGTATAACGCTGTCGCAGCTCAGAGGGATAAGATGGGGCTAGGCCCTGGGGGGCTTTAAAAGCAAATAAAAGAATTTTTAAATGAATCCTAAAAGGAATAGACAGCCAGTGAAGTGAAGCTAAAATAGGAGAAATCTACTCAACCTTTCGAGTGCCAGTTTAAAGATGAGCTGCAGCATTTTGCACGCTCTGTAAAGGAGTAATGTATGAAGCACTGACCCCTATATGAAGTGCATTACAATAATCCAGCCGAGTGCTAGCAAAGACGTGGATCACTGTCTCAAAGTGCTGCAGTGAAAGAATTGGCTTTATTTTAGCAGCTGCCTGAGCTGAAAGAAGCTAGATTTTACAACTGCCTTAATCTGACTGTCAAGCTTCAGATCACAGTCCACTTTGACTCCTACGTTTTTGACAGTTGGCTTAACATACTGGGCCAAGGAATCTAAATACACATTGGGGGTCTCAGTGGGGCTACTAAAAACCATCACCTCTGTCTTTTTGTCATTGAATTTTAAAAGATTAAGAGACATCCAACCCTAATGTCATCAAGACACTGAAGTAAAGGCTGTGTGGAATATGTGCCTTTAAAAAATAGCTGGGCTGTCACATTATTGTCTCCCCAAATCACACTTCCTTTAGGTTGTGTGTGCTTTTGCAGCATTTTTCTGTGGTGCAGTGCATTTGACCTTTCAGGGCCACCGTACGTCCATTTAGATTTTTTTAAGCCTTAAAGGTAGAGCAATCTAAGACTCATCTGCACTAATTAGAGCAAGTAAACTGAGCTTGTATCATCGCAGGCATAAGGAGTGACAGAGCACAGGAGCAGCTCATTCAAAAAGTTTTTTCTTTTATTATAAAAACATGTCCTCACTGGCCTCGAAAACAGAAAGTGTAAAGAGCAGCCGTTGAAGCCCTGAAGGGGAGAGATATAAAAATAGGTTTAAACTTGTGTGTAATAGTTCTCCATGATAAATAACAGACTTGTGCGTGAACCGCATCATAACAAGCATGAGCTCATGTGAAAAAGGGCAAAGAGCTGAGGCCGTGGTCTACTGGTGAATATGAGGTCACAGGATTGGTGTTGACACTTGTAGAGCAAGCCAAGGCGGCGATGCACAACCGATTCAGTATAACCTACAACAACCTTTATTTATAGAGCACATTAAAAGCCTAGGCATACCAAAGTGCTTTACAAAAAAACAATAAAATAATACAGTTAAGAGCATTAATATCAAATATAATAAGAACAGCAGACAGTTCACAGTAGAAAGCCACTAATAAAATGGACTGCAGCACATAGATTATAGCAGACCCAATGCCGCATGATAGAGAACACCAAGAATGAAAAAAAGTTAATGCAATAGGTCGCAGTTAACAGTCAGCATTTAACGGGTAGAAAAGGCAAGTTCAAAAAGATAAGTTTTAAGGCGTGCTTTAAAAGAAAAAATAGAATCAGACTCCCGAATGCCAATCGGGAGGCTGTTCCATAACTCAGGTGCAGCAAAGGCAAACGATCGATCGCCTCTAGATTTCAACCGAGATCTGGGCTGAACTAACAATAACTGCGAGGATGACCGTAAAGCCCTGGCAGGGACATAAGGGTTTAAAAGTTCCTTAAGATAGGTTGGTGCAGTATTATTGATAATTTTAAAAGTAAGCAGCAAAATTTTAAATTGAATACGGTATTTGATAGGCAGCCAATGCAGCTCAGCAAGAACCGGAGTAATATGGTCAAACTTCTTGGTTTTAGTTAGAATACGTGCCGCAGCATTCTGAACTGTCTGTAATCTATGTAGAAGGGTAACATGGAGACCAGAATAGAGTGAGTTACAGTAATCTAGTCTTGACGTTACAAAAGCATGAATGAGCTTTTCTAAGTCATTATACGGGATATAGTGTCTGGCCCTGGAGATGAGACGAAGCTGATAAAAACTAGATCTGACAACAGCAGACACCTGTTTATCAAGTTTAAAGGAGCTGTCAAACAAGACACCCAGATTCCTGACAGTATCAGAGAAAGAACTAGTAAGAAAGCCAAAGGCATCTTGAAGTTTGGCGCGAAGGGCATTACTGCCAAAAATCATGATTTCAGTCTTTTTTTCATTGAGAATAAGAGTATTTGCCAACAGCCATTTCTTGACCTCACTCATGCACTCACGAAAGTTATTTAAAGATAAAGCGAGATCATCATGTAACTCAAAATAAATCTGGATGTCATCCGCATAATAGTGAAAAGCAATGTGGTATTTCTCAAAGATAGCGCTTAAAGGAAGCAGTGAGAAAAGGGTCGGGCCTAACACAGAACCCTGGGGGACACCACAGCAAACAGGTACAGGGGAAGAGGAAGATGAGGCCAGATGTACCGAAGAAAGCCGATTGGAGAGGTAAGATTTGAACCAGTCCAAGGCAGTGCCCTTAATGCCAACAGAGTGCTCTAATCTTGCGACTAGGATGTTATGGTCAACCATATCAAATGCAGATGAAAGATCCAATAGAACTAAAACAGAAGGACGACCATTATCAGCCATAAGTAAAAGATCATTAAAAACACGAAGCAGCGCTGATTCAGTGCTATGATGTTGTTTAAAGGCTGATTGGAATTTATCATTTATATTATTCTCGTCCAGGTAGGTCTGCAGTTGAACCTACTTTACACATGCACCACTTTTTAATCCCATCTCAGCACTCGCTCACGCTGATTATTGACAGCAGCAGCGCCCTCTGACCTCAATACCGCTGCACAGTGTTCACACATTCTGACTGGATCACTTGTATCTGGCGGGTGGGCAATCCTGACTATTTTTGGGGGGGTTTTGTACGGGTGGCTGAGCCATTACTTATTTTATGGGATCTTATAACCTTCCTGCATGTAACTATCAGTTGATATAGGTTGCTAAAGTTCATTTCTTTTGCAGAAATGGTTGCGCAAAACACTGTTAAACACCAGTCCTATGAGAGCATGCATACAATCCTGGACTTTAACTTTATTATCTCTGTATTATATCTTTGCAAAACCTCGATGTTGGTACTTACATGTGCAGTATGTTTGATTTCAGTTTTTAATCTGATTGATTCCAACTGTTAATCAATTATTCAATTATCAACCTGAAACCAGCGGTGCTTATCACTGTTTTCTCTTTTGAAATTACTTTCTCTGTTTTTTTTCCTTATTGTGTTCCCGTTTGATTTTATTCATGTTATTCAGTTTTATTTGTCACACCTTTGATATTTTCCATACACTGAAATCTATTCCCTCTGTTCTCTTGTTTTCATTTATTCTCATCAACCTTTGTGTTTTCTTTACCTATCGCCACATTTATCATTTTTGATTAAAGGCTGCTTTCACATGTGCCATTGGTTGGATTATTCATGAAAAAGGTCACTTTGTTTTATTATTACTTATTAAAATGTTTCCAAATGTGCTTGCTCCTGTGTTTTTTGCATAATTCATTTAATTCCAGTTCAGTCTCCAGCTCTTTATAGATTAAAATTCCACGGCTTGGCTTACAGTAATTCATTTAAAACACAACCAAGGACTTTTCTTTTATGCAAACACATCATGCATTTCAATTTTCTATCTGCTATGCTCCTATAAGCTTTGAAGCAGAATCCCTCCAGTTTTAGCTAGTTTTTTTTTTAAAACGTTCATTGCAAAAAAGAAATTTCTTTAGTACAAAGAATTGCCTATAGTGAATAAATGAATTCCTTTCTGCATAATTATTAGTTTCTTTTCACATTTCCATTTAAATGACTCCAACTGCTGAGTATCTCCTCCCAGATAAATGTTCAAAGAATATTTCAGTGTCCTTTGCAAGTCAAAGTGTTTTAATGTCAACTTGTCTGTACTTATGTTTCGGTCTGCATGCTCTCTCCCTGTATTTTGATCACTTAGGGCCATTTTGAGAGCTTCGTTTCTGCTTTTTCAGTGAACATTCACGGGTTTTATTTCACTACTGAGCACAGAGTTCGACCTGTTGATTGTTAGAGTCTATTCCAAGGATACGGAGAAGTTTCCATTGTGTGTCACTCTTATGTAACGCTTTAAGAAGCCACTGTACTGAACTAATTGGACACTGTGAAGAAATCTCTGATGGGCAGATTGACCCAAATCTCATTACTCGGGCTTACGTCGGTTTGTCGTCATGAGAGCTTTCTGAAAACATTTTCCAGAGCTATTCCTGAAGTTTTCCGTTTCTCCCTTGTACGAATGAAGTACGAAACTCTTTAGTAACCCCTCATCTATTTATATTCTGCTAAAAACAAAAGGGAGTTGGGTGCAAACACACATGGTTTGTACAGTTTGTACAATTCTGACTAGCTTGAAAGTCAATATTTGGTAGGACCACCTTTAATCTTCAGCACAGCCTGAACTCTTAGGCAGTTTTCTTGTCATGTAGTCTTTCTTCTCTCCTTGCCTTCCATTCAGATCATTTCTGATGAGACTTCAGTGAACAGTAGATGGACCAACTGAAGGGCCATTATTGGGCCTTTGGAACATGAATTTCAAATACTGCTGCTCTTGGTAGTTTTTTAGGCCTGACACTTCTTCTTTTGTCTTCCTGATGTCCATTGCACGCCATTCAGAGATTCGTCTCATAGCTTTTTGCACCTTGTTGGCACAAAAATGTTATTTTACGCCTGTCACACTGCAGTATCTTTGGCCTTTTTCATAGACTCAATTAAATGAGACAGGCTGCTGGTAACAGAATGACTTCTATTTGTGTGAAGAAAAAAGGCCTTACTCCATGAAGCAGTTTTATGATTTTATGACATCAACATACTGAAATTTGTTGTTTATAAATTGGTGCATGGTGTTACCGGCTTATGGGGAAAATCAGTGTTTCCTTTGACTCTCTGGTGCCCATGCATCGTACACACAATGAGAGAAGTCTCCTTGTTTTCCTCCTTCAGTGAGTCTTAAAATTGGAATGACGGTGCATAAATGCAGAACAGTTCACAGCTGAGTCAAGGTCCTTCCTGCCATAAACTCCTGTTATTTCTGTCTGCCAGGCTTAGCAGCTCTGACACGTGCAGGAGCAAGTATGTGGAGCTGCAATTATTAATGTGCCATATTTCATCTGAGGCAGTAATGAAAACATTTAGGGAAGAAAGAGGGCAGAGGACTTGGCTATCCTGCAGCCATTAGGGAAAAAGCAGAATGTAAAACAGATGAATAAACATTAAGATTCATGTTGCACTAAAATGTGCTGATTCCTGCTTTCTGAAACAGGACCTCCAGTTTGTTACTTACAATAGAGTGCAAGAAAAAAAGGATGAATAGTTGATTTCATGTGTTTATGGTTATTTTCCCCTGCATTACTGTTGCTTCAAAAGCCATTCACATGTTAATGGTTAATATTTTTTCTCCGTGTGCAGGCCCTCACTGTGAGATCTGACACTGAGGATGATTGGATTCAATCTTGGTGAAGGAAAAGCAAATTACTGGCAGAAACTGAACACAGAGTATCACATACTCTACGAGCAGAGTAGAGGAGACGAGTGCAGACAGGACCCCGGCTTTGATGTCAGATGAATTGGAAATAATTGACAGAAAAGAGAAAATACTGCAGTGGTGCTGTAAAAAGATGACGTTTTGCTTTGTTCACTTCTCTTAAATGTTACAACATCTTTATGAGAAAGGAATTCACAGATACATGTGCATGCTGTACAGTTTTATTTTATCTGATAAAGGTACAACAAGTATCTGTAAAATCCTTCAGGTACCTTCAGGTGAGTTACAGCAAATATCAATGGCATAAAAAGCCGTAGCCATGTGATGGCACCTGTTGTGAAAGAAACAGTCATTAAGAGGAAGAAAAACACCCAAGGTCCAGCCTTACTGCTTCCACAGAAGTTAAAGGGGTTGCCAGCCAACTGATGCTAAAGGTTAGAAAATGATTGATTGCTTTGAAGAGTTGCCGGGAGAAAGCCTCTTCTCCAGAAAACACGTTTGTCAAAAAACATCTTGAGACTTTTTAGGAAAATATCCTGTGGACTAGCGAGACAAAAGTTGAACCTCTTTGAAGGTTTGAGTCCCGTTACATCTGGCCTAAAACTAAGATGGCATGTCACCAAAAGATCATCATACCGACAGTGAAACGTGGTGGTGGTGGTGGTAGTGCAATGGACTGAGGATGCTTTGCTTCTTCAGGACGACTTCCTGTAATTGATGGAGCCATGAATTCTGCTCTCTACCAGAAAATGCTGAAGGAGGATGTCTGACAATTAGTTTGTGTACTGCTCAAGTGTATTTGGGTTATGCAGCAGGACTTTGTTCTGAAACAAAACAGCAAGTCCACCACTAAATTGCTTTTTAAAAAAAAAGTGTTTTGATGAGTGGTCCAGTCAATGTCTGGACTCAATAGTATTGAGGTGCTTTGGCATGACCTTAACAGGACGTTCATGCTAGAAAACCTTCCAAATGTGAATTAAATAAAACAATTCTGCAAAGAAGACTGAGCCAAAATTCCTTCACGTTGATGGGAAACATGCTCGCCTCAATAACAACTAGTTATTAGGTTTAGAAAGCAGAGCCAGGCAGGACTGAATTCATTTTCCCCTTAAATAATGAGCTCATCGTGTAAAAACTGCATTTTATATTTTCTTGTGTTATTTTTGCCTAATGTTAGAATTTGTTTGATGACCTGAAACATTTAACTACGACAAACATACAAATAAAACGAAGAAATATTGAGGGAGCCAAATACATTTTCACTGAACTGTATATACAACCTGCAAAACAACATGACACTGCAGAAAGCTGCAGTTTCACTCAGGAGGAAACAGAGTGGGAGAACGGGGCGAGCATGCAAAATTGAAGAAATGTTGAGTTTTACACTGACCTCTTCTTTATTTAAAGATAAATCTGAAATCATTATTACAGCAGAAGAAACGGGAATTAAAGAAATGCTTCGGTTACTGATGGACGGGCCTTAATTTGTGAGCACATACCAACGTCCTGTTTCATTTGTCTTCTTCAAAAGCTTTTCAGCCTCCTGTGCCATTTTCATCACTCTAAATCC
Source organism: Aulonocara sp. 'chitande type north' Nkhata Bay (assembly GCF_057382095.1). Lineage (NCBI taxonomy): Eukaryota > Metazoa > Chordata > Actinopteri > Cichliformes > Cichlidae > Aulonocara > Aulonocara sp. 'chitande type north' Nkhata Bay. Next base: position 12,666,485 of record NC_141347.1, read on the forward strand.
ATGTTGAATACCTAATATTTCATCTTATTTCCTCATTACTTACATTTTAATTGATTACTCGCTCTGGGCACAGCAGAGTAACTCAGCTGTAGTGAGAAGCATATAAACCCATTTATATGTTATGCTTCACATCTGCACTGTGCACATGAGTCCTAAGAACAAAATTTGATGTGAATCCTGCAAAAGACAGATAACCACATGAGCTAAGAAGACACCCAACCTGATTTGGGAAACATTTGCTTTTTTCATCCTTCTGAAAAGCAAAAGGAAAAAAACAAATCTTCCTTCACGCGTTAGAATGCCCACGTACGTGATATTAATTGAGCCAAAATTAGCATAGAGAAACAAGCGAGAGGTCCAGATAGAGAGACAAAAACAGTGACAGTGAGGCGCAGTAGGTTTGAAAGGGGAGGGCCTAACAGAGGGAGCTGGGGCTGTAATCTGGGCTTTAAGGCTTCCACTGGTATTAAGAAAGGACGCTTATTAGATTGGAGCATTTTCTCCTCAGAGGGAGAGACTAATTGGATATCACCAAATGGGAGAGCATGACGTTGTCATGACAGAGGACAGGACAGTGTAGGTGGATGACGCCTCTATTGGCTCAGAAGCAATGGAAATTAGCATTAGTGGTAATTAACAGAGGCTACTGATGCTAAAGCAACCCAGCAACAGGAACACACACACACTGACACACACCTATACACGGTTAAATTACAGGAAAATGCTGGCACTCAGATTTACCAGCATGAAACTGTTACTTACAATGCCTAGTGTGATGTGTTCAATTCAGGTTCAGGTAGTGCCAAATCACACCAACAGTTGCCTCAAGGAACTGTATCGTGTAAGATAAAGATGCCACTGCTTACTGGAGAAAACTGCAACAATCTAACAAAAAGAAAAGAGAAAGCGAGCACAGGGAAATAGGAGAAAACACAAGGAGTGAAGACAATAGGAGTGAGAAGACAAAAAAATTTAAATTGCATGCATGCTGCAGTGGTATATAAACCCATTTTGACCCGAGTCTTAAAAGTAGAGTGGGTGTCTGCCGCCTGAATCCAAACTGGGAAGGATAACTGAAAACTCCTCCCATTCTTCTTTTAGAAACTCTGTTTCTAAAGCAACTGTGTCCATAAAGTCAGCACCAAACTTTAAGGGTCAAGTCAGAGAGCTGTTATCCCGTAAACTTCTATGAGGACTTCTTGATGCATTATCAATCATCCGGGAAAGTAAATCCTCAGGGAGGAACGCTGGTTTGAGCGCGGAGTCAAGGAGGCCATTTACGTGAAAAGAGAAAGACCATCTCTGAATCGAGGAGGGGGCCTAAGGGTACATCTTTCGCCATCTTACAATGCTGTGATTGCAGCCATTCCCCAACTCTCTGTGAATGGTACTCATGGCCATTGATCAGTGGGTTTTGGTCAGTAGTTGTTGATCAATGGTCATGAGAATTTGCATAATTCAGATTAAGGAACTGACCTCCCATTGATCCTTCAGTGGGCTGGTTTCAGTCATTATGCAAATGTGCTGTTTATAAGATTGGGGAAGCCTGCAGTCAGCTTTCGTCAAACGTTTCGTCACTTGGATGAGTGACGAAACGTTTCTCCCACAAAACGCTACGTCCAGATGAACAGAACCAACTTTTGGAGATTCTATGGGGACTGTGAGTGTGTTTGCACACCCTGGTGGCCATTAAAAAAGAATGGAGGTTTAACATTCTACTGTGTAAAATCTCACTACTAGATGTCAGTATTTTGTTGACTGCAGCAAACTGAGTTCTGTTTTTTTTTCCTCTCCCAATTCAAATGCATAATCTTACCTATGGTGTCCGCTGTGGGACAAAGGACTGTGGTCAGCATTCATCTGTAGTGAGTGTGGGCTGTTTACCTCAGATGTTAATATAGCCTCTTTTCCATTAGTACCTACTCGGCTCAACTTGACTTTATTCAACTACAAAACAACAATAGATGATGTTGAGGCAATTACAGACCGAATAACAGGCAATAACAGTTTTTGCCAAACTGGAGTCGCTCTCATGATTCATTGAGTGACGACACTGACTGGGTAATCCGTGGCATGCACTCTGCTGACGTCACAGTTTTGGATTGACTCAGACGGGCTAAGTAGGTACTAAAAAGGGCCTGGTACCAGGTACTACCACCCTAAAAACTGAGTCGAGGTAATTAGGTACATTTTTTTACTCTGGAAGAGGCTAAAAAACATTGTAAAAGGAGTCCGATATGAGTCGATGAATCAGTGAAGCTCACTTTTCATCCACAACAGCAATACTAAGGTGAGATGTTGACGAAATCACGAATGTAATCAAACTGTTCATCGGTTTTAGGACTATTAGGACACTTGAGCCTAATGCGTGGTAGCTTATAACCAGCTGTTGTTGCTTAGCTGACTCCCAGGAGAAAGGAGGGTTGGATGTCTAATCTGCTGAAAATAAGTAATTGTGACAATATCAGGAATAAATGCAAGTTTATTAACATCTTAATGTGACTTCAATTCAGGAGATGGAGTTTCTTTGGTGAAGGCGACCAATTCTCAGACCATAAAACAAAGGTATGAACCTTGATATTTTGAGTCTGAAAGTACAATTACAAATGAATGTGTGCCTCCATGGCTTTTGAGTTCTCTCCTCCTCCACCTTTGTACTTCATATGTGGCTGATCTCTACCCTGATTATAAAATAAGATTAGGTGGAACAGCGATGTCCATTTTGGCCATTACCTTAATTTTTCAGATTCAGCGTCAGAACATCACCAAGAACAGTTTCTGCATTTTTTACAGCAGTCTGTTACAGTGAGTATGTAAGCTACCATACCTCAGCACAAACACATGATTTTTTTTAAGGAAATGCAGACACCATGTGAGTCAATTTCAGTGTGCACACATTGCACCCAGCAGAAATATAAGGGTTGCATTCAAGGAAACCGTGTGTCTCTGTGTGTTAGGAGGCCCAGCACATCAGGAGAACGAATGCCTTTGCTGTAATTGGATTCCTCACTGCCTGCATATCACACACATCTCAAACCGAAGATCAACACTGCCTGGAAAATCAATTCACGCGCTACAGAAAGCAACCGAGAGAAGGGGGGCAAGGTGGGAGCAAAAGGGCAGAACAGACAGAAAATGGATTGTGTGTGTTTGAATGTAGAATAAGAGATGAAAGTAGGAGAGGCGAGTTGAACAGGGGTCACTCAGTGTAGCAAGTGTTCAGAGGCTTCACACTACTATGGCAGTCCAACAGAGGGGAAATTAGCCCTCTGAGCTGACGTGATTTTACATTCTGCAGCGTCACGTGGTCGAGTTTATCACACACAATGTGAAGAGCTGTTTTCCTGCGGCTTCGTTTTACATCACATGCTTCCTGTGTTTCCTCTTTGCCTGCAGCCCTGATGAATGCGGCACTCATTTCTGGGTTGGAGTGAAAAGGAATTTATTTATTGAATAGAAAAAAAATATGGAGTTTTTTGTTTCGAGGGGGGTTCGTGAGTAAGCAGATGTCTGATTCATTAATAATCATTTCCACACACGTTTGCATGCATGAGCTTGCATCTGCCTTCTTACTCTCAGTCACACATGAATGCTCAACAACCGTGCATGTTTGGATGGCTTACAGTGCTGCTTTCTGCCACATAGCTTGATGCACTGCTAATGAACCAGATTGAAGAGTATTTATATGTTTATGTCTTCAGTTGTATCCCATAAATTCACAATCTGTTCACTTTCATTATTCAGGCCCATGTGTGCGCAAGGCCGTATTCACCCCCCGGCTAGCTAAACATCCCATTTCCAACCCACAGTGTGGTAATGTACTCATTAATACTTAACCGAATTTGCAACAATGTGATGGTTGCTTTTAGGCGGTAATTAAAACCCAGGAGGCTGAGGTATTATAGAGTCTATATGTTGTGAACCGCTGCAAGATTATAAAATCAACTCCATGCTGTGGCTCTAAAACAGAGCTGCAGGAAAATAAACCCAGTGACCCTGAAAAGCACATTTGGTATGGTCCTTCTCCAACTCAGCAGCTAAGATCTCTTGTTGTCAAGTCATAAAGCTGTTTAAAGTGGGGATCCTATCTGAAAACCAAATCCAGTCCAGTATTTTCTATCAATTACCCTTCTTATTACAGCTGAGGATACCTTAACGCTTCATTTACATACAGTATGGCTAATAAAACGTTTAACTAGAAACGCTCTGAAGGATTTCTTTGTGATATTTATTATAGCTGGCGTGTCACAGTACTACATTATCATGGCATGATTAATGTGACTGAAGGAAATCACAAAAACAATATTAGCACTATATACTAAAAAAAACCCTAAAGGTGGTTAAAAGATTTGCCTTACATGTGAAAAATCGCCGGTTCAATATGGGGTAGGAATACAAAGAGCCTCAGGGGGTCCCAACCAATAGAAATAGGAGGGTTGCATCAGGAAGGGCATGTGGTATAAAGTCTGAGCCGAATCTAATATGTGGCTCCATCTGCTGTGGTGACCCCTTGGGAAATAATGGAGCAGCCAAAACTACCCTTATATTTAAAATAATAATACTACTACTACTCGTCATCACCCAGAAACTAAAACTAGAACACCGTCATACAAAAATAACAAAATTATATCATTTTATTTGGCTGGTGTAGAAAACACAAAATATTGAGACACTCCAACATAAAACAGTTTGTTCATCATTAAAGTTTGGTCCCAGTTTATGGCAGTGGTTCCCAAACTTTTTTCGCTGGGCCCACCTTTGTTTTACAGAAAAATGTTCGCGCCCCCCCCCCCCGCGCGCGCGCACACACACACGCGCACACACGCACGCACGAACACATCCTCCAACCACACACACCCATATTTTGCTCAATTGCGGTTTATTTCGCACCTCAAACATTTAGTAAACAATTAAGCAAATACAAGTAATCTGCAGGTAGTAATAAAATAAACTACTAACTCTTTTACGCTATACGTCCGCACCTACACGGGTATTTTTGAAAACGCAGCTGTTTCGTCCACACGTAAACGGCGTTTCGAATCACCGAAAACGGAGATTTTTTAAAACTAATTTTTTGCGTTTACACGTGGACGAGGAATACAGAGTTCGTCATGCAATGTTAAAGCTATGTGCCTTATTTCAGGTCAGCTGTGCACCACGTTATTGTTTACATGAGAGGAATTGCAGAATGGCAGATAGTCAGATTAACAGTATTTTGTCTCTATCTTCAGGTTTTACACGCTTACATATAAACATGCAGTTACTGTCCCTCTATTTAGAAAGGCAGAGGCATCACGGTGTAATTATTTTACATGTAGTTGTTTTTTTCCTGTGTAATAATATTCAACATTGCTATCAATACATTTGTCAAAAAAAAATGCCTCTCTGTGCAAAATGGGTTTAAAAACATAAACAACTGTGGGATACTGTTTGTCCGTGATTTAGACAGGGGGAACAAACCGTGGCAGGATGTTATTTGCATCCCGCTGTAACTTTACTGTATAAAGAGCTAACATCTCCAAAATGTCAGGAGTAGTTAGTCATTACAACAACTGTTTGTGAACTAAAAATCAAGAATGTGGGATACGGTACTGTTTGTCCGTGATTTAAACAGCTCAGCGCGTGCTCCCCATGAAGGGAAAACCAATTCTGCAGGGGAGACCTACCTTTGCACTTGTGCAGGTGAAGCCAAAGGGCAGATATGCTTCGCCATATTTTCTAGTCTTTGGCTTAGAATGAAGTTGGTTTGGAAACATATTCAGCGATGCTTCATCTCCTGCTTTGCGTTTGTGTAGACGCCCCGTGCTAGCAGTGTCCAAGCATTGTTTGTTTGTTTTTTTCCCTTTTCATGCTGCGCCCCCCCCTGCAATGGCTCTGCCCCACACTTTGGGAAGGTCTGGCTTAGCATTTTGAGCCTTCTTGTTATATAACATCAGTTTGTTTTTATGGAGTTTGTCCATCTACTTAGAGTTTAACTTCGTCCCCTTTTGCCTTGTCCTGATTGCCTTGATTACACCAGTGTCTCATTTCCACAGCTCTTTCCACTCCCCTGATTACCCCAAAGATTATATATAATTCTGCCTAACAGTCAGTGAATTCACTAATGCAATGAGGTTGTATTTCTGGGGTTCGCCGAGGAACCTTACCTTCAGTGAAAATAAATCTTAATGCTGCCTCTTAACCAAAGAGATTTTGGACTATTCTTTACTCCCAACTTAGAAGTAAGGGAGATAGTTTAGGGAAGTCAGTTTTCCGTTCTAACATCCTTGTGCCCCACTGCACGAAACAAGGTCCATAAAGGCAAGATTGGATGAGGCTGATGGAAGAACTTGACACAGTCTTGACCTCAGCTCCATCAAAGATCTTTGTGAGGAAATAGAACTGAGATTGGATGAATGGGGGGGGGGGGGGAGCCTCCCTCGGAAATCTAGTAAGACTTCTGAGAGGAGTAGAAGCTTTTATAGCTGCAACAGGAAGGGAGACCATATCTATATTAATACCAGTGGAGTGAGGATGTCATAAAAGCTGCTGCAGGTGTAATGTGTATATGTCCGAATACTTGTGCCCATATGGTGTTTGTTACCTGAATTTAACTCTGTCATGCATGAATTATGACAACCTCAATCAGGACTTTTTTCTTAAGTATTTTTATTCAGCTTTTCATGCCTAAAGATGAATAAAAATACTTAAAAAAATCCTTATTGAGGTTGTCATAATTCATGCATGACAGGGTTAAATAACAATAATTACAATGAAACACATCATACATCTACAGTAACATTAAACGACCAGTGGGTGGCAGGGTATGGAGTGACACATCAGAGTCCAATGTAGTGGTTTATGTGCAAGTACACTATCAACATTGACACAAATACAAGAAGACAGCATTTAAATAGCTGTCCACTGTAGTGACCACTATGCATAAAAGGGTTAATTTTCCATTTATTGATAGTGGGGATGTGTTACTCTATGTTGGAGTGTCAACCAAAAATTTACTGACACTTGATTACCAGAGAATATTAACATGACACCAGATTTTTGAATCTCAGAGAAGGCAGGAAGACATCTGAGGCAGCTCTGCAGCCTGTTTTCTGCTATATATACTGACATTCAACAGCTGAGATTACTGTTGCACCTACAGAATGGCACTGAAAAGGTGGCTCCAAGCAGCCCTGTGTTTCCTTCAGTGTGGGCGTTTTGCTTATGGCTCTATCAAATCTGTTACTGCCAACTCCCCACAGAGTACTTTTGGTCGTCTAAAGTGAAAAATGCAACTCCTGGAATCTAATATTAAATTATTTTTAAAATGCCGGGACCTTTTACATCAGGCCATCCATCCTGTGTTACTCTATTCCACAAATGTGTCCACTGGGGACATTTATTTGCATATTTACACCACACATCAAAGAGCCAGACACATTTTTGCTCCAGTATTTATGGTTACATATAGATTGGAACCTCTTCTTCACTCAAATTGCGGCAATACGCAGAAGGATGAGGGAAAAAAAGAATATATTGTGAGAAGCAAAGGAAAGACTGAACAAAGAAAAGAGGTGGAAAGAAAAAGATGAGAAAGAGATGCTGCGATTCCTTTTGAGAGGGAGAGGTAAAAAACTTTTGCAATGGTGCTCCAGGAGAAGAGAAAAGAGAAGAGGGAATAGCACTTTCCACCCCACCCCAGATACCGCTGTCAGTGCTAATATCTCATTACTAGCAGGCAGCTCTCAGGCAGTCAGGCGGAGGTCAGGAAAGCTCCGGAGAGACAGACTAACAGCGAGGCACTCATTGAGTCTAATAGCATAAAAGTCTAGAGACATGCAAAGACTCTGAGGAATAGTCTCAGAAGACAATTCAGAAGGAGAAACGTCCATATTGGCACTGTGTGGGAGCTGGGTTTTTGCAGCACTCACACAAATCAGTCTAAAATAAAGGTTCTCGTGGTGATCACTTGGTGGCTTTCTTATTTTAAAAGAAATACTGGAGAGAGGACACAATAAGTAAATAAAGGTTTAACTGAGGATTTGCAGAACCAGCAGGTGAGAATGAAGAAAGTCTCTGAGCTCACTCACTCAGCTGCAGTTCAATCAACTAGCTCTCTGTATTACATCTGTTTTATTTATGTGCTCTGAAAATAAACAGGAAGATAAGAGTCACATTCGTGTACCGGTAATTACTCTCTTCCACCAGTAGGGGGCACAGTATGGACACACTCAGAGAGTCCCTCCGTTCAGCACAGCAGGCAGGTGAAAACCACTTCTAGTTTCAGGGGAGGTTAAAGAGGACAGATTACTAAAGTTTCTCACTGCTGCATTTTTGGTCAAAGCTCAGCATTATACATTTTTCATGCATACCACAGTCAGCTATGAATAAATAAAGTGGTTTCGTGGACAAGCTGAACTTGCACTCTTCTGCACAATAATATCTACACTTTGTAAACAGTGCACAGGGGATCTTCTGCTAAAACCTGATCTATGCTTACTTTACTTATAAATACATGCATAGATAAAACTGTGCATTGATCTGGATTATAATATGTACTGTAAATGGTAAATGGACTGGTGCTTATAAAAGTGTATTCTCTTCTTAAGGCTACAAGACCCCAAGTACTTTTTTTTTACTATCACCCACACGCTGATGCATCAGTGGTGATTATTTCATTATCAGTTATAGCACTTTATCATTTTATGTGTAACATTTCAGCTCCGTGTTAAAGCTTCTTGCAAAAGTTTGGTTTCTACGTGCTGCTGTTTATGGTTTGGCTGAGTACTGAACACTGCATGTGCCTTGGACAGAATAAATAAAGTGAAGGCCTCAAGTGGCTGCAGGAGGAGCTGCATTTTTTCCTGCAACTTCTGCAGTACAAAGCAAGTGTTACACACTCAGTGTGTATCGTCCTTAGGGACTAGAAAAGCGCTATACAAATGCAGGCCATTTACCATTTACCATTTGAAGTGCACACCGTCCACCCATGTTGGTGTTTATTATAAAAGAAGCCTAACATTCAGCCACAGCTCAGAGAGACCGGAGAGCGCTACCTAAACAGGAAACCAGGGGTATAGACCTCATGACTCATCTTGTAGCAATGTGAATAGTTAGATAGACAAATATTGCTCATGTTGACTACGATCCCAGTTTTCAAAAATGAATGTTTTCCATTCATTTTCTCTTTACATCAGAAAAGCTCAGACACATGTGTCACATAACTTTATTGCAGATTGATTCACATTAAAAAGTTCCACTTCTGTGCTTTAAATCATATTTTAATAACATGGTGCAAACGTGTTAATTTCATCTCTATAATGTTCGTCAAGTCTGTGGGGACTGAGCTCACTTTTGGATACGGCCTCAAGTGGCTGCAGGAGGAGCTGCATTTTTTCCTGCAACTTCTGCAGTACAAAGCAAGTGTTACACACTCAGTGTGTATCGTCCTTTCCTGACTTTACCTTAATATCAGTAATCTGGCTCAGCAGTCACACGAAGGTTGTTCTCAAGTCAATAATTCAACCCAGAGTTTCCTGATCTATGAAGCTGCGACTGCATTCGTGTGAAAAAGGAGGCGTTGACAGCATGTGACCAATCACAGACACGGATAAATCTAAAGGCAGCACAGTGGCACTTTTTTACAAAGAAATTCAAACCATAATAAAAAATAATATAAAAAATTTGAAAAATGAGCAGGTCAAATTAAAGCAAGCACTACTACTACCAGTGCTGTGACTGTGTTAACAGACTTGTCAGTTGCAGCTCTTTTGTTAGGACATGAAGTCAATGGATCTGCTATGATCTGCATGTTAAATGAACAAGTTATGTTGTTTGATGTGAATAACATCACTTTCATCTTGTTCTTTCAGCTGCAGCCTCTTACATGGTGAGAAAGGAAAGAGAAAGATTTGCTGTTTTAACTTAATGTCTCTATTAAAGATTTTTTTTAAATTAAAACTTGCTTGCACCAAAGCTCCTCCTACAAATCTCTATTATGGTCCCTCAGTCTTGGATTCAGAGATTTGAGAGTTTATTATACCTTTTGGGGTTTTGGGAAGTAGTTTATGTTCATGGTTTTCCCTTAATGTTGTTTGGATTTCCTTGTGCTCACGATTGGTTGTCTTTCTCTCTTTCCATGTTAAATTTGTCTGTTAAGTCTTTGTTTTGGTGCAGTTGATTAGTAGTTTTATTTTGGCGGTCTCTTGTGGTTTGCATTTTATTTAACTTCCCCTTGTTTTGTTATCCCTGATTTGTTCCTGCTGTGTCTCCCACCTGTTTTCCCCATAGCCTCATTATCTTGTGTATAAACTGTCTCTGTGTCGTGCTGTGTGCTCACCTTCTCCAGATTCCCTGGTTTTTGTTTTCAGGTTGTGTTTTGGACTTTGTTTATTTTCTCATCTGACCGCTATAAAGTTGCATTTTGAGTTTATGCTGTGACCCCCCCCACAGCCCTACTTCTACTAACTCAGGGGTGGGCAACTCCAGGCCTCGAGGGCCGGTGTCCTGCAGGTTTTCGATGTGTCCTTGATCCAACACAGCTGATTTAAGACATGTTGAGGAGGTAATTTAGCCATTTAAAGTTCTCCAGAGGCTTTCACTACTTTCATAATGTTGAAAGTTCAGGGTCATACCTGAAGTTACCTTGCCAAGCCCCTATTCTTGCTTCATATTTCAGACCTCTAACCCTGCTTGAAGGTAATTTTCTAATGCTAGACATCCTGACTCCTGACACAACCAAGGCTCTTCCATGGTGAATATTTGTACGTTAAGCTTTGATGGTGGAAGTAAAGCTTTTAGAGGCTTTTTTGTTAACAGTTTATTAGAACAAATTACTTTCCCCCCTTATCCTATCTCAGACAGAAAAATGACGAGCTTGTGGGTTTGGCACTGCTTGCTAGAACAATCTCTCTCTGGATTACTTTAGATTACTAGCTCATGTTTACCAGATTAGTTCACTGTGATTGTGAGCACACTAACCTTTGCCAGATGGCACCAAACTCAGACATCTGTGGCTCATTGTGATGTCATGATTTTTGAATTTATTTCAATTAAAAATACTAATAATTTAAAAAAAATCCCAAGGCTTTATTTAAGTGCTTCACAGGAAGCTGCCCTCTAACAATGTAAAAGTCCAAAGTACACACTCTGCAATTTGCTTACTTTGGTGAATGAGAACATTTTGAAGCGCAGTAAGTTAAATCGGCAGACGTTTGAAGCTGTACACGTTTCCTCACTGAGCGTGTCCATGTAAAATAAGACAACAGCTAGAGGAATGTACATCTGAAAGAGCTCACAGAGGTTGTTAGGTCCAGCTATGGGTCCTCGACCCTTTGTGCCAGTAGCTGCATGCGTGTCACAAGTCCTTTGCAGACGAAGTACCGGTTTACTGCTTGGCCTGTTGTGTTAGTGGCTGCATGCATGTGATTACAGTAACCGAGCCTTGCTGCCACGAAGGGAAAGAGAAAAGATAGAAAGCTGGGGTGAAAAGGACAGATAAAGAGAGCAGACACAAAGTTACTGGCGAGGAGAATGAGAGAGCATGCCTAACAAAATCAGGCGATTAAATGAAGCTGAAATATCAGAGGGTGAATAAAAGAAAAAGTACAGCAACAGAAGGAAGCAAGATAACAAATTGCTATGGTAGTATGGTGCCGTCACATGAACACGGGCAACAGCAATTAATTATAGAGATTAGACCTGCGATCACCTAAAAAGCATGTTAGTCCCAGTAACGCAGGTCTAGAGACCAGTCTGTAACCATTACCTTGGCAAGTGGTTATGGGATGTTGCTGGCCAATTCTATGCAAATTGGTTGCATACATCGTGCTGTACCAAAAACCTAATTGCAACATGTCTGCAAACACGCAGCAAAAATTCACTTAGCTGTTGTAAAACTGTGAAGAGCGTGATGTAAACCAGAACCCGAGACGTTTACTTTCAGAGTAAAAGTTGTATGTTTTGAAACAAATTGGTTTCAAGACAAAGAGGATGTAAAAGATGGCTGCAACTACTTTGAAACCATCCACTGGTTTCTGAAGCTCTGTTTGAGCGTTTCTGCAATAGACAACTTAGTTCAAAAAATACAATAAATAGTCTAGTTCTATGTGGTGCATTAAAATGAATAAATATCTGCAGCGACAAAAGCAACTGCACCTTTTTGTGACTGTTTTCACCCTGAGACAGCGAGCAATCACTCACCAACCAAGTCAGGAATCCCATTTTTCCCTAACAATGGGAGGTTGTCCAGGGATCACCAACAGGTCTCTAGGCCAACAAACATTCCCAAACATTTCATATGAATGTTTCTGCATAGTTATATACTTTGATTGATGGGGGACAGCTTGAAGGTCATGTGTAAAGTTCTATTTCAGAACCCCCATGTACCAATGTACAGTCCAAGAATTCAGCTTTGGATAATTAGCAGGAACACAGAGCCAAGAGGGGAGGATGCAAGGCAACAGTGGCAACTGGGACCATTTGACATTTTTCTAAAAAAAATGGCAGACAACCTGATAAGAAAAGTGTGTAAGAGAAGTGGAATGTGTGGCCGCAAGAAAGGCAGGTAGAAGCAGGAGGAAAGAGGCAGAAAGATGAGACAAGAGAAGTTGCTTGTTACTTAAGAGACGCCAAGCAGATTGTTGCATTTAGGGCGTTCGTGGTCATGCATAACAATCACTGTCTCATCTTGGTTGAGAAAATTCCTCCGTGGGCTTAGGGCAAAATGCTCATGGCATTCTCTCACATTGCTTACAGAGCCACAGTCTGCGATCGCTTTGTGGTGTCTGTCGTTCGGTGGATTTACGTGTGAACTTCTTTGCAGGCTGGGTGGATGCTGGTCACAAACCCCGCAGGTCTGTTTGTTGGACTTGGCTCCACGGCAGAGTGTGTGTCTCTGGTGGAGTGGGATACTAAAGTAAACAGCACATAAAAGGGAAAAAGCTGGATGGTGCTCTTATGAGAACTAGACCCAGACGATGCACAGCTATGCAGAAACAGAAACATGCGCTCCCACACAGTTAGATGCACACAAGCATGCAGCAAAGGTTCCTTATTTGACCCCTTTATTAACAAGACATATTTCAACAATTTAGCCTGTGTGCAATAAATGTAACACCAAAGCTAACATATAGCCTTTTTTCCCAAGTGTTTTTTTTCCAAGGTACACAAATAAAAACCTGTTATGCAACTATCTGTGAAACCGACCCCTCACCAGAGATTAAAGCCCAAATTATGCAGGACTCAACCTGATGCTATGCTCTGGTATCAAGGTAAACTATTTCCTAATTGGAGTTGTGTGTACTTATGTGATCTCCCTGCAATAAGAGAGATTACAGGAGATGAAGAGCAAGAGCTAAGACACCAGGATTCCCCATGCTGTCTCTCATTTCTCCACCTTTTAGCTTGAAGCAGGAAACATGATTTTTGTTTTGGAGTTCAACTGTGATTCCAGTGTTTGAGAGAAGGACATCCTGATTATGAGAGCATAAATATAATGCCTCATTTGCAGTTTGCAACCCTGAAGCCCACCTTAAATACTGATTTAGACAGAGAAATGCATCATACATCTTCGATTACACTGTCTTCATCATTAGCACTGGTTGGCATCATAGATATAGGCAGGTGCAGGAAAGGAAAGTCAGATGATTAGCTTTTTAGTTGATGTGTAATTTTTAGAGATGCAAAGGTGAAATTCAAAGACATTTAGGGGGAATATGCTCATTTGGTTCTTTGTTAAGCATTAATATGAGAAAAACAGCAGTCTACTGTAAATATCCCATGAAGCACACTGACAGAGGTTCAAGAAAGCAGCCTGTGTATATAGTTTTTCTACTTCAGGTTTCAGGAGCGGAGCAGGGCTGTTGCATGGAGGGTAAGGGCTAATCAGCCAGTCACATGGCAACAACTCAGGGCAGATGAGCTACAGCAGCAGAAGACCACACTGGGTGATGCTCCTGCCAGCAGATTGTAACCTGCCTGGTATGATGAACTTTCGGGTGGAGTCATTTTGCACAAACGACATGAAAGCATGGATCCAGCCTGCCTTGTGGTTCAGCCTGGTGACATAATGATGAGGAGAATGTTTACTTGTCACACTTTGAACCCCATAGTGCCATCACCACAGCTCCCCTCAGGTTTGTTATGTCCATCCCTTTATAATCATAGCTGTCTGATTGAAGCCAAAGTGGGTCCAAACTCTACCTGCAAAGTGTACCCAATGGCGTGTCCAGCGGGGTGGCCTGGGGGGGCACAGGCCACCCCCCCAACCAGACTGGCCACCCCAGGTGCCACCCCAAAGGCAAAACAATAAAATTCAATCAAATATCAAATGTCCGATTATGTTTTCACGGTGACGCTCAGATATCCGAGTGTAAGTGAATGCAGCATCGGCTTCTGCGCTATGTGCATCACGTTAGCAAAGGTAGGAGAGCCAAGCACGAAAGACGTCACTGCAGGAAACAATTTTTCGGTGAAAGAAAATGAGGACAGAATAAATGTCCCGGTAAGTAATATTAAGTTTGTTGAGTTTAGTAAACTTCGGCGAAATTAGAATACCAAGGAAAAAATAACACTTAAAGAATTATTGCAGCCGTGGAATATTTCAGACAGTATGCTACAGAGGGCAGCTAACATAAGAGTTATGAGTTATAAGATGTAATCTAAGTCGTAACATTGCTGTATGGAGCTGCAGATTTGGTTGCAGGTTAACATAGCTGGACTGGCCATCGGGCTTATTTGACTTATTTTTTATTTTTTTTGTAACGGCATGAACAATGAGAGGTGGTGGATTGGCCAGATGCAGGTCGATGTGTAGAAATAACTCCGTTGTTTGGTGGTGGCTATGGCGGGGCTTCCACAGAGGCAGCAGGTGGATGAGGGAAGGGGAGGCAGGAGGAGAGCCCCGAGGCAGCCGCCAGTCCGAGTGTCAGGTGAACTGAACTTCAGGTAAGAAGTTATGACCTGCAGTCTCTCTGGGTCAGATATGAACTAAGTTTAGGTGGAGTTTATTTTCGTTGTGCTGACTTTTTACTGTCAGTTGCAATAACTCATACTGCGTTCTAGCCAGCTTGGAGTTTTTATACAGCTGTTCGGTTGCTATGATGTTACTGATAGTGAACTTTATTTTATTCATAAGGTTAGTTAGTAGAGTTGCCAACGGCTCCTTAAAAAAATGGAATGGTCCCTCAATCAGAGAAAATATTACACGTTTCGTGTTGAGCTGAGAAGAGACGCAGTTTGTCCCGAACTTCAGCTAGAATGGAAAAAGACACAAAGCTGGATTTATTCTGTCTTTACGCTGCACAGCTGCCTCTTCTCTCATCCTCCCTCTCCTGTTGCTACTTCAATCATGAAACTGATCGATGATCAGCTGATCGGCTTTTCTCTCTTGTTTGTTTATCGCCCACTTTGCGCCAGAAAGATGAAACCAGCAGATGTCGCGCTAAACAACAGCAGCACGTTTAAGCTTGATCGGCTGTTGTTAGAATTTATTTAATATTAATTTCTAGTATCAGCTGATGTTTGCTGGAGCCACAGCTGTAAAGCTGCTGGTCATGATGTCGGTTTGGATATCTGGTGAGAGGGAAACGTGAAGACCACCCACCAGGATCCTTTTTTATGTAGCTGACAGCTGGTAACTGTGCAGGGGCGGGTCTAGCAAAGTTTTGCCAGGGGGCCAGGTAGGGCATTAACAGGGAAAGGGGGCACAAAGAAATACTTTTCTTTCCTATTCTCATTTAAAATATCTAGCTTTTATTAAATAATTATCTAAATCTTACAACCAAAGTTTTTATCTGGCGTAAAATGTATAGAAATCATACATATACCAAAAAGACTGTACATCACTGTCACAACAGGGTTTGTTTTCATTCAAAGGCTTTATGGCTTTAATACCTGGTGGGTCGGTCTGTAGTCAAAATGCCCGATTTTCTGTCCCAGTCCAGCCCTGCAGGTTATACTGGCAGTGTCACCATGCCAGCTGAATGTATTTCATCATCAGCCAGTGTTGTTCTTTATCAATATTACCAAAGTTTACCATAAGGCAGCATAGAAAGTATTTACTTGCTTTCAGGTTTTATTCAAATATTAGTCTTTTCAGTTGTTTCTCCACTTTTTTCCTGTTTCAAAATCAAACACCAGTTTGTGAGAAGATTATCTTCTTTTTTTAACAGGCAGAGAAAGTTTTGCATTGGAATGGCTAATTTGTCAATTGTTTGCTACAAATGTTCGTATTTTAATATTCAAAAATGTTTTTGCCCAAAACATATGTGCAGTATATGTCAGTAAAAATACTATGCAAATATTGCTGTCCTTGAATGCTGAGTAAACACTGACAAAGCACTGATTGTATCTCTTGTACTTTATCAACGCAGTATCTAAAAACTTTGCACCGTAGTGGTTAAAATCTCATTCTAATAAGAGTTAAAAGTGCATTTGGTTATTAGGTTTATAGGATTATTGAATTATGGTTAAGGGTTGGTAGAATTTTTTTTTAAAACATTATCTGCCAATTAAATCTGCCACCCTTCTCCAAATCTGTGCCCCTACCTGGCCCCCCCAACAAAAATTTTCTAGACACGCCACTGAGTGTACCTAATGAAGGGCCCACTGAATATATAGTAATGGAAAGGCAGGAGTAAGTCCTTTAAAACAATAAATATGTGATTCTGAGATATATATATATATATATATATATATATATATAAAAAACACCCAGCACGCCCCTGCGGGCGGTTTATCCTTCAAGCTCGGGTCCTCTACCAGAGGCCTGGGAGCTTGAGGGTCCTGCGCAGTATCTTAGCTGTTCCCAGGACTGCGCTCTTCTGGACAGAGATCTCCGATGTTGTTCCCGGGATCTGCTGGAGCCACTCGCCTAGCTTGGGAGTCACCGCACCTAGTGCTCCGATTACCACGGGGACCACCGTTACCTTCACCCTCCACATCCTCTCGAGCTCTTCTCTGAGCCCTTGGTATTTCTCCAGCTTCTCGTGTTCCTTCTTCCTGATATTGCTGTCATTCGGAACCGCTACATCGATCACTACGGCCGTCTTCTTCTGTTTGTCTACCACCACTATGTCCGGTTGGTTAGCCACCACCATTTTGTCCGTCTGTATCTGGAAGTCCCACAGGATCTTAGCTCGGTCATTCTCCACCACCCTTGGGGGCATCTCCCATTTTGACCTCGGGACTTCCAGGTTATACTCGGCACAGATGTTCCTGTACACTATGCCGGCCACTTGGTTATGGCGTTCCATGTATGCCTTGCCTGCTAGCATCTTGCACCCTGCTGTTATGTGCTGGATTGTCTCTGGGGCATCTTTACACAGCCTGCACCTGGGGTCTTGCCTGGTGTGATAGACCCCAGCCTCTATGGATCTTGTGCTCAGAGCTTGTTCTTGTGCTGCCATGATTAGTGCTTCTGTGCTGTCTTTCAGTCCAGCTTTGTCCAGCCACTGGTAGGATTTCTGGATATCAGCCACCTCCTCTATCTGCCGGTGGTACATACCGTGCAGGGGCCTGTCCTTCCATGATGGTTCCTCGTCTCCCTCCTCTTTCTTGGGTTTCTGCTGCCTGAGGTATTCACTGAGCACTCGGTCAGTTGGGGCCATCTTCCCAATGTATTCTTGGATGTTCGTTGTCTCATCCTGGACTGTGGTGCTGACACTCACCAGTCCCCGGCCCCCTTCCTTCCGCTTAGCGTACAGCCTCAGGGTGCTGGATTTGGGGTGAAACCCTCCATGCATGGTAAGGAGCTTTCTTGTCTTTATGTCAGTGGCTTCTATCTCCTCCTTTGGCCAGCCTATTACCCCAGCAGGGTACCTGATCACGGGCAGGGCGTACGTGTTGATGGCCCGGATCTTGTTCTTACCATTCAGCTGACTCCTCAGGACTTGCCTGACCCTCTGCAGGTACTTGGTGGTTGCAGCTTTTCTAGCGGCCTCTTCATGGTTCCCATTCGCCTGTGGGATCCCCAAGTACTTGTAACTGTCCTCTATGTCTGCAATGTTGCCTTCTGGTAGTTCAATCCCCTCAGTTCTGACTACCTTCCCTCTCTTTGTTACCATCCGACTACACTTCTCCAGTCCGAACGACATTCCAATGTCATTGCTGTATAGCCTGGTAGTGTGGATCAGTGAATCGATGTCTCGTTCACTCTTGGCATACAGCTTGATGTCATCCATGTACAGGAGGTGGCTGACAACTGCTCCGTTCCGTAGTCGGTATCCGTAGCCAGTCTTGTTAATGATCTCACTGAGGGGGTTCAGGCCTATGCAGAACAGCAGTGGGGACAGAGCATCTCCTTGGTAGATCCCGCACTTGATGGTGACTTGTGCTATGGGCTTGGAGTTGGCCTCTAGTGTTGTACGCCACATCCCCATTGAGTTCCTGATGAAGGCTCTTAGGGTCCCATTGATCTTGTACAATTCTAGGCATTCCAGTATCCAGCTGTGGGGCATTGAGTCATAGGCCTTCTTGTAATCAATCCAGGCAGTGCACAGGTTGGTCAGTCTGGTCTTGCAGTCTCGGCTGATTGTTCTGTCTACCAGTAGCTGGTGTTTTGCGCCTCTGGTATTCTTGCCAATTATATATATATATATATATATATATATATATATATATATATATATATATATATATATATATATATATATATATATATATACATACATACAGTGGGGCAAAAAAGTATTTAGTCAGCCACCGATTGTGCAAGTTCCCCCACTTAAAATGATGACAGAGGTCAGTAATTTGCACCAGAGGTACACTTCAACTGTGAGAGACAGAATGTGAAAAAAAAATCCATGAATTCACATGGTAGGATTTGTAAAGAATTTATTCGTAAATCAGGGTGGAAAATAAGTATTTGGTCACCTCAAACATGGAAAATCTCTGGCTCTCACAGACCTGTAACGTCTTATGTAAGACGCTTTTCTGTCCCCCACTCGTTACCTGTATGAATGGCACCTGTTTGAACTCATCATCTGTATAAAAGACACCTGTCCACAGCCTCAAACAGTCAGACTCCAAACTCCGCCATGGCCAAGACCAAAGAGCTTTCGAAGGACACCAGGAAAAGTATTGTAGACCTGCACCAGACTGGGAGGAGTGAATCTACAATAGGCAAGCAGCTTGTGTGAAAAAATCAACTGTGGGAGCAATCATCAGAAAATGGAAGACATACAAGACCACTGATAATCTCCCACGATCTGGGGCTCCACGCAAGATCTCATCCCGTGGGGTCAAAATGATCATGAGAACGGTGAGCAAAGATCCCAGAACCACACGGGGGGACCTGGTGAATGACCTGCAGAGAGCTGGGACCAAAGTAACAAAGGTCACCATCAGTAACACACTACAACGGCAGGGAATCAAATCCCGCAGTGCCAGACGTGTTCCGCTGCTGAAGCCAGTGCATGTCCAGGCCCGTCTGAAGTTTGCCAGAGAGCACATGGATGATACAGCAGAGGATTGGGAGAATGTCATGTGGTCAGATGAAACCAAAGTAGAACTTTTTGGTATAAACTCAACTCGTCGTGTTTGGAGGACGAAGAATACTGAGTTGCATCCCAAGAACACCATACCTACTGTGAAGCATGGGGGTGGAAACATCATGCTATGGGGCTGTTTTTCTGCCAAGGGGACAGGACGACTGATCCGTGTTAAGGACAGAATGAATGGGGCCATGTATCGTGAGATTTTGAGCCAAAACCTCCTTCCATCAGTGAGAACTTTGAAGATGAAACGAGGCTGGGTCTTCCAACACGACAATGATCCAAAACACACCGCCCGGGCAACAAAGGAGTGGCTCCGTAAGAAGCATTTGAAAGTCCTGGAGTGGCCTAGCCAGTCTCCAGACCTCAACCCCATAGAAAATCTGTGGCGGGAGTTGAAAGTCCGTGTTGCTCGGCGACAGCCCCAAAGCATCACTGCTCTCGAGAAGATCTGCATGGAGGAATGGGCCAAAATACCAGCTTCTGTGTGTGCAAACCTGGTAAAGGCCTATAGTAAACGTTTGACCTCTGTTATTGCCAACAAAGGTTATGTTACAAAGTATTGAGTTGTATTTTTGTTATTGACCAAATACTTATTTTCCACCCTGATTTACGAATAAATTCTTTACAAATCCTACCATGTGGATTCATGGATTTTTTTTTTCACATTCTGTCTCTCACAGTTGAAGTGTACCTCTGGTGCAAATTACTGACCTCTGTCATCATTTTAAGTGGGGGAACTTGCACAATCGGTGGCTGACTAAATACTTTTTTGCCCCACTGTATATACATATATATATGTATGTATGTGTATATATATATATATATATATATATATATATCTCATCAGTAAAAACTGACACACCTGAAGATGTGTGTGCCCTGCTGGATGTCGGTATTATGCAACATCAATAAATCCGTAGAAAGTTTTGTTAACGTTCACATGGCAAAATTCACAGCCATCAGAGGATGACAGCCCTGACTAATGTCTGTCCTTCATCCAGTCTGGCCGGATCCCTCGGCCATCCCACGGGTAGGGCCGGGGAATGAGCTTACATCACATGATGTTTTCATTGACTCAGTGTGAGTCACTCACTCCTTAATGTGTCTACTGTTTTCAAACAGAACGTAAAGTGAATCACAGCAATGCCCGTTAAGGAAGGAAAGGGTAAAAATAGCAGGAACAAAAATATGGAACGAGTGTTTGCCTGCGCTCTGCCCGCTCTGATCGAGCGAGCCGCAGAGCAGCCTGAGGTTCACCTGCTCGCCCACTGAGGGAAATGCAACCCTGCCCAATTAGGTTACAATATGTGTTTATGCAGACACGACTTGGTTAGCGTACACATTTGTGGCCTTCTCTTAATTATGAACTCCACGCTCATTCTTTCATTTAATCTATTTATTTTTTTCCTTTCAATTTCCTTCGGCCGAGCGTTCATTCTTTCCTCCTTCCTCCCACCAGTTTCCTGCACGCCTTGCACGGACATGTCTCTTGCTATCATATGTTCAGAATCAACTGAGTCTGATGCAGAAATTTTCCTCCCTCAAGCTTGTTCTGTGTCTCCCTCCTACTCGATTTAATTAAAACCACATTTAATTCAAACTATCGCCAGTTCAAGCACAGATGTGCCATACAGGTGAACCGTATTACTCACAGCAGTCATGCACCAGTCCCGCCAGTTGACTCCCATCCTGTTTTTCCAGTTTTTGTGCGTCTGGGACTCTGGCACACTTCGCTGCTTACAAAAACATGATTCTGGCTCTCCTAACGTGCAATTTAAATATTTCTCTGGAGATAGATAGTGTGTGTTTTGTTGTTGATGTTGTTGTGCCCTGGTGTGACCAAGGAGGTGACAGGTCAGGACAGGAACTTGCAGAAAAGAGAGTGAGATAAGAAGAGGGAAAAGTACCACAAGATTATCAAAGGATTATCAATTGTCAGAGAGAAAACACTGGGGTAGCATGACTGGAACAAAACAGAGAACATCTGACAGCTTTTTTCCTCTCCGCCTCATCTCAATCACCCATCTGATCCCCTTTTGCCCGTCTCCAAATTTAAGAGCAAATTTAGAGCTGTTAACTAGCAAGCCTCCAAAATCTCCAAATCCCCCCCTTAACATGCAAACAACTAAAAATATGGAGACTAAAGACAAATCCCTCTCATTCACTTTTATTCCCCTCGTTTTTGTCGTGTGGAAAGAGATCGGAGCTGCAGCTCAGCGGTTCCACAGTTGGGGCGATCGTGGCTCAAGAGTTGGGAGTTCGCCTTGTAATCGAAAGGTTGCCGGTTCGAGCCCCGGCTTGGACAGTCTCGGTCGTTGTGTCCTTGGGCAAGACACTTCACCCGTTACCTACTGGTGGTGGTCAGAGGGCCCGGTGGCGCCAGTGTCCGGCAGCCTCGCCTCTGTCAGTGCGCCCCAGGGTGGCTGTGGCTACAATGTAGCTTGCCATCACCAGTGTGTGAATGGGTGGATGACTGGATATGTAAAGCGCTTTGGGGTCCTTAGGGACTAGTAAAGCGCTATATAAATACAGGCCATTTACCATTTAACAGCCTAATATGACCACATCACTGAATGTGTCTGCAGACGAAGTGCCAAAAACATCCAACCACAGCAACATGTGCTTTCTCTGTCCCTGCACCATCTGACTCAGTTTCTCTCTTTCTGCTTTTTTGAACCCAAGCACCCCTCTTCTTCTTATCTCTATCGTTATGTCTGTCTTAATGTTTATCTGTCTGTCTGAGCCGCACTGGTTCCTGGCATAGGCTGACCTCCTGTTTGGATTTGTTTATCATTGGTGAAGGCGGATTCTACCTCAGCTATTCACAGAGAGCTCTGGCTGAGTCAAATGTGATGGTGGTGTTACATAACTCTCAGATAGGCACTATAGGGGTATTGTGTAACTGCAATGTTAACTTTAATGTAGGTGCCTTTGGAGAGCTGTCTGATGAAGTGCGACTTATGCACGCATGCTTCGGTAGATATGATCTGTTCTTAATAGATTGGCCAGCCCACTATATATCAATTTAAATCCTGCTCCTGCTTTAAATACACCTGAGGTGAACTTGAGCAGGTGTTAACTATATGATTATAGGATCATACACTATATAAAAGATGCAATGTGATGCCACAGTGAAGTCACCCATTAGCTAGTGGTCTCCATTGGCCCTTGGTGTCTTTTTGGAGCCAGACAAAAAGGCTGGTTAGAAGCGGCACTGCGAGCTGTACAGGTACATCAAATTAACAAAGATACCTACTGATTAGCTTGGTGTGTTCAAACAAACTGCTATAAAACACTTAAATACTAAATTTTCACCCACTGAAACTGAAGCAACAGCTTTTCGGATGGGCTGCTAGTGTAATTATCCTCACAGTAGGCCACATTCTTTACCAGATAATTGCATTAAAAATACTCCAAAAGGTGCCAATACCACAAACCCAGTGGAGAGGTCCAGTCAAGTGGCTGCCTGTGTGGCTGAAAAATAAAGTAATTGCAGAAGTGCCAAAAAAGGCTTCTGATTCCTAAAATGAGTCAAATCCAATTGACTCCCATGTGAAAATGTCCAACTTTAGAAAATTAATAAGCTTGTTTTCAGCCTACAAAAAAGGTTTACCTGTGTGGATAGTTTGCTCCTTCACAACAACTGATTCATCTATTTGGATTCTGGATTTAGGGTCGCGGCTATTTGGACTGACAAGACTCCCAGTGTTTAAAGATAGAGCTAATCAGTGGTGCTAAGCTGCACCTCAGCTAACAGCTGAACTGAATCTCTTTGTCACGACTGTTAGTATCATGGCTGACTGCACGATGCAGACCATCACAGATGATTGTGTGTTAGTTTTGATGAGCGAAAGTGCTTCATTTATTCATCTGTGTGACATGCAGCATGCTAACCTAGCTTGCTAGCATTAGCTAATGCACGAAGGGGGTGTCCAAATTCATAGGCTGCATCCTACTGAGGCCTCATTTGTAGGCCGATTATGTCACAGCAATGCGACAAAGGCTGTCCAAATTCCTAGACTCCTTTAAATGCAGTCAACAAATGCGTCCCCCTTTTCCCCAGATTCAAAGGCTGGGTCGGGTGTATCCTTCGTAGCCCACCATATCCCAGAATTCATAGCGTGGGCCAGCCAATTCCAGTTTCCAACAATGGCGGCGGCTACTTAGTTTTAATATTACTCTTATTACTCTTTCTGGGTCACAAAATAAACTTTTAAGATGTTTCAGGCGAGAATGTAGCTTTGTAAATGTCAAATATCTGCTCGATTTATCAAGACATCACATATTTGCAAAAGTGCTCTGACGTTTTTGGAGATGTCTGTTACCCACCAGCTCAATAGCTAGAACAGCGAACTCCCGGCACATTGTTTTCAGACCTCCCGCGGTCTTTTGCTACTCAGGTTAAACATGATATATAAGTCACTTCGATACCTTAACAATGTTATTGTTTGCCTTTTTTTCAGTGTTTTATTTGTTCAAGAGTAAATCGGTTTGGCTGAGATCACAGCTGAATAAATGTCAAACAGAAAACTGATTAAACAGAACTACGCCACTTTCCTGTTATATTTTAGATAGCAAGGAGCAGGCAGCTGAGTTTATTAAACTCTAGTGAGACAGCTAGTGACGCAAAACTGAATGCTAGACCGTCCAATTTCACAGCCGCTCACTTCCGGCCAACCCGGCTTTTGGAGGACCTGGCCCACATACACGGCGAAGGCCGGGTCCTCGGGAGGATGCAGCCTACAAATTTTGACACCCCCAAACATTCCAGCTTTCAAATATGGAATTTCTGTCTTCAAAACTCCAACATCGTGATGGGAAGAGCACCTTCAAAATCCAGAGTTCAAAACCAGTGGGTCACAGCACAGTTGTCCATCTTTTATATACAGGTCTGTTTCAGTGATTGCCTATAATGATGTAAAACTTGAGTTTTAACAATATTAAAACAGGCAATATATAAAATAAATTAATGCACACTTGTTAGCAGGGTAAAACTGAATATAGAGACCAAGACATGTTTTCATGAACATGCTTTTTTCTGCAGTAAAGGTTAGCATTTTAACACTGGAGCCACCGTCAAGTGGGCATTTGAGAAACTGCAGTTTTGGCAAATCTATGTTGGTGTCCTTTTTCAGCAAAATGCTTTGCACCGTTTTCATAACAATGAAAGGGAACATCCATAGCATTCTTAGACAGGGGCTGAAGACAAAAACACAGTTAATTATGTTTTCTTAAAACTCAGGGTCTTCTACTTCTACTAACTTCTACTAAATTTATGTGTGATACCTTACACTCTCGCACTAACCCAGAGCCCCACATGTTCTCCTTCTGATGGAAAACCCCTTCCACTATTATACAATAGCTTCCTTTCATAAAATTTCCCTTGAAACATCTCCAGTCTGCTCTCGATAACAACCTACTCACTTTACTTTAACGATCCAAACCCCACCAAATGGCTCGCACTACAGCAAGCTGATTTAAGGGCATACACATTGATTCATATATGTGGGTTTTTATTTCTTTTTATTCAGACTTCTCCGCAGGGAAACACTGACTATTACTAAAGTTGTGCTTTACTTCAGTGTCACTTATTATCTGTTTACACAGTGGACTTCTTTTATGGTAGCGCAAAAGAAGAGTTACAGTTATTGCTGACCACAATCATAAATGCTTCTCCTTTAAACCATTTATTAAAAATGTGCTTGGCAACGGGAAGATTTAAAGTAAAGACCAGCACTGTCGTATGTGCTATTTCTGTGCTCTCAGAGACATATTTAGATCACAATCTGCAACCATTTCATGTTTTATCTGAACTTTTTTGTTATCTCTCATATCATGCAGGCATGCTGGCAAACAGTGGCAAATATTATCATGTACCTACTATGAAGCAGCTTAGTTGTCATCGTGCCACCCTTTCCCTCACCCTCTTCTCTGTCTCTCTGTTTACCCCCGGCTTGTTTTTCTCCAGTTCTGAATCTCTTTGTCACGACTGTTAGTATCATGGCTGACTGCACGATGCAGACCATCACAGATGATTGTGTGTTAGTTTTGATGAGCGAAAGTGCTTCATTCATTCATCTGTGTGACATGCAGCATGCTAACCTAGCTTGCTAGCATTAGCTAATGCACGAAGGGGGTGTCCAAATTCATAGGCTGCATCCTACTGAGGCCTCATTTGTAGGCCGATTATGTCACAGCAATGCGACAAAGGCTGTCCAAATTCCTAGACTCCTTTAAATGCAGTCAACAAATGCGTCCCCCTTTTCCCCAGATTCAAAGGCTGGGTCGGGTGTATCCTTCGTAGCCCACCATATCCCAGAATTCATAGCGTGGGCCAGCCAATTCCAGTTTCCAACAAT
The DNA here is from genome assembly GCF_057382095.1 of Aulonocara sp. 'chitande type north' Nkhata Bay. NCBI lineage: Eukaryota > Metazoa > Chordata > Actinopteri > Cichliformes > Cichlidae > Aulonocara > Aulonocara sp. 'chitande type north' Nkhata Bay. The sequence goes on from NC_141347.1 coordinate 12,692,319, forward strand.
GGCGGCGGCTACTTAGTTTTAATATTACTCTTATTACTCTTTCTGGGTCACAAAATAAACTTTTAAGATGTTTCAGGCGAGAATGTAGCTTTGTAAATGTCAAATATCTGCTCGATTTATCAAGACATCACATATTTGCAAAAGTGCTCTGACGTTTTTGGAGATGTCTGTTACCCACCAGCTCAATAGCTAGAACAGCGAACTCCCGGCACATTGTTTTCAGACCTCCCGCGGTCTTTTGCTACTCAGGTTAAACATGATATATAAGTCACTTCGATACCTTAACAATGTTATTGTTTGCCTTTTTTTCAGTGTTTTATTTGTTCAAGAGTAAATCGGTTTGGCTGAGATCACAGCTGAATAAATGTCAAACAGAAAACTGATTAAACAGAACTACGCCACTTTCCTGTTATATTTTAGATAGCAAGGAGCAGGCAGCTGAGTTTATTAAACTCTAGTGAGACAGCTAGTGACGCAAAACTGAATGCTAGACCGTCCAATTTCACAGCCGCTCACTTCCGGCCAACCCGGCTTTTGGAGGACCTGGCCCACATACACGGCGAAGGCCGGGTCCTCGGGAGGATGCAGCCTACAAATTTTGACACCCCCAAACATTCCAGCTTTCAAATATGGAATTTCTGTCTTCAAAACTCCAACATCGTGATGGGAAGAGCACCTTCAAAATCCAGAGTTCAAAACCAGTGGGTCACAGCACAGTTGTCCATCTTTTATATACAGGTCTGTTTCAGTGATTGCCTATAATGATGTAAAACTTGAGTTTTAACAATATTAAAACAGGCAATATATAAAATAAATTAATGCACACTTGTTAGCAGAGTAAAACTGAATATAGAGACCAAGACATGTTTTCATGAACATGCTTTTTTCTGCAGTAAAGGTTAGCATTTTAACACTGGAGCCACCGTCAAGTGGGCATTTGAGAAACTGCCGTTTTGGCAAATCTATGTTGGTGTCCTTTTTCAGCAAAATGCTTTGCACCGTTTTCATAACAATGAAAGGGAACATCCATAGCATTCTTAGACAGGGGCTGAAGACAAAAACACAGTTAATTATGTTTTCTTAAAACTCAGGGTCTTCTACTTCTACTAACTTCTACTAAATTTATGTGTGATACCTTACACTCTCGCACTAACCCAGAGCCCCACATGTTCTCCTTCTGATGGAAAACCCCTTCCACTATTATACAATAGCTTCCTTTCATAAAATTTCCCTTGAAACATCTCCAGTCTGCTCTCGATAACAACCTACTCACTTTACTTTAACGATCCAAACCCCACCAAATGGCTCGCACTACAGCAAGCTGATTTAAGGGCATACACATTGATTCATATATGTGGGTTTTTATTTCTTTTTATTCAGACTTCTCCGCAGGGAAACACTGACTATTACTAAAGTTGTGCTTTACTTCAGTGTCACTTATTATCTGTTTACACAGTGGACTTCTTTTATGGTAGCGCAAAAGAAGAGTTACAGTTATTGCTGACCACAATCATAAATGCTTCTCCTTTAAACCATTTATTAAAAATGTGCTTGGCAACGGGAAGATTTAAAGTAAAGACCAGCACTGTCGTATGTGCTATTTCTGTGCTCTCAGAGACATATTTAGATCACAATCTGCAACCATTTCATGTTTTATCTGAACTTTTTTGTTATCTCTCATATCATGCAGGCATGCTGGCAAACAGTGGCAAATATTATCATGTACCTACTATGAAGCAGCTTAGTTGTCATCGTGCCACCCTTTCCCTCACCCTCTTCTCTGTCTCTCTGTTTACCCCCGGCTTGTTTTTCTCCAGTTCTCCTGCCATCACCACCAGCTCTGTTTATTTCGGTAAAAGCGTAGGAGTTGGGGAGAGAGTGAGCTAATACCCCGGTCTTATTAACTGGTAGAAAAAACGGTGGGTGGGTGGGTGGGTGTGGGGTGATAGTAAGGGAAGGGAGGAGAAATTGCGAGGACTAAAAGGGAGGTGGATGGAGACAGAAAAATGAAGGGGTGGGGGGACAGAGATGAGTATAAAAAGCTTTGCCATGAGGAATTAGGAAATGTTCCTGAGGAGAAAGTATTGAGACAGTTTCCATCACTCCATAATTTTCCTTCAAGGTAAGTAAATTACAGCAAATGATCTCTTAAAACTCTTTGCAGGTGAAAAGTAGGAGAAGTTTTGAGTTTTGGACACAATCAGGCAAACGTAGCTTTTATTTTGTGACTATTTTTATAGTACTTTACTTTTTTTTTTTTTTCAATTATCTGCCAATGAAAATACGGTAGAAAAGTAGGCCTGTGGCCCTCCTCTTTTTGTTAAAGAGTTTTTAATGTACACCCTCATCTTGGTTCTTTGGCTTTTTCCAATGATGTGTGCACATTCTGTCTGCAGGGAAGGAAGCTGGGACTTCACTAGGACCCCTATTGAGACTCAGACAGGCATTAAACTCTGTAGACACTCTTGTCAGCACCACACACACACACACACACACACACACACACACACACACACACACACACACACACACACACACTCACTCACTTAGCTATCCTTGCCAGTCTTTGGGAGTCGCTTTTTGAACTTTAGGCCCCAGGCTCGCTGTTTCTGTGCCCACTGTGGGTCTGGCTTACACTGCAGACAAATATGCCTGAGGGGATCATGTGTCAGTGTGTGTGTGTGCTTCTGAATGTATAATGAAAGCTGCTATTGATGGTGAAAAAGAGCGCTGCCGAAACAAGCGCTCCATCCAAATCCCACAAACAGAACGTGGGGATGAAAGCTTTTCTGCAGACATCTGGCACTGCTGTTTATACAGGTGGCACTTACCCTACCTCAGGTCACTCACACTTACACGTTGAGTGTTTACATGTAGACACGTGCGGTGCGAGCGTACACCCCGAGCCACCCTCAACTTCATAATTCCAGTCTGTTCATTCGCTGGCTGTTAAGCAGCTCCTCTTGGCCACAGCTATTCTCTTACGGTTCTTCCTTGCAACCTGAGGTTTCATTGCGTGGTGCAGATTGGCCTCAACCTAAGGCCAGCACAGTGAAAAGACTTTTTGACTCATATCTGTGGTTTTGTGTTTGTTCCATTAAAAAAAAATCTGCAGCACTGTGCCAGCATGCACAGAGATTTTTTTCATATATTGGTTGTTTATCTGCACAAAACCCACAGAAATGTTGTCACTTTTTACCCCAGCTTGAGGTTTTGGTCTGTTTACCCACCCTCAAAATGCAAAAAAGTGTTCTGCATCCTTCCCTTTGCCTTATTTTGTCTCATTATTTTCTATTTTTTCCCTACTGCCTATCTAACTCTTACTTCAGCACTACCACGACTTACCAAAAATACTTGTCTGCTTTGTTTCCAGCAGGCAGGCAGATAAACAAACCCCAGGATGAGGAGCCTTCTTCGTCTTCTGGCACTCTGTGCTGCAGTCTCTCTCTGCGTCTGCTATGGTATAGATCCTCCCAGACGCCCTCACTTTGCTATCGCTCGGCAGCCATTATTTATTCATAACCTGCAACATAACAAAATGTAATAAGACATTCATCATTTATGATTAACCCGATTCCATGTTTTTCCCGTAGAGTCTCATGAAAGCACAGAATCCACTGAAGGTGACTGAAATGTTGTTTCTCGGTTCTGGAAAAACATGCATGCCATTATAACAAATGTGATGTATTTAATCCTCATTTAGTCTTTACTAACATGCCCTCAGCCCTTGTTTCACCTGATCTGCTGCATGACCGGCATGCCAGATGCTGATTGAAATCAAATTTTCCCACTAGTAAAGTTTTGTGGTTTCAGATTTGTTTGTGCCTCCAAACCGAGCCAACTCATTCATCCCACCACAGAGAGGCAACATATACATCCCATCCAGAGGGAATGGCTTCGGCAGTTACAACTTCAGGAGGTAAAACCTAAAACCATGGGCAGGCATGCAATGCAGAGCACTTTATCTCCTGCATGTTTAAAACCACAAACCCACAGAAAATGCATGCTTGCCATACATATACGGCACTGTGCCTCATTAAGACAAAGCCTAATTGGACCATTAAACATCTACATGTGCTTCAAGAATCCACAGACACAAACACAGAGCCTGGAGTGCAGGATAAAAGAGAATTATTAAATTCATTTCTGTTTAGAGTTCCTCTACTTTTCTTCATTTTGAAAACCTTCTTGTTTTAATTCCCAGGACATTCAAGTCTCCAGCAGAAAGACGCGCAGAGATCTGCGAGGACTACTCCCCCTGCCGCTTCTATGCCTATCACCACGGTGCCCAGCAGGCCTACAACAGATACTTTGGCGCTAGAAGTCAACCACGGCGGCCTGCTGTGACTCGCCGATACTAAGCTGGACCTCACATGCAAAAGTCTCATTATCATCTGGTCCTTTAGTCCACATATCATCAGTTTTTAGATAATTTATGTAATTGTTTTTGTGGGCTCTTTTGGCAAGAAAACTGTTTTTTATATATAAACACCAGAACTTCCAGTCAATGTGGCTCAAATCACACAGCAGCCCATCATTATATTCATGTAGAAATTTACAGCCTGTTTCTTGTGTAATCTCAGGATGACTTTTATCAAGTATCACTGCATGATCCCAGCATTTATGAGCTTTACGGGATATGCTCGAGTGAAGCGTTTGGCTCACTTTCCGCTAACCATTTCTTACAATCTCCACTTACTTATGCTGTCAATAAACAAATATAATGACTTTTAATGGGTTTGGTCTTAATCCTGTTTTTGCAATTTGCTTGCCACATGAGTTTGTGAGAACTTTGGGGATTCTCAGTGTTTTTCAATATATGCCAGATGTTATATGTAATATAACAATATTTGGGAGTGCTTAAGAACCATTAGGAAAGTTAAATACGGCCTTGTGCATAAATATGAGACACATTACAAGAATCAGAATACTTTATTAATCCCCAAGGAAATTATATAAATGTAAGAAGCCCACTTTAACACAAACAGTCTATAAATACTGGAAACCACTTGGTTATTCTAGTGTTTATCACATAGTTTAGAATTCAAATGTAAATCTGGTGAGTGCTTCTATAAAACAAAGTACAGTAATGTAGTGCAGCAGAAGTACATAGTGCAGTAAAATGGGAAGAAATCAAGTACAAGTATCTAAAAAGCTCTACAGAACCTGATTGAATGTGTTGTTACACAACTGATGTGTTGAGGAGTTACATTATGATTTCAGTATGCACTGTCGGTGTCTGGTCTCTTGCAGTCTTGAGAAGAATGTACTGCACATGTGCAGACAGACACAAGGACAGCTCAGCACATGGCAGATGTCAAAATGCTGTAGAAGTAAAATGACAGTTATACTGGGTGTTTGTCTGTCTGTGCTGCCACATGGCCACGAAAGTGTATAATTATAATTGTCCTGAGGGTAAATCCTTGTAGTCTGTCACTGAAACGAGACAAAAGGCACCAGCATTGACCCAGACTGTGAAATTACAACCCATATGCTCTACTACTGTCCGGACCGGTCCAGCTTCGAAATCTCTAGTTAGAAATAGCAACAAAGGGCATCCATGTCACAAAGTGTACTTAAAAGGCTCAGCTTTGAAAATAAAAATGATATGTTTGTGTTACTGGGACGGTATTCAGTAGAGCATTGACATTATGATTTCTAGTACACCATTAAACTACCATGTGATCGCTAACCTTGGAGGTAATCCAGGGTACCACGACTAGATCTCTTAAAACAGCTGTTACAGCTGGAGGCACGATATGGTCCTTACAAAAATGTGCAAGTGGACACAGACAGCCTACAGAGGGTCAAAGGCAAGAAACAACAGATCAATGTCGTCCTTTCTAAACTTGTGACTGGAAAAATGCGAGTTGACCTAAGGAGGACAGAAAGACCTCTGTGACCTTCCTCTGATTAAACTTGATTCTATGGTCCTGAAGCACAAAAAAATCTTAATAACTGAACTTGAAATGACCTGGGAGGGCGGGTTAGTTATCTCTCACCACCTGAAGAAAGCCAAATACCAAGATTTGATCAACAAGGCTCTAGTTCACGAATGGAAAACAGCTGCCATTGTTTCCAAGGATGTGAAAAACAACCACATTGCTGATAAGTTACTGAAGTGCAAGCTGCGTTTAATTTTTCAGTTAAATTCAGTCAACTACTATCATTTCTGCAGCAGTCGTGGTGAGTCGTATGACTGAGGAGGACATTGAGTGGATGGATGCAAGTCAGATTTAGGACGTATCTGTCATGCTTCTTTGAAACTAAAAACGTGTTATTCATCAGCTTGTGCAGCTAGTTGTACTATTTGAGTCGTGACTGTACTCAAAAGCTGCAAAACAAATGGGAATTGCAATGTTAAAGATATCGTGCGCTCACAGTCAGCTGTCCTAGTGTGTGGTGAACTCAGTGATCGACTTCTGCACCTATACAAAAGTCTCTCCTCTTTCTCTCTACCTCCTAAGACATGTGGTCTACTTTTGTAACTGTGGTCTCTGTGAGTGTACTTTGTGTGCATGTTTGTAATTATGCATTGCAAGTGTTAGTGGAAACACATTTTCTTTTTCAGTTTTATGTAATAGCAAAGTGACTTGACTCAAATGTCCCCTGTCAAAGCCGTTTTCCTATCCACATCACCTGGTCTGGTGCCAACACAAGTTTTCCAGGTACAACTTTCCTGAAGGTTCTAGGTAGTGAACTGTTTAGCAAGGTACACCAACAGCTGAACACAGTTAACAAGCCAGCACAGCTGAGACCAGTTAAAGAAGGCTATGTTTGCCTATGTTAAAGCTGGAGGCTAATTTGATGTAGGATTTTTCGTGTTGCAGAGCACATAATTTTGGTGAGCAAACAATGCCAAGTGCTTGCATGCAATAATCTGACAAAACTAACAGTGCATAACATCTGTGTAGGTTCTCAGTGATTCCAGTCATGGTACCCAGCATGTTCAAATCTCAGCAGTTCCTCAGACGCAAACGCTCATTGTGGTTTCACCCTTGACCCCTGGTGAGGACCCATACCTTGTTTTTGGTTTGGTTGCCTTCTTTTTTTCACACCTTAGAACAAAACACAGCCAAGTTGTGATGATGCTATGTGTAGGATGAATATTTATTGAAAGTTTAGTTAAACTGGAGTGGTATATCACCACAAAGAGGAAGACATGCAGAACATTAAAAAAAAAAGCAGTGTGAGAAACATAGACGATGCCTACAGCAGACAGATTGATTTTAACACTTTTTCACTTGACTTTCACCTCTTACAGGTTATGCCACATATTTTTCACACTGCCTCCTAGTGACTGTACAGAGCTACAGCATGTAGATCTGCTCTGCAAAGCTATGATAGCACCAACCCACAACTATAACCCTGGTATATGAGGATCCCCCAACAGTGTGAATGTTCTGCCCACCCTGCTAATATCGCATGACATCAAGAGAGGAGCTGCCGAACCACAGGTAATCCTGCAGTGTCTGCTTGAAACAAAAGATGTTTGATGTGTACCCCACAAAAGATAAGATAAGATAAGATAAGATAGAACTTTATTAATCCCTCGGGTGGGTTCCTCTGGGAAATTCGATTTCCAAAAAAGCACAGCACCGACAGAAGTTACAGAGTTACAGAATATTATATATATATATATAATACACACACACACACACACACACACACACACACATATATAAATACAGAGACAATATAAATAAAATATACGAAGGGGATAAATAGAATAAATAGGAATAAAAAATAAAAATACAAGTGAATTGCACATTTCAAGTATTGAGTCTATTGCACTGTTGACTGTTTACAAAAGTATTGCACAAAAGGTATTGCACAGTGAGGTGAAGAGGCACTACAGCTTAGTTGTTCCCCCCTCCTTTGTCCTCCTGTTTCCCCTCCCTCTCCCCTCCAGAGAGGAGTTAAACAGTCTGATGGCGTGTGGGACAAAGGAGTTTTTAAGTCTGTTAGTTCTTGTCTTGGGGAGAAGCAACCTGTCACTGAACAGACTCTTCTGGTTGTTTATGGCCGTGTGCAGAGGATGCCTGGCATTGTCCATAATGTCCATCAGTTTCTTTAATGTCCTTTTCTCTGCCACTGTCACCAGAGTGTCCAGCTTCATGCCGACCACAGAGCTAGCCCTCCTGATCAGTTTCTCCAGCCTGGATGAGTCCTTCTTTGCTGTGCTGCTCCCCCAGCACACCACAGCATAGAAAAGTACTCCAGCAACCACCAACTGGTAAAACATCCTCAGGAGCTTCCTGCAGATGTTAAAAGACCTCAGCCTCCTGAGGAAGTACAGTCGGCTTTGTGCTTTTTTATACAGGTGCTCTGTGTTGCATGACCAGTCCAGTTTATTGTCCACCCACAGCCCGAGGTACTTGTACTTGTTGACCACCTCCACCTCCTCCCCCTCTATCTGAACCGGCAGTGGACCTGCTCTAGACCTCCCGAAGTCCACAACCAGTTCCTTAGTCTTTGAGGTGTTGAGTTGCAGGTGGTTTGTGTGACTCCATGCGACAAAGTTCCTCACCAGACTTCTGTACTCTTCTTCCTGATCATCCCAGATACACCCCATGATGGCTGTGTCGTCTGCAAACTTCTGAATGTGGCATAATTCAGAGTTGTAGCAGAAGTCAGAGGTGTACAGGGTGAAGAGAAGAGGGGACAGCACAGTTCCCTGTGGTGCTCCTGTGCTGCTGACCACTGTGTCAGACGTGATGTCCTTCAGCCTGACGTACTGTGGTCTGTCGGTGAGGTAGTCGGAGATCCAAGCGACCAGGCAGGGGTCCACCTCCATCCTGTTCAGTTTTTCCTGAAGCATACAGGGCCGGATGGTATTAAAGGCACTGGAAAAGTCAAGAAACAGGATCCTGACCGTGCCTTTTCCCCCATCCAGGTGTGAGTGGGCTCTGTGTAGGAGGTACAGGATGGCATCCTCCACTCCGACACCCGCCTTGTATGCAAACTGTAGTGGGTCCTGGGCATGTTGTACCTGTGGTCGGAGGAAGTTGAGGAAGAGCCGCTCTAGAGTCTTCATAAGATGTGACGTCAGTGCCACCGGTCGGAAGTCATTCAGCTCATTGGGCCGGTTCTTTTTGGGGACCGGGACGATGCAGGATGTCTTCCATAGGGCGGGCACTCTCCCCAGTCGCAGACTGAGGTTGAAGACTCGTTGTAGCGGCTCCCCAAGTTCAGCAGCACACGCCTTTAGCATCCTAGGACACACCTTGTCTGGGCCTGGTGCCTTTCTGGGGCGAAGCTTCCTCAGTTGTCTCCTGACCTGATCCACTGTGACACTGGGAGATGTTTGGGAGGAGGGGAGGGGGGGAGATGTCTTGCTGCTGAGAGAGGGATTGGAGGAGGGGGGTGTCATGGTGTCAGGAAAGGATTACATTTTAGGAGTGGCATGAGAGTATTAGGCACTTTGCTTGTGGGAAGTCTTGTTTTCATTAAAAATCAAACGACATGTTCCACTCGACATCATGCAGCTTTCCTCTGCTTAACTGTCGAACCACCCACTTGTTGTGGTAAAAATATCTGTGCACATTTAAATGGCCCGTCTACAAAGCTTCAAACAAACATGGTTGTTTCTAAATGTTGCTTTCTCTATGTAGGAAATCACTGTGGTTTGCAATAAAAAGAAAGCCCTCAGATTAAAATAATGCAGCATAATGTGGGACAGTGGTTTTTCCTTTTTAGTGAGTAAGCCATGGTTTTTCTCTGCCTCATGCACTTACTGAACTAAATGTACAAGTGTGTGGGCGCTTTAAAAGTCTGACCTGTCCGAGCTGCTTTCCTGAAAGAGTTCATTAAATTTTATATTACTACCACTACGTATGATGAGATATCGGTGACAGTGATTTGATTTCATTTCATTCTTTCTGTTTTTTGTCTCCTTTTTGTTTGTTTTTTTATTTTAACAGAGATAACTGCAAATTTTGCAAAGATGAGGAAAAGGAAACTGTGATTCTTAACACAAATCTGGTAAGTAGGTCAAATGAAGCTGTAAAATAATGTTGATTGAAAGATCCTTCCAGTGGCATATATTTGTGGCTCCTCACCTATGCTTTAAAACATTGCCCACCTTTTGGACCCCTTATTCTGCAACGCTGTGAGTGTGGATGCCCTTTTCTTTCTTTCTTTTTTTACACATACATATATATATACTTCATTTTTGCAGAGGTGTGTATTTCTGCATCTGTGTGGGTGTGTGATACATGATTCCCTAACCAATCACATATCCATGTCACACAAGGGCTACATCTATAAACCGAGTGTGTTTTTACATATATATGTCTAAGAGAAGGAAAGACGGAGAGAGTGAGTGATACAGCTCGGGCCATTTTCCCTTAAACTGAAGGCTGAAAAAGAAAGAAAAGATGAAGACCGTGGCTATCCTGGCTCTCTGCTTCTTGGTAGTTATCTGTGTCGCTTCGGGTAAGAGCTGTAGCAATATTTGCAATGTAATTTTTTAACCTTAAACCTTTAAACTAAATTAGTTTTTTAAAGTTAGTCTGTTCTTATTTTTCCCCTTCTGTTTGATAGATGCTGCCACCGACCCTCAGCCTGCTGGTGACAACCCTGCTGAGGAGGGTATGATTAATATTAGTTTATTCGTCCAGAGTTTAATGGAGAAGGGGTTCGAACTTTCAGGCACTGCATGAGTGAAATGATATACCAAGAATGATGAATGATGAATGACTTTTTGCAAAAAATTTTCTATACTCTTGTTTTTTGTTGTTTGTTGTTTTTTCTCTATGACTTTTTTTGTTTTTATGCTATACTGATCTTTAAAAAAAAAAAAAAAATTTCATAAACAACAGCAGGTTGACAGATGTCTTATGACTGTGATGTGCAGGTTTGTTTGTGGAGAGGGAGCAGGCCTCCACGGTGGTGAGGCAGAAGAGAGCTGCTGGACAGTTATCCTTGGTACAGCTGGAGAGGTATCTCACACCTTATCTACAAACCTTATTGCTGCATGTTTTTAGACATGTTCTTATCTTTAATAGGGTTGGGTTGGATATGGAAAGTTTTCATGAAGGTATGAAACATCATAAGTAACCGTGTGTGTGTCCTCTCTCCTCCATTCAGCCTGAGAGAAGTGTGTGAGGCCAACGTGGCTTGTGAGCACATGATGGACATAAATGGCATCATCGCCGCCTACACTGCCTACTATGGACCAATCCCCTATTAGAGGCTACAGCTGACTGCGCACCAGAGCTGCCTTTTTTCTTGCATTGCCACCTCTGAGCTCGGCTTTTTCTTTGTCTAAAAGTGTGGCAGACGGATCAGACTGGAAGAAACCAAACACCAGCAGGTGGATTTACTTTCTTTCCTAACTGCACCTTCAAGAATATCTCTGTAATTCTGTCATTTTTCTCCGCCTGTAGAGTTGAAACGGAATAAAAATGAATATCATTCTGCTGTGTGTGCTGTTTTCTAAAGCCTTATTTGTTGTATTGGATTAGGAATCATTCACGTAACTCATGAAGCAGATTTGACAAGTTTTAGCCACTAGATGTCCCTATTAGGCTATATTATATGTAAGGCTAATGAACCTTTATCATCTCTATAATATAACATTGCAGTTCTTTTAAGGTATTCAGTTTGCTTTTTTTTTTTTAAAGAATACTTTTAGTGAATACAGTTTGCAGTAACTTTAAAAATCACATTTCTCAGACTAAAGTGATCCAGTCCTACTCCTTTATCAAAAGGGTATTCCTACATATCAGTGACCACGGTAAACAGGGCCTGAGAGTGGCTCAGAAATGTGGTTCATGATTTATTTAAACATTTTCACACAAAAGAAAATCGCTGAAACTCTGAAGCTTTTGTGCCATGTGATTCCCCGTCTGTTTGTTTCCTTTGATAGATCTGTGCATTCCCGACATCATCCCGGCAGCACCGGGGTGTCCAGTCGGACGGGTCTATTGTGCATCATGATGTAATTTCTTCCTTTGTATTCCGGTAGTTCGCTTGTTTTCTTCTTGGTGTTTATGTTTGGCTGTGCAGAAAGCAATTGATGACAGAGATAGCACAGTTAACATAGCTGAGACAAGGTGCACAGAATGAGTTGTCTATATGCCACAAATCATAAATAAAACTGAGACAAGCAGAAAAACAAATCATAGACAATGTGTGAATGTGTACGCACGTGAATATGTTTGTGAATGTTCGACTCTGTGGTACCTTCTTTCTGCTTCTGTTTCTTACTTTTTGATCAGTTTCTCTATTAATACAAAGAAAAATCCATCAGGTTGATGCGAGATGAGATGAACCTAAACAGATGTAGATGTATGGTTAGTGATGCCGTACCGTAGTTTTAAAAGTTTTAAAAACCACCACCATGCTGCTTCTTTCTGTTTTGCATTGTTACATTTAGAGGTGTTTAATTACAGCTGACTTATTATTTAACCTGCACAGAGGAGCATTTAGGTATTTTGTTTTTCGAATCAGGTGGCTGACTAAACAAGTTTCCCAACATGTTTGTCTTTGAAACTTAGATCGTAGATTACATTATTGTGTTGTTAAAGTGTTGTTAAAGTGTTGTGTTGTTAAAGAAAAAAAAGTTTTTGCAGTTTGCTGGTCTGGAGCTCTGGAGTGGAGATCCCAGCAAATTCCCACCAAGGTCAGAAAGTGCAAAAATGGAACAAACCCATGATCTACATTTCAGTCTCTACAGGCCTCATTTAGCACATTAAATGTTTACAGTTGTGACAGTAGAAGAGGAAAAAGGACTGAACAAATATGACTTGTCTGCATTTTGATTTCATTTTTATTATGTCATATGTCACTGTTACAGTTCTTTTTTTTAAACAATGTGATATGTAAAACTTTAGACTCGAAAGAGGACATACTTTCTTCTTTCACATGACAGCATAGATATATTTACCACATTTTCATGGGAGCAGTAAAGAAAAAAAAGCAAAAACAAACGTTTCCAGTCATATAGCTACTTCACCGTTTACTGTTGTAAAATGTTTTATTCATTCGATAATAAATAGGTCATCTTTTACTTCCTGTCAGTCCAGAGCAACTTACTGGCAATGTTACTGGCATTTGTTTTCCCTCATTAAGATATGCACATGCCAACAGGACTTTGCAGCAGTGTGTTTATTTTTAAATGAACCAGCTGAGCTACTCAACAAGTCTCACGCATGTTTGACTTTGAAACTGTCGGCGTTTCCTGCTTCCTACAGAGCATTGCATCATTATTTCCTTTAACCTGTTTTTGCTTTTATCTACATTCATTTTGTGCCTTATACTAAAACACTTTTTTTGACCTTTTTTTTCTGAGGTCCATGAGAAGATCAAACAGTATCTTCAGTATGAGCACATGTCTCTCTGCACATATAAAATACATTTTTAACACATTTTGGTTGTGATTTTTAAATTAAATGTACAGCAGCATAAGATTTGACAATTCTTCTAGTGTGACAGCACAAATAATAAATTCTGCCTCCCTGATACTCAGAAATAAATATCTTAACAACTCTGTAAGCTTCCAAGCAAATATTCGTTATGACTTTGTTGATCCCCTTACTTTGCCTTAAATATCCCTTACACTGTTGTGATTGTTATGAGTCGGCTCTATATTACTGTGGCCCCTAGAGACAAAGCATGTACAAACTCCAAAACACTTACATAACATTTTTGTCATTCTGAAAACCCAACTTACTGGCAAGCTTTTAAAGCCTGAGCTGAGACTCTTGAGCAGCACAACTTGTTCATACCAAAGACATGATGGATGAGTTGCGCTTTGAATGAGAGAACCGTAAACTTATCCAGGCTGTGGCGAATTCATTCCAAACCACAACAGTGCCCTGGTTTAAACCAGGCTGGATCTCATTGGAGAAGGAACTATTCTGATCAAGCGCATCAGAAAGAAAATATTCTCACTCTTCAGTGGTAATTTGGTGTACGTCAGCATTGTTGTTAATGGTCACCTGAGATAAGATGCATAAGATGAGATGGGCCGCACTGTTGTCTCACAGCAAGAAGGTCCCGAGTTCGATTCCACCATCAGGCTGGGGTCTTTCTGTGTGGTGGTTGTATGTTCTCCCCGTGTTTGCTTGGGTTCTCTCCGGGTACTCTGGCTTCCTCACATTTAAACGATTAAATGTTCACTTTTGGGGCCTCTCCAGCCTGATACAGAACCCCCTAGCAGGGGGATACATAGCTGAACTGCTTATAGAGTCCAGAATCTGAGCAAATTAAAAGTGAAATCCGAAGCACATGTGCTTTATCCGCATAATAATTAATAGACTGACATGTTGCATTTAATTGTTAGAAACAAAAAGAACAAGGCTAGCTCATTTCCACGTGCGCTGTTTTTGTGCTGAGCTAACTAGTGGCTACAAATTAACGCAATATATTTAATAGTTAATGGTTGCTTACTGGGGGCAGGGGCCTGGGAGGAGTTGACAGTATGGTCGGGGTCTGGGACGCTGGGCCATCCCTGCGGCTGCTGGGCCGGGGGCAGTCTGCTTGCCTCCACCCCAGGGAAAAGGGTAACATCTCCTGGGTCAGGGGGCTGATTGCCCCCCTGAGGGCGGTGATACCTGGACCTGGGAGTATAGAGTACGTTTGGAGAGTGTGAATGGGTGTTCATTACTGTTTCTCTCCACATTGGGCGAGTGCTGAGTATTTGTATTTGTTTGCATGAGGGTGGGAATGTAAGCTTGTGTCTGGTGTGTGTCCGGTTGACTCTCCACCTCCTCCTCTCTGGGAACATCTCAGGCCCCCCCCAGGTGTGGAGGGCTGTCTCCACCCACGACACTCCCTGCCGGTGGCTGATGCCTTTAGCCGTCGGTGCCTTGGTGGTTGATGTCCGGGACTGGGCGCTCAGGTATGTACCCGGCTCACTCCCAGCAGCTGCTTGGCAGGGCCAGGTCAGGCCCCTTCCGGGGGGTGGGGTTCCCTCGGACCTCTGGAACCTGTGCTCAATCTGCTCTGGCGCAACTGGCTGCGGGCTCGTCACCGCAGCCCCCTGTGGCTTCTGCACCGTAGCTCCTAGGTGACCTCACATCTGGAGCTCTCCTCAGCTCGTTGCCTCTCCGGTGGTCCTCTTTGGGCTTTCACACTCTGGTGGGCCTCTGGATGTCTGGGCCTGGGTCCATGCCTGCTTCATGCTTTGGGGGGCAGGGCTATGTCTCCCCACACCCTCTAACAGATCGTTACATGGATAAACCTTTTGAACTCAAGCTTGCTCACAGACAAACTATATCTTCCTTGGCTGCTACCTTAAAGCATATCGTTCACTGTCAGTCTTGCGTGCTGCTCGACAATTTAATATTTAGTATTTAGTGTTACTTACACGTATCTAGGTTGTTGTCTTTGATCTCTGTATTGTGTTGTTCTCTTGTTGTTTGTTTTCTTTTTTCTCCTTGTAACAGGTGATCCAATGGATTTTCTCAGTGTCTTGTCTTACTGTCCTCCTTCACCTCTATTTTTAATTTTCCCTTTCTTTCTTTCTGTCTTTCTTTCTGTCTAATTGTCTGTCCAATTTGTAATAAAATTAAATTAAATAGATCCAATCAAGTGGACCAATATGGCATTACCATATCTTCTCCACTTGAAAAAATTAATCCGTTGGGCATCCTTCGTGGCCTTCAGACAACAATTCTGATTGGTAAATGGCCTGTATTTGTATAGTGCTTTTCTAGTCCCTAAGGACCCCAAAGCGCTTTACACAACCAGTCATCCACCCATTCACACACTGGTGATGGCAAGCTACATTGTAGCCACAGCCACCCTGGGGCGCACTGACAGAGGCGAGGCTGCCGGACACTGGCGCCACCGGGCCCTCTGACCACCACCAGTAAGCAACGGGTGAAGTGTCTTGCCCAAGGACACAACGACCGAGACTGTCCAAGCCGGGGCTCAAACCGGCAACCTTCCGATTACAAGGCGAACTCCTGAACTCCCAACTCTTGAGCCACGATCGCCCCATTGTTAAAGTACAGGCAAAAAAAAAAAAAAAGAGTTAATAATTGTTCATTATTTATCTGGTTGTTCAGTGATGACACGACGAATCCTACTTCCGGGCCTAAAGTAGTCTGCGTTTAATATGGCTTTTGTGTTGTTAACGTGCTTAATGTTATGTATTTTCTTCTATTTGATCTCAAAAAGCTCCTAAAACAGTCAGTGATCACTGTTGACCTCCCTCGGCTTTTATTACCGCTAATCATTTATTTAAGCTCAGTTTTTAAAACCTTAGGATGTAACTACAGCTCAGCCCATGCAGCAGTATATGAATGACTAACCTCGTATTGTGGATGGATTATCTCAGTTGTTCTCCTGGCTGGAGTTTGGTCCTTTTACAGCATCCTGCCATGCGATTACATTTGTTCCTGACCACCGAGAACACTCACGTTAACTTTTATCGAGTGGGAAAAAAAGTTAGCTTGCTTATATTATGCTAACATAGCTGTGTCGCTAGCAGTCACGTAGCACATCATTATATACCAGCTAGCCAAACTTCAGTAACCCTACAAACGTCACTGCTGTTTAGTTTTCTGTCTTCATTTATGTTGGAAGTGATAACAGAGCTGTACGTTTTAATTTGTTTCCAAACCGCCGCAGTCAGGACATACTATATTGTATTTAGATAGAAGCTAGCGAGCTAACTCCCTGCTAACTTCTAACTCCGTTAAATATCATAAATTCCATTTTCATGGATGCCTGGATGTTAAACTCAATTATTACACCTGGTAGAGCAGAACGCTGATCATTTTATTAAAGATGAAAGACTTTAGACAGTTTTTCAACTCTCAGTAATGCCATAGTGATCGTTTGATATATGGACCTGCAGCAGAGTTTAGGTCCAGACACGGCTAGTGACGTCAGACTGAACAATCGGATTGTTGTGCATTGTTTTTATTTATTCATTAATAAATAGGTTATCTTCTACTTTCAGTCCACAACTGACAATTTTACTGGCAACTGTTTACCCCTTTGCGATAACAGAAACATCCAGGAATTATGCCTTGTGCACACCCCATAGAAGCCTTTAGGCATGAAATAAATACCTCCTGTCTGCCTAATTTGCATAGTTAGTTTCTATATTTAGAACTGAATTAAAGAGGCCAAGGGCTTGGCAGCATAAAGCAGTGCACTGTGTTTGTTTTACATGTGGCTGGCTGAGTTTCATAACCTGTTTTACTATGAATTTTAACTCTTTGATTGCTTTGTTATTCCATTTTAATCTGTTGTTTCATCAAGAAGCATTTTACAGGTTACCCTGACATAAAACGTCACATTGCATGAGTTAGAGCTAAAAACAAAAACAAAACACAAAATAAAAAGTTAAAAATGCTTCTTTTTTCTAAGGTCCGTGAGAATATGGAAAAGCAAAAAACTTCCATCCATCCATCCATCTTCATCCGCTTTATCCGAGGCCGGGTCGCGGGGGCAGCAGCCTAAGCAAAGAGGCCCAGACCTCTCTCTCCCCAGCCACCTCCTCCAGCTTATCCGGGGGAATACCAAGGCGTTCCCAGGCCAGCCGAGAGATATAATCTCTCCAGCGTGTCCTGGGTCTGCCCCGGGGCCTCCTCCCGGTGGGACATGCCTGGAACACCTCACCCAGGAGGCGCCCAGGGGGCATCCTTGTCAGATGCCCGAACCACCTCAGCTGGCTCCTTTCGATGTGGAGCAGCAGCTGCTCTACTCTGAGCCCCTCCCGGATGGCCGAACTTCTCACCCTATCTCTAAGGGAGAGGCCAGCCACCCTTCGGAGGAAGCTCATTTCTGCCGCTTGTATCCGCGATCTCGTTCTTTCGGTCACTACCCACAGCTCGTGGCCATAGGTGAGGGTAGGGACGTAGATCGACCGGTAAATTGAGAGCTTCGCTTTTACACTCAGCTCCCTCTTCACCACGCCAGACCGGTGCAGCGTCCGCATTACTGCAGCTGCAGCCCCAATCCGTCTGTCGATCTCCGGCTCCCTTCTCCCATCACTCGCGAACAAGACCCCAAGATACTTGAATTCCTCCACTTGGGGCAGGAACTCATCCCCGACCCGGAGTGGGCACTCCACCCTTTTCCGGCTGAGAACCATGGCCTCAGATTTGGAGGTGCTGATCCTCATTCCCGCTGCTTCACACTCGGCTGCGAACCGTTCCAGTGCGAGCTGGAGGCCCTCACCCGATGAAGCCAACAGAACCACATCATCTGCAAAAAGCAGAGATGAGATTCTGAGGCCACCAAAGCGAAAGCCCTCCGCCACTTGGCTGCGCCTAGAAATCCTGTCCATAAAAATTATGAACAGAACCGGAGACAAAGGGCAGCCCTGGCGGAGCCCATCACCCACCGGGAACGAGTCCGACTTATTGCCGGCAATGCGAACCAAGCTCTTGCAACGGTCGTATAGGGATCGAATGGCCCGTAGCACTGGGCCAGACACCCCATACTCCCGCAACACCTCCCACAGGACACCCCGAGGGACACGGTCGAATGCCTTCTCCAAGTCCACAAAACACATGTAGACTGGTTGGGCAAACTCCCATGCACCCTCAAGTATCCTCGAGAGGATAAAGAGCTGGTCCAGTGTTCCGCGACCAGGACGAAAACCGCATTGTTCCTCCTGTGTCCGAGGTTCGACTAGCGGACGGATTCTCCTTTCCAGCACCCTGGCATAGACTTTCCCAGGGAGGCTGAGGAGTGTGATCCCCCTGTAGTTGGAACACACCCTCCGGTCCCCCTTCTTAAAGATGGGGACCACCACCCCGGTCTGCCAGTCCACAGGTACTGCCCCTGATCTCCACGCAACATTGCAGAGGCGTGTCAACCAAGACAGCCCTACAACGTCCAGAGCCTTCAGGAACTCGGGGCGGACCTCATCAACACCAGGGGCTCTGCCACCAAGGAGTTGTTTAACTGCCTCAGTGACCTCGCCCCCGGAAATTGGCGGGTCATTCCCCTCATCCCCAGACTCTGCTTCCTCCTTGGAAGACGTGTCAGTGGGATTAAGGAGGTCCTCGAAGTATTCCTTCCACCGCCTGACAATTTTCTCAGTCGACGTCAGCAGCGCTCCGCCAGCACTATACACAGTGCAGGTAGAGCACCGCTTTCCCCTCCTGAGACGCCTGACGGTTTGCCAGAATCTCTTCGAGGCAGTCCGAAAGTCTTTTTCCATGGCCTCCCCGAACTCCTCCCACACCCGAGTTTTTGCTTCAGCCACTGACCGAGCCGCATTCTGCTTGGCCTGTCGATACCTGTCGGCTGCCTCCGGAGTCCCACAGGTTAACCAAGCCCGATAGGACTCCTTCTTCAGCCTGGTGGATCCCTTCACCTCTGGTGTCCACCATTTGGTTCGGGGATTACCACCACGGCAGGCACCAACCACCTTGTGGCCGCAGCTCAATGCAGCAGCTTCGGCAATGGAGACGCTGAACATGGTCCATTCGGCCTCAATGTCCCCAGTCTCCCTCGGAATGCTGTTGAAGCTCTGCCGGAGGTGTGCGTTGAAGATCTCGCGGACCGGGGCCTCTGCTAGACGTTCCCAGCACACCCTCACTACGCGTTTAGGTGCACCAGGTCTGTCCAGCGTCCTCCCCCGCCACCTGATCCAACTCACCACCAGGTGGTGATCAGTTGACAGCTCAGCCCCTCTCTTTACCCGAGTGTCCAGAACATATGGTCGCAGGTCTGGTGATACGATTACAAAATCGATCATCGACCTACGGCCTAGAGCGTCCTGGTGCCACGTGCACTTATGGACACTCTTATGTTCGAACAGGGTGTTCGTTATGGCCAAACTGTGATTAGCACAGAAGTCCAATAACAAAACACCGCTCGGGTTCAGATCAGGGAGGCCGTTCCTCCCAATCACGCCCCTCCAGGTCTCGCTGTCGTTACCCACGTGAGCATTGAAGTCTCCCAGCAGGACAACAGAGTCTCCAGGTCAGGTGGAGCACCTTCCAGCACCCCCCCAGGGACTCTAAGAAGGCTGGGTACTCTGAACTGCCACTCGGCGCATAAGCACAGATGACAGTCAGGACCCGTTCCCCGACCCTAAGGCGCAGGGAACAAACCCTCTCGTCCACCGGGAAAAACCCCAACGTACCGGCAGCAAGCCGAGGGGATATTAGAATACCCACCCCAGCCCCCCGCCTCTCACCAGGGGCAACTCCAGACTGAGACAGAGTCCAGCCCCTCTCCAGGAGACTGGTTCCAGAGCCCAAGCCATGCGTAGAGGTGAGCCCGACTATATCTAGCCGGTACCTCTCAACCTCACGCACTAACTCAGGCTCCTTCCCCACCAGAGAGGTGACATTCCATGTCCCTATTGCCAGTTTTGGCAGCCGGGGGTCAGTCCGCCAGGGCCTCCGCTCCTGGCCGCCACCCGGCACACAATGCACCCAACCCCTATGGCGCCTCCTGCGGGTGGTGGGCCTGCGGGAGGATGGGCCCATGTCTCCCCTTCGGGCTGTGCCCGGCCGGGCCTCATGGACTAAGGCCCGGCCACCAGACGTTTGCCCTCGGGCACCCTCCCCGGGCCTGGCTCCAGGGCGGGGCCCCGGTAACCCTATCCCGGGCAGGGTAAACTGTTCCCTCGATATCCTTTTCATAAGGGTCTTCTGAATCGCTCTTTGTCTGGTCCCTCACCCAGGACCAATTTGCCATGGGAGACCCTACCAGGGGGCAAAAGCCCCCAGACAACATAGCCCCTGGGATCCCTGGGACACACAAACCCCTCCACCACGATAAGGTAGCGATTCAAGGAGGAGAAAACAAAACAAACTTTTTAAAACAAAAAACTTTAAAAATGAAAACATCTCACTCTAGAAGTCTTTTAGCAAGGCGATAAGAATCATAAAGTCAGCCTGCCGGGCATCCCACCTCTAACCCAAAGGGTCAAAACTTATGTTCGCATTCTCCATAAAAATGCTCATACTGATTGAGCAATGTTGTGCAAGCATAATTTATTTTGTTTTTTTCATTAAGGACGGGAAAAGAATTCTGACATTCCTGCACCTCTCTGTGAAGTGACTCTGCAGAGGGAGACAATCATACTGTTGATTTTACCGTGCACTCTTCTGCCAAATAAGAATTAAGATATTGTTTTGGAAATAGCAAGTGAAAGTTGTTGTTGCACAAAAGGGAGCTTTCCTCGTTTAAAGCAACTTATAAATATGTAATACTGTATAATCTTTCCATAACGACTCCACTTTTTTTGAATGTTCTTTCTTTCTTGATTGTTTTGTTTGACCAGTTTCTATTTTTCCAGTAAGTACTGCCTCACTACTCCCTTTTCTTGCCTTCCAGTATAACATGTTTGTCACTTGGCCCGCCCCGTTACATCACCACCAATAGTTTAAAAAGGCACTCTGGAGTTCAGACACTATCAAGCTGCACAACTTGTTCACACCAAAGAAATGATGGATCACCCAACCTTTGAACGAGAGAACCAAGAGCGTGTGCAGGCGGTGGAGAGTTCATTCCATCAAGCAGGGAAGCCCTTGTCCAAGCCGGGCCGGATTCTAATCGGAGAGGGAACTGTGTTTAAGCAGGGTCGCAAGAAGATACAGCAGAAAATCCTCTTCCTCTTCACTGATATTCTGGTGTACGGCAGCATTGTTGTGCCTGGTCGCTGGTACAAAAAGCAGAAGATCATCCCTTTAGGTGAGACATTCATCTGCATTTCCTGCAGCTAACCTACTGTGAGAAGATTAATGTGAAACTGCCAAAAAACAATTTTATGACTGAAGAGAAAGAAATATAGACAAAAGCTTCAAGAAGAGCCAACACTATTGAATACTGTCCATAATATGACTGGCAAGTAGAAAATAGCAAGTGTGCTGTGCTAATTTAACTTCATATGTTCAGCTTTCTGCTCATACCATTTTATCCATGTAATTTTTATGTTGTTATCAAATTCACTATGATTTTAGAGGACATTGAGCTGGAAGACCTGGAGGACAGTGACATATTCAAGCATCAGTGGCTGATCCGAACACCGAGCAAGTCTTTTTTTGTGTCCGCCCCTTCATACGAGGAGAAGAAGGCCTGGATAGAGCACATCAATGAATGCCGGTCCAGCCTAATGCAGGGCACCAGCTGCAAACCTTCCAAGAAGTTTGCTGTTTCCTGGATTCCTGATCCGGCTGCTTGCAAATGCATGCGGTGCCTCTCTACAAAGTTTAGTGGGGTCAATCGTCGACACCACTGCAGGAATTGCGGCTTCTTGGTCTGCAATTCATGCTCCAAGCAACGTGCCGTTATCAATCACATCCACCCCACTAAAAAGCTGAGGATCTGCAGTTTCTGCTACAAGAATATTAATGAAGAGAAGTTTCGCGACAGGGGAGACAGCGCCGGGAAAAGCAGCTCAGAGGAGGAAGAGTTTTGTCCTTCTGGTGAGGAAAATGAGAAAGTGGAGGAAGGAGAGATAGGGATCTATTCTCCCAGCAACTGGCTGGACACCAAAAACGGGACTTGGGAACGGCTGAGCATTTATGATTACCCAAAGTCAATACCATCACAGTAGCCAATAAACTGCAACAAAGACGCTTTTGAATGGATTCAGATTACACAAAGTTGATTTTCTTACATGAAGTTACATAAATGTAAAGATAAATGTGACGACGTATTATTTGTTTGTGTCTATTTGTGTTTTAATCTTAGGCTGTACACGCAACAATTTGCACTGTAAATAACAAATCAGGAGTGAGTCGAAAAAATCATTTTAAAAAGACAAGAATATATCATCTTTGTACATATTCAGTGCCATTAACCATGCTAGTTAAATGAATAATGCTCCATCTGCCTGTCACTTTGCTGCTGGAACAGCTGAATTTCACAATAAAGGATATTTCTATTCCAAAAAGCACTGTCTTCTCCCTGTGCATGTGACTCTGAATGCATGTTTCTTTGTTTGAATGCATGTAAAGTATTTGCATCCAGTATCTGCTCTTTTGCTGCTCCTTAACCTCAACAATAAAGTGCAGATAATCAATTTGTGAGAGATGTTATTACAACACTGAAATCTCATCATTTAGTAATAAGTCCTCTGTTTAGCCCTCAGAGTCTTATTGGAGCATATTACAGTGTTTTCTTTTACTTCTGTGACTTTTTGGGGTTTTTATTGTGCAAGTCAAGGTCAGTGAAGTAACCGTATATAGTTCCTCACCCACAGTATACATTTTTCCAATAAGCATGTATATAAAAACCATTCGGGAAAACACATAGAACCTTTACAGCACCATTGATTTATCATCATTTTTCTTCTCACTGGCATTTTTCATAAATATAACATACAAACATACATATCAAACTGTAGCACGTCCTAGTGTTACAGTACTTGATGACGCTGCTATAATAATGCGGTAATAACAGAATGTGGCTAAACATTTACACTTCTTTTCAAAGATTTAAGTTCATTCTAGTTAACTCTCTGAATCGAGCACATCCTAATACAGTAGACAGCTCCAAAACAAAAGCGAGTACATTTTTGAGTCAGTCAGCCAGTTTTGAAAGAACAGTAAATCGACTGAAAGCAAAATACTGATGTAGAAATTGTAACTATGTAACAAGAAGTAGACAAATTGCCTTCTAACTAGTGGTGGTTTCTGCACATTTTTTGTATGCAACTCAATTAAAATTAAATAAATTATAAATATTGAATTATTCCGTTAATTTTAGCAGTAATAAGACTTACAGTAAAAGTAAACACCAATATATGTGATTTAAGTATAATAAAACTATTATAAGGTCACAAAAAATAAATGAATAAAGAAAATGATGTATAAATGGGTCAAATCTGTCACTGGATCACTGTACAGTGATATGCAAAGTTCTGGCAACATCAAATATCCTGTTTACCTATGTTCTATGTTTATTTATTTATTTATTTATTTATTAGGAGTGTTTTTTGTTTTTCTGGAGGTTTTTTTGTTTGTTTATTGTTTTGTTTTGTTTTGTTTTGTTTTGTTTTGTTTTGTTTTGTTTTGTTTTGTTTTGTTTTGTTTTGTTTTGTTTTGTTTTGTTTTGTTTTGTTTTGTTTTGTTTTGGAGATATCATGGCTCCTTAGATCCGTCTGGTCAATGTCTAATACCTGCTGCTAATTTTAAGTAAACAGGTCACCATCTTTATACTACACATTTCACTAATTTCTAAAAATTAAACAATCTTTTAAATTTTTCTAATGCAAGGGTTTCATTAAGTTACCCCTGTTTGATGTTATGATGACCAGTGTTGGTCAAGTTACTTGAAAAAAAAAATTAGTAACTAATTACTGATTACTTCTCCAAAAAAACGTAATCCCGTTACTTTACTGACTGCTTATTTTCAAAAGTAATTAGTTACTCAGTTACTTAGTTACTTTTTAAAAACATGATACACAACCTGAATAGGCAATAAAGCAATAGACCTTTCAGCCCAATTCTACTTTTTCTGCATAATACATCATACAAAATGTAATCAAATAAAAAAGTCTCTTTTCAAAACTTGTTTTATTAGTTTTAATCTTTTAACTTTGTGCACATTGCATCAAGCAAAAATTAAATTATATGCAACAGTCTTTGACAATTAAACCTATTTTCTGCATATTCCAGAATATAAAATAAGATATATTTTTTTCTGTTTACACTCACTATTTCAAATAGATGCAAGTAAAACACTCCCTTACTTTACTCATTACTTGAAAAAAGTAATCGGATTACAATGATACATTACTTTTAACGTGTTACTGCCCATCTCTGATGATGACAAGTGTGTGAGTAGCTAAGGCCAAAAACACCCAGTTTCCTGAATTCTTGAAGAACGCTGAAGTTTGAAATACTTCAGGCTGATCGAGCTGATGCAGTGATCTCACTGCATTATCTGCCACATAACCTGATCTTTGCTGATTGACTGGAAGAAATTCACCTGGTTCTACGAAATCACAGTGAGTCATAACGAGGTCAATGTTGATGTCCATTTAAGTTACCAAAAATGGCTCCTTGTGCAGTGAAGGGTTTATTAGACTGAGAGGCAAACTGCTTCTCGCTCAGTCACGTGGAATGGTTTCCACAGAACCCATTTAATATCAGCACTAGTACTGATATACTGGTCAACACAGAGCATGAAGTACAAATAAATACTTGTTGGTTTAAGAAAAAATACATGAATCCCTTTTGAGAAGTTTAATAGAAGTACAGCCACAAAGACTAGAACACCTAGTGTTCAAAAGTAAAATTACCACATTGTCGGGATGCTTGGGGCTTCCCATGCTTTAATTACAATATGATCAGACACATAGAGCTATTTGTCTGTTTGTATATCTGTCAGCGAATTTCCTGAAAGTGGGTGAAGAGGTGGAGCATGAGGAAATGAAGATCTTGGTACAGATTCAGACTGCTTACTTGAAATATGAAAAATAGGCCACTGGCTTTGGCAGATGATGTGCTGCTTTAACTGTTGAAAGTTTATCCCCTCACCTGTCAGTATCTTGGATATATTTGGCATTCTTTTAATTATTATTATTATTATTATTATTATGTATAGCAGATATGATAATGTTGGGGAGTAATATTAATTGCTCTTTGAGGTTGACTGATTTATGTGACCATCCTGAGAGAAGAGGAGCCTTCTTCGAGCTCCTATTCCAGGGTATGTTGAGAGTGGAGGAGAGCTGGGCATACAAGATGCCCAGCTCTCCTCCACTCTCAACATATGGTGTTGTGAGCCTTCTTCGAGCTGCTATTCCAGGGTATGTTGAGAGTGGAGGAGAGCTGGGCATACAAGATGCCCAGCTCTCTGTGAGGTTTGGAACTCTGCAGCTTTGAGTTGACAGAGCGTTGGTGATTTTTACATACTATAGACTCAGCACTCAGCGAGAACACGTTCTAAAAGTTCATGGCTAAGTTGCTGTGGTTCCACTTTGCAACAATAGCACTAACAGCTGATTGTTGTACATGTAGGACCAAAGAAATTTCACAAACTAACTTGTTGCAACTGTTGCATCCTATCACACTATCACACTCAAATTCAGTGAGCTCTTAAGAACAACCCGTTCATTCACAAACAATATGTTATAAAGGCAGACTGCATGGCTTGGTACTACATTTTACACACCTATGGCCACAGGACTGAAAACATCTAAATTCAAAGA
This sequence comes from Aulonocara sp. 'chitande type north' Nkhata Bay, assembly GCF_057382095.1. NCBI lineage: Eukaryota > Metazoa > Chordata > Actinopteri > Cichliformes > Cichlidae > Aulonocara > Aulonocara sp. 'chitande type north' Nkhata Bay. The sequence continues at coordinate 12,718,411 of NC_141347.1, forward strand.
TTCAAAGAGTTTGGCCTAATACTTTTGTCAACGTAGTGGATAGTCTTGACTTTCCCCTTTGTTAAGGTGTTCACCTGTCTTCCTTTTTCTTGTGCTCAGGTGTTGGATTCCTGTTCTGTTTTATTTCCTTGTGCACAGCTTAGCTCTTTGGGACTTTTTCCTGTTTTTGCATTACGCCAGTAAAGGTGCATATTTGTTATTTACCTTCCTTATGTGCCCTGCACTTCTTACTTCTTACCGTCTTCTTACCAGGTTTGAAGGTGTGCCAATGAATAGATAGAGTATCTTCTGTTCTTTCACTGATGGATGAACAATTTCTTTGACAGACATTTGTGTGGGTAATCTTTCAAATATGTAACAGCACAACTTTTTATTGGAACTGCTCCATAGCTTTAATGTTTCTTGACACAGGCCTGAGGCAAAAGCTTCATAATCTCAAAAATCAATAAAACTTTAACCTTCTTTCATCATTTTTTGTGCTTTAAATGATTACTTTATTTTTTTTAATGGTTTAAACACTTGCAGAACTTTTTTTTGACAGTGTAGCTTTGTTTTGTTTTTCTAACTAAATGGTGACACCGTCACATCTTCTGTAAACATCCAGCTCTTTCTTAGAATGAAGAGCAACCTGTTTATGACCACATGGAACAAGGAAATGTTGCCTCTTTTATACACTTACCGAAATCCACATTGCACAGTCCAGTCATTGTTTCTCTCTTGTTATGTACAGGGAGTGCAGAATTATTAGGCAAATGAGTATTTTGTCAACATCATCCTCTTCATGCATGTTGTCTTACTCCAAGCTGTATAGGCTCGAAAGCCTACTACCAATTAAGCATATTAGGTGATGTGCACCTCTGTAATGAGAAGGGGTGTGGTCTAATGACATCAACACCCTATATCAGGTGTGCATAATTATTAGGCAACGTCCTTTCCTTTGGCAAAATGGGTCAAAAGAAGGACTTGACAGGCTCAGAAAAGTCAAAAATAGTGAGATATCTTGCAGAGGGATGCAGCAGTCTCAAAATTGCAAAGCTTCTGAAGCGTGATCATCGAACAATCAAGCGTTTCATTCAAAATAGTCAACAGGGTCGCAAGAAGCGTGTGGAAAAACCAAGGCGCAAAATAACTGCCCATGAACTGAGAAAAGTCAAGCGTGCAGCTGCCAAGATGCCACTTGCCACCAGTTTGGCCATATTTCAGAGCTGCAACATCACTGGAGTGCCCAAAAGCACAAGGTGTGCAATACTCAGAGACATGGCCAAGGTAAGAAAGGCTGAAAGACGACCACCACTGAACAAGACACACAAGCTGAAACGTCAAGACTGGGCCAAGAAATATCTCAAGACTGGTTTTTCTAAGGTTTTATGGACTGATGAAATGAGAGTGAGTCTTGATGGGCCAGATGGATGAGCCCGTGGCTGGATTGGTAAAGGGCAGAGAGCTCCAGTCCAACTCAGACGCAGGCAAGGTGGAGGTGGAGTACTGGTTTGGGCTGGTATCATCAAAGATGAGCTTGTGCGGCCTTTTCGGGTTGAGGATGGAGTCAAGCTCAACTCCCAGTCCTACTGCCAGTTTCTGGAAGACACCTTCTTCAAGCAGTGGTACAGGAAGAAGTCTGCATCCTTCAAGAAAAACATGATTTTCATGCAGGACAATGCTCCATCACACGCGTCCAAGTACTCCACAGCGTGGCTGGCAAGAAAGGGTATAAAAGAAGAAAAACTAATGACATGGCCTCCTCGTTCACCTGATCTGAACCCCATTGAGAACCTGTGGTCCATCATCAAATGTGAGATTTACAAGGAGGGAAAACAGTACACCTCTCTGAACAGTGTCTGGGAGGCTGTGGTTGCTGCTGCACGCAATGTTGATGGTGAACAGATCAAAACACTGACAGAATCTATGGATGGCAGGCTTTTGAGTGTCCTTGCAAAGAAAGATGGCTATATTGGTCGCTGATTTGTTTTTGTTTTGTTTTTGAATGTCAGAAATGCATATTTGTGAATGTGGAGATGTTATATTGGTGTCACTGGTAAAAATAAATAATTGAAATGGGTATATATTTGTTTTTTGTTAAGTTGCCTAATAATTATGCACAGTAATAGTCACCTGCACACACAGATATCCCCCTAAAATAGCTAAAACTAAAAACTACTTCCAAAAAGATTCAGCTTTGATATTAATGAGTTTTTTGGGTTCATTGAGAACATGGTTGTTGTTCAATAATAAAATTATTCCTCAAAAATACAACTTGCCTAATAATTCTGCACTCCCTGTAGTCATTCGTTTTTTTGTTTTTGTTTTTTAAACCATCTGGGTTCATGTTGCTTAAGCAAAAGTTCTTTTAGTGATACAACAACAAAGCAGATACTGTATGCCATAAACAGTATAGAGTGAGAATGCATGTCAATGTTATTTAAAAAACACTATAAAAGGGTATGAATGTGTGTGTCAATGGGTGAATGAGGCATGTTTCATAAAGTGCTCTGAGTGTGCAAGTGGAGCAGAAAAGTGCTGTATAAAAAACAGACAATTTACATTTATGTATTATTATGTATTATATAATTGTCCCTTTTTGTTTTATTTAAAATCTTCTTTCAGATGTAACTGTTTTCTGTTTTGAAGACCGCAACAAAACGAATGTCAAAAACTGACCACAGGGCGATATATCAAACTAAAACGTCTTAAATCCATTTCTGAGGCTGGGACAGAGGGTGCGTTGCATGTGGATTCATGAGCATGAGCCAACAAAAATGTCACCACAGACTAAGGCACTGCAAACTGACAGAGCATAACAGAGATTTTTATACAGACACCTTTTGGAAAGAAGTTATTACTGCAACAGATCTCTCTAGCGATTGACTTTGGAGCTGTACATAGCTGGTTCCACGGTAAAAGGGTGACACCTATTGGTGAAAGTGGGTAGTGCAGCGGGTTCAGTACAGTGAGTAGAAAGAGAGAATTTGCTACTCTCCGGGCCATTTATAAAATAAGCACAACTTATGAAATCCAGTAGTTTTCAAATACAATGAGCTGCTGTGATATGCTGTGGCAAATAAAACCACTTTTGCTCTGTTTTGACGTATTTTCGTATGATCATTACGCACCACTTTGATGGAGTAATTATGTGGATGCCTAAATATTAAAAAAGCCGCCATAACTGAGGTTGAACTGAGGGAAAAACTCACTAAAAACAATTATTACAGTGATTTTTAACAGTAGGTACAAAAATGCGTGATTTAACATGACAGGTTGCGTGGTTGCTATGCGTCTCCAGGTTCTATTTGCATTGCATCTTTTGGTATAGTTCAGACAGATTTCACTCGGCGTGTTGTGCAAAGCTACAAGGGATTTCTGCAAATTTCTGCAAAAGTAAGACAACTTTCTGCTCAAGACTTCTTGCAGCCTTACAAGTGTCCAACTCCCATGTCACGGAGGAAAGCGACCCAGCAACCATCATCCATCATGGAAAATGTTAGATTTTATGACCGTTTTCAATAAGTTTTGAATATTTACTCGACGGCCAGAAAGAGTTCACTTTGCAACAGGGCAACATGAAAATATAGACGACATAAATGTGGATAAAAAGCATTAAAAACTTAGGCCTGTGCACGTGGGAGTTATACCTGCATGTTAGACTGTTGCACTGTAGCTGTAAACGGGTAAACTGTGCATAAAGTCATTTAAACTAGTATGTTACCTATAATAACGTTTTCTTTTGCGTGTATTAAATGATCTTGTGGCAGACATGTCACCAAAGTTTGCAGCTGGGATAAAAATGTTCAGTTTTTGCTAATAAGTAGAGTATCACGTGGCCGCCAGAGACATTGATGAATACACAGACTCAGTCTGTGGATTTATCAGGAAATGCGTGGAAGATGTCGTCCCATCCAGAACAGTCAAATCCTTCCCAAATCAAAAACCCTGGATTAACGGAGATGTTCGCGCGGCACTGGCGGCACGGAACACCGCCTTTGCCTCCGCGAACACATCGGACTACAAACACGCACATTACCAACTCCGGAAGACGATCAAAGCAGCCAAACGTGAGTACAGGGACAGGGTGGAACAACAGTTTGACAACCCTCGGAGTATGTGGCAGGGACTAAACACGATCACAGACTTTAGAGGGAAAACCAGCACACCGCAGACCACGGCCTCTCTGTGTGAGGATCTAAACTTATTCTACGCTAGATTCGACACAGCGAACACCATGAGACCGGACAGTGTGCGCACCGCGGATGACGTCAGTGCGCACACTGTGTCTGAGGAGGATGTGCGGAAGTGCTTCAGGAAGGTGAACGCACGCAAAGCTACTGGTCCGGACGGGATTCCCGGCCGCGTCCTCAGGTCATGCGCGGCTCAGCTGGCTGGAGTGTTCACGCACATCTTCAACCTTTCCCTCTCTCCGTCTGTAGTCCCAGCCTGCTTCAAAATGGCCACCATCGTCCCTGTACCCAAATCCTCCACCATCTCCTCATTGAACGACTGGCGACCTGTAGCCCTGACCCCCATCGTAAGCAAATGCTTCGAGAAGCTGGTCAGGGACTTCATCTGCTCTGCACTACCCGACTCACTGGACCCTCTACAGTTTGCATACCGCCACAACAGGTCCACTGATGATGCCATAGCCCTGACACTACACACTGCCCTGTCACACCTGGAGAAGAGAGACACGTATGTGAGGATGCTGTTTGTAGATTACAGCTCAGCATTCAATACCATCGTTCCCTCGAAGCTGGACAGGAAACTGCAGGATCTAGGACTGAGCAGCTCCCTCTGCAGCTGGATCCTTAGCTTCCTGTCTGACAGACGCCAGGTGGTCAGACTGGGCAGCATCACCTCATCCCCCATCACACTGAACACTGGTGCTCCACAGGGGTGTGTACTGAGCCCTCTCCTGTACTCACTCTACACCTACGACTGCACAGCCACTAACAGCTCCAACATCATTGTGAAGTTTGCGGACGACACTACAGTGGTGGGTCTTATCACCAACGGTGATGAGACGGCTTACAGGGAGGAGGTCAGCGCCCTGACCCACTGGTGTCAAGACAACCATCTCACCCTCAACGTCGCAAAGACAAAGGAGTTGATAGTGGACTTCCGGAGGTGCAGAGAAGTACACACCCCCATCACCATCAACGGCGCTGCTGTGGAGAGAGTGAGCAGCTTCCGGTTCCTTGGTGTACATCTGGCTGAGGATCTTACGTGGTCAGTACACACAAACAAAACAGTGAAGAAGGCGCAGCAGCGCCTCTTCTTTCTCAGGAGACTGAAAAGATTCGGCATGAGCCCCCGCATCCTCAGGACCTTCTATCACTGTGCCATTGAGAGCATCCTCACTGGATGCATCACCACCTGGTATGGCAACAGCACCGCCTACAACTGCAAAGCTCTCCAGCGAGTAGTGCGGTGCTCTGAACGGATAATTGGAGGTGAGCTTCCCTCCCTCCAAGACATCTACAGGAAGCGGTGCCTGAGGAAAGCGGGGAGGATCATCAAGGACTCCAGTCACCCCAGCCATAAACTGTTCAGACTGCTTCCATCAGGAAGGAGGTTCTGCAGCATCCGGTCCCGTACCAGCAGACTGAGAGACAGCTTTTTCCATCAGGCCATCAGACTGCTGAACACGTCATAGACACCTCAGCTTCACTACTGGAACTTCAACATTATGCACTACATACTGTATATAAATGCCACTTGTTTTGCACATATTCAACTCTGTATATTTTATATATTTTATTATTATTATTATTATTATTATTTTATTTTATTTTTTTACTATTTAATTTGTAAAAATGTGTATACACACACACACACACACACACACACACACACACACACACACACACACACACGTAGGAAAATATTTAGTATACACATCCAGAAATGCATACACTATTATATATTGTACATATATTTATTAGTTTCAGGTTGGCCATTCTTGTATTTTGCTCGTTTGTGTTGTTGTGTTTGCACATCTCTGTTGCTTGTGGGGCTCGCACACAAGAATTTCACTCGCATGTGCTGTGCCAGTGTGCCTGCACATGTGATGTGACAATAAAAAGTGATTTGATTTGATTTGATTTGATCTTACATCTCGAATTAACTCAAGTGCATAATGATCACCAGGCCTGTTTCTAGCTTTTTTTTTTGGGGGGGGGGGGGGGGGGCTGTGCATGTTCCTGATTGGGGGCCTTTATTTTGTATTTAAAACTAAAATCAGGGAATAAAACAAGTAAACACTGAGACTTTATTCACTGTAGAAAAGCTAATCCCCAAAATGTTTATTTACAAATATGCAAGCAATGTTCTGCAGCATCATCTGAATTCTCAAATGTACACACACTGTCACATGTTTACAGGAGCCACATGTAACTGTGATCATCTTTAAAATCCTCAAAGCTTCTGCTTTTGGGCTTTTTTAACTAAAGTTTTAATCTCCTTCTTCATTGTGGCTTATGCTACAATTATTCACCTGACAAGACAGTCACCTCTGGGTAGAGGTCCCTCATTACACCACAGCCTAATGATGATCTTGAACTCATTACCCCCCACACACAAGGCAGGGCTCTCCTATTATTGCAGCTTGCTTTTCTTTATATCCTACATGTCATTTTAAACCATATAAGTGCCACACGTGACCAAGCTTGGCCAGTTACAAAGGTATTTTGTGCATCTGCATTGTTCAAAAACGGCAATAAGCAGCAATGATTATAACAGAAATTAGAGTTTAATACAACATGGACTTTGGTGTTTGTTTAGCTTATGCAAATTATTATTTGACATGTCATTTCGGGGTATGCAGCAGTGAAGCTCTAACACGACGAGCCCATAAGTTGACACGTCTTTTATTACACTGACCTTGATGCATTGTCCTGGTTTTAGTTCTTATGATTTTATGTGAACATGTTGGATATTTTTTGTCGTTACAATCACTGTGGACAAGTTATTCAACCGTGCGAGTGGTTTAAGTAGTTTATGGACATATGAAAGGGTTTGTTATTTTTTAAATGTTTCATGAGCTACTAACTGATGTCTGCATTACTGTCATTTTTGTGTATACCTGCAGCTTACTGTGCCTCACCTCAAAGACCATAATTATTGTAAGAGAAACACTGCATGCCAGGCCCGTGATGCAATGAAACCCAGAGCCAGCAGGAAACAACCGTGCTGCAGCAAGGACCAGGTTGGATGTGTAAAATTTCAGGAACAGAATCATTTGAGGGTTTTGGAGTTTGGACTTCATTGTGGTTCATCAAATTTATATTTTTGTCTTGTTTGAAAAAAAATGAGGTCGCTATTAACTACTGACATTCCCTTGTGTGCTTCTGACCTTTCCCCAGGTTGTTAATTCAACCCAGAGGCCCCGGCACCGTGACAGAACAGTCAGTCAGCCCCGGAAAAGGAAGCGAAGCCCAGCATCCAGTTCTTCCCGACCTCCAAAGACCTCAGTGCCTCCCTCTGCAATCTCACATGATGACCTGCCAGTGTCAAAATAATTGCCCCCCAGACCCGAGCCATGCAGTACCGACCACCAGCCAACCAGCTCCAGCCCTTTAAAAATCCACAACCTCTCAGTGGAAGATTATCAGCGAGTCTACCATGAGGTGGTAGATAGCATGCTGACGTACGTTTGTCTCCAAATGTCCTGTCACTTTTTAAAATCACCAGCTCTAAAATGGTTACAGTATGGTTTTTGACCACATGCATCATTTTGATTGAATTTCTTCTTGCAGGTCCAAGAATGGCCGCAAACGTCCCTACAGTTTAGAGCTGGGGAGAAGCATTAAAAAAAAGCTGTGGGAGAGACTGAATCGTCCTATGGTGGAGACATCAACCAGCGAGGACGGACTTGAAGAAATTGACATTGTGTATGGGCAAAAAGTCAAAATCCCACAATATGATTTTCTGTAAATAGTTCACATGTGACTTTGATTAAAATGTAATTTCTGCACAAGTTTGTGTTTCTGTGTATTATAGATATATTCCACTGTGTGTTTGGACAACTGTTTAAGGTCACTGCTGAGAAAATTCATAAAACCTTCATAGGACTTTTATTTTGAAAAAGCAATTCAATTCAATTCAATTCAATTTTATTTATATAGCGCCAAATCACAACATAAGTCGCCTCAAGGCGCTTCATAGATACAGAGAAAAACCCAACAATCATATGACCCCCTATGAGCAAGCACTTTGGCAACAGTGGGAAGGAAAAAACTCCCTTTTAACAGGAAGAAACCTCCGGCAGAACCAGGCTCAGGGAGGGGCGGCCATCTGCTGTGACCGGTTGGGGTGAGAGAAGGAAGACAGGATAAAAGACATGCTGTGGAAGAGAGACAGAGGTTAATAACAGATGTGATTCAATGCAGAGAGGTCTGTTAATACATAGTGAGCAAGAAAGGTGACTGGAAAGGAAAAACTCAATGCATCATGGGAATCCCCCGGCAGCCTACGTCTATTGCAGCATAACTAAGGGAGGATTCAGGGTCACCTGGTCCAGCCCTAACTATATGCTTTAGCAAAAAGGAAAGTTTTAAGCCTAATCTTGAAAGTAGAGATAGTGTCTGTCTCCTGAATCCAAACTGGAAGCTGGTTCCACAGAAGAGGGGCCTGAAAACTGAAGGCTCTCCCTCCCATTCTACTTTTAAATACTCTAGGAACAACAAGTAGGCCTGCAGAGCGAGAGCGAAGTGCTCTAATAGGGTGATATGGTACTACAAGGTCATTAAGATAAGATGGGGCCTGATTATTTAAGACCTTGTATGTGAGGAGCAGGATTTTGAATTCAATTCTGGATTTAACAGGAAGCCAATGAAGGGAAGCCAAAACAGGAGAAATATGCTCTCTCTTTCTAGTCCCTGTCAGGACTCTTGCTGCAGCATTTTGGATTAGCTGAAGGCTTTTCAGTGAGTTTTTTGGACATCCTGATAATAATGAATTACAGTAGTCCAGCCTGGAAGTAATAAATGCATGAACTAGTTTTTCAGCGTCACTCTGAGACAGGATATTTCTAATTTTAGAGATGTTGCGCAAATGGAAGAACACAGTCTTACATATTTGTTTAATATGTGCATTGAAGGACATGTCCTGGTCAAAAATGACTCCAAGGTTCCTCACAGTGTTACTGGAGGCCAAGGTAATGCCATCCAGAGTAAGAATCTGGTTAGATACCATATTTCTAGGCCTTTCAGGGCCGAGTACAATAACCTCAGTTTGATCTGAATTAAGAAGCAGAAAGTTAGCGGCCATCCAGGTCTTTATGTCTTTAAGACATTCCTGCAGTTTAACTAATTGGTGTGTGTTATCTGGCTTCATGGACAGATAGAGCTGGGTGTCATCCGCATAGCAGTGAAAATGTATGCTATGTCTTCTAATGATAGTGCCTAAGGGAAGCATGTATAGTGTAAACAGAATTGGTCCTAGCACTGAACCCTGTGGAACTCCATAATTAACCTCAGTGTGTGAAGAGGACTCTCCATTTACATGAACAAATTGGAGTCTATTAGATAGATATGATACAAACCACTGCAGTGCAGTACCTGTAATACCTACAGCATGTTCTAATCGCTCTAATAGGATATTATGGTCGACAGTATCGAATGCTGCACTAAGGTCTAGCAGGACAAGCACAGAGATGTGTCCACTGTCAGAGGCCATAAGAAGATCATTTGTAACCTTCACTAAAGCTGTTTCTGTGCTGTGATGAGCTCTGAAACCTGACTGAAACTCTTCAAATAAACCATTCCTCTGCAGATGATCTGTTAGCTGTTTGACAACTACTCTTTCAAGGATTTTTGATATGAAAGGAAGGTTGGAGAGAAATCACTACTTAGAGCTGGGCGATAGAACGATAACGATATGTATCGCGATATAACTTTTACTCGATAGAGAAATTAAGCTATCGCGATAGACCTCGCCGCTCTTGTCCTCTTAAAAAATAAAAAATAAAAAAAATAAAAAATAAAAAAAAGGTCAGCCAATCCAAATCAAGTAGCGCAGAGCCGAACCAATCACAGCCGCAGTGTCACGTCGCGTCACTTGTTACGTACAGCACAAGTGCCAAGCCGCACGTGTGTTTGTTTGGGAAGCAGCCAGCAGGTAATGGAGCCAGCGCGTAATGGAGGAAATGAGTGTGCCGACTAGAAAAATCAACCGAGCGTGACCGAAGAGAAAACAGATGATGGTTCCAATGCCGGAGAGATTGTCGAACGGAAGAGCCATAGAAGCTCCGTAGTTTGAAGGTATTTCGGCTATTTCAAGTCTGACAAAAAACAGAGTAGCGTGCACTGTAAATTGTGCCGAAAGCAAGTCTGGAAATACAATAAACTGGTGCATGCGTCACACTGCGCGCCACGTTATTGTTTCGGTGAAATGAATTTCTACAATACTGTTACTGTTAATTCTACTCTCTGCAGTGTTTAAATGCTTACACATACACACAGTTACTGTCCGTCCACACATACGACTCGGTTCTGCTTCTATGCCGCAGCTTTGTTTACTTTTTCCCACCGAGGCTTCTAGACTTCTGATTGGCCAACATTTCTGCACGGTTAGGAATCTAGCGCCACCTGCTGCTTTGGCATGTTCATAGCAGCGTTTTCCTTCATTTCTCCCTTTATGTGCGGACGGGATTATTTTTTAAAACGAAAACGGAAAATCTCCGTTTTCAAAAATACCCGTGTACGTGTGGACGTAGCCTCAGTCTCTGACTGGAAGCGCTAATTCGTCATTCGGCTTTTGTCAGACTAAAGTAACTGTTAAAACTGTTTGAAAAGCTAAGCTATACAACAAGGAGAGATTGAGAATTTCCTTTTAGTTCTCAGTTTATTTGATACTGACAAAAGTTAGTCAGTTTTGTCTGTTCTTCTGTAAAACAAACTAAGATTTATTTTTAGAATTAATACTTTGTTTCTAAGTGGAATTGACAATTTAGTCTGTTTCCTTTGTTCTATTTTGAAACTTAAACGCTTTAGCGGCTGTCTTTTGTGTAGTTTGCAATATTTGCCTTTATTTATCTGAAAAAGTCTCATGTTCCTTAAGTACATCTACCCTGTTGAACTTATTATGGGAAATAAATATTTAAAAACAAGCTGCTGATTATTTCACATTTTACTTGTGAGCAACGGCACATTTAAATCTTACAAATATAGTTATTTGGCTTATATCGTGATAGATATCGTTATCGCCTGAAATGAAAAAAACATATCGTGATATGAAAAAATCTCATATCGCCCAGCTCTATCACTACTTATATTATTATTTATCTGACTCAAAAGGGCTCATTTGAAATCATTCTTGACCATGATATATATTCACGCACTGTGAACAAAACTTAACATCCAACTTTAATTCACTCGCATCTTTGTCTTTTTAAAGACAACACATTACTTAACTTCCTTGAATAAAGTAATAATAATAATAATAATGGATTGGATTTATATAGCGCTTTTCAAGGCACCCAAAGCGCTTTACAATACCACTATTCATTCACTCTCACATTCATACACTGGTGGAGGCAAGCTACAGTTGTAGCCACAGCTGCCCTGGGGCAGACTGACAGAAGCGAGGCTGCCATATCGCGCCATCGGCCCCTCTGGCCAACACCAGTGCAGAATGCTAGAGATTTATGTCATTCTGTTTGCATACTAAATATTCAATAATCATTCATGTTCTCTAATGACCGGTGCCCAGTGTTGTGCCAAAAAGTGATCGTTTGCCAAAGTGATTTCTGGCATTTGCCAAAAAAGAATTGATGGTAACAGATGTAAATGACTTGCTGTCATATAATCTGTCAAACGTTTCTCTCATGAATGAGATCAATTCATTTTGATCCAAAAAGAAACTTCCTTTCATCAGATGTGACTTTTATTCAGCTTTCATTTATTCAGGTAAAAAGTGTCGCTGACATTAAAAATGTCGTTTTCAAACGAGGTCTGGCCTGGAGGGCTGCAGAAGTCACAAAAAAAAAAAAATCGCAGTCCTTTAAAAAACTGTGATGTTCTTCAAGTGGCCGAAAAGGACTGGGTGGATCTTTATAATGTAGGTACAATAAAGCAGATTCATAGAGCTGCTTTAAAATTTGATATAACCCATTTTTAAACTCTGTTTACTGCAGCCTATTTAACAATATAAGCAACTATATAAAAACATAAAAAGAGATCTAGACATAAAAAACACGCAAAAAGTGATTGGCATACGATCACTTTTTGGCACATCAGTGCAGTGAGGCTGTAATTGCTGCTTGTAACCATCAGGGGGCAGTATCGCTAGAGTGCAGTCTTGGAACCTGTAACGAGAATCACCCTTCATTAAGTGTGCCTATGCCAAAAGGCACACTTCTTATTCTTTCTCGGATTTATTATTCTTATTTTTATTTTCCTTTTTCCGCCTGAAATTTTGAACAAGCTTCATATATGTTATATCATTTTGTGCGGCTGGATCAGGAATGGTGTGCTATGACTTTTGGTGGACAAACATGTAGACCATCTAAGACAAGTGTTCCACCGGATGCGACAACACGGCATTAAGCTTCGCCCAGCCAAATGTGAGCTCTTTAAGAGACAAATTCGGTACATCGGGCGAGTGGTGTCAGGAGAAGGGATTCAGATCGATCCAAAGGATTTGGAAGCAGTTCTAGCCCTGAAAGACAAGAAGCCTCGCACAGTTGGAGAGGTCCAGACGTTGCTTGGATTTCTCAGCTACTACCGGTCCTTTATCCAAGACTTTTCACGACTGGCAAGGCCCTTGTTTGAAATTCTCCAAAGCCCAGCTGAGACAGGTCATGCCATCAAGCCTCAGACTGTTAAGGGAAAAAGTCCAGCGACCAAAGGGAACAAGGGGCAACTTCCCTCTCGCTCACCTGTCACTTGGACTACTGAACATCAGAACGTGGTGTCCAGGTTGGTGGACATGTTGACAAACCCCCCCATCCTGGCCTACCCAGATTTTGATCTTCCATTTGTGTTACACACGGACGCTTCAAACGAAGGTCTGGGAGCTGTATTATACCAACGCCAACACAACAAACTGCATGTCATTGGGTACGGCTCCAGGACCTTAACACCTGCAGAGAGGAACTATCATCTGCACTCGGGCAAACTTGAGTTCCTGGCACTTAAATGGGCTATTTGCGACAAGTTCCGGGATTACTTGTATTATGCACCAACTTTCACGGTCTATACCGATAATAACCCCTTGACCTACATCTTGAGTTCAGCAAGACTAAATGCTGTGGGTTACAGATGGGTTGGGGAGTTGGCGGATTTCCATTTTGACATTAAGTATAGACCAGGAAAGAGGAACGCTGATGCCAATATGTTGTCCAGGTATCCCGTGAACCTGCAGCAGCAGATGAGTGACCATACAGAGACAGTGTCACCGGAGGTGGTCTCTGCTGTGTGGCAGGGGACAAAAATGGTACAAAACGATGATGTTCCCTGGGTGGCTGCATTGCAACTAAATGGTGATGATGGAAATGCTGTACCACACAATAGTGTTTCAGGCATCATTCCCAGAGATATTAGAGCTGCACAACAAGCAGATCCAGCTATTAAAGAAGTTATTTCTTTGAAACTGAGAGCTTGGACTCCAAATGAAAAAGAGAAAAAAACAATGTCTAAACAGACAAGAAGACTGCTCTATGAGTGGAACAAGTTAGAAGTAGAAAATGGACTACTCTACCGAAAAACAAACCAAAACCGACAACTGGTCCTCCCTGAACAGCTCAAATCAGTGGTACTGAAAAGCTTACATGACGACATGGGGCATGTAGGTTCTGAAAAGGTGATCCATCTGGCCCGAGAACGGTTCTATTGGCCGTACATGCAGCAAGATGTGGAAGAATTCGTGACAAAAAAATGCCAGTGTATTAAACAGAAGCACCCCAATATCCAGCAGAGAGCTCCACTGGGATCCCTCACCACCAGTGCACCTTTTGAGTTGGTCTCTATTGACTATTTGCACTTGGAGCCAAGCAAAGGAGGATATGAGTATATCCTTGTCCTTGTTGATCACTTCACGCGCTTTGCGCAGGCATACCCAAGGAGAAACAAATCAGGAAAGACAGCTGCTGAAAAGATATTTCAGGACTTTATTCCTTGCTTTGAGTATCCAGAGAAGTTGCATCACGACCAAGGACGTGAGTTTGAAAACAGCCTGTTCCAAAGACTGCAACAACTATCAGGAATTGCACACTCACGCACCACTCCTTATCATCCTCAGTGCAATCCAGTGGAGCGATTAAATCGCACACTTCTCCAAATGCTGCGCACCCTACAAGAAGAGAAAAGGAGTGAATGGAAAGATCATCTGCCTCAGATCGTGCATGCCTACAATTGCACAAGACATGACGCAACAGGGTACTCTCCATTTTTTCTCTTGTATGGCAGGGCTCCACGGCTACCAGTTGACCTACTTTTTCACCAAGGGAAAGACACTGAGGCACAAAACCACCAAACGTTTGTCCAAAAGTGGGCCGAGAAGATGCGAGTCGCTTACCAAATAGCTGCAAATAACAGCCGACAGTCCTCAGCCAAAAGCAAAAAGCAGTACGACAGACATGTAAGAGGTATCACTCTCCAGCCAGGTGACAGAGTACTGGTGAAAAATTTGTCAGAGAGAGGAGGACCAGGAAAACTGCACGCCTATTGGGAGAAGGTAGTACATCGCGTGGTGGAGAGATTGGGAGATGGACCAGTCTATAAGGTACAGCCAGAGAGAGGTAGTAAAGCCATGCGGGTTCTTCATAGAAACCTCCTACTACCAGTAAACGACTTACCTTTTGAGGAAGAACTTCCTGTGGAAGAAAAGGCAAAAGCAAAAAGGCAAATACAACCTGTAAGAGATGTCAACGAAACGGCGACCAGTAGCTCGGATGAGGAAGATAGTTATACCTACCACCATGATCTCCGGAGGAAGATTCCATGCTACAGACTCATGAACCCTCAACAACAAGAACCTGCTATTCAACAGGAGCACCCTCAGCAACAGGAAACTGTCATTCCAAAGCAGGATTCTCAGAGTCAGCCCAAGCTACGTGCAGCAGCAAGAGAGCTCTGTCCTCTTGACAGGCCAGAATATGGGGGAGAGCAAGATGTTGTGGAGGCTGAGGAGTTAGCAGAAAAAGACATGGAGGAAATGGATGGAGAAAATAGAGAAAATGACTTTGTAAGAAGATCACAGAGGAGGGGGAGACCAGCAGAAAGACTCACGTACAACGCACTGGGTCAGCCATCATACTGTCACTGGAGGGCAGATATGAACACCCTTTCAGCTAGCCAACCCTGGATGTGGACACACGGCGTCCCATCATTCTTTCACCCCAACTATTCTCAGCCGTACTACCACAATGAGTGCACACTCATACACTGATGGGTCCACACATAAAGAAACAAATGTCAGGAGACATTCTTTTAAGTGGGGGAGAGTGTAGAGAGTTGAGAATAGCTCTCTAGTAAAATCTGGTATCAGAAATAAACTGGGGAAAACAGCCCCCCACCCCCAAAGGTTTTTGTTGTGATTGTATTTTTGTACCTGTCATTTAAAATGCTATCCTACATCCAGCCGCTAGAGGCCGCATTACGCGCAGTGGTATCGAGTAGCGTTTTGGGGCACAGAGGAAGAATAAACCTTCCTGTTGTGAAACTGACATCAGCTCAACGTGTGTCCCTTTTTCTATTCTTTATCACAGCACCACACGTTGTTGAACAGGACACTCTTTCATAAACACCTATAGCTTTCAGAAACCCCACCAGTTCCCTCACCTGTGCCCTACTACCCTCCAACACACTCTTCAGATTAAATACCCCAATTCCCCGCTCCTTCAATCTATTCTGCAGAACTGACCTCTCCACATCATAACCCTTGCACCGCAGTATTACATGCTCTACTGTCTCCACCTCCTCCTGGCACACTCCACAAAGCCCCGTCTCATGTTCTCCTATCATCTGTAGTGTTTTATTTAATGCACAATGTCCCAGTCTAAGCCTGGTAATGACCACCTCAATAGATGTGTCCTCGAACCAACACTTTGTGGCGTTTCAATAATAATTCAAAAACTTGGCTGTTGCGAAATTCCTGACGTGCCACCTTTTCTTTTTCTGTTTCCAGCAGTCCTTGCAGGACTTCCTCATGTTTTTCTTTAAGTTCAGCCAGAGTTTTCTCCGTCTCTGCGCGGAACTTTACGAGAGCTTCGTGGTCATCTTTTTTCGAGTTTAACCTGTCTGAGATATTTGTCCTGTCATCCAAGACCGAACCGAGCATCTTATTATTCTGCAAAAGTTCATTGTTTTCTTTTGTTAAATCCTCGATCCGTTTCTTATTGACTGTATGCAGTTTTTTGAAGTAGTCAAGCTCTGTTTTAAGCTTTTCAACCTCGTCGATCATTGGATGCAGTCTTTGGTCGAACTGTCTGGCATATGTTTCCTTTTTCTTTTTCACTTTTGTTAACCATTGTTTTCAAGAAATTAACATCTCTGTCTTTGTTAGGTTTCGAACTCATTTCTGCTTTTTATGTGCAGTATCACTCCAACAAAACGATAGCTCAATAATCAATTCCGTTTGACAGGTTTCGTCTATTTAAGAACATCAAAGGATGAAAGGACTGTCACTACAACATCACCACGTTCTGTGACGTAATGTCATTAAACGTCACCACGTTTTGTGGTAATCGCTTTCTTGCGTTTTTTTTTTTTTTTTTTTTTTTTAAAAACAACACATTGAACAACAACTCTGCCTGCTTCCTCAAGGTTGGTTGATAAACAATGTTCCCTCTAACCTGCGCGCACTGTTGGCACGGTCTCCGCGCACAGAAAATCTGCGTTGTGCACAAAAAAAAATCTAACCTGAATTGAAATTAAAATAAATACGTTAATAATTTATTCTGTTTTGCAGTGTGAGTCAGTAGTGACCGGTGACTAGCTGCTCCAGCCAGTGATGCACAACTAATCAACGTCGTTGAAAGGCTATGACAGCGTCCTAATGTGCCGACACCGGTGTTTTAGCTAGCAAAGCGGCATAGCTTTGCTAGCTAAGCTGATGTGGCGTGAAACCACGTTAATGACAACTTGTACAACCATTGGAGATGTGAGCAGGACAGATGAAACGTGTGGACTTTATACCAGTTTTTAAATTGTGTTAAAACCAGAGTTGTGATAAAAAATATATGCAATGTTTGTTGTTTTCTGAATACTGTTTATTTATATATAGATATAGATCGTGTAGAAACGGTAAAAACTGCATTTTAGAAGGAAAGCGCTCGAAAGCACTCTCTGCCTGTGAGCAAAAACAAACAAAAAAAACCCCACCCTTTCCTATTGGTGGAAAAATGCGCAACGTTGACTAATCAAAAAAACGATATGGCAACATGGCATTTAGTTGTTTAGGAAGTTAGTTAATGAGTCAGTTAATAAGAGGGGGAAAAACCAAACTAATTTTCGGACTTTTTATGTTCTCATTTGTGCATTTTCTCTGCTTTACTGAATATAGCTCCATACAAACAATACAAATGTGTGATAGTCTCAATAAATTGTCCTCCGTCCTGCATTTAAAAAAAAATGCTTATTAGCTCCACTTTGATCTTAAATGTAACAAATATGTGATTTAACCCTCCTCTATTATAATCACATTTTCACACTCATCTCGGGGCACATCCGTGGTGTTCTGGTGCCAGCCTGTCCCCTCTGTTTTTGTGGGGGGTTTTCCCCACATACGAAAATGGCCGCTTCTGCCTGGAGGGAATTTTTTATTTTTGCTTTGCAGCTGCACAGGATCTGTATAGAAGTTTTAAACATCTCTATTTTAGGCAATTTTATAATATTTTAGACAACAGCACATAAAACACTGTTTGCTTGCGTGCGTGTGTGTGTTTGTGTGTAAAAACTGAGATGTTCAGAGGTCTTGCTTCATGGCATTGAGCAGCCCACACAAAACATGGTCTTTATGTTTTAATTTAAGTGCTGATGTAAACCAGAATGTTCAGCAAACATCTATCAGGTCATTGGACTGTATTTTTTTTAAAGCTTAAGTATGCGCACTGACAAGCCGTTTGAACACATGATGTGAAATCACTTAATTAAGCTGCTGGATTTGCCAAAAGTTTAAATATTTATACTACTTTGGCACATTACTCTTAACTTATTAACTCATTCACTGCCAGCCATTTTCAAATCAGGTAACTCCCCACTGCCAGGGTTTTTGAGCATTTTTACTCATTTTTGAAGAGCCACAGAAAACTGTGTGTTATGATCATATAAACGCTGAACCTACCAAAATGAAGAACAGACTCTCTTCTTTCATCCAAAAAAAAGCTTGTTTCTACCATTTTCCATTCTTTAGTAATCAGCTGTAGAAGAGAGGTGGGTTCCACCAAAAATGCCTGTTTTGACCAAAAAAAGGGAGAAAACAAGCTTTTTGTGAAAAATACATTTCAAGCAGAAAAGTGCCTTTGACACTAATATTTCTTGCTTTGTGACACCTCTAACATATAAAATAGTTTTTCACTTCTATAAAACAGAAATAACACTGAGAAAGGTTATGTTTTATCAAAACAATTTATTTACAAATATATGAAAAAATAAAATGTACATAGTGAAACATTTATTCACAATGAATAATTCACTTTTGTGTGGTAATCATTATAACACTTTCCGGGATGCAAGGGCACACAACAAGACTTGCACCACATTTTTGTCTCACTGCGCAATCCCTTACGTGCGCAAACCCTGCACCTCCTTGCAGGTCTACTTTTACTGCTGGTGGGCTTCAGTTTTTCAAGTTGCCCGAGGTTGTATTCTAGCCCCTCCCATTGAAAAACGTAATTGACGTCTATAGACGTCAATGGCAGTGAATGAGTTAAGTGGCTATTAGGTCATGATAATCGATTCAATTGAGCAGAAGTGACATTCTTACTTCGATTCGTCCAAATTCATGTGAGTTTCAGTCTGTTCAGCCTGTTTTTGTGTAGCACCAAGCAGTAGACCTAAACCTGGATGTGCTTCTGGGTTCTGCCTCTAATGAAAACGGATGAGTGTAAAATGCAACCATTGTTTTGCAACAGACTGGCGACCTGTCCAGGGTGTACACCTCGCCCTATGACAGCTGGGATAGGCTCCAGCACCCGCCGCGACCCTGAAAAGGATAAGCAGAAGTGAATGGATGAATACGATGTTGGGTGAGACTGGGTGGATTTGTGTTATGATGAAAGTCTTTAATCAAACAGAATTCAAATATCAGAAACATTTCACATGTGGAGTTAAAAATGAATCATTGTTTCAACAATATATTTGTTTTCATAAACAGACAAGAAGACAACAACAATCTGCTCCTCCCATTCAACACATGTCAGTCCATATCCCAGCAAACTAAATAGTCTCCATTTACACACATCAAATAGAAACTTGATAGAATTTCAAATCTGGTTTGGGGAGTCAGTGAGCATTCGCTGTGAAAATGAAAGTATTCCCGGAAATTCAGAGAATACGTGCCTCTTTTGTGGTGGAGGAACACCAAAGTAATTGCTTACGGAGCTTGCTTTTTCGACATCTTTAAGAGTTAAGAACAAATGTCTGTCCTCCTCCAGAACATCTAATTTACACAAACGAGCATCCCAACTTCTTATCTGGTACGCGTCTTTTATTTTGACAGCAAATGTGCACCTGCGGACCATTTATGTGCAGCCCTGTTTATAGTTTCCTGTGCATTTCATTTTTTTTTTTAATATTTAAAGTAACATGGCTGCTATGAGGCCAGCTGTGGACCTTGCCCTACAAATGATCCAGGACGGATGGCACTGACTCAGAATCTGACATCTCAGATATTGAGGACAAAGACTATTGTCGTCATTGTCGTTGGGTCTAGTACTGTCTCCCCAATAGATGTATGGAAGATGTTCATGTCTGATAATATAATAGGAGAGGTGCTGACATGCACAAACATGGAGGCACGAAGAGTAGCCACAGACAGGGGAAAAGAGTGGAAAATTGTAATCAAACAAAAGCTCCTGACCTTCATTTGATTGACCATTCTTGCAGAAAGTGAGAAGAACTGGGATGTACCAGTCGGTGTGTTTTTTGGGAGTCCTCTGCATAACCCATTGTTCAAGGCCACTATGTCAATTCAAAGATTTAAAGATATTTGCAGTTTCTTCCAATTTTATGACAAGAGGACCAGAGCCTATAGACTGAAAACAAACCACATGGCAGCTTTCCGCTACATATGGGACCTGTTCCTGGTCAGCTGCAGGCAGAAATTCATCCTCAGTGATTGTGTTACAGTGGATGAACAACTTGTGCCTTTCAGAGGGAAGAGCCAGCTTCTGCAGTATATGCAGAGCAAGCATACAAAAGTGATACAAGTGATACAAAAACTGCAATTTCTTAAAATTTATGAAAAAAATAAATAAAAATGCAAAGGGCCTCATGTCACAATCATGTTTTATGAGGAATACCTCAAATATGAAAATATTACAACTCTTTGTTTTAAAGATTTTGAAGAATAACAACCGAGTTTATAGCAAAATGCATTGTTTCTATTTGGGGTCATTTTTGACCCCACTCGTGGAAGAGTGTAGGTACTGGTAGGTTGTGCATCCAAGGGTTAAGAGAATTTCATACAAGAATAATTGAAGATGAAATAGGTTATTAAAGCTGTCATCATTGCTTCAGTGCCATATTCTCTCTGCTGTAACTCCGATTTGAAGAGGGCTTGTTTAGGCAACAACTCAGAGCACTAACTATACGATCACTGCCGGTCACTTAGGTGATTCGTTATAAATGTGAAAACAGCTATGCAGGTTTAATGCAAGGAAGTCTTTACTCAGTGTTTGGCATGGGTCCTAAATCAAGGAGGGGTAGTCTGTCAGTCACTGCATTCCTCACCTGCATGGGAAACCTCCCAAACTGGAAGTTATCAGAAACATTGGAGACAATACTGAATCCACCAGAGACAGCTGGGACAGGTCCTGGTCATTACCATCAGAGATGGGCAGTAACGCGTTACTGTAATCTGATTACTTTTTCAAGTAACGAGTAAAGTAAGGGATTACTATTGCAAAAACGGTAATTAGATTACCGTTACTTTCCCGCAGTAACGCTGCGTTACTGCATTACTAAAACCGTGATTTTTTTTGCGAGAATGTCTCATGACAGTGACATAAGCGAGTGCGACATTCGTGACAACAGCTGTGTGCAGATCAACAATGGATCATATATCGAGTACGGGAGAGAGTATGAGCGTGCAGCGTTTAAAGCGTGGAAGTACTGACCTTACTTTGAGTTTGATTCCATAAAAAGTGACAAAAACATTAGCGCCCGTTGTGCGTGGGAAGAAAACTTCTTTTTACAGCGAAAAAAACCCATAAACTTCCAAGCAAGCGCCGAGTGCGCTATGACGTAATGGGAAATTAACAGAGAAACTCGCGGATTCTTCAACTGACCGCTGCGGCACACCTGCACCAGGGCAAACCTCCGCCTACGCCACTCCTGCTTTACAGGTGAAAATAGAGCAACAGGACCGCTAGTCTTTGATGTTATTTATTTTCTGCTGTGTTTTACTTGCATCTATTTGAAAGAGCGAGTGTAAACACACACACACGAAAAAAATTATGTGCTGGAATGTGCAGAAAATAGGTTTAAATGTTAAACAAATTTCTTCCAGTCAGAGAATGTTGCATATAATTAAATTTTTGCTTGATGCATAAAGTTAAAAGATTAAAACTAATAAAACAAGTTTTAAAAAGAGACTTTTCCATTTGATTATATTTTGTATGATGGATTATGTAGAAAAAGTAAAATTGGGCTGAAAGATCTATCGCTTTATCACCTATTCAGGTTGTAAATCGTGTTTTTAAAAAGTAACTAAGTAACTAAGTAATTAATTACTTTTGAAAATAAGTAATCAGTAAAGTAACGGGAATACTTTTTGGGGGAAGTAATCGGTAATTAGTTACCGATTACTTTTTTCAAGTAACTTGACCAACACTGATTACCATACAGAAAAGAACGGATTTATTTCAGTTCAGTTCAAATTAATAAGGTGAAGAAAAAACAGAGACTGCATCTTATGTGTTTTCTATTCTATTCTAGTAGTTTTAGAATCCAATAACTACACAAACAATCATGGCAGTGAGGTGTGGAGGGCCAGGAGTGACAAAATGAATTAATTAAATATGCCATTAATTATTGAATTAAATCTATTATTATTTAATTAAATGCCCATTCACTTCACTAGTGTTTGTAGTTGTTGTTTTTTTTTTTCTTTTTTTGTGTCCCGTTTGGATCTTTAGCCATCAGAATTGTTGTCTTAAGGCCAAGAAAGATGCCAAGCGGATTTATTTTACTAAGTGGATCATCATGGCCTTGCCATATTGCTCCATTTGATTGACCTTTATTATAATTATGAATTTATTTTATTTTCAGTTGCTACAAACGGGACAGACATGACTGGGGGATTGGATAGGGAGAAAGAATGAAAGAAAGAAAGAGAGGGAGAGAAAGAAAACCAAAGGGGAGAAGAGACGGTGAGAAGGGGGGGAAGAAAGAAAAAAGAGAAAGAAAAACAAACAAAACACCTGGGTCACCTGTATGGAGAAAAAAAACAGAAGAGAAAGCAAACAACAAAGAGCAACATAATAAAAAAACGGCACCATCACAATAAACTAGCTAGCAGTAGATAACAGTAGATACTAAATAATAAACGATATTGTGCAGCACGCACGATAGACAGCGCACAATGTGCTTTGAGGCAGCAGCCAAGAAAGCTGTAGTCCGCGTCTGTGAATACCCGTGTGTACACCTGTGTGCATACCTGTGTGGATCAGCATGCTTGCATTCCAAAGGTTTCTCCATGTAACGATCTGCTAGGGAGTGTGGAGGGGGGCCACAGCCCCGTCCTCCAGGATATGAAGCAGGCATGGAGGAGATCAAAACTCCAGACATCCAGAGGCCCCCAGAACACAAGAGACCAAGGAAAACCAACAGAGGGGCAGCCGCGCCACTGTCTCAGTAAGAGCTGAGGAGAGTCACAGATGAGGGCTCACTCAGCAGCCGCGGAGCAGAAGCCAGGGGGAGTTGCAGTGACGCGCCCGTGAGCTCCGCCGGCAGCCAGCTGTGCCTGAGTGACCGAGCCCCAGGCCGAGAGGCCGGGGGCACCCCACCTCCGAAGTGGCCCGAGCGAGCCCCAGGCTCCAGGCCCCGATAAGCGGCCGCCAAGGAGTGAGCCGGTGTGTACCCACACGCCCACCCCCACACACAAAGAACCACCAACGCACCGACACCTGAGGGAGTCCGCCACTGGCAGTTTGTAGTTGTTTTTGAGAAATGCCCACTGAAAGAATGGCCACCAGGGCAAGTGCCTGTAATCGGATTACAGTAACACGTTACTTGTAACGCATTACTGCCCATCTCTGTTGAGAACAAATAATGTAAATGAATAATAGTGTTCAAATTGTTCGTTAAAACTCTGCATATCTCAGAAAAACTAAAAAAAAATCAGCTTTCTTCACTCACTTCTTTACAATGCAGCCATTACAGTCTTCTTTGATTGGTCGCTGCAGGATTGCCATTCTTCTCATGTTTAGTTTTTTTTCCTATCAGTGTTTTAATTCTATGAAATAAATTTTTCAAAGTCACTTTTTGCTTTCACTAGCTTGTTTTTAGTGTCCCACTTTTGGATCTTCTGAACTCACTCTGATTAAAGTTGTCATTGTACTAATGTTATTCATGTGCAGCTGACTTCACAGCTGTGTGTGGGTTTTTTTATTGCTTTTTTGCAACTTTTTGTGATATCTAAATGTTTAACCTGTTCAATAACATTATTACTATTCAGTGATTATTATATATGATTATCACTTGGCTACGTGAACATACATAAATCTGTTCAATCTCAGCGACACAAGCATGTCTTCATGCGCACACACAGTTTCTACTCCCATTCATTCAGGTTTATATTTACAACTTTTACAGGAAGAATGGACAGCCATCACTTTAAGGAAAAACAAAGAGAGAGAGAGAGAGATTATAAGTTCAGGGCAGGTCAGTTTTTATAGAAATGCATAGATGTGTGTTGTACTTCCATCTGGCTTATTACTTTCTAATGCAGGGGAAAGACATTGGCAAATAAACACCTACTACATAAATAGTTTGATTTGAAGTTGCTCTTTTGAGTCCTCTCTATTGACTCTGACATCCTGCTGTTAACACTTTCATGGTATTGCTTTGTTTGCTTTAAACAAACCTCACAGGGTGGTAGAATATGTCTGCGGTGCAGAGGTCCTTGGATCGCCTCTCTGTTGTCTTTGTTGACAGCAATGAAGGTGGTGAAAGAACTGCTCACTCCTGATTGGACACTGAGCTGCACCACCTTCTCCTTCACTCCTCCATCTTGCTGTCCTCTGAGCTCTCTCTCCTTCATCTCCAGGGAACGAATCAGAGTGCGAGCACCCAACCTGTGGACTGTTAATCTGCAGACAAGGAAGAAAACATTTACAGTTCTAATGTTTCCTATTTTTGCTACATTAGTACATCACTGACTTTTCTGTTTTTCTGTGCTGAGGGTGCATTCTTTTTATATTAGAATTAGTAGAGTTACAGAGGGTATATAGAGTGTGAACATAAAATAAGAGCTTGATTAGGCTGTAGAAACGGATGAAAATCCAGTAAAGTGAAGAGTGTGTGTGTGTGTGTGTGTGTGTGTGTGTGTGTGTGTGTGTGTGTGTGTGTGTGTGTGTGTGTGTGTGTGTGTGTCTGGCAGGAAGTGAAGCAGGAAGTCTGAATATAGCTTGTGAGCTTGTGAGAGACGTTTCAAAAGGAAAACAGAGGAATTAGAGAATGAAAGTGCTAAGAAATAGTAATGAAAATGATATTAAATAAATGTCTTAGTGTGTTAATACAGGTGCCCATGGACTTGGCTCAACCTCAGATGAGGACAGCGGCAAAATGATAGATTAACATAATTGGAACGACAAACAGGCCAGGCTTTGGCTGAAACTTTACAGCTTCACCTCTCATCCTGCCCTTATCCTGAGAAGAAGCTTAAAGGACAGTCAATCTCCTGATGAAGACAGAAGACAGACAGAACAACACCGTAGATTTGAAGAATTAACAGAAGGCAGAAGACAGTACAACTGACCTAAAACACTGAAGGGTCCAGCAGCATGTATGTTAATGGAACATGTGCTCTGAATTACAAGCTGGAAAGTGTACCAGTGACATGACTGTGTGAAAGCACTGCATTGGACTGTCTGAGTTCATATTTGCCATGCTGGGAGTTAACCGCCAAGAAAAGACTGAAAAGATGAAGAGTGAATGAACAGAGAAGAAGAAACGGCTGATTTGGGCCTGTGTTTGATTTGGGAGGCCACACAGGAAGCTGTGAGAAGAGGGGACGAGGACCGGTGAGAGGTGAAGGCTGGACGTGTTCAAGTGAAAGTATAGGAAAATTGGGTTGAAAATTGAGGCTGAACTTGTGGGGTTTAGAAATGTCCAGAGCATCGCAACAGAAAGGTGAATTAAAAAAAAAAGAGAGAGAGCGGGATGAAGAAATAAATAAACTAATAATACATAAATGAATAGAAAAATCTTTTGTATATGGCGAGGTGCTGTGGGCACCTAAGTCTTTGATAGTGTAGAATTTTCAAGTCAATACCATGGTTGCATCTACTGAAAATCTCTGTGAAGCTTAAATCTCAATGACCTTGACTTCAAGGTCAGAGGTCAACTTTTCTGAAAATCAGAGGAGTTTCACATTCATAACACAGGTATGTCTACTAGGAGGCTGAAGGGTAGCACTATATATTTATAAACAATCAAAAATAACAATTATTACACAATTTATTTCCAATTTGTATGGAATTTATTTCTGTAAAGGTGGTGTTTTAGGTCTGATTGAAGGACTGATGTGATGGTAAGGTGTCCACTGCTGCGCTTTGAAGATTGGTAGGCTTTTTTTTTTTTTAATTTTCACAAGAATTGCTACTTCCCCTAGAGTTTTGGCCACTCCAACAATCAGAAGATTTCCCTATGAGCAAGCATTTAGCGACAGTGGGAAGGAAAAACTCCCTTTTAAAAAGGAAGAAACCTTCAACAGAGCCAGGCTCAGGAAGGGACAGCCCTCTGCCACGACTGGTTGGGGTGGGGGGAGTGAAAATTAAAAAAAAAGAAGCCAAAGTGATCATTATTGAAGCAGCTTAATTAATTTTTGCATTGTAATTTGCTGTTAATGTCATTTTCCAACCCCAGTTTGTGTTTTTATCACTTTTGTCCAGGGTGGAAGATGCCATGCTGGAGACTGATTCAGTATGGTCTTTCAGTGTTGATACATGGGAACCTTTTAGAGAGGCCAGGGCTGAAAAAGGGATGCCGGAGAACCTGAGAGGGTGTTATCCGCTGGTGTGCATCCAAGGCCAACATCTCTTTAATTAGGCTGACAAATAAGCGTTGGCCAGCTTCTGGTCCTCGTCTAAACATCATTAGCTGTTCGAGGTCATCCAGACGTGTAAGTATTATGTATCTTGTCTCCAGGGATTCATGTCCTGTCCCTGGAACAGAGCCTTTATATTGTTCTTCCGTCTTAAATGTCCAGCGCTGTTGCTTGTATTTGTCTCCAATGAAATAGTTTTCAGTGTACACGCCAGAGTCTAGCACATGATCTGGTGGCTGACCCTGAGTCTCTATGATGAATTTCAGATAATCATAGTCATTCTCCGAAGGGTAGAGTGGCACCCCTGTAGCAAGCTCCACAGCCACCAGCCCCAGAGACCACATGTCACTTGCTTCATTGTAAGGAAGGCCAAGCATAACCTCAGGTGCACAGTAACCAACCGTCCCCACAAAGTCACCAGGTATCACTGCAGACGCAGGACATGCGAGGCCAAAGTCTATAAGTTTGACTTTGATGGGAGACTCATGGCGGTTTACAACCATGATGTTTCCAGGTTTGAGGTCAGCGTGCACCATTCCCACAGAACTCAGGTGGGACAGAGCATTTGTGATTTGACCTAAAATTGGCCTGACTTCGCTTATGGGGAGACCCTGTTTATTCCGGTCCCCTATGTAGTCCCACAGGCATTGATCAAGGAGTTCAAATTTCAGGCAAACCCGCTGTCCGTCGTGGAAAAAGCCGTTCCATTGAACAATGTTGGCGGCATCTGGATCCAACCTTCGCAGCTGCTCCAAGATGAAAATTTCCACATGTGCCTGTTGCAGAATATCAGGGTCGCTCTTGTTGACTTTAATGGCAACAGCTTGGTTGGTTGTTGTGTCGCGACATTTGGCTACAATACCAAAGCCCCCTTCTCCGAGGAAAGCCTCTACCTTGTAGTGCTTTCCCAAAATGCTCCCTTTAACTAATTCAAGCTCATCTGAGCTGAATGATGGACTGGCTGATGTGTGGACGAATACTTGATGAGAAAATTCAACCGAGTTTTGAAAACTGCAGTTGATTTTCTGTGATCTCTTGCTTTCCAAGTTTGAAGGGTGCTGAAAGACCACAGGGTTTTGTGATCTTTCAGCACTCATGTCAATGCACAGGGAACTCTTAGTGCTGAAAAAGGGATGCCGGAGAACCTCCGAGGGTGTTATCCGCTGGTGTGCATCCAAGGCCAACATCTGTTTAATTAAGCTGACAAATAAGCGTTGGCCAGCTTCTGGTCCTCGTCTAAACATTATTATTTGTTCAAGGTCATCCAGACGCGTCAGTTTTATGCATCTTGTCTCCAGGGACTCATATCCTGTCTCATACTGAAATTGTTGGTCAGTCTTAAATGTCCAGCGCTGTTGCTTGTCTTTGTCTTCAATGAAATAGTCTTCAGTGTAGACGCCAGAGTCTAGAACATGATCTGGTGGCTGACCCTGAGTCTCTATGATGAATTTCAAAACATCATAGTCTTCATTTCCAGGGTAGAGTGGCAGCCCTGTAGCAAGCTCCACAGCTACCAGCCCCAGAGACCACATGTCAATTGCTTCATTGTAAGGAAGGCCAAGCATAACCTCAGGTGCACAATAACCAACCGTCCCCACACGGTCACCAGGCATCACTGCAGACGCAGGACATGCGAGGCCAAAGTCTATAAGTTTGACTTTGATGGGAGACTCGTGGCGGTTTACAACCATGATGTTTCCAGGTTTGAGGTCAGCGTGCACTATTCCCACAGAACCCAGGTGGGACAGAGCATTTGTCAGTTGACCTAAAATTGGCCTGACTTCGCTTATGGGGAGACAGTGGTTTTTCCGGTCCCATATGTAGTCCCACAGGCATTGATCAAGGAGTTCAAATTTCAGGCAAACCCGCTCTCCGTCGTGAAAAAAGCCGTTCCATTGAACAATGTTGGCGGCATCTGAATCCAACCTTCGCAGCTGCTCCAGGATGAAAATTTCCAATTTCGCCTGTTGCAGAATATCAGGGCGGCTCTTGTTCACTTTAATAGCCACAGCTCGGTTAGTCATGGTATCACGACATTTGGCTACAATACCAAAGCCCCCTTCTCCGAGGAAAGCCTCTACCTTGTAGTGCTTTCCCAAAATGCTCCCTTTAACTAATCCAAGCTCATTTGAGCTGAAGGATGGGTGAGCTGACATGGTGAAATGTGTCAGCTTGGTCGGTGAATTGCTAAGTAAAATTCTCTCAAAACTCTCCAAAAAGGGTTTGCTTGCTGTCAGGTCAAGGTCCGTTTAGCATTAAAGTTTAACAGAGCAAAGCTCCTACTTAAGGGTTTTTCTCTCAGCAAGATGATGACATAACAAAGGATCTATGTCATCATCTTGTGATGTCACAAGATGTCACCTTTTTTCACAAGATGCATTCCATTTGGATCAAAGGCATTCTATTTTTTCAGTTGAAACACTAAAAAAAAACAATGTTTCAACAGGCCAGGCTGCATTTTCTGCTGCAACATCTCAACAGGAGATAATAAGATAAAGACAAGGAAGACTGGTGATCTATCCATATCAGCAACATCGGCAGCTTTCTAGTGCAGGAAGTAATAAATTCAGCCCTCGTGTTTGCACTACAGGTTGCTTTCATGAGTATTTCTGTTTTTGTGGTGGGGGAATTTTTCCTCGTTCCAACGATGTAAACAAAAACATTAATTGTGCTTTCCGCAATGACTAGTAATCATTTTGTCCTACTGTTCATTTACAGAACAGGAAAGGTTTTGTTTGGTTATGATTGTTTTGCAAGAAATGCTTCAATCACAGTGGGGTAGTCTTGATTAAAATGTTATATGAGAACTGTGGCACCATGTGTGACCAGATATTGGCATGTAGTCGTCGCCAGACTGTCATCAAAAGTGTGAAGTTTGGGACAGACTGGACAAAATACATTTTTAGAGATGAAAATCTTATGTCCAGTGATAAATGATCAAAATTCCACCACAAACATGGCTTTGACGAAGATGTCCCTTTCTGAAGTAACCCCAAAAAGTTCCTGAAGTAACCAAATGGAATTTAACCAGTGACCTCTCACTTTGCAGGCGAATGTGTAAACCAGCGATGCCTGGAAAACACTAAAACTGTGCCAAAATGTCATTTTACATTCAAAATGGCGGACTTCCAGACTTCCTCTTTGGATTGGGTTCACTGAATCTGTGTGTAATAAATGTCATACACGTATTTCAAGCTGTAAATAAGTTGTTAGAAGTTCTTTAAAATTTCTTAAGTGGTGCTGTAGATCCATTTCCGCAGTGCCAGTCACTTTTTTAAAAAAAAGTACATTTTGACCTGATGTGAAGAATGCAAAAAATGTCATTAGTTTGGAAGCATGTTTGGTATATGATATACTTGCCTGACTAATAATAATTTATTATTACTATTACTACTGTTGTTGTTGTTGTACAATGGAGCCTTTCCCCTGTGAATGACCAGCTCCCAGCTAAAATGTGTATTTTGTGCCATTTATAAGGTCAGTGCTTTATCATACCTTAAACTGTGCAGAGTAAAAGCCTCAGTTGCTGGGAAAAGCACAGGTGTATTAGAGTTTTTCTGAATTGCTAAAACACTAAACCCCATTGTAAAAACTAAACTGTCAACTATGAAAACTCTTTCATCAAATCAGTCCCACTGTTGCCAAAATCTTAAACACTATTCAAAGCTCAGTCTCCCATTTAGCAAAACTCTAAACACAAAACACACTTAGCAGTGTGGTGCACCTGTTGTCGTGTGAAGGCTGTGTGCAGTAGTGATGTCTCCTGTGTGTCGAAGCTTTGAAGCGTGTGTCGGGTAATCTCGTGGTAGTTTTGTAAAGCGCGTATCGAGGCTTGCTTTGATTACGTATGCAGTGATGTTCGAGGCCTCGCGGGCAGTCCGTACCACGTGACTGATTCAGGAACTGGCTCGCCGGTTTGCACCAGATTCTAAATAAATTGGGCAGCAAAACACAGCTGATTCCCCGTCACATTGTGTTGTGGAATTGGATTACGTCCCAGTTACATACTTACTTGAACATTTCTCCTTCGATGGAACCAGCAAGGAAGAGAATATTTGTCTGACAACATTTAATCTCATCTCTCCTAATAAAGTATGCACACAGTAATAAATATCACAAATGATAAGTACCATAATATAAATCAACAACACCACAGATCTTATAATCTGATTTTAGTTTATTAAAAAGTGAAGCACCACACACTAGTTTGTGTCATTGTCCAGATGTACATAAGCATGATTACACAGTTACACAATCATACCAAACTCTGTCCTGATAGTTTCCACTTTCTCTTTTGTATCAGACATACTGAGACAATATTCGGGATAAATAACCATGAAAACAATTTATTTATTAAGTTTAGAGGTTTATACATCACATCATTATAATCATTGAGCCTGTCTGACTTTAATCGTCCACTTGATGGCGCAGTAGAGCCAATGAATCGTCACAATGCTTCGAACCATGAGTCGACCAGTTGGATGGAAAGCTTCAGTTCATCACAAGGCTTCATCTCACCATCACTAATGAAAGCTCTTATAATTTGGCTGCTATTAGAGACCATTGATTTAGGCTCTCTTTGGTTACTACGTGGATCTTTTTTCAGACAAATTAATGAAAAAAATATAATAAATGGAAAAACAGAGTACAAATGTGGACAGTTAACTGGATATTACAGCGCGATTTCAGTGCATAAATACATAAATACAGGTCTGAGACGTAAGTGGTGCAATATTGATAGAGCTCACATGACTCCGTCCTGTTCGTATCCCAGAAATCCACCAGGATTTTAGTGCCTCATATACTGCACAGGTCATCGGCACACCTGAGATTCAGGACGACATGCTAAGCAGTGCTGTGTCACCATCAATAATACACCATATTAATGCAAGGTACAATTACAGCTGGGCTCCGCCACATTTTATTTTAACAGAGGAAATAAAATATGCAGAGCTAGCTGAGTTGGTTGAAATTCAGTTGCTACTTTAAGAGAATTTCATACAAGAATAATTGCAGATAAAATAGGTTATTAAAGCTGTCATCATTGCTTCAGTGCCATATTCTCTCTGCTGTAACTCCGATTTGAAGAGGGCTTGTTTAGGCAACAACTCAGAGCACTATACGATCACTGCCGGTCACTTAGGTGATTTGTTATAAATGTGAAAACAGCTATGCAGGTTTAACGCAAGGAAGTCTTTACTCAGTGTTTGGCATGGGTCCTAAATGAAGGAGGGGTAGTCTGTCAGTCACTGCATTCCTCACCTGCATGGGAAACTTCCCAAACTGGAAGTTATCAGAAACATTGGAGACAATACTGAATCCACCAGAGACAGCTGGGACAGGTCCTAGTCATTACCATACAGAAAAGAACGGATTTATTTCAGTTCAGTTCAAATTAATAAGGTGAAGAAAAAACAGAGACTGCATCTTATGTGTTTTCTATTCTATTCTAGTAGTTTTAGAATCCAATAACTACACAAACAATCATGGCAGTGAGGTGTGGAGGGCCAGGAGTGACAAAATGAATGAATTAAATATGCCATTAATTATTGAATTAAATGTTTCATTATTTAATTAAATGCCCATTCACTTCACTAGTGTTTGTAGTTGTTGTTGAGAAATGCCCACTGAAAGAATGGCCACCAGGGCAAGTGCCTGTAATCGGATTACAGTAACACGTTACTTGTAACGCATTACTGCCCATCTCTGTTGAGAACAAATAATGTAAATGAATAATAGTGTTCAAATTGTTCGTTAAAACTCTGCATATCTCAGAAAAAGTAAAAAAAAATCAGCTTTCTTCACTCACTTCTTTACAATGCAGCCATTACAGTCTTCTTTGATTGGTCGCTGCAGGATTGCCATTCTTCTCATGTTTAGTTTTTTTTCCTATCAGTGTTTTAATTCTATGAAATAAATTTTTCAAAGTCACTTTTTGCTTTCACTAGCTTGTTTTTAGTGTCCCACTTTTGGATCTTCTGAACTCACTCTGATTAAAGTTGTCATTGTACTAATGTTATTCATGTGCAGCTGACTTCACAGCTGTGTGTGTGGTTTTTTTTTTTTTTTGCTTTTTTGCAACTTTTTGTGATATCTAAATGTTTAACCTGTTCAATAACATTATTACTATTCAGTGATTATTATATATGATTATCACTTGGCTACGTGAACATACATAAATCTGTTAAATCTCAGCGACACAAGCATGTCTTCATGCGCACACACAGTTTCTACTCCCATTCATTCAGGTTTATATTTACAACTTTTACAGGAAGAATGGACAGCCATCACTTTAAGGAAAAACAAAGAGAGAGAGAGAGATTTTAAGTTCAGGGCAGGTCAGTTTTTATAGAAATGCATAGATGTGTGTTGTACTTCCATCTGGCTTATTACTTTCTAATGCAGGGGAAAAACCATACTGTAACCATTTTAGAGCTGGCGATTTTAAAAAGTGACAGGACATTTGGAGACAAACGTACGTCAGCATGCTATCTACCACCTCATGGTAGACTCGCTGATAATCTTCCACTGAGAGGTTGTAGATTTTTAAAGTGCTGTCACTGGAGCTGGTTGGCTGGTGGTCGGTACTGCATGGCTCGGGTCTGGGGGGCAATTATTTTGACACTGGCAGGTCATCATGTGAGATTGCAGAGGGAGGCACTGAGGTCTTTGGAGGTCGGGAAGAACTGGATGCTGGGCTTCGCTTCCTTTTCCGGGGCTGACTGACTGTTCTGTCACGGCGCCGGGGCCTCTGGGTTGAATTAACAACCTGGGGAAAGGTCAGAAGCACACAAGGGAATGTCAGTAGTTAATAGCGACCTCATTTTTTTCAAACAAGACAAAAATCTAAATTTGATGAACCACAATGAAGTCCAAACTCCAAAACCCTCAAATGATTCTGTTCCTGAAATTTTACACATCCAACCTGGTCCTTGCTGCAGCACGGTTGTTTCCTGCTGGCTCTGGGTTTCTTTGCATCACGGGCCTGGCATGCAGTGTTTCTCTTACAATAATTATGGTCTTTGAGGTGAGGCACAGTAAGCTGCAGGTATACACAAAAATGACAGTAATGCAGACATCAGTTAGTAGCTCATGAAACATTAAAAAAATAACAAACCCTTTCATATGTCCATAAACTACTTAAACCACTCGCATGGTTGAATAACTTGTCCACAGTGATTGTAACGACAAAAAATATCCAACATGTTCACATAAAATCATAAGAACTAAAACCAGGACAATGCATCAAGGTCAGTGTAATAAAAGACATGTCAACTTATGGGCTCGTCGTGTTAGAGCTTCACTGCTGCATACCCCCAAATGACATGTCAAATAATAATTTGCATAAGCTAAACAAACACCAAAGTCCATGTTGTATTAAACTCTAATTTCTGTTATAATCATTGCTGCTTATTGCCGTTTTTGAACAATGCAGATGCACAAAATACCTTTGTAACTGGCCAAGCTTGGTCACGTGTGGCACTTATATGGTTTAAAATGACATGTAAGAAAAGCAAGCTGCAATAATAGGAGAGCCCTGCCTTGTGTGTGGGGGGTAATGAGTTCAAGATCATCATTAGGCTGTGGTGTAATGAGGGACCTCTACCCAGAGGTGACTGTCTTATCAGGTGAATAATTGTAGCATAAGCCACAATGAAGAAGGAGATTAAAACTTTAGTTAAAAAAAGCCCAAAAGCAGAAGCTTTGAGGATTTTAAAGATGATCACAGTTACATGTGGCTCCTGTAAACATGTGACAGTGTGTGTACATTTGAGAATTCAGATGATGCTGCAGAACATTGCTTGCATATTTGTAAATAAACATTTTGGGGATTAGCTTTTCTACAGTGAATAAAGTCTCAGTGTTTACTTGTTTTATTCCCTGATTTTAGTTTTAAATACAAAATAAAGGCCCCCAATCAGGAACATGCACAGCCCACCCCCACCCCCCCAAAAAAAGCTAGAAACAGGCCTGGTGATCATTATGCACTTGAGTTAATTCGAGATGTAAGATACTCTACTTATTAGCAAAAACTGAACATTTTTATCCCAGCTGCAATCTTTGGTGACATGTCTGCCACAAGATCATTTAATACACGCAAAAGAAAACGTTATTATAGGTAACATACTAGTTTAAATGACTTTATGCACAGTTTACCCGTTTACAGCTACAGTGCAACAGTCTAACATGCAAGTATAACTCCCACATGCACAGGCCTAAGTTTTTAATGCTTTTTATCCACATTTATGTCGTCTATATTTTCATGTTGCCCTGTTGCAAAGTGAACTCTTTCTGGCCGTCGAGTAAATATTCAAAACTTATTGAAAATGGTCATAAAATCTCACATTTTCCATGATGGATGATGGTTGCTGGGTCGCTTTCCTCCGTGACATGGGAGTTGGACACTTGTAAGGCTGCAAGAAGTCTTGAGCAGAAAGTTGTCTTACTTTTGCAGAAATTTGCAGAAATCCCTTGTAGCTTTGCACAACACGCCGAGTGAAATCTGTCTGAACTATACCAAAAGATGCAATGCAAATAGAACCTGGAGACGCATAGCAACCACGCAACCTGTCATGTTAAATCACGCATTTTTGTACCTACTGTTAAAAATCACTGTAATAATTGTTTTTAGTGAGTTTTTCCCTCAGTTCAACCTCAGTTATGGCGGCTTTTTTAATATTTAGGCATCCACATAATTACTCCATCAAAGTGGTGCGTAATGATCATACGAAAATACGTCAAAACAGAGCAAAAGTGGTTTTATTTGCCACAGCATATCACAGCAGCTCATTGTATTTGAAAACTACTGGATTTCATAAGTTGTGCTTATTTTATAAATGGCCCGGAGAGTAGCAAATTCTCTCTTTCTACTCACTGTACTGAACCCGCTGCACTACCCACTTTCACCAATAGGTGTCACCCTTTTACCGTGGAACCAGCTATGTACAGCTCCAAAGTCAATCGCTAGAGAGATCTGTTGCAGTAATAACTTCTTTCCAAAAGGTGTCTGTATAAAAATCTCTGTTATGCTCTGTCAGTCACTGCAGTGAATGAGTTAATTGGTAGTAGGCTTTCGAGCCTATACAGCTTGGAGTAGGACAACATGCATGAAGAGGATGATGTGGACAAAATACTCATTTGCCTAATAATTCTGCACTCCCTGTAGTCATTCTCCAAAGGGTAGAGTGGCACCCCTGTAGCAAGCTCCACAGCTACCAGCCCCAGAGACCACATGTCACTTGCTTCATTGTAAGGAAGGCCAAGCATAACCTCAGGTGCACTATAACCAACCGTCCCCACAAAGTCACCAGGTATCACTGCAGACGCAGGACATGCGAGGCCAAAGTCTATAAGTTTGACTTTGATGGGAGACTCATGGCGGTTTACAACCATGATGTTTCCAGGTTTGAGGTCAGCGTGCACTATTCCCACAGAACTCAGGTGGGACAGAGCATTTGTGAGTTGACCTAAAATTGGCCTGACTGTCTTGTCTAGACTGACTTGTCTACTTCCTCTTTCTGATTCTTGAAAGCATGTTTGATAAAATACTCTTGGGAAAGCGTATTTTGAGTGATTCTAAGTGTGTGAATGCTGTGAGTACTCCATTTGAATGATTCTGTGTGATTTGTACAAAATAATAAATAACTAATAATAACTCATAGGCGAGTGTGTGAACAGAGGAAGTCTGAGAGAGAAGTGTGTGTGTAGGCAAACTGCAGAGTGTGTGCGTGGAAGAAGGGTGTATTGTTTTTACATCAAGATTTAGTAGAACTAAAGTAGAACGTCACAAACAAACAGCTAAAAAAGTAAAATAAAGAGAGAAAATAACTGACAATTACATTAATGAATAGAAAACACACATACACAAAGTGCTATATGTGAAATTATTTTAGGAAAGAATCAGAAGTGAGATAGTTTAATATAAGATGCAATGAAGAAAGCAGCTTACACTCCTTTAATTTCCAGAGCCAGTATGTCCCCTCCCCTCACAGCACCCCTGCCCACTTGGCCCCCGTATCAGGCGAGTATGGAAGGCTGGATAGCCCATGACGGATAAGATCCCACCTCGAAACCCTGGGACAACCTAAGGCAGGCACAGTCCCTGTGAGCTCAGACTCACTGGTGAGATGAAGTGAAGAAGACGGGACTTCAAGGGTAAAGCCGCTGGGCTGAGGCGGAGGGGGAAATGTCATTAACAATGACCAGTGATGAGCCAAAGAGAGAATGGTAAATGGTAAATGGCCTGTATTTGTATAGCGCTTTTCTAGTCCCTAAGGACCCCAAAGCGCTTTACACAACCTGTCATCCACCCATTCACACACACATTCACAGAGAAAACACTCCCTCTCTTTCTGGTTGAATTGTTCACAGCACCATGTCTCCATAAACCTGACAAGTGGGCCCTAACTTCTGGCTGAGGACAAGGAATGCTGTTATTTAAGGTGGGAAATCAGAATTTGGGTTAGCAAATTTGGGAAGGAAAAAACTGACTGTTTAAAGGGAAAATTGTGAAGGAGTCTAAAACACTGCAAAAAGAAACATATATGAACTCACACACACAAACAGAAAATGCATTAACCTTACAAAGACAAGACAAGCGCATGATGATTAATGCATAGACATTGATTAAACCTGGCTTGGAACACAAACATACGCAGTGAAGATCAGCTTGCTACTAGTATGAGTGATAAAATGGTGTGAATGTTTAATAAAATACACTTGAGTTTGAAGCTGAGGAATAACTCAAAAGAAGTTATATGACAAGGGAGTTAGTTATGGAAAAAGAAAACAGTGATTAAAGTAGTTTTAAAAGAGTGACTTAGGAGTGCTCTCGATCAAAACCAGTGATCACTGTAGAAAGAAAGAAAATAATTTAATAAGGTGGTAATGTTTGAACATGTATTTCTCTTGTCACGGCAACTTCTTGAGAGATGACTCAGTGTGCAAAGTAGTTGAATGACTCGGGACAGGAAAAGAAAAAGAGAAACTTGGGTTTCCTGTCTGACTGTGTGAGTGAAGCTTGCACTGGAGGAGACACTGTGACTGTGTGGCGTTTAACAAGACTTTCTGTGTATTGAGCAGGTGAAATTATATCAGTTGACTTCGGAGTGTCAGGACCTTGAAGAACTTGTGGCAAAATGTTCTGTGTTTAAGATTTTTGAGGTTGTTGTTGTAGTGATGGATTGATTCGGTCAGTTTGCTTTGGATGTTCTTGTTGTTTTAATAGAGGGAGTTTGATTAACCATGGACATGTCTGAGAGGGGCCCATTATTTTTGTAACAGTGCACTTAGAGAAAACCTGTCAGGTGATTTTGTTTTGTGCTTTGATGAGCTAATAATCAGCTCTCTTTTTTCTCATTTTTGTTCTAAGCAGGCCTGCAACAGTGAATAACAGCGCTGAAATTTTTCGGGAGAACAAACATAAGGTGGGCTTTCCAGATTTCAGATTTCTACAGAGGCTATATAAAGTGCTAGTGGTTGTGAGTGGTGGTTCAGTCCATGTTATTATTGTGTGTTTGAGGGTACAGTTGTCCATTGTGGGTGTGTGTATGTTCAGTCCATGTGTTAACGTGGGTCAGATGTCAGGAGGCAGAGTTCAGGAGTCTGACAGCTGTGGGGAAGAAGCTGTTCCGGTACCTGGTGGTCTTAGTCCGGAGGCTCCTGTAGCGCCTCCCAGAGTGCAGGAGGGTGAAGAGTCCATGTGATGGGTGACTGGGGTGTTTGATGATTTTTCCCAGCCCTTTTCAGACACCGCTTCCTGTAGATGTCTTTTATGGCAGGAAGTGGTGCTCCGGCGATGCGCTGGGCAGTTTTCACGACCCTCTGCAACGCCTTCCGGTCCGAGGTAGAGCAGTTCCCGTACCAGACTGTTATACAGTTGGTCAGGATGCTCTCGATGGTGCAGCGATAGAAGTTCACCAGGATGTCTGAGGACAGGTGGTTCTTCCTCAGAGTCCTCAAGAAGAAGAGGCGCTGGTGAGTAGGGATGGGTACCGGTGTGGTTCTGACATAAACGGTAGTAACCAGACCGAAAAGCAGCGCACATTTCGGTGCTTTATTTCGGTGCTTTTTTTTCCTGAGCTGTGATACACTTCTAGCCAATCATTTTATGTTTCCGAGGATAGTAGGCGGGTCCAGGTACGTACGTTCTTTTAGAGCAGAGCTACAGATTAAAAATGCCTAAGGCGAAGCGGTCAAAAGTCTAGCTGTACTTCACAGCAAAATATGCAAACTCAGCAGCCTGCAACAAGTGCTTTAAGCTGATACTGTGATACTGTCAAAGGAGGTAACACCTCGAATCCGATGAAACACCTGGCGACGCATAGCGTTTTTTTTAAAAGCCTAGAAATGCGCCGTATGATAGCTTGCTGCGAGACCTCACACCGAGCACATCTACTGCAGGTTGGTTGCCTGTTATGCAACATTCCCCAAAAACACGAAGAATAGAGTCCTGGCCCCTAGCCCTGCCAGTGTAGCAGAAATGATGACGGATGATGATGGCAGCAGCAGCCGTTCTTCTCTGCGTGAGTAGCTTATTGTTGTTCGTGTGTAATTTACGTTGAGTAGGCTAACCATGTTATTACATTAATGCATGTAAGGTGAACTAGCAAATATCATCATAGCTACATGCAGCTGTCTTCTTGTTTGATGGCAGATACTCCCTTCACCCTGGCCAAAAAGGCAAAAATGACCAAAGAAAAAGTGGAAAACAGTTAAACATGAGAGGTTTTGGACAAAGTTTGTGTTTTTTCCATTGTTTAAGCACTGCTTCCAGCCAAGAGTGATACCATATATGCCCCATAGCTGCAGAAAAGGCTAACATTGTTATCTTTTTACAAAAAAACAGCTGAACATGAGAGGTTTTTGGACCAATTTTGTGTTCTCCATTCTTTAAGCACCGGTTTGAGCACCGTTTGAGCACCGGCACCATTTCAAAAGTACCAATTTGGCACCGGTATCGGATAAAACCTAAACGATACCCATCCCTACTGGTGAGCCTTCTTGACCAGCTTGGAGCAGTTGGTCGTCCAGGTGAGATCCTCGGAGATGTGGACTCCCAGGAACTTGAAGCTGCTCACACGCTCCACAGCCGTCCCCTTAATGTGGATGGGTGGATGTGGGTCAGCATTCCTCCGATGAGCTCCTTGGTCTTCTCGGTGTTAAGCAGCAGGTTGTTTCTGTCGCACCACTCAGCCAGACAATCCACCTCCTCCCTGTAGGTGGCCTCATCGTTGTCACTGATGAGGCCAATCACCGTGGTGTCATCTGCAAACTTAATGATGGTGTTGGAACCATCAGCAGGTCTGCAGTCGTGGGTGAAGAGGGAGTAGAGGAAAGGGCTCATCACACAGCCTTGTGGTACACCGGTGTTCATTGTGATTGTAGATGAGCAGCGGTTATCCAGCCGGACATGTTGGGGGCGGTTGGTCAGGAAGTCCAGTAACCATTTGCAGATGAGGGAACTGATGCCCAGGTCTGTCAGTTTCCTGATGAGTTGTGAGGGGTGGATTGTATTGAACGCTGAACTGAAGTCTATAAACAGCATTCTGGCGTAGGTGTTGTTATTGTCCAGGTGTGAGAGGACAGAGTGCAGTGCGATGGAGACTGCATCCTCTGTGCTCCTGTTCTGGCGGTATGCGAATTGGTGGGGGTCCAGGGTGGGGGGAGACAAGATTTGAAGTGTGCTAGGACCAGCTGCTCTAAGCACTTAGTGATGATGGGGGTGAGTAGTAGTCATTGAGGCAAGATGGGTTGGAGTTTTTGGGTATCGGGACGATGGAGGTGGATTTGAAGCAGGCCGGTACCACAGCGTGGGCCAAGGACAGGTTGAATATGTCTGTCAGCACTCCTGTAAGCTCCCCAGAACACGCTCTGAGAACACGCCCGGGGATGCCATCAGGACCTGCAGCCTTGTGGACATTGATCCTGCTCAGCACCGCTCCTACATCGGTGGGGGAGAGAGTCAGAGGTTGGTGGTCTGGCGTCACGTCTGCTTTGGTTGTGGTTGTGGGGTTCCCTCGCTCAAAACGAGCATAAAAGTTGTTGAGCTCGTTGAGGAAGGAGACATCAGAGGATGTGGGGGAGGGTTTGGTAGTCCTGTAGTCTGTGATGGTCTGGAGTCCTTGCCACATGCGTCGGGGGTTGGAGTTGGAGAAGTGTTCTTCTACCTTCTTTTTGTAATGGTGTTTGGCTTTTTTGATGCTCTTCTTTAGATTAGCCCTGGCTGTACTGTAGGCGTGTGCATCTCCTGACCTAAAGGCAGTGTTGCGGGCCTTCAGGAGGAGACGAACATCCCGGTTCATCCAAGGCTTCTGGTTGGGGTACATGGTGATCCGTTTCTGGGTGGTGACACTGTCTGTGGTTTCGGAGGTGTAATCCAGTACAGATGAGGCGTACTGGTCCAGGTCTGTGTGGGTGAACATATTCCAGTCTGTGTTTTTAAATCTGTCCTGGAGCACTGCGTCTGTCCCCTCTGGCCACACTTTAATTGTCCTCACAGCAGGTTTCACACGTTTTGGGGTGTTTGATAATTTAGATATGGTAAAACTGAGGCAGAAATTGTTATTTTCATGTTTAAGTTGAAGGATTAAAATGAACTGAATCCTGTTTAGAAGATAAACTCTTTACACACATAAAGAGCATTGAGATTAAGTAAAGTTAATATAAAGGATAGAGCCCAGAACATAATATTTTGAACCAACTTTGAATAATTAAGGGAATATTAGATGAACACAGTAGATTAGTGAGGTGTAGCAGAGAGAGGCTTTTTGTTTTCTATCCTTTACAGGAGAACATTCCAGTACCACAGCGACCACAGGGGTGGCGAGAATCTCCAGTTTCACAAAACAGGTCACATCTGGAGTACACGCTGTGGACAGGGCAACCCCGGAGGCAAAGGTGCTCAAACGAAAGTGGAAGGAACCACGCTGGACGGGTCCTTACGAGGTCATTGCCAGAATGACTACAGCAGTTCAACTGAAAGAGAAAGGCGACACCTGGTACCACTGGTCGCAGTGTGCACCCGCACACGAGAGCTTGGTAGAGGAAAACTCGTCTTCAAAGAACACAGGTGTCAACAAACAGAGGCAGAATAAACCCTCTCACCTGTGCAACGGGCCGACCAGTAGTCCACCTGGAAGGCCGAAGAAAGAAGAAGAGCATCGCAGAAGGTTGCCGCGCCACCAAAAGGAGCGGTAACAAATTGAAAGAACTAGAAGGAGTGAAGGTGTAGGAAGTAGATTTAGGGCAGCTCACAGCCCGGCGTAAACGCAAGGTGCTGTCTCACAGCTTGATTTATTTGTTTGATATTTTGATGACAAAAGAATTAGGAAACATTGAAAACATACAACCCGTTGAGGGGAGAGATAGCGTTGGGCAATTGAAATTGAGCAAAATCTCTTTTGTTATATTTTAGCTTTTAACATGGAACACGCCTCTCTGGAGCTTTTCTCCCGTGGCAAAAAACCCTTATCCATAGAGACTATGTCAGCTCCCAAACAGAAAAAAACAAACTAAAAGCCAGAAATAAACAACTTAAACATAAACAATCACAAAGAACAAACAATACAGAATCCACATCTGAACCAAAGATTAAAACAGTGAAATGTGTGGATTCTTAAATATTAGGTCTGTCTGGCTGTATCCCAATTCAGGGTCTGCAGCCTTAAAGTACGCATTTCAAGGCCGATTACGTCACAGCGGCGCGCCGAAGGCTGTCCCAATTCGAAGGCTGCTCGAAATGCGGCCCTTAAATGCGTCCTTCATTTCCCTGAATTTTAAGGCTGTGGCAGTGTAGACTTTGTGGCCCAACATATCCCAGAATGCATAGCGCGGCGGTGGGTGTGGATAATTTTGCCGGGGAAAAAAACGACAGATGGGGGTGCCCGAAGAGTAAACTTTAAGTGAGTACTCAATATTATGTCACTTATTTATGTGCAAATGTTTAATAACGAAGAGCATTAAAACATTACTGTTGGCCACATGTCGGCAAAGTTATGTGACATTAGTGACGTTTGTACTAACTTGGTTTTAAAGCCTTTACTTTAAAATACAGTGGGGCAAAAAAGTATTTAGTCAGCCACCGATTGTGCAAGTTCCCCCACTTAAAATGATGACAGAGGTCAGTAATTTGCACCAGAGGTACACTTCAACTGTGAGAGACAGAATGTGAAAAAAAAATCCATGAATCCACATGGTAGGATTTGTAAAGAATTTATTAGTAAATCAGGGTGGAAAATAAGTATTTGGTCACCTCAAACAAGGAAAATCTCTGGCTCTCACAGACCTGTAACGTCTTCTGTAAGAAGCTTTTCTGTCCCCCCTTGTTACCTGTATGAATGGCACCTGTTTGAACTCATCATCTGTATAAAAGACACCTGTCCACAGCCTCAAACAGTCAGACTCCAAACTCCGCCATGGCCAAGACCAAAGAGCTTTCGAAGGACACCAGGAAAAGTATTGTAGACCTGCACCAGACTGGGAAGAGTGAATCTACAATAGGCAAGCAGCTTGGTGTGAAAAAATCAACTGTGGGAGCAATCATCAGAAAATGGAAGACATACAAGACCACTGATAATCTCCCTCGATCTGGGGCTCCACGCAAGATCTCATCCCGTGGGGTCAAAATGATCATGAGAACGGTGAGCAAAGATCCCAGAACCACACGGGGGGACCTGGTGAATGACCTGCAGAGAGCTGGGACCAAAGTAACAAAGGTCACCATCAGTAACACACTACAACGGCAGGGAATCAAATCCCGCAGTGCCAGACGTGTTCCGCTGCTGAAGCCAGTGCATGTCCAGGCCCGTCTGAAGTTTGCCAGAGAGCACATGGATGATACAGCAGAGGATTGGGAGAATGTCATGTGGTCAGATGAAACCAAAGTAGAACTTTTTGGTATAAACTCAACTCGTCGTGTTTGGAGGAAGACGAATTATGAGTTGCATCCCAAGAACACCATACCTACTGTGAAGCATGGGGGTGGAAACATCATGCTATGGGGCTGTTTTTCTGCCAAGGGGACAGGACGACTGATCCGTGTTAAGGACAGAATGAATGGGGCCATGTATCGTGAGATTTTGAGCCAAAACCTCCTTCCATCAGTGAGAACTTTGAAGATGAAACGAGGCTGGGTCTTCCAACATGACAATGATCCAAAACACACCGCCCGGGCAACAAAGGAGTGGCTCCGTGAGAAGCATTTGAAAGTCCTGGAGTGGCCTAGCCAGTCTCCAGACCTCAACCCCATAGAAAATCTGTGGCGGGAGTTGAAAGTCCGTGTTGCTCGGCGACAGCCCCAAAACATCACTGCTCTCGAGAAGATCTGCATGGAGGAATGGGCCAAAATACCAGCTACTGTGTGTGCAAACCTGGTAAAGACCTATAGTAAACGTTTGACCTCTGTTATTGCCAACAAAGGTTGTGTTACAAAGTATTGAGTTGTATTTTTGTTATTGACCAAATACTTATTTTCCACCCTGATTTACGAATAAATTCTTTACAAATCCTACCATGTGGATTCATGGATTTTTTTTTCACATTCTGTTTCTCACAGTTGAAGTGTACCTCTGGTGCAAATTACTGACCTCTGTCATCATTTTAGGTGGGGGAACTTGCACAATCGGTGGCTGACTAAATACTTTTTTGCCCCACTGTATACGCCGTTCAATAGCTGACCTTAATCAGAGAATGATCAAAGCTCATGTAGAAACAAATGAACAAAAGATTTTCTCCTTCATTTCTGTCAAACAAAGCTGTATGACACGTTTCCAGCTGTTAGTATCATGGTTGCTAGGCAACCTGGGCAGCGCAACGGAGGCTAGACCATCCCATTTCACAAGCCTCGCACTTCCGGCCTTAGC
Organism: Aulonocara sp. 'chitande type north' Nkhata Bay; assembly: GCF_057382095.1. NCBI lineage: Eukaryota > Metazoa > Chordata > Actinopteri > Cichliformes > Cichlidae > Aulonocara > Aulonocara sp. 'chitande type north' Nkhata Bay. The sequence goes on from NC_141347.1 coordinate 12,762,693, forward strand.
GGTCTTTGAGTATGCGGCCCTTGAGGATCGTTGAGGCTGCGTACTTTAAGGCTGCAGACCCTGAATTGGGATACAGCCTCTATGTTGCAGGGCGCATTTTGTGAATCGGTCGGAAGCGGATGCCAGTCCAGCACAGCACTTCCTGAGACAATAGTTGCTAAAACGGGATTGGTGAAAAGTAGAGCTGGGCGATAGAACGATAACGATATGTATCGCGATATAACTTTTACTCGATAGAGAAATTAAGCTATCGCGATAGACCTCGCCGCTCTTGTCCTCTTGAAAAAAAAAAAAAAAAAAAAAGGTCAGCCAATCCAAATCAAGTAGCGCAGAGCCGAACCAATCACAGCCGCAGTGTCACGTCGCGTCACTTGTTACGTACAGCACAAGTGCCAAGCCGCACGTGTGTTTGTTTGGGAAGCAGCCAGCAGGTAATGGAGCCAGCGCGTAATGGAGGAAATGAGTGTGCCGACTAGAAAAATCAACCGAGCGTGACCGAAGAGAAAACAGATAATGGTTCCAACGCCGGAGAGATTGTCGAACGGAAGAGCCATAGAAATTCCGTAGTGTGAAGGTATTTCGGCTATTTCAAGTCTGACAAAAAACAGAGTAGCGTGCACTGTAAATTGTGCCGAAAGCAAGTCTGGAAATACAATAAACTGGTGCATGCGTCACACTGCGCGCCACGTTATTGTTTCGGTGAAATGAATTTCTACAATACTGTTACTGTTAATTCTACTCTCTGCAGTGTTTAAATGCTTACATATACACACAGTTACTGTCCCTCCACACATACGACTCGGTTCTGCTTCTATGCCCCAGCTTTGTTTACTTTTTCCCACCGAGGCTTCTAGACTTCTGATTGGCCAACATTTCTTCACGGTTAGGAATCTAGCGCCACCTGCTGCTTTGGCATGTTCATAGCAGCGTTTTCCTTCATTTCTGCCTTTATGTGTGGACGGGATTATTTTCTAAAACGAAAACGGAAAATCTCCGTTTTCAAAAATACCCGTGTACGTGTGGACGTAGCCTCAGTCTCTGACTGGAAGCGCTAATTCGTCATTCGGCTTTTGTCAGACTAAAGTAACTGTTAAAACTGTTTGAAAAGCTAAGCTATACAACAAGGAGAGATTGAGAATTTCCTTTTAGTTCTCAGTTTATTTGATATTGACAAAAATTAGTCAGTTTTTTCTGTTCTTCTGTAAAACAAACTAAGATTTATTTTTAGAATTAATATTTTGTTTCTAAGTGGAATTGACAATTTAGTCTGTTTCGTTTGTTCTATTTTGAAACTTAAACGCTTTAGCGGCTGCCTTTTGTGTAGTTTGCAATATTTGCCTTTATTTATCTGAAAAAGTCTCATGTTCCTTAAGTACATCTACCCTGTTGAACTTATTATGGGAAATAAATATTTAAAAACAAGCTTCTGATTATTTCACATTTTACTTGTGAGCAACGGCACATTTAAATCTTACAAATATAGTTATTTGGCTCATATCGTGATAGATATCGTTATCGCCTGAAATGAAAAAAACATATTGTGATATGAAAAAATCTCATATCGCCCAGCTCTAGTGAAAAGACTAAAGCGCGAGGTGTCAGGTAAAGGTGATGAGTGTCTCAGCACATACAACAGGATAGAATTAAATTATGTTAAAGGATCCACCAGCTCATTCACGTTTGATTTGTGTGACGTCATTAAGTGTGCAGGAGCTAGTAGCAGCTGGAGAGCATATGATGTGTGGGTCTGAAATCACCCTATGATATGCTCCAGTCATGTTTATTGGAGCCCCTCCTGGGGCAAACACATCCATACATACACAGCAGGTCAGTGGTGCTCCTGGGAAAATGTGGTAGGTTGGACAGGAGTAGGATGGCAGTCACATGTCCCGGAAGGCCTGAGTAGTAATACGATGGCACCTATCCAAGATGGCGGCCAACCAAGCCGGTTTGACAACCGGTTTGACCGGTTTCGTGCGTGTGCGCATGCGCGTTCAGTAATACGATGGCACCTATCCAAGATGGCGGCCAACCAAACCGGTTTGACCGGTTTCGTGCGTGTGCGCATGCGCGTTCAGTAATACGATGGCACTAGTCCAAGATGGCGGCCAACCAAACCGGTTTGACAACCGGTTTGACCGGTTTGACAACCGATTTGACCAGTTTCGTGTGTGTGTGCGCATGCGCGTTCAGGTGTTCTTACCCTCTGGGTGGGAACGACTCCTCCTAGTGGGATGTGCTAGGTTGTATGGGTATAAAAGTGATCCTTTCACATTCTAAGAGCATCACCGCCACGGTCTGAGGAGCACCGACACATCGCGCTAAGGATCCCCGACGCATCGACCTAGAGCACCGACACATCGCGCTAAGGATCCCCGACGCATCGACCTATGGAGCTCGGAATGACACCCAGCCAGGACATCGCCCATGCCACAGGCACTCTAGGTATGTCTTCAGGAGTATGCAGTCGGGGTCCTCAACGTAAAAAGCAACGCTGTGGAAACGCCGCAGATGGAACTGTATTTAAGTTAGAATATCGAGGCGTCGAAGGGTATGTGTATGCCATTAAATATACCGAAGGGACAGTTGTGCTTAGTGTAGATTGTGGTGAGGGATTGTTTTGGGGGGAAGCCCAAGTCATGTCTACTAAAAACTGGAAGCTCTTCCGCACCGTAGTGTGTGCGGACCTGGACAATGTGGGTTTCCCAGAGCTGCTGTATGTTTCCCAGTGGAACACTGCATCAGGCCCTGAGCTTTACAGGGTTGAGGCTGATCGTTTCAATCGCAACCCCGACGACTTTATTTTTCTCAGTGTATGTGATGACAGGGATAGTCTTATTGCTTCCAGAGGGCTTGAAAACTGGAGGTTAAATCCATACCCTCTAAACCTCGAAGAGCGCACAAGATGGTTTAAGGACTTGTTTTTTATACAGTGGTGCGACTGGAGAGGTTTGTCGCGTCTGTTTAGCCAGATTGATGACGCGATCAAGAGGGACAGACTCAACACTGCGTACGAGAGTATTAGAAAGCGCCTTGTTTTTGACGATCTGGCGAGTTGTCCGAAGACTGGTTTGCCTGGTACCCTGTGTAAACCTAAAATCATAAGACCTTCCGACAGCTAAACAATAAACTGGTAGGTTTAATGTGCGGGTGTGTGGGGTTGAGTGTGTATCTATGTGACAAATTAAGAGCTTGTGGTTTTCATTTTACAGAGAATGACACGCCCTCGTGGGACCTGTTGGAGTCACCATCAACAGAGCTGCTAATCCCGACCCCCCAGACTCCACCACCCTCACCACAATGCTCGCAGGACCCCCTCATATCAGACCTGTGGGATGAAACTGTAATCGACATCAAACTCGCAACTCTCCACCTGTTAATGTTGGCTTTGAATGAGTTTATACAAGAGACATGTTACGGATGCCAAACAGGCCACCCCAGTCAGGTGCAACACAGCTGCTTGCAGGAATTGTCTGAGTATTTCTTCGACACCTACTATGATGATGTGATGATAAGGCTCCAGACTGACCGATTCATCCCTGCCATCCGGCTGTTTGTACGCTCATCCACTGCAGATGGGTCTGGAACACAAATCCGCAGAGTTGCAGAACACATCATGTGTGAACTGAGATCAGAGCGATATACAGTATGCGCCATTAATGACAACATTGGGCACCTGCTAGATGCAAGTACTTGCGCCCGCCGTGTTAAACCAGCCATGCTCCGCATGATTGGAAACTACTGGGCTGGGTTACATCTGGTTTAATGTGGGGTGTCCAAGTATCCATTGTCTGTGATTGTGTCTTTGTGAAAATTTAATAAAAAGACTTGTTAACATCAACATCATAGTCATTTGTGGTTTGTAAATCATGGAAAGCACATTGCATAAAATATATCATGATCCAGCCCATCCTGCGGGGTTAGCCAGTTTAAATAAGCTACGTATAGCGGCAGGGGAGGCATCAGGTGTAACACCTCCACTATCTCAGGTCAAACATTATTTAGAACAAGACGACACCTACACACTCCATAAACCTGCGAGGATCCATTTCCCCAGAAATAGAGTATTGGTGACAGGGGTCGACAAACAGTTTCAAGCCGATCTGGTTGACATGTGTGAATATGTGACAGATAATGATAATGTGAGATATCTGCTAACATGTATAGATGTATTCTCAAAATACGCATGGGTTAGATGCCTAACAAACAAGACAGGGTCTGTTGTATCAGCTGCTTTTGAGGATATACTTAGTGAGGGTAGGATCCCTGTGAAACTACAAACAGATGAAGGCAAAGAGTTTTATAATGCAACCTTTAAACAGCTAATGAAGCAATATAATATCAAGCATTTCTCAACAGCTAGCGAGGTTAAATGCAGTATTGTCGAGAGATTCAATCGTAGCTTCAAGGGTAGAATGTGGAAGTACTTAACATCAGCCAACTCCCGGAGATATGTAGATATCATACCAGATCTCACACAAGCATATAACAATGCTTATCACAGATCTATCCAAATGGCTCCGGCAGAGGTGAATAAGGATAATGAGAAGTCGGTCTTCAACGCGCTGTACAAAACGAGGCCTCAGAGGGAACTGCGCTTTAAATTTAATATCGGTGACACTGTACGAATATCAAAACTGAGAGGAAAGTTTCGAAAAGGATACGAGCAGACCTACACCGATGAGATTTTCACAGTCAAGGAACGTATAGGGAGACAGCCCCCAGTGTACAGACTAGTGGATTTAGCAGGAGAGGTATTGAAAGGGTCATTTTATGAGCCTGAGATACAACGTGTGGTTGTTGATGAAAACAAAACATTTAAAATTGAAAACATATTGGCTAGAAAAAAAGTGGGTCGGAAAAAGCAGGTGCTAGTGAAATGGCTAGGATGGCCCAACAGCTTTAATTCGTGGATTCCAGAAAAAGACATCGTTGAGGCGTAATTAACTCAGATGACGCAGCTCTACACACATTCATTCAACACTGAGCATAGACTGAGAAAGCATGAATAAAAAGAACAACAATGCAGGCTTCTATGTAAGCCTCTTCTCGAATGCTTCATCACATGTTTACCCGGGTAATAAGATATCTAATTTTAGAACAAAGCTAGCAAAACCTATTGTTTTGGATCAGCCATATGAGGTCGCTGTTATAGAGATACAGTACCCACGCATATGGCGGACTTTTCCACAATCAGATTCGGAAGTGGAAATTCATGACCCCGTCAAAGACGGAACCATAGCCGTAACCATGATCGAACTGTCTGTGGGCCATTATGCATCTGTGGAACAGATAATAAAAGAATTTAATTTTAAATGTCAACAGCACCAAGCCACTGGAGACATTAAAATGCAGTACAACGCCGTTAGTAACCATGCCTGTGTTATGGGGCCTAGGGGGACTATTCTCACATTTAGAGGGAGACTGGCGGAAATCCTAGGATTCAAAACAGGAGAACCGTTTGCACTTCATTATAAAAACACATATGCCCCGCACCCCGCAGACATATACGGGGGAAAATATAACATCTTTATTTATTCAGATATCGTTGATTACCAGCTTGTGGGTGACGCCCACGCGAGGCTATTAAGAGCTATAAATATTACAGACGATGACCGCCGGTTGCCTATTCTACAATTTGACAGCCCACACTACACACCTGTGTCAAAGACATTAATCGACGACATAGAAATTGATTTGAAAGACGATCGAAATCAACACATACCCTTTTTATACGGCAAAGTGTTTGTCAAGTTACACTTCCGACCGATAACACAGCATTTTTGAAAAAAAAGGATGGCCGTCTACAACTCTGATGACTCAAAATATGTAAAATACTACTTATCACAGGCTGGTGGAGAGCTCGGAGGGTATGTTGGGACCAGTACACAATATGGGACAGGTCTGGGTGGGTTGTTCCGTAGCTTGTTTAGATTTGCAGTACCGCTGTTTAAAAAAGGAGTCAGCATAGTCAAACCACACCTAAAAACAGCCGCATCGGGCATAGTGTCTGATGTCATAACCAACATAACCAGACCCTCAACCACTAAGCAGGACGGTAACGGCTTGTATGTGTATACGCCCAAACCATCTAAGACCCCACCCCCAGGGCAGCCGTTGTCTAAAAAGCGTAAAACCACAAAACCTAGCAGGAGAGCCACCAAACGGACACCGTCACGCAGAGTGAAAAGACCCAGAACCAGTCGTTCAAAAACTGCAGCGCTTGACATATTCTAAATGGCACTGTTACACAGTCATTCTGGAGAATGTGTAAAAACAGAGCTCGATCTTTTTACTGTCCCATACACACAGACTAGCACTGAGAAAAGTACATTTATTGAAATCCCACCTGTATCTGCAATCACTGATGGAGGGCCGATCGAGTTTTACATCTCATCGTCGGGTGAAGATTACCTGGATCTAAATGACTCATATATCTACACACGGGTGAGAATCACAAACGCTGATGGCTCAAACCTGGCTAGGGACGCTAATGTAGGATTTATTAATTATCCTGGATGCAGCATATTTAGTCAAGTCGATATTAATTTGGGAGACCGGCTCATTAGTCAATCATCCAATACATATCCATACAGAGGTGTGATAGAATGTCTTATCAATTATAATAAGGACACTTTAGACACACAGTTCAGCACCGGGTTATTCTGTAAGGATACAGCATCACACATGAATGACACATCTATAGAAGGAGAGAACCAGGGTCTGATGACCAGAGGTGGCTACACAGCAAATAGTAGTATTGTTGAATTGATTGCACCAGTACATGCAGACCTGTTTTTTCAAGAAAAACTGTTACTTAATGGAATCGACCTGTCGCTGAAATTTGTGCGCTCTAAAGACGAATTTGCTCTCATGACAGCGGATGCCAATGCATACAGAGTTAAAATTGTCTCAGCCAGTCTCTTTGTCAAGAAAGTTAGTGTATCACCTAGCGTCAGACTTGCACACAGCAAGGCATTGCACCATGCAAACGCAAAATACACGGTAGACAGAGTATCTTTAAAGACCTTCTCCATACCTGCAGGGGCTAGAATATCAACAAATGACAATTTATTTATGGGTAGGATACCTAAATTTGTCATCATTGCATTCATAGACAATGAAGCATACACAGGCTCCTACCAGCGTAATCCATTTCATTTTGAAAACTGCGATATAGAATTTATGTCTTTATATGCTGATAGTCAGGCTTATCCTGCTAAACCATTCCAGCCAAATTTCCAGAGAAAACACTATATCAGAGAATTTTACCAGCTGATACAAACCACAGGAAGACATTTAAAGGACAGATCGTTGGCCATAACACGTGACGACTTTGGTAACGGCTACACTTTATTCTGTTTCAATCTGGAAGCTGACGAAGGACATTCAGGGAATGTGTCGTTAATTAAAACTGGGAACGTGAGATTGGAAACCCGTTTCAGAAATCCACTACCCCGTACAGTGAACCTCTTGTGTTATTCTGTATTTGATTCAGTCATTGAAATATCTAACATGAGACAAGTGCTCTTGGACTACTATTGAGACAAAAACGGTCATGAACACTATAGAACTATCAGCCGCGGTCGGCAGCATTATCAATAAAAACACACATTTCCTGAATGTCCTTCGTCAGCTTCCAGATTGAAACAGAATAAAGTGTAGCCGTTACCAAAGTCGTCACGTGTTATGGCCAACGATCTGTCCTTTAAATGTCTTCCTGTGGTTTGTATCAGCTGGTAAAATTCTCTGATATAGTGTTTTCTCTGGAAATTTGGCTGGAATGGTTTAGCAGGATAAGCCTGACTATCAGCATATAAAGACATAAATTCTATATCGCAGTTTTCAAAATGAAATGGATTACGCTGGTAGGAGCCTGTGTATGCTTCATTGTCTATGAATGCAATGATGACAAATTTAGGTATCCTACCCATAAATAAATTGTCATTTGTTGATATTCTAGCCCCTGCAGGTATGGAGAAGGTCTTTAAAGATACTCTGTCTACCGTGTATTTTGCGTTTGCATGGTGCAATGCCTTGCTGTGTGCAAGTCTGACGCTAGGTGATACACTAACTTTCTTGACAAAGAGACTGGCTGAGACAATTTTAACTCTGTATGCATTGGCATCCGCTGTCATGAGAGCAAATTCGTCTTTAGAGCGCACAAATTTCAGCGACAGGTCGATTCCATTAAGTAACAGTTTTTCTTGAAAAAACAGGTCTGCATGTACTGGTGCAATCAATTCAACAATACTACTATTTGCTGTGTAGCCACCTCTGGTCATCAGACCCTGGTTCTCTCCTTCTATAGATGTGTCATTCATGTGTGATGCTGTATCCTTACAGAATAACCCGGTGCTGAACTGTGTGTCTAAAGTGTCCTTATTATAATTGATAAGACATTCTATCACACCTCTGTATGGATATGTATTGGATGATTGACTAATGAGCCGGTCTCCCAAATTAATATCGACTTGACTAAATATGCTGCATCCAGGATAATTAATAAATCCTACATTAGCGTCCCTAGCCAGGTTTGAGCCATCAGCGTTTGTGATTCTCACCCGTGTGTAGATATATGAGTCATTTAGATCCAGGTAATCTTCACCCGACGATGAGATGTAAAACTCGATCGGCCCTCCATCAGTGATTGCAGATACAGGTGGGATTTCAATAAATGTACTTTTCTCAGTGCTAGTCTGTGTGTATGGGACAGTAAAAAGATCGAGCTCTGTTTTTACACATTCTCCAGAATGACTGTGTAACAGTGCCATTTAGAATATGTCAAGCGCTGCAGTTTTTGAACGACTGGTTCTGGGTCTTTTCACTCTGCGTGACGGTGTCCGTTTGGTGGCTCTCCTGCTAGGTTTTGTGGTTTTACGCTTTTTAGACAACGGCTGCCCTGGGGGTGGGGTCTTAGATGGTTTGGGCGTATACACATACAAGCCGTTACCGTCCTGCTTAGTGGTTGAGGGTCTGGTTATGTTGGTTATGACATCAGACACTATGCCCGATGCGGCTGTTTTTAGGTGTGGTTTGACTATGCTGACTCCTTTTTTAAACAGCGGTACTGCAAATCTAAACAAGCTACGGAACAACCCACCCAGACCTGTCCCATATTGTGTACTGGTCCCAACATACCCTCCGAGCTCTCCACCAGCCTGTGATAAGTAGTATTTTACATATTTTGAGTCATCAGAGTTGTAGACGGCCATCCTTTTTTTTCAAAAATGCTGTGTTATCGGTCGGAAGTGTAACTTGACAAACACTTTGCCGTATAAAAAGGGTATGTGTTGATTTCGATCGTCTTTCAAATCAATTTCTATGTCGTCGATTAATGTCTTTGACACAGGTGTGTAGTGTGGGCTGTCAAATTGTAGAATAGGCAACCGGCGGTCATCGTCTGTAATATTTATAGCTCTTAATAGCCTCGCGTGGGCGTCACCCACAAGCTGGTAATCAACGATATCTGAATAAATAAAGATGTTATATTTTCCCCCGTATATGTCTGCGGGGTGCGGGGCATATGTGTTTTTATAATGAAGTGCAAACGGTTCTCCTGTTTTGAATCCTAGGATTTCCGCCAGTCTCCCTCTAAATGTGAGAATAGTTCCCCTAGGCCCCATAACACAGGCATGGTTACTAACGGCGTTGTACTGCATTTTAATGTCTCCAGTGGCTTGGTGCTGTTGACATTTAAAATTAAATTCTTTTATTATCTGTTCCACAGATGCATAATGGCCCACAGACAGTTCGATCATGGTTACGGCTATGGTTCCGTCTTTGACGGGGTCATGAATTTCCACTTCCGAATCTGATTGTGGAAAAGTCCGCCATATGCGTGGGTACTGTATCTCTATAACAGCGACCTCATATGGCTGATCCAAAACAATAGGTTTTGCTAGCTTTGTTCTAAAATTAGATATCTTATTACCCGGGTAAACATGTGATGAAGCATTCGAGAAGAGGCTTACATAGAAGCCTGCATTGTTGTTCTTTTTATTCATGCTTTCTCAGTCTATGCTCAGTGTTGAATGAATGTGTGTAGAGCTGCGTCATCTGAGTTAATTACGCCTCAACGATGTCTTTTTCTGGAATCCACGAATTAAAGCTGTTGGGCCATCCTAGCCATTTCACTAGCACCTGCTTTTTCCGACCCACTTTTTTTCTAGCCAATATGTTTTCAATTTTAAATGTTTTGTTTTCATCAACAACCACACGTTGTATCTCAGGCTCATAAAATGACCCTTTCAATACCTCTCCTGCTAAATCCACTAGTCTGTACACTGGGGGCTGTCTCCCTATACGTTCCTTGACTGTGAAAATCTCATCGGTGTAGGTCTGCTCGTATCCTTTTCGAAACTTTCCTCTCAGTTTTGATATTCGTACAGTGTCACCGATATTAAATTTAAAGCGCAGTTCCCTCTGAGGCCTCGTTTTGTACAGCGCGTTGAAGACCGACTTCTCATTATCCTTATTCACCTCTGCCGGAGCCATTTGGATAGATCTGTGATAAGCATTGTTATATGCTTGTGTGAGATCTGGTATGATATCTACATATCTCCGGGAGTTGGCTGATGTTAAGTACTTCCACATTCTACCCTTGAAGCTACGATTGAATCTCTCGACAATACTGCATTTAACCTCGCTAGCTGTTGAGAAATGCTTGATATTATATTGCTTCATTAGCTGTTTAAAGGTTGCATTATAAAACTCTTTGCCTTCATCTGTTTGTAGTTTCACAGGGATCCTACCCTCACTAAGTATATCCTCAAAAGCAGCTGATACAACAGACCCTGTCTTGTTTGTTAGGCATCTAACCCATGCGTATTTTGAGAATACATCTATACATGTTAGCAGATATCTCACGTTATCATTATCTGTCACATATTCACACATGTCAACCAGATCGGCTTGAAACTGTTTGTCGACCCCTGTCACCAATACTCTATTTCTGGGGAAATGGATCCTCGCAGGTTTATGGAGTGTGTAGGTGTCGTCTTGTTCTAAATAATGTTTGACCTGAGATAGTGGAGGTGTTACACCTGATGCCTCCCCTGCCGCTATACGTAGCTTATTTAAACTGGCTAACCCCGCAGGATGGGCTGGATCATGATATATTTTATGCAATGTGCTTTCCATGATTTACAAACCACAAATGACTATGATGTTGATGTTAACAAGTCTTTTTATTAAATTTTCACAAAGACACAATCACAGACAATGGATACTTGGACACCCCACATTAAACCAGATGTAACCCAGCCCAGTAGTTTCCAATCATGCGGAGCATGGCTGGTTTAACACGGCGGGCGCAAGTACTTGCATCTAGCAGGTGCCCAATGTTGTCATTAATGGCGCATACTGTATATCGCTCTGATCTCAGTTCACACATGATGTGTTCTGCAACTCTGCGGATTTGTGTTCCAGACCCATCTGCAGTGGATGAGCGTACAAACAGCCGGATGGCAGGGATGAATCGGTCAGTCTGGAGCCTTATCATCACATCATCATAGTAGGTGTCGAAGAAATACTCAGACAATTCCTGCAAGCAGCTGTGTTGCACCTGACTGGGGTGGCCTGTTTGGCATCCGTAACATGTCTCTTGTATAAACTCATTCAAAGCCAACATTAACAGGTGGAGAGTTGCGAGTTTGATGTCGATTACAGTTTCATCCCACAGGTCTGATATGAGGGGGTCCTGCGAGCATTGTGGTGAGGGTGGTGGAGTCTGGGGGGTCGGGATTAGCAGCTCTGTTGATGGTGACTCCAACAGGTCCCACGAGGGCGTGTCATTCTCTGTAAAATGAAAACCACAAGCTCTTAATTTGTCACATAGATACACACTCAACCCCACACACCCGCACATTAAACCTACCAGTTTATTGTTTAGCTGTCGGAAGGTCTTATGATTTTAGGTTTACACAGGGTACCAGGCAAACCAGTCTTCGGACAACTCGCCAGATCGTCAAAAACAAGGCGCTTTCTAATACTCTCGTACGCAGTGTTGAGTCTGTCCCTCTTGATCGCGTCATCAATCTGGCTAAACAGACGCGACAAACCTCTCCAGTCGCACCACTGTATAAAAAACAAGTCCTTAAACCATCTTGTGCGCTCTTCGAGGTTTAGAGGGTATGGATTTAACCTCCAGTTTTCAAGCCCTCTGGAAGCAATAAGACTATCCCTGTCATCACATACACTGAGAAAAATAAAGTCGTCGGGGTTGCGATTGAAACGATCAGCCTCAACCCTGTAAAGCTCAGGGCCTGATGCAGTGTTCCACTGGGAAACATACAGCAGCTCTGGGAAACCCACATTGTCCAGGTCCGCACACACTACGGTGCGGAAGAGCTTCCAGTTTTTAGTAGACATGACTTGGGCTTCCCCCCAAAACAATCCCTCACCACAATCTACACTAAGCACAACTGTCCCTTCGGTATATTTAATGGAATACACATACCCTTCGACGCCTCGATATTCTAACTTAAATACAGTTCCATCTGCGGCGTTTCCACAGCGTTGCTTTTTACGTTGAGGACCCCGACTGCATACTCCTGAAGACATACCTAGAGTGCCTGTGGCATGGGCGATGTCCTGGCTGGGTGTCATTCCGAGCTCCATAGGTCGATGCGTCGGGGATCCTTAGCGCGATGTGTCGGTGCTCTAGGTCGATGCGTCGGGGATCCTTAGCGCGATGTGTCGGTGCTCCTCAGACCGTGGCGGTGATGCTCTTAGAATGTGAAAGGATCACTTTTATACCCATACAACCTAGCACATCCCACTAGGAGGAGTCGTTCCCACCCAGAGGGTAAGAACACCTGAACGCGCATGCGCACACACACACGAAACCGGTCAAACCGGTTGTCAAACCGGCTTGGTTGGCCGCCATCTTGGATAGGTGCCATCGTATTACTACTCAGGCCTTCCGGGACATGTGACTGCCATCCTACTCCTGTCCAACCTACCACATTTTCCCAGGAGCACCACTGACCTGCTGTGTATGTATGGATGTGTTTGCCCCAGGAGGGGCTCCAATAAACATGACTGGAGCATATCATAGGGTGATTTCAGACCCACACATCATATGCTCTCCAGCTGCTACTAGCTCCTGCACACTTAATGACGTCACACAAATCAAACGTGAATGAGCTGGTGGATCCTTTAACATAATTTAATTCTATCCTGTTGTATGTGCTGAGACACTCATCACCTTTACCTGACACCTCGCGCTTTAGTCTTTTCACTAGAGCTGGGCGATATGAGATTTTTTCATATCACGATATGTTTTTTTCATTTCAGGCGATAACGATATCTATCACGATATGAGCCAAATAACTATATTTGTAAGATTTAAATGTGCCGTTGCTCACAAGTAAAATGTGAAATAATCAGAAGCTTGTTTTTAAATATTTATTTCCCATAATAAGTTCAACAGGGTAGATGTACTTAAGGAACATGAGACTTTTTCAGATAAATAAAGGCAAATATTGCAAACTACACAAAAGGCAGCCGCTAAAGCGTTTAAGTTTCAAAATAGAACAAACGAAACAGACTAAATTGTCAATTCCACTTAGAAACAAAATATTAATTCTAAAAATAAATCTTAGTTTGTTTTACAGAAGAACAGAAAAAACTGACTAACTTTTGTCAATATCAAATAAACTGAGAACTAAAAGGAAATTCTCAATCTCTCCTTGTTGTATAGCTTAGCTTTTCAAACAGTTTTAACAGTTACTTTAGTCTGACAAAAGCCGAATGACGAATTAGCGCTTCCAGTCAGAGACTGAGGCTACGTCCACACGTACACGGGTATTTTTGAAAACGGAGATTTTCCGTTTTCGTTTTAGAAAATAATCCCGTCCACACATAAAGGCAGAAATGAAGGAAAACGCTGCTATGAACATGCCAAAGCAGCAGGTGGCGCTAGATTCCTAACCGTGCAGAAATGTTGGCCAATCAGAAGTCTAGAAGCCTCGGTGGGAAAAAGTAAACAAAGCTGGGGCATAGAAGCAGAACCGAGTCGTATGTGTGGACGGACAGTAACTGTGTGTATATGTAAGCATTTAAACACTGCAGAGAGTAGAATTAACAGTAACAGTATTGTAGAAATTCATTTCACCGAAACAATAACGTGGCGCGCAGTGTGACGCATGCACCAGTTTATTGTATTTCCAGACTTGCTTTCGGCACAATTTACAGTGCACGCTACTCTGTTTTTTGTCAGACTTGAAATAGCCGAAATACCTTCACACTACGGAACTTCTATGGCTCTTCTGTTCGACAATCTCTCCGGCATTGGAACCATCATTTGTTTTCTCTTCGGTCACGCTCGGTTGATTTTTCTAGTCGGCACACTCATTTCCTCCATTACCCGCTGGCTGCTTCCCAAACAAACACACGTGCGGCTTGGCACTTGTGCTGTACGTAACAAGTGACGCGACGTGACACTGCGGCTGTGATTGGTTCGGCTCTGCGCTACTTGATTTGGATTGGCTGACCTTTTTTTTTTTTTTTTTTTTTCAAGAGGACAAGAGCGGCGAGGTCTATCGCGATAGCTTAATTTCTCTATCGAGTAAAAGTTATATCGCGATACATATCGTTATCGTTCTATCGCCCAGCTCTACTTTTCACCAATCCCGTTTTAGCAACTATTGTCTCAGGAAGTGCTGTGCTGGACTGGCATCCGCTTCCGACCGATTCACAAAATGCGCCCTGCAACATAGAGGCTGTATCCCAATTCAGGGTCTGCAGCCTTAAAGTACGCAGCCTCAACGATCCTCAAGGGCCGCATACTCAAAGACCGCTAAGGCCGGAAGTGCGAGGCTTGTGAAATGGGATGGTCTAGCCTCCGTTGCGCTGCCCAGGTTGCCTAGCAACCATGATACTAACAGCTGGAAACGTGTCATACAGCTTTGTTTGACAGAAATGAAGGAGAAAATCTTTTGTTCATTTGTTTCTACATGAGCTTTGATCATTCTCTGATTAAGGTCAGCTATTGAACGGCGTATACAGTGGGGCAAAAAAGTATTTAGTCAGCCACCGATTGTGCAAGTTCCCCCACCTAAAATGATGACAGAGGTCAGTAATTTGCACCAGAGGTACACTTCAACTGTGAGAAACAGAATGTGAAAAAAAAAATCCATGAATCCACATGGTAGGATTTGTAAAGAATTTATTCGTAAATCAGGGTGGAAAATAAGTATTTGGTCAATAACAAAAATACAACTCAATACTTTGTAACACAACCTTTGTTGGCAATAACAGAGGTCAAACGTTTACTATAGGTCTTTACCAGGTTTGCACACACAGTAGCTGGTATTTTGAATAGCTGCAAGGAATAGTAATTCAAAGGGTTTATTCTGTTTTTCATAACCCTGTCACCATCTTCTTAGGTCCATGGAATATACTGCCTAAAGCCGAGAGCCCGGGAGGCGTATTCTATCTGGTAATCGGGGTGGACGTGTCAGGAACAGATTCGTTTGGGGTAATTAGGGTACACTTAGTTTACCCCAAAGCCTGAGTCGCACTTAAAAACTCAATGACAAATCTAACTGATAAACTAATAATCTCGGCACCAAACACGATAGGGCAAGCAGAGAATGCCAATTCATTTATGCCAAAACAAGATAACTATACATGTTTCAAGTTTTCTAAAGATAATGTAAAGTACCAGGTGGGAGAAATCGATCCTACTTGGTGTGCCGTCACACCCACCGGAAGAACCACGAATAATGTGAGTGACCCGAGCACATTAATTAGAACATGGACAAGAAGTGGGTTGTATTATTATTGTGGGCAAAGCACCCTTTTGGTTCGTGTCCCAATGGGAAGCGTAGGGACCCCGGAGCGGTCGTTCCGGTGTTCCAGTGTCCATTGAGGAACTTAGATGCCATAGAGTGGGCTGAGGAGTGATACAACACGAGGTGTGGTGACATTTCTTTTGGAATGTCAAAAGAGGGAATGTGGAGATACAGAAATTCTTTCATTGCTGCCATATAATCTGTATCATTATAATTGCATTAATAACATTCTTTACAGCATTATTTCATTTAATAATATTTCTTACAGTATTGATATTGCATTTGAGGATCCTTTTATTATGTTTACTTTTATTACAGGTACAGCCAGAAGTATTTTATACACATTGCATAAATATTTGTGCTCATTCAGAGTTGTTGCATTAGTCTACAGAGGGTCTCAAGCTCTGTCTGGCTTAGTGCATAAAAGGATAACTGCAATGCATGCTTACAGTACATATAATACATATAATCTAGGAATGTATCCGGCCTGAGGCCTTAACTCATTTGATGTCTTACTATATTTTATTCTACTTGGTAACAGACGATCAGAGTCAATAATTAGCCTCAGAGACCCTGAGGGCTTGAAGTTTATTACCTTGTATGGAAGGTGTTATCGAAAAGAGAAGTTCTATGTCTGCTTATAGCTATTAAAAATGTACGATTAACGGTGACTAATGTCACGGGGGGGCGTGTACCCCACTGCTTTATAAGTATCCACAACATGTATTTTGTAGTGATGTGCGATACCACTGATTTCCTTTCCGATCCGATACCAAGTAATATTCAGGGTGGTATCGACGATACTGATCCGATACCGATACTTTGTACAAAACGGATTTTATTTATTGTATCTCAAATTATAGCGTCATAATGATTACAGGACATCAGAATACCTTCTTCTTATCACTTAATAATGCAGAGTTCATCATATAGAAATAAAAAAACTAAAGTTGTGCGCTATTTGAACACCTTGCCTGCCTGGAGGACTAAAGGACTCCGTGAGAGACTCTCACCCTAGCAGCACCTGTCCCTCTCCTCCTCTTCAGTTCGCCTCAACATACGCTCGTCATATTTTGTGATATGATTTACTCTGAGGTGTTTGACAAGGTTAGTCATGTTGCCACAACCATACATGCCAACCCTCCCGATTTTTCCGGGAGAATCCCACCTTTCTCCAGATTTTCCACCCGGACAACAAAGTTGAAAAACCATATCGCAGAATTCATAGCGCGGCCCAGCCAATTCCAGTTTCCAACAATGACGGCAGCGACTTAGTTTTAATATCACTCTTATTTCTCTTTCTGGGTCGCAAAAAAACTTTTAACATATTTTCAGGTGAGAATGTAGCTGTGTGAACTTCAAATATCTGAGCCGACCGACACATCGTCTTCAAACCCCCGCGGTCTTTCACCACTCGGGTTAAACATGATGTACAAGTCACTTTGATAACTTAAAAATGTTCTTGTTTGGCTTTTTCAGTGTTTTATTTGTTCGTGAGTAAATCGGTTTGGCTGAGATTAAAGTTATTAGATTAGATTAAATTAAATTAAACTTTATTATTCCCTCGGGAGGGTTCCTCCGGGGTTTTCACACAGCTGAATAAACGTCAAACAGAAAACTGATTAAACAGAAGAGTTTACGTCAGTGCCCGGTTATATTTTAGACAGCAAGGAGCAGACGGCAGAGTTTCACTCCACCGAGGGAGCTCGTGACGTACTACCCGGCTTTCTTTAGACCGCGAAGGCCGGTCCTCAGGTGGAAGCAGCCTCTGAATTTGGACACCCCCGCTGTTTCCGGGCCGGCCAATAATAACGGTGACATTTAACGTATTTTATCCGATAAATAAACCCTGTAAAATATATTTATCCGCCCAAACAGCCCTTTTGAATGTCTCCCTAATTCTGAGGTCTCAAGGTTGGCAAGTATGGCCACAACACCTCCCTTTTTTTGCCACATTTATTGCAAACCCCGGCTCAGCTGTTTGTGGAGGTAAAATACATCCGCACAATTACGCTCAGCCATTGTTGTGAGTGCGCACGCCAAGGGGCTGCGAGACATTTATACAGCCGTATTTCGCACATGACTATGAAAGGCGGAAGAGGAAGTAGTTCCTTTGAATGTAGGCAATCCGAATGTTATAGTTTCTTTCCACTGTGTTCCTGTTAATGATAAACTACAAATTTACTCTAAATTACTAAAATATCGATATTTTAATGTGAGAATCGATTCTAGAACATAAATGATTGGTATCGGAGGAATCGATATTTCAGGATCGATCCGCACATCACTAGTATTTTGGTCAGAGGACATATGCTGATGTTTTCTCGCGTGTGTTAATAAACTCATCTTTGATTGCACTTTTCTGGGGCTTCCGTGGTTTGTGACACTGCTCTACATTGATCGATTTCGCGTCTTTCATGTCCTCTTTAATGAAGCAGGTTGAGATTTCTTTAGACTGGCATATGTTACATTTGTCCTAATCTTTAATCTTTATTACTGGATAACTGAGAACTGACACGGGTGGCATAAAGCAATAAAATCTGGAGAACACAATTGTCAGATATTTGGTATTATTTTTGTATTTTGCTGTGTGCACAGAACGGAAGCCACACGTGTGCTGTGTGGGACTCCTCCCCACCCAAAAAAACAAGAAAAAAAAAAGAAATAAGAAAGATTATAACTGTAATAGACAAAAAAAAGCTTAGATCCCTATTCTTCGTGTTTTTTTTATGTTTATGCAAAATTAGAACATTTTAAATGACGCAAACAGTCACGGTCTGTTTGCTGGTATGCGTAAATCACACTATCGCTGTCGTTTTAACTCTCGTTTCTCCCTAAGTTTCCTTTTCTTTCTTCTTCTTCTAAAACAGATCCGTTGCTGCGCCTTCTCATGGGTCAAAGCATGTGTCACTCACGTGGTTTGCCCAATGAGAAGACCGAGCGAGGACGAAGAGGCGGAGCGTGACGCAGATCGAGTCTTGGAAAACCACACGCAGCAGCGTTCAAGATTTAGTTGTTTCGTTTCCCACCTGCTGAGCTGACCGATCAGGCAGACAAACATCGATAAAGGTATTGATCGATTGGTTTGGGAGATGATTTCGCAGCGAGCGTTTCTGCCACGCTGTGATCTATTTGAAATCAAAAAGACTACTAAACCTTTTAAACGCAATACTGGCTGCTTAATGCGCATTAACGGATTAAATAGAGTGAAATAGTAGAAACTAACACAGCAGCACAGAAAACGTTTGTATTGTATTTTTAAATGCGCATAATCTGCCAGGCCTGCTCGGAGTGGTGAGGGAATTCTGCTTTTTGCACTTTACAGACTTTCACCGTGTGTCCAGCTCAACGATCCGCTGATCATCATCATCATGGCTCTGGATGGATGTGGCTTGTTCTGCAAATATATCCTCATCATTTTCAACATCATCTTCGCGGTAAGTCCGGCTCGATTTTAATACTGCGTGGTTAATTACGGGAGGGTAGAGGGAAAGGCCAAGCATGGCTTTCGTTTTCTTTCGCCTGTTTTGTGATCAATTCTTGAGATAAACGGGCAGAAAAAAGGCGTTTGTTTTTTTACATGAAGGATTAAAAGTTGTAATTTTGCGATGAAACAGGGGTGTTGTGCCAAAAAGTGGTTTCTGGTATTTGCCAAACAATTTGAACTTCTATTAATGAACTGTTGGACTCTAATCTGTAAAACACATTTCAAGTTGCAATAAATATAACAATAGTTCTCCAAAGATATTACAGGTGGTCTGGACTGGAATGGTTACAATGTGGGTACAATAAAAGAGTCTTACAGATACTTACAAAACAGGTCATTTATTTTATTTATAATCCCATAAATCACATTGGCTACAGTTAGTTTACTGATATAAGCAAAGACATTACACAAAATTAAAAAAAACAACCCACGTAGAAACGTAGACTGTTTTGCACACGATCACTTTTTGGAACAACACCAGGTTTCCTTGTGGTTTCGTTTCTTAGGATACCAAGAGAGGTTACTTTCATTTTCAGGAATCACCTTTACCATCAGTGTAAACTGTGTGCTTGGCACATCTATAAGCTGATAGGAACCCAACAGTATTTAATTTTTGAAATATATATATATATGTATGTGTGTGTGTGTGTGTGTGTGTATATTAATCAAATTAAGACCCATCAATTCATTTTTGTTCTTAGCTATTTAGTGGGATTTCAGAAATGTGAGGTTAAATTGTACAGACTCTTTAAAATAAGGCAGTATCTCCGATGAGTGGAAGAAGAATAAAGCCGTCTGAAAAGAAGAAGTGAAAACTTTCCTAAACAGCATGAACAATGCTGCCGCGGATAGATGATTACCCTTCACACCTCGGTGTTTTGTGCAGCAACTGAGAAACCAAATGCCACCACGTCAGAGTCTTAGCTTACACTATACTTCAAAGTCCATAATAGACTTTGAATCATGTAGTCCCCACTAAGGCTCCTCAAAAGCTGGTATGTCCTCAATCTCAGCTTTCACCTGTTTCTTTCTGACCCTCCTCCACCTCGTCTCCTGACACCACTTCCAGAGTTGTGAGTAAAATCCTGTCGGCCTCATTTAGCCATCACATCGTTCTGTGACCAAACAAGACCTGAAACATGTTTCTATGAAACACGATATGTAAATTATATGTAATAAATGTAAATATTTAAAAATAAAATCTTTTGAGTGCCGGACAAAAAGACTGATACAACATGGTATCACTGCGACATTTTCAACTTCTTTAATTCTATAAACTCTGTCTTATTGCAACATTTGTAGCAGGTTTCAGTGCCAGTGTTGGTATGCTTGACAATCAAAAAAACAAAGTGAGAGAACTTTATGGTATTGGATAAAATACTAAATAATACTTTATACTATAATACTAAATGGTTTAACTTTTCTATTTTAACTGTTCTTCTTGGTTCTGTATGACATCAACGAGAGCAAAATCCTTAATGTGGTCATCACAGCATCAGTCCCGCCCACATCCCGTGTAAATGTTATGCTTGCGAGGGACAGCCAATCAGAAGAAAGCTGTCTTAAATGCCTGAAATGCCAATTTCTTGGTTGTTTGTCCCCTCTGCCAGCTGTTCTGCACAGTGTGAAAAACACTCATCTGTCACACAGCATGGTTTATAAATATAGACCCTAAAAACCTATATTTCAGTAACCAGATGTGAAAGTAACCAAGAATGTTGTTCATTACACTTTTGTCCTGGTTTTATTTCCTCATGTGACAGGTGGTGGGGTTTGCCTTCCTTGGACTTGGTTTGTGGTTGAGGTTCAGCGACAACACAAGAGCGATCTTCCATGTGGAGGAATTAAGCTCCAGCGCATTTGTTATGGGTCGGTGCATTTATTAGGTCGAAGAATCACGATGGTACATTTTGCTCCGATGCATATTTAACAGACAGAAACGGCCCTCTTTCCCGCTCCGTTTTGTTAACAGGTGTGACTGTGCTGATCGCTCTCGGGGCAGTGATGCTGTTTGTGGTGATGTTTGGAGACTACGGTGCCTGCAACGAGAAGAGATGCGCTCTGCAAGTGGTGAGTTGTTTTGATGGGTAATGCATGTTGGCTTACAGTCTCACTTTTCCGTAAAGATGGGTGTCAGACCAGCTGTTTCCTGTGCTGTGAACACAAAACCCTGTGTCGCACAGTGGTTACACCTTTTAACTGTTATGGGAAAGTTTTAGGTTGCTTTTTAGGTTTAGTCAGAGAAACCAAAACAAAAATGTGTTAGTAATGTTTAGTATACCCCTAGTAATCCCATTTGGTCTCGTTTCTTAGGAGTCATTAAATAAAATAAAATAAAAAAAAACCGCCCTGAACAAGAAGTGCCCTGCAAAGACATGTTCAGAACAAGCTTAAATACCCCGCTGCTTCCTGGAGGACTCCTTTATTCATTAACTTTATGGCAAATTTTAACGTTACTGTTCAGGCTTTTATCTGTGTTTAACAGGAAGACGGTGAAACGTTTTAAAACCACCCCAGTGCCAGCATCAGAGGTTGAGGTGAATGCTGGAAATGGTGCTTAAATGTTAGAGCACATGCATCACCTACATGCTGGTGCAAATGGTAAAATCTGTGTAAAGTCGTTATTCAGATCAGATCCTTGATTCTAACGTGTACATCAAGTTCAACAAGTTGTTACAACATAATTTCTGTGGAACCACAGAGACAAGTCAGAGTGCCAGAGGAAAGTAATTAATAAGCTGCTCTCCGAGTACTCAGTCTTCTCCATTCATCGATGACACAATGAAACAGGAAGGAAGGAAGGACGGCTATTTACAGAGCTTCTGCTCCCCCCATCAGTCAAATAGTCTAAGATGATATGAGATACAAGGCAGGTTAACATCATGTGGCATACTAAGTGTTAAAAGCCGACTTTGTTTAAAGTCAAACAAAAGCCGAGCGTAGCATTGTGGTAAAAACCAAAAGCTTTGTTTTTATTGATGCTACTGTCATTATTGGTTCTGTTTATATAGTTGGTTCCCCATTGATTCCCCTTATTGCTGCCAGATCAGTAAGCCTACTAAGGTTTTTAGCATGAGTGCAAATATTTTATCCTATCTGAGTCTAAACACAGTGTAGAAATAGTGCAGAAAGGTTGGCGTGTGTCTCTGGTCTGCAGGAGCTGCACGGCTAAAAGTTTAGAGATTTGCAATGCAAAACTGTCCCAACCCCACCAATCAGACAAGGTCTTCGCGCAACTGCATTGAATTGTGCAATTCCATTCTTGGATCATGCACTAGAATATCATGACTTTAAATATTAAAAGAGGTTTATAATTGTTAGCCTCAATGACCGAAGTTAGGAACTTCAAGAAAGCTAGCTAATTGCTTTCTTTTAAAGACAGAAGGCCAACATATGGATAAGAAAGTTTGGCCAGCTGGATAAAAGAAAAGAATCTGGTCGTTTATTTCTTTTAACCACCCAAAAGACCACACTGACTCACTGCTCCATCTTTTGGTTTAGATTGGTATTACATCAAAAGTACAGCACAGCTCGAGCTCAACTTAAGTTGATGTCTCTTCAACACAACATGCAGATGTTTTGCACATAAAGTTGCAGAATTTGTTTCTTCACATCTTGCTGAAAGCTGTAGTTACTTTTGGGAGGTCTGAAACACAGGAGTGTGCAAGCACCTTTTGAGCATCTTATATGATGCAGAGGTTTTTGAACCACTTAAACATTTGGCCTTTTGATTCAGACCTTTATCCAGGTTCAGATACACAGAACATTTGATTGCATCGTGTGAAGTGTATTGCCCAGTTGGCCTTGACAGAGGATATTTTGTAACTTTGTGTGTAATCACGCTGACGAAACAGGCAACTGGCAATAATCACACAGTGACCTCTCAGTTTTCTTGGCTGTTTTTTTCCCCTTTGCTGTGCAAATGTACGGTGTCCTAACTGTAAATTACATCCTCGGGTCAAGCCCTCTTGGTTTTTAAGGATGTTAAAGTTAAAGGAAATTAATGGATGTCCAGTACCAGTTAAATGTTTTGCTCTGAAATCTTCAGGCTGTATCAAACCTGCAGGAAGAATCCCAGATGCAAGGAAGGGATAGGGAATTTGAACATTTAGTCAAGCTTGAAACAGGTCCTTGTTAGAATTTACTGCAATGTTAAGCCTCGTCTTCTCTTGATGCACCCACATAAAACTGGAAAAGCTGTTTCACTTCCTGTTCCTATGTGTTTAAAAGTGTTTAAGTTAACAGAGTTCTTCCTGTCCCTTCAGTTCTCCGCCCTTCTGGCCATACTGGCTACACTGGTAGTTGTTGTTGGAGTGCTTGTCAACATTAAAAGCAAGGAGGTGAGAGAAAATACTGATAAAAGGGATGAAAATCAATTAATGTGTCCAGTATGTCCTGACCATAAGATTGTGTTTTGATCTCTCATGTTAAAGGTTGGACTCTGGTTAGCCGAGTTCTATACTAGCTTGTATACTATCTATGTGGCCAATCAAGACCCAGGAATTGCTGTCACACTCACCTTCATCCACAACACTGTACGTATATAAGCTGCTGTTTTTCATTTTTACCTAATACTAAATTTTAACTCTTACTTCCTGTATACTCAAGTCTTTTCTGCTTTATGCATACAAGTTATATGGCTGATACACACCGAGAAGACGTCACTGTCAGCTGTTTCCATCAATTCCTGTGGAAGCAGTAAACGTGTTTAGTTTCTCCACAGGGCTGCGCAGGGTAGTGTTTAAGACTTGTTTTTTGCCTCCCTTCACCTCTTCCTTCATCTGCCTGCTTTGCAGCTTCACTGCTGTGGATTAACTGGCGTCTCCATAATAGAGCTCGTTAAGCAGACCTGCCCCGAACCAGATGGGTTTTTTGAACGCATCAAGATGGATGTAAGTTGGTGCCAATAAATGAAGCCGTTTACAGTGGTCCTGCCACCACTGCTTTACCTCTTTCACTCAGCTGTACTGTACTAGATGCTCAGTTTGTTCGGTCTTCCTGCAGAGCTGTCCTGGCATCATTGCAGATGTCTTTATCGGTAAAGCACCAATGATGATGGGCATCTTCGTTGGAACTGGAGTGCTCCTGGTAGGCAAATAATGCATGTTTACTTTGCAACAAGTAAAGCTTCAAATGAGTTGGCAAATGCTACAAATAGTAGGGAAGAAGATAGCACAGTCTGTTGTTCCTGTTACTATTAGTCTATACACAGTACTAAAGGTTCTATATTGTTGTTCATGTCAATGGCCATACATTAATCACTTTGCACTCTTCTCTCTTAAATACTTCTTTCCCCTCCCTTTTCGAACTTTTTCTTCTCATTTTATTTCCCCAATCATTCCAAAGTTCATTGCTCTGATTTGCAGCATTACCCTCAGCAGAAAGATCGTTTCTGCCTCAACACCTCAGTACATTATCCTGACTCAGACCACTTCTACTCAGGCTAACTTTCTGCCAGCTCAGCATGAAGTAGTCACCAGCACACGTGCTGACCAGGAGCCGGTCTTTTTCACTCCTCTCAGCGCAGCCAACATCCCTGTGGCTTATGCTTAGTGCACTCTTCATTCTCACTGCGCTTTTCTCGCCATTTTGATTTTACTCCACATTGCTTTAGTGTGAATTACACATACTCTATCTGCTGCTCTCAGCATTGTCTCAAATTTTTATCATTAGCAGTTATAGGAGAAATCCAACCTAACACACACGACTCAGCTTACAGTTGACAGGTTTGACAGCAGATCACAGCATTTAGCAAATGAGTTTTCACATTTTTAAATCACCAAAGTTGCTTCATCTGCAGAAGGATTGACATTTGCTGGCAAAACAGTATAAGAAACCCTCTGGCGCTCTGAATATTCCCTCCACCACTAGTCAACTCTTCAATCTTTACTTTAGTGCCTTTAAACACACACGGCCAGTATATCAACAGGGTTGGATTTGTCCTGTTTGTTTCGACTTCTCTCTCACACTTTCTCAAACACTTCTGTAGCTGCGTGCTATCTGATTGCTGTGGCTGGAAGGTCTAGCCTCCTTCACACTCTTTCACCTGTTGCTGGTTCAGTTCTCGGGATGATGTAGTGGGTTGGTCATTGCATAGCTCTTTATCCCATCCCTGCTCTTTACTTGCCCTCCTCCTTTGTCTGCACAACAGATGATGGCCATGGTCTGCGCCATAGTTCTCCTGAACCAGCTCAAGAATGCCCATCAGGAGAGGACAGTGTACTACTCAAATGTGTACTAAGAGGCGGATTAGGGTTTTACACCCTTAACCACTTCCTGTCAAAGGCCACTGCTTTACATACAAGCAGCACATCAGTGTTTACATATTTTCCTTTAGCTATGATTGCATTACTTCAGAACCATATTTTGATTAAAAGGTGTTTTTTTTGGGGGTTTTTTTTTTTTTTTTTTTTTTTAGACATTTAGCTTAATAAATCCTGTAACATGTGCACTAACCTGACAGGCCTCTAGATTATTGTGGCCAAACCCAGCCATGAGAACACATTAACAAATTCAGCTGGTAAAACATGAATTTTATTTTTTTTTAAACATTTTTTCTCCTGAAAAGTTACGCTGTTTATTTATGAATGAGTATTAGGGCCACGTTAAAGGGGGAAGAGAAACAACGTGGCCATGAGCATACGGACGCTGAAGGTGCAGAAAGATGCATCTGGTTAAAATGAAATAGCTTGAGATGGACCGATGCAAGGACATTTATGGTCACACTTGTGCAGTACAGATGTTGTACCAAAAAAAACACAAGTTTCATCAGCTTAACTCAATGAGGCAGTCTATAGAATAAAAAAAAAAAAAAAAAAGACAAAATCTCCACATTTTCATTATTATTATTAATTTTGAGAATCGTTCCCCCTTCATGTGACCCTAAAACTAATAGTTTGTGTCTGTTGCACACAGTAAAAGTCACTGGATATGGTGAGTCATGACTGTTAAAAGGGAGTCAGTGTATCATCTTTGTTATAGTAGAGGTCCAATTACAGCAAGGTGTAGCATGGTGGGTGTCATCGCTCTAATGTGAGCTTCAATTTCACATTACTTTTTAGTGGCTGTATACTAGAGTATTGTTAAGAAGTGCATTCCTTTTAGATTTCTGGTAGAGGTTGCAGAGGGCCAAAGAGCAGGTCAAAAAACAAGAACAGCAAAAAAGACAGCCAGGTACCCGAGAGGTTCAGTTTTAGGTCAAACTGTTTAAACATTCCAGACTCAATGCTTCAGAAGACTTGTTTCTGTAAAAGCTTTCATCCTGAGAAAAGGGAAAAAAAAATAAGCTCACATTTCATTCCTTTGTATTTTGCTTGTTAACATTTTTTTTTTTTAAATGACACAATGTTAACCGTTTTGCTGATAAAAAAAAAAAATAAATTTCAAAGGCTAAATGCCTCCAGTTGTCTGTCACTTGTTTTCTTGCCCTGTACTACTTATTTGTACTATTTAGTTATAGAAGCAAAACCTCCAGAGACACTCGTTTCCATTAAGTGACAAAAATCAAGTTGCACTTGTGTAATACTCTTTATTTCGTTGCTTACACACCAGTGTTTGGACCTGTGGAGGAAAAAAAAAAAAAAATGTTAATGTAGTCATTTCACGTAATAAATGAGAAACACTGAGCACTTTATTAGGAACACTGGGTAGCTGTGTGAAACCTGACCAGGTGGTTTCTGTGAATGGAAACTCCAGTAATATGAGCTCCAAGGATAATTTATGTAGCTACATTACTGATCACACCATGCTTTACAACTTTAAGTTTATCGCAGAATGACAGCGGAGCAGGAAATCATGCCACCCTCCACTTTTTGTATTTAACCTCTTTTATATTTAAAAAAAAAAAAAAAAAAAAAAAAAACTGGTAAGGCTTCTGGCTTTGGTGTAATGTCTCAGAATTGTACTTTTGGCTCGTTTAACCACCAAATAACCAGCGCAACGACCCATCTGGGTATTGTTACTGCATGTGGTTTGCAACAACAATGGCAGCAAGGTCACAAACCCCTCACGGATCAAACAGAAAACTTTGCAATGTGTTAGAACAGGAAGTACATAATGTGCAAGTCTGCATCATTGTGATTTCAGCAGACTAGAATCTGAAAGCATTTCCCATCCTCTTAGTTTTTTTGGATATTAACTAAGGGTTTGAGAAAAATATTACATTTAAAATGGGGCGATCGTGGCTCAAGAGTTTGGAGTTCGCCTTGTAATCGGAAGTTGCCTACTGGTGGTGGTCAGAGGGCCCGGTGGCGCCAGTGTCCGGCAGCCTCGCCTCTGTCAGTGCGCCCCAGGGTGGCTGTGGCTACAATGTAGCTTGCCATCACCAGTGCGTGAATGGGTGTGTGAATGGGTGGATGACTGGATGTGTAAAGTGCTTTGGGGTCCTTAGGGACTAGTAAAGCGCTATATAAATACAGGCCATTTACCATTAAAAATGACAGATTTCTGCCATTTCCCCCCCACTTTGTTATGTTTTCACAGAGTGAAAAATGATTTGATACACAAACTTAGGCAACATCAGTAATCGGCTGTAAACCCTCTGGCGTCAACGACTGCTGAAGCTCAAGGAAACTGACAAAAAAAAAAAAACCCAAAAAACTTAAGAATTTTTACATTTGGCTTCAGATGCTTTCAGGTCCTGTTTGTTTTTGAAACTTTCTGCCTCAGGTAGTGAAAAGTGTTGAGACCAACTTCCCCGTTTAGGCACATTCTTTTATTTACCGGGTTCACGTGTTTAGTTATCGCCCATCAGTACCCAGCGGTGCCTTGGCCTTTGTAGTTTAAGAAGTGCCGTTCAGGTTGAGCATTAGACTGAATCTCAATGGAACGTCGAGTTCCTTTAGCGCTACATATACACAGTCATGCTACAACACGGCCTCCACCACACTGAACAAGTGATTCTTTAGAGCTCGTTCTTTGCTTCAAGTTCATCATTCTTTCCAAAGAAGGCGTTTATTTAGATGCGATGAGCTAAGTCTCACCTGGCCCCTCTGTTTTTGACTATTACCACATTACACAACGTAAATGTCAACTTGCGTCATCATGTTCTGAGGTTTTCCTGCACATTTGTTGGCAAATTTTCAACCACTGAATCCTTATCGCTTCATCGTCTACTTGGGTGACGTATAGAATGAAAAGTTAGAAAACCTTGTTTATCTAGAAGTCTGCAGATATCAGATTTTATTAACGAGTGTTTAAATTAAAACAATTTTCAGTCAGGAATCAAAACTTTTCAAAATTGGAACAAGTATTTTTATACTTTTAAATGAACAAGCTGCCCAGTGTTCCATTTCTCTTTATGGTCTTACCTTCGAGGCATCTTAGGGTGCAGTCATCAGAGCACAATTCTGTCAGGCACAAGAAGTGGATCTGAGTGAGGAGGGAAAGAAAAACCAAAAACAATAGCATTACTACCCGAGTTCACTTATCTGCACTGGGCCTGAACATGAATGTAACTTATACACAAACAGCTGTTTACTTGTGTGCATCTTAGGTGTGAAATACCTCTGGGTCTTCTCGGAGGGAGCCCCCTTTAGTCATGTGTGGTGGAAGAGAGAGGAAGCTGTAAATTGCGATCTTCCGGACCTGCAAGTCCGAGGTCGGAAGCATCTGCAAAACCCCCAGGCTGCTGCAGCTGAACGACATAACAGTGACATGCCTTTACAACCAAAGACTGACCAACAACTGGCATTAAAGAAGCCCCCTTCTTTAATGTTGGAGATTTGTGGCTGCAAGGTTGCCTTCACACAGAGTCAGCAGTAATTTTGGCAAGACAACGCAAATCTTCATTAAAAAGATCATGGCGGCTTTAAAATCAAAGCAGTACAAACATCCACACACTGTGTTACTAAGTAATGCCCACCTGACTGAGTTTGAATTGTGGAAAGTGGAATTTGTGACACGAGGCTTTAGTAAAAATCCAATCATTTCCTCCAAGATGGTTAAGATTTTTGTTTTGTTTTTTCTTTGCATATTTTGCAGGTTTCATGCAGCTTTCAGGAACAGGTTTTAACCTCATACTCATCTACTTGCAGAGGAATGACTGGCATCTATTAGTGCACTAATTGATTAGCAAGCTTTGCAAAGTCAATGGCATTTCTTAAATTGCTGGCACAGCTATCAAATTTACAATTAAAATGGCCGTTTATACTGTTAAACACGTGTCCTTTAACATGAACAACCACAGAGAAACTGTTTTGCAATTAACTAGAAAATTAGTACTTACTAATACAACTACAGTTTCATGCAGTGTGTCCATATCCCCGAGCACACTAAACCACTGATCATGTTAAATGGTTACTGGGGCAGCCAGCAATATGAACAACAAGACCATCTGTGAGGACGTCATTTTCCTCCTTGTATAAACATACCCATCATAAACAAGAATCCCACTGGGATATGGAGCGTCAGTGTAAGCCAGGCAGGAGTGAACCAGCAGCACAAGTGTGGACTCTGAGGGGTCCTTCAGGCTAACCTCCACATAAACTGTTCTGCCCTGCAAGAGGCTGAGAGGGAGGTGAGCCTCAGGGTGGTAGCTGGTGAAAGACTCATCTGCAGGGAAAAAGAAAAACGCTTTAATAAAGTGTTTAAGAATACTCTGCCTACTGGCTCCACGCTATGATCTGGTGCTTGAACAGAACACAGATGTTAAAGAAAAATTACCTTCGGCAATTCTCAGTTGCACAGTGACAGCGGCTGGTGTTGGCTGTGAGAGAGGAAGAGGAGGCTGTTCATCCATCACATGAAACTTCACTTCACCTGGAGAATCTGCTGAGGAACTACATCCCACCATAAACCTGTGGAGGGAAGGAGACTGACACATACGAATTTTTTTGAAACAATACACATTTGAAAAGCAGCTGTTGATCAAAGCACTGCTTAAAGAACAAAAACAAAATGAAAGAGAACATAATGGAAACAAGAACAAGCTGAGGATGAAGCCTTGATGGCGCACTTGTGAGATTAGAAAGCCTTTTACAAGATCCTGGTATCTTATTTACCTAAAGGCAGCTGGTTTGGTGTCAAACTGTGCGCCACACAAGAAGCAAGTGACTATGTAAATACAGAAGCCGTGGAAAAACATTTACCACCACAGAGAAAATACAGAATGGCCACTGTGCAGTGGGCCAGGTACATAATTCAGTTGTGAAGATCTAATATTTATGAGATTTTGATGAGTGTCATAACAGCTGGGGGAGGCATCTTTTCTGAGCAGCTGAGACTAAGTCATTTTCATCTTTCACTTCCTATTGAACCCATCGACAGCTGAGAGTTTTAAATAGGGATGAGAAATGATATAAAACGAGGTACTTCTCTTTCATGTTGCAATTTGTCATTAAAGGAAATATAGTTAAAAATATCAACGTGTTGGAATCAGCACCCTCCATCTGTCAGCTGAAAGTGAACAGTTTAAAGATTGGACGATTGTCATGGCATCAAAAATGGTGGACATGGATTAAAGCTGAAAACACTTTGCCTCCATGTTGGACACCTGTGGACAAATAGCAAGTACTTTTTTTTTTTTTTTTTTTTTTTTAAATTTCCCCACTTCCTGTTATAAATCACCAAAAAGTAAAAAATATTTCCCAAACAAAAAAGGTAAACTTTCGTACAAGTAGGAAAAACTTGATTCATTTCGATAATTGTAGCTCATGAAAGTCAAAGTCCAGATAGAATCCAGTATAGCATTATCAAGGTATTTCAAGTTACTATTCAAACAGTTTAAATATTGTATCCTTGTCCAAGCACACAAGCAGGGTCATGTTGAGGTCAAATCAGAAGTCTGACAACCTTCAGACAAACGGGAGTATAAACCACAGAAGGATTTTGCAGAAACGGCGAATATTTAAGAGAAAACAATCTTTCCTGCTACAGCTGAATGCTTAAAGCTAAGTACTACAAGGCTGCTGGCAATTGTTACAAAAGCAAGTTTCCTGTAAACAGCAGTGACATACCTTAAAGGAGAACTTTCATGTGCAGAATTGCCGTTTTGGTAAGGATGTAAACCTCGAACTTCCAAAAGATGAACCACCGTCTCGCCAAGCATCTATCAAATATATATATATATTTTAAAAAGTTTTAATTTATTCTGCAACAGTGGCGTGTGTTTGTCCATTTTTCCTTCTTTTTGGGGGGTGGGGGGGTCTACATGATGTGATAACATAGGAATGTGCCTTACATGTTTGTTTACTCCGCAGCCATCCAGAGGTACAATGTAGATGTCAAGATCAGGGGTCAACCTCTGCAGCGTGCAGGAAGCATTAATGTCCTCAGGGGAATGAGCCGGAGGAGCAACTGTGGGCTGTACTACAGAGTCAGGCACCGCAAAGACGCAGTACTGTCCCACTGTACAGCCTGCCGACACACATACAGAGTGGGAAATAATTATTGGATCCCCTGCTAACTACAAGAAACATTGTGCCGCTGTGCTTGCAAACAAGGATCTCACCACCAAGCACCAAGTCATGTTTTGCTTGGGGATCAAATACTTATTTAAGGCTTCAAGCCTGAGAGTCGTTGCATTAGTCATTTGCTTTCCCCCTTTACAGTCGTCATCCTTTTAGACAAGTGTTTACAAGCTTTGTATTGTGTGAGACTTACCCTTCACAGTGTTTGAACAGCAGCCTAAAGAGTTACTGCAATCAGTATCTGACACAGATCCAAGGCCGCAGGGTGAGGCGGAGGGCGTGTACGTGTGGGCCTCGAGGTAATCTGAGAGGAAAGCAAACAAAACAAGGAGAACTTCTTATGGATGACTCAGCAGCATGAGATGGAAAATATGCAATACAGGTGTGTAATTACAGCCACAACATTAGGCCGAGGGTTTCCTGCCCCCTTGTGGTGGTGATCTGAAGTCAAAACACTGGTTTTCTGTTTAAGCACAACATTTCAGTGCAGTCAAACTAAAACTGTAAGACCAAACATTTAAACTGCAAGGCATTCAAGACTGATAAACCCTTAAATGTGATCATTTACCTCTCACTTTGTCTAGATTCTCTTTCGCATCTTCATCAGGTTTCTCAGATTGCTCATTATGGTGCTGCTGAGTAATATAATGTGAATATAAACTATGGAAAGGATTGTGCAGTGGCGGAGGGATGTTAAAATATCCTGCCATCATGCCATAGTCAAAGTCTGAGGGAAGCTGAGATTTAGCAGATTTGTTTTCAGAGTTTATGCTGCCTGTAGGATGGAGCTCGTTGCCTTCGGGCACTTTAGATGGGTAGTATAGATAATAGAAAGGACTATGCATCCAGTTATGAAAACCATACACTGATTGTGCAGGTGGAGTCAGATGTTGAGCCGGAGCAGAAGGTGCTTGAAGAAGATGGGGTGAAGCTGGAGAAACTTGGTTTCCAGGTCTGTAATACATCTGAGAGTAATGATAATAAGGGTGGTAGTAGTACTGGTAAGGATTTAGTTGATTGATGAATGATTGAGTGTGAGGAGGGCGTTGTTGAGGCTCAAGTCTATGATGGGGACCTTGTGAGACTGGAGGCAGCACTGCAGGAGACACCGATGCAGAGCGGCTTGCATCATTGTGCTCCAAATGTACTTTAGCAGACAAATTAGGATGTTTGATCTGCTCTGTGCTATATTTTTCAAAGTTCTTGTGTGCTTTTATGTAGGCATTCATGTTGTGCTCATTTACTGGAAGAATTTGTGAAGGAGCAAGTGGTGAGGAATTCGACAAGTTTGTTTCTCCAGGCATGTCGGGATGTGATGGAACCAGTCTTTCAGCCTCAACCCTTGAAATATGTGGAAAGTAATAGTAGTAAAGATATGGGTTTAGAAGGTGAGGAGCATGAGTTTCAAGGGTTTTGTCAACCAATTTAGCATTTTCCGGTTGGGCGTAGGGATAAAAGGTAGTCTCTGACACAGGTGGAGGGAACTGGTCCGAGGTGACTTTCCTGATGCTCTTAGACTGTTCAACATTGGGGGCCAAAGCTGAAAATTCATGTTTACGCAAGTGAGCTGAAGAGATTTCGTGAGAAACATCCAGACCTGAATCAGGGTTTTGAGGTTTGCCAGAAAGGGGGATTTTGGGGTGATGGTAGTAGTGGTAGTATGGATTGAAATCGTGTCTCAGAGGCTGGAAATGCGGCGCTTCGAGCTGAGCTGGAAAGCCTGTAGGTGTGACACTGTGCTTCTCAGAGAACGCCAAAAAAGGAGTTTCTTGATTTTTTCTTCTTTCTGGGTTCTCCCGACGTAAATCTTCCATTTCTTCAACGAGTGACGGAGGACTGTCATACGGCTCCCAGAAAGGCATCTGGTAGACGTAGTAGGGTTGATAATCTGGCTGGAAATCAACAGGAGGGTGAAGCTGAGAGCTAGAAGTCGGCTCAGGAGTCAAAGATGCTGGAGTAGGAGAATCATATGAAGCATGTACTTTAGGACTGGCATAATTATGGTGATATGTAGGGTGAGGATAGTACGGTGGAGCCAGGTAGAAAGGAGGGGCCCATGGAAAAGGCTCCTGAGCCCCTAACATAGGTTCTTCTGCCCCCCTGGTTAGATGAGCTGGGCTGTTGACCAGAGGCTGAGTGTTAACGGAGAGCTCTTCAGGAGAAGACATAGGGCAGGCAAGTGTGAAGATTTCCTTGCCTATCTGGAGAGGAAGTATATATTCTCCATCCTGGAGGAGGAAAAAACAAAAACATTAAAAGACCACAGGAAATGACAATATGCACATGTAGTAATCATCAGATACGATGATTATGCTGGAGAACCAGATGGGCTAAAGAGTCTTGTCTAGTCTGTCTTGTGTATAGTATGCTCTGAAGTTCACCTTTTCTGTGATGCCACATGTAATAAACGGAGCAGCAATTACAGTATCTGCATCTTGCTTAGCCAAAGTGTAGCCACACTGCTCAGCCAACAGAGCTAGAGGGGTCCAATCTCCTCTCACTGCAGACAGAAGAGAAATAAAAGTTCATATTTGATTCAACATATGAGGGCAAAAGGCTAAACTATTATCTAAATGAAGTTTGATGCCAATAGAAAGAAAGGGGAGCCTACCATTTACTCTCTGCTTCTCCAAAGGAGTCGATTCATGTACTTTGACAGTCATCCCATGTGAAGAGCAGCAGAGGGAGGATAGCCCCACAGTGTGAGGGCTGATCTGAGAGACTGGACAGGACATCTTGACCGGGGTTCCCCTCCATAGCAGGGGCAGCACATAACTGCCATCCTGAATAAAAGCAGAGAGCATTTATACCACCCTTGGCTAAAAACACCCCACCTTAGACCATACATGCTCAGGATTTTAAAAGAAACATTTGCCAGATTCAAAGATTATTTAACGTGAATGTACAACTCATCTGATCAGTCAAAAGGAGGAAGGTTTTACAAAAAACTCAGTTTTTTTTCTAAATAACAACAATTAGCCCAGTTTTGGACATTTTTCATATAATTTGACACTTAAAACTGTATCAATGCAGCCATAAACAAACACACTACATTATTTTTTGTAGTTTTGGCTGTTTTGCCTCTCTGGCTTTAAAAGGGGAAAAAAAACAAACATGTGATTGAAGTGTAAACTTTACTAAAAAAATTGCATTAACTCCTTAGGAATAACAGTCATTTTTATACACAGTCCAACATTTTTCAGAGGTTCCACATAAACTGCTTAGACTTGGGGACAGCAGAAACTTTACAAGTGGAAAAATCAATAATCTGGTGCAGTGTTAAAAAGAATGACTGCATTGACTGGCTCAGCTGCAACAACGGGCCTGGAAGACCACAGAAGACAACTAAAGTGCATGATGACAGAATTATTTCCATGGTTAAGAAAACCAACTGCACAACATCTAAGCAACTCAAGAACACTCTGGAGGAAGCAGACGGGTCATTGTCAAAGTCTAAAACAAAGAGAAAAGAGTTTATGACAAGACAAAACCTAGTAATACAAACAACATGGCCACATTAGGCTTTGTCATAAGACATCTAAAGAGCCTGCACAGTTATGCAAAAAACAACCTTTAGACCCATCAAACCAAGAACTCGTACCAGAATGATGGGAAGAGGAAAAATGGCTTGTGATCTGAAGCACGCCACATCATCTGTCAAACACGGTGGAGATAATGTGGCACAAATTGTTCAGACAGAAAAAAATAATAATAATAATAATAATAATAAATAAAAAAATCCAACTACCAGGAAATATTTACAGCTTCTTTTGAGAAGAGCAAATATTAATTTAAATGTTTTGGTTTTTTTTTTCAAATCTGGATGCGTGTACCACTGTGCATGCAGCAAAACTGTGGAAGAGTTTGAATGCAGAGTTGAAGCAATGCCAGAACAAAGAAGTTCAAAAAGGAGTTATAAAGATATGATTTTCATGAGAAACAGATGTTGTATTTAAGTGAATGTCTGTTTAGTACGTTTGTTAGTCGTACTTATTCTGATTTTCCTATCAACATTCCAAAACTGGAGGTATTTTGCTTAGATGCGTGAAAGTTATAGAGTTTCATAAAGAAAATGTAAACGATCATTTAAATTTCACATATTTTAATAACAGAATATGTACTCTGTTTAAATCACTTTCTGTGTAATTTTTGAGTTATACTGCTAAACTGATTGGACAGCTCACAGTGCACAACACAGACATCACATCTAGATCGTGTAACTTAATTTACTGTGGTGGCGTCTGAAGGCAAAGTTACAAAAACTGTTTCAAATTTTTTTTTAAGAAACGTAAAAAATTAAAATCTAAGTGTAGCACACAGACACACGCACCTTTTGAATGACATGACAAGCGTAATATGGAACCATCAAACGGAGGTCTCTCCATGTGGTCTGAAGAGTATAACCACACTGTGGTGGTAGCTGGGACAGAGGCACCGATGATTCATTCGCTGGGACACAAATAGACGACACAAAATCTTAATTTTACTAATATTAAGAAACTGTTTGGGTTTCCCAAGAGAAACCTTAAAAAAAAAGAAGAAAAAAAAAAGAAACACTGCAATATAGTGCAAGTATAAAATCCAGGCTACTGGAGCGCATAGACATGCAGAAGGTGTAGCATCACCTCGGTCCAGCAAGAGCTGTGCAGCTCGTCTCCTCCTGACAGTGAGGGTCATGCAGTCCTCCTCACACTCCACCACAGGGAGCAGCCTCTGCCAGCTCTCCACTGTGCTGCTGACCCGGTGACCCCTGAGCCTTGTCTGGCTTCCCAGAGACCGGACTGGTAAACAAAAACAAACCACCTCTGAGAATATGGTGTTAGTGTGAGGATTATACAGAATGTAAAGTGTGTGTGCGTGAGTGAAAGAGGGGGAAATTGGGAGTTTCATGTAGCAAACTAATGGATAAGAAAACTGGACACAAAATGCCTCTTATAGTGAAAAGATTCGTTTTAGTGGTAGAATAGTTTCTAATCATCATGAGGGATTAAAATGTACCAACTACTTTATAAAAATGACTAAAATTATCAAACTGGTTTCGTTAGGGGAGTATTAAAGTAGCAAAGTAAAATGCAAGCACAGTGAGGAGGAGCCTGGGGTCAGGTGAGTTCAGGACAGTGGCTTACCTGAAGC
This sequence comes from Aulonocara sp. 'chitande type north' Nkhata Bay, assembly GCF_057382095.1. Lineage (NCBI taxonomy): Eukaryota > Metazoa > Chordata > Actinopteri > Cichliformes > Cichlidae > Aulonocara > Aulonocara sp. 'chitande type north' Nkhata Bay. The sequence goes on from NC_141347.1 coordinate 12,799,520, forward strand.
AGAGGACTCTGATTGGTAGTCGAGAGTTGGGACGTTTGGCTCCAGCTGGCCAGCGATGACAAACTTGCCGTAAACTACGTGCTTAATTTTCCCCTCTCTGCAGTCTCCATATGAATAAACCGGCTCGTCCTCGGCTTGCCTGGGGTTGTGACGGTCACTGACACCTGTAGGACCCGAAGAAGACGCCATTTTGGGTCTTAGTCTCTTCTCGGGCTTTTCTTCGGGGCTGCTGCTGGGTTTCTCTTTCCTGCTGTGGAGGTCGTCAGAGTTTAGGAGGTCTTCTGCGCGCCTTGAGCCGAGGTCCAACCGCTCTCCGACGTCAGGGCCGGAGGAATGACTGCTGCTGCTTTCCGTAGTTAAATGACCTTTGCTGTCATCAGGAGGAGAATTCGATTGGAAGGAGGACGCAGTAGGCTCACACCGGCTTACTAGAGGCAAAGCGATTGTTGTGATGGTGTAAATAAGCACAACACCGAAGTATCCTTTATGTTTGAAATGCATTGCCAATACGCGTTTTTGTCTTTGCACCAAAACACTGGGACGGAATGAAGGGCGGCAGTGTTTTTGTAGACTTCCTGTCAACGCACCTGGTCACTTAATTAGCCTTAATTGGCAAAGAGGCACGCGCTCTTACCCGTTACTGTCCCAAGTGTTTATGTTGGCGCTGTTAGCATCCAGCTGCTAATCTAATACCTTTTCCGTCTAGTTATATAGCGTGTGGGATATTATCAATTTAGCATACTACTAGTTAGTCTTATTTATATACTTTCCTTAACACACACAAGATATTTCGTGTTTGTCTTGAGGGTTGTTTTTTTTACTGATTTGGTCACACACTGTGTATAGACATGATTGTGAGTGATGTCTCGGAATAATCTGGGTCTTATTGCCAAAATTAAAATAGCATTGTGTCGCTTCAGCGATCCTGGTTTTGACTGTCACGAATCTTAAATGTGTATTTACGTCTCTGTCCACTAGAGGGCAGCACTGCATTGCACAAAGTCACCGAAGATTTGAAAAGCATTATTTTATGAACCCTACTGAAATCATGTAGACTTACTAATCTGTAAGTCTGGCTAACTGTGTATGTTTCATCTTCTAATACAGTTGAGTAGCTGATTTTTTTCTGGACATGCATTTGCTCAGCTACACATGTGGCTCTGTCTTTCTGATAGATGCCATTTCATCCCTGAAATTCAGATCATTTGACCCCTGCCCTCTTTTTTTGTAAGTCATTTATTTTTATCTGCTGACAGAAAAATTAGTCAGAGGCTAAAAGTAACTCACACTGGAAGAATATTTCCCCACATAACTCCTGCTTTTACTTGCAATGACTCCACTTCCTTTCATTCATTTGCATTTTGCATTTTTTTTTCCAAACTGCGTTCATTTTTAATAACTTGCTGATAAACTCCCTTTGGAGAGACCTGCTCTTGGAAAAGACTGTTTAATGGCTTTGTCAGCAGAGAAAAACTGAACCGATCAACTGAGAAAGACGGTCAGCGATAGTTTGCCACCAACTCCATTCGACAGGCAGTGAGTGTGGAGCTGATATCAGTCATGCCATCAGATTGTGGTTCAGATCAACTGACGCCAGAGAGGGGCTGCGTCCTTACAGCATTATCATCAGTGCTGTGTTTCCGCAGCTACCATGAAGTTTAGAAGAGACTGCAGAGATAATGTTAACAGCTACGCTTCTTAAAGAGGACCCAGAGCTCTGTGTGTGTGTGTGTGTGTGTGTGTGTGTGTGTGTGTGTGTGGTGGCGGCGGCGGCGGTGGGGGGGTGTTGATCAGTTGATGGGCGCGGCAGTGGGATGACTCATATTTGGAGTTGCCTAGCTACAGGCACGAGTTGTTTTCTTTAGAGTCAGAGCATGAGTACAGTGTGCATGTCTGGCTTTCATTGAGATCGCAGGGCTTTGTGTGGGAGGCATAAACGCAGGGGTGACACCGAGCAGGAAGCGGGAGGAGCAGACATCGTCCCAAAGAGAAGAAGAAACCACGCGGGGACAAACTGGAGTTAAATGTAGTAATAAGAGCAAAGGGAAAGAAGGGGGAGGGCTACGAAAGAGCGCCCTGGGTGAGGAAGTGAATCAAGAATGAAAACCCCTAGCCAGTAACCATGGAGACAGTTTGGCTCAGCTAAATATGAGGCATTATCTTTTTTCCCCTCCTTTTTTATTAAATGTAAACGGTAGCTAGGGCACCACAGTCGACACACAAAACGTTCACCGCACACAAAGTTGTTCTGCAGCCTTCAAAAGTGAAGTGGCTCACATCCACTGTAGAAAACCTCGGCTGTGTCGAGTTCATAATAGACTCCCGAAGCTGCTCCTGTCTCACTTTTCTATTCAAACCACTGGCAGGCAGCCAGCGGGGCACAAGCAAATGCTCAGAGATAAATTCTCTTAGCTGTGCGTTTAGCCGATTCTTTGATGTCTTAATTTGATTTTGATGGCCCTTCACACAGTGTTTACCTCTGTTCTCAGCTTCTCTTCTCCTGCTTCAATAGGTATTGCAGTGTTTGCTCAAATATACAGTGTATGTTGTAAATAAAACAGTAAATGAATAAATAAATCTCTTGTTACTAAGCAGGCGAATAAAAAACAGAACAATATGTTGTAAAGCACCTACAAGTATATGTTTAAAAGGAAATTGTACAAATAAGCATTAGACGTCAGTTTAAAGTATTTAAAATTGTTCATATCAGCCACTAACAGTGCGTACAGCTGTATGTTCAAAACCACACTATTAAAAGTGAGATGAAATCGTTGAAATTAGATATTTTTTTTTGTAATGTGGAAATTTTGAAATAGATTCAACTGTTTGAATCAGAAACTAAAAACATGTGTGCTTCATAACGTAGTATTTAAAATGTAGTTAAAAATATGCATGAATGAATATGCAATTTAAATAATTTGCATCATCGGGCACCAACAATCTGAAATTATGTTTTCAGAATAAAGATTAGGTTGAACTCAGGATTGTTTTTAAAGAAATGAGGTTATTTTTCAGGTCTATCTTTTCAGCTGCTCGTTAATAGAAATAGCTAATCAGCTGATCTCATGGCAGCAGGTCACTGCATGTAGACATGGAGAAGTTCAAACTAAGCATCAGAATGAAGAATGAAGGTGATTTAAGTGAATGTGGCATGGTTGCTGGTGCCAAATGGGCTGGTCTGAGTGAATCAGGAGCTGTTGATCTACTGGGAAAATGTCCAGAAAGCAGCAGTCCTCCGGGTAGAAATGTCAGTGTTGGGTCAGACGACTGGGCACACTCCTTTGACCTGTGGCATTCAGATAGTAGGGTCTGAATTTGGCGTGAACAACATGAAAGCATGGATCCATTCTGTCTTGTACCAGCGGTTTAGGCTGGTTGCGGTATGTAACGATGTGAAGGATATTTTCATGCCACATTTCTGGCCCCTTTGGACCAACTGTGCATCATTTAAACACCACAGGCTGCCTGATTATTGCCGCCCACCATGTCCATCTCTTTATAACCACACCGTGCTTATCTTCTCCTGGCTGCTTCCAAACAGGACAACACACCACACCGTAACAGTGGGTTCACTGTAGTCAAATGGCCCCCACAGTCACCAGGTGTGGTTTAACAGGAGATTCACATCATGGATGTCCAGCAGCTGTGTGACGCTGTCATGTCAACATGGATCAAAATCTCTGAGGAACGTTTCCAGCACTTCATCGAATCTATGCCACGAAGAATTAAAGCAGGTATGAAGGCAAAAATGGGGTCCAACCTGGTACTAGTAAGGTAGCAAGCTAAGGTTTGGTATGATTTGTATATAAAAAAGAAATAGTTCGTATTAAAAATCCTGAAACCTTTTGAGCTGTTTATGTCAGTAGATGCTAACACTGTGTACAGCTGTGTGTCGGGTATGAAGACTAACACCTTATTATAGTGTAACTTTGCTTAAATGGTAACATGTATTTTAAAATTGAAAAACTGGGGCCAGTTTTGTAAAACAATGGTTATTTTTGTCCATATTTATCAGGTCTTAGAGAAAAAGAACACCTGATTAAAAAGTAGTGTCGTAAATAATATGAATTAACCCACTTTTTTACATCACAGGTGTTACCCTGCTGCTCATTTTGGTTCCTAAATGAACGGTATCTTAAATGTCTTTGTCTAAAGAAAGACTTTTTAAAAAAAAGTTTTACTGGAAACTGAAACTGATGACCATCTCGCCCCAGAGCAGCAGAGAAAAGGAGGGTGGGAATGGAAACTCTGTGTGTTGGTGTGTTTCTCTGTCTGTGAGTAACTCCCTTAGAAGTTGATTAATTTGGAGTACAGTTTGTTCATATTTGCTTTTCTCAAGATGCTCTGCTCACATATCCCTGTGCTTATAAACGCTTTTATGTACATGTGACTGAGCGAGCGGCTCACGCCTTGGCTGACATGCCTGTTCCGGGGCTTTTCATCAGAACCAGTCTGGTGACACCGGGAGCAGAGATAAGGGTGATGGTGTACTTTTGAAATTACATAATTGCCCCTTGGCAAATCAAGAGTTTCAACATCAATTTTTTTTCTGGCCCCTTCGTTCACTCTGGCTTCTTCCAAGGAGTCCCAGTCACTGTTTTTATAGGAGAGGTTTAGAAATCTCAGAGCAGGGTGTGACATATTGTGAGATGGAACAGGAATGAGGCGAGTGAGACGCTAACCACAGACAGAGAGCTTTACTATTGTGTAAATACGCCAGCGACTTGGCTGTGGTCAGGCTCACTGTGTTGGCATGTAGGCACCGCTGGGATGGCTTTGTTTCACACGGTCGTGTCGAAATCCTCCCTCACTCCTCGCTCCTAACAGCCACCTTCATTAAAGGATTTTGACGTTGCCCAACCAAAACGTAGCGATCTGCTCTTTTGTACGCCTTGTTCAGGCATCCGCATCACGTGGCTGGGCTGTATCTGAGGCTCGTCTCCAAACATTTTAACATGTGTCAAAGTGATAAATGATTAGCAATACCAGTGCCGCAAACAGCTGCTAAATCAAAAATGCAGGGCTTAGCTCAAGGCTTCAAGGTGAGACAGGTAATCCATGATTGAGAAGCCCTTGTCTTGGTCGGTCTCGTGGCTCATTTGCAGTAATGTGTGTTCCTGCGATTGTTGCAGAGCAGATTGAGTTCTGCTTTTCAGCTCTTTAATGAACCCAACAGTGTGCAATAAACTGAAATTGGACCGCCATGAATGAGCATACGCTGGGGAGGAATCAGTATTAGTACAACACTGTCGATCACACAGTATGACGGCTGTTTTGAGTGATCCAGCACGACAAAGGGCTGTGTGTTGAGCAAGCCACCTGATTGGTTCTCCTTTAACAGTTATGGAGGCACATGATTTGTCGACTTGTGTTTGGATCTGAGAAATCTGCCGTGGCTACGCTCCGACCCCCCCCCCCTCCCCACCCCTCCTGCTGCATGCACAACTGCGGTGTGCAAAACACCCGCTAAGTTTTTCACTCTGAAAAAAAATGATAGCTGACTGATGCATGACTCATGGCAATTTCCTCTCCTAAAATTACACCGAGAACTTAAAAAAAAAGGGGGGCTGGCATGATTCTTGCATAACTAATGTGGCAAAAAAACAAAGAAGGCATTCATTTTGTTTTGTTTTGGGGCTTTTTTCCTCAAACTCCCAACACTTTTCTAATATTATGGCGAGATGAACAGGCTGAAGGGAGTGGCCTGTCGCGCTGAATAGAACGTTGCAAACCTGAGCTTAACTTCGCTGCAAGGTGGGGTCGACACGCCCAGAACAGGAGCAGGCCCAACTGCATTCTCCTCTCACAGCTTTGTCTTCTCCTTTCTCCTCCTGTTTTCTTCAGCCAATATCACTTTTTTTCTGATTGTATATTTTAAGCAGTTGCAGTTTTTTATCTGAAGTCACATTGCACAAATTACAGGACTTGATATGATCACATGCACCGATCTCCCAGCTTTCCCACAGAGGATGTTTGGCGTACATTGCTGGATGATGTATGCAACTGCATTCTAAAACCTGAAGTGCGCAATTTCAACGGACTCGGATGCTTTCCCATAGGGCGGGACGTGGAACGATAGGTCAGGTGACCGAGGCGCGGCATCAGAAATAGAGAGTGTTGAAAGAGTGAGTGAATGAATGAAAGACCACTCATTCATCTGAAGGCTTCTGTAGTCTTGATTCTGCTCTTGTCATACTAAAGAACAATGTGAGACAACAGTGTTTTGTATGGAAGCATGCTTGTGTGCGTGCTTTCATGTTATGAGCCACACAGTGAGCCCTGCTGTGACCTCGAGCAGCCTCTGCTCTGGTCTGCAAGTGTGCTATTATCCTGCTGGCTCATACCTGAGGCCGAGGTAGCCTAATACGATGCTAACTCACCGCCAAGCTTTTGACTCAGAAATGTTGTTAGCCATACTTTAATTCTCAGCAGAAGCAAACAAGTGATCTCAGCCTCCCAGTCCACACACAGATTATTTTTGGATGCTTCATCTACATTGTGTTTGACTTTCCTACCTACTTGCATCTGTTGTTATTTTTGTCATCAAATTAGTTTTTTTCAGGAAGTGCCACCTTCCACTTCCTTCTGCTGCAAACCTCGTTTAAAGATCAAAACGTCCAAATGGTCAGAGATATAATCAGTAGACTAAATGATCACACGCAGAATACTCTATCAATTTTGCTGCTCATCAGCTCGTCTTTATCCTCGCCATATGCCCTTACACTTGCTGCAGTTGCCTAGTGACCGAATTCAAACTTTGAACTAGTCTCCGCCTCTCGTGCTTCCGCGCGGTTGACATCATCGTGCTTTACTGTAAGTTCACCTGTCATAGGGATTTACAATGCAAGTGGCATTTCAAGTTCTAACTGTGTGGGAACAATTTACACAAATTTAAAATGAGCTAAAATTAAAATATGATGACATTTCATACTCAAAAAGTCGAAGGCACTCGTTGCTGTGATGTCAGCGACTCTTTTAAAAAGAGGAACTTGTGGCTACAATTCATATTTCTTTTTCTGAGTTAGTCACACTAGACTTGGTGGCTCACATGGAAACAGCATGACTGTTGTATAGCGTAGTCGTCCGGTGCTCCATGAAGCTTCTGCTCTTAATGTGCAGCTTCTTGCAGCAGCATCTATATTTGTAGCTTTGTCTACTGTTGTGTGTAAGCCTTTGTTATTCACACATTAGCTCTATTGCCCATTGAACTTGCACACTCATACACTACACACAGAGCAAAACAGTTACAACAGAGCTTAACAAATCCAGGTCAAATTAGTTTTTGTTTTTTTTGTAGATGTCAGAAATCACAGAGTATTATCCTCATACTCTGTGAAGCAGACAGCATCTATTTTCACACCACCAACTTGGACAACTAACTAACATGTTTCAACTTGATTGGTTAATAGAGGCATACAACCACGATGTGGAAATTCTAGTTTTTCTAATTCGGTCTTCGCCTCTTACTGTGTCCATTACTGTGAGGGAAAACAGGATGTAGAGTGTAACTGCTGTTAGATGTAGTTATGAGGCTCTGACACCAGCACGCTGCATTGTTAATGTTTGATTTGCTGTGGGTTGTGTAACACATTTTAGGCCGTAATGAAATAGTTTATGATGATATGGACTGATCGCCTTTGAAAGGAAACCTGTCATGCTCAACTTCAGCTTGAAATTCTTATTCTTTGACTCAAACTAGGGTGGCTTCAGCATGAGTCACAGGTAGAACGGTTTCCCCTCGTAAACAGAAGGTGGGTCGGGATACGGCTGTCACAACTGAGATGATGTGTACCTGAGATAAGAAATCTACTTATTATGATTATCTATGAAATCCTGTGATTTCATAGTGTTAAACTTTAATTTAACTACAGTGAAACTTGAGAACTGCTTCGCCCTATCATGATTTCAAGCATGGGGAGAACATGCAAACTCGACACATGACCAAAACTGGGGTTGAACCCAGGGCCAGCGCTAACCACTGAACTGCCATGCTGCTAGGCTCATTCGAAGGCTCACAAGGATGCTTACACATACCCCGATCCCATACGTCCACTATTCCTACAGTACATACAGCCTGCATGGCACTGAAAATGAGGACAAGCCTAATAGATTCCCTCTGTAAGGTTCTTCCTGTGAGTAATCTGTGCGATCTGCTAAAGAAGCAGATGACTTTGACTCACTGGAGTCATTGGGAGAACCTCAATCATCAGCAGGAACAGACGAGTAATAATAAGTAATAACTAATGAACTTCGAGCGGCGTGAAATACCTCACTGCCACCCTACTTTCTGCAAAGAACCTCCTCCCCCTTTTCTGCTCCATCTTTTTCACTTAAGCAACGAGCTGCACTCGTTTGGGCCTCCAGCTATTTTTCCCTCGATGGCAAGCACCAACATTCCTTTATCCTGAAACCTCTTCCTCTGTAACAAAAGCTGGAAAAGGCGAATGGCAGTGATTAGGGAGAAACAATAAATTCAGTTATGTGTGTTTGTGTGCGTCTGCGCAGCTAAGTTATGATTGCTGGTACATAACATACACACACTAGTAACAATGTGATTGTGTTTTGGGTGGTTACAGTCTGCTGCCATGGCAACATGCGTAAAATCACTTTCCAAGGCTTTAACACCCCCCCCCCCCCCCCTGCTTTTCCCACATAATGTCAGTGAATCATCATGTGTGTCCTCACAGAGAAAATCACCACCATCAGCTGAGTGACAAAGGCAAAACACACCAAACACAGAGAAACTAAGTGTCCGTTTGAGCGTTGGTATGTGTACACATAGAGAGAGAGGGAGGGTGGGACGATGAGTGAAGAGTCGAGGAGGAAGAGACGGGACAGAAAGAAAAAGGGGCAGAGATTATGTGATCAAGTCAGCAAGAGGCTTGTCCTGGGTGTGGACTTAAAAAGAGGGCAGGGTAAAATAGTGGGCAGATTGAGTAGAACTTGTGTTTGTACATTTGGACACAGTCTGAAATCGGTGTCTTTGAGAGCAGGAGGAATTAGACTTGAAGAGACAAACAGCCACCTAACAGTAAGTCAAAGATTCTTCTTCTTCTTTTGCTTCTTTTCTACAGGTGTTTCATCAAGCTTGAGTGATGTTTGAATAGAAGCTTGTTTTGTAGTTTTGCATTAATGTTTTGGGGGTTTTTTTTTTCCATTGGAAGATAAGAAAATCTAATGATAAAAAAGGCTAAAGTGTGGAGACGTGTGTGTCTGTGCATCTGTGAAGTAGAGCCTGTTTACCTTTCTTTGCTCTACCGTTAAAGCAACTTGTTCCTCACCAGGTTTTGCTCCAGTCTCAGTTCCTGCATCAGGACTTGTGGTTTTGCTACATTCTCAGATCTTGCCCCAAACAAATGTGGTCTATTTTGTGTATGGAAAATATGCTAGATTCAGATTTAGTCGGGGGGAAAGCCCACAGGAGCAGTCAACATGTCTTCTTTGATCAAAGTGCTCAGTGTGCGTGTTTTAAATGAAAGCATCAGCTTTAACTTTGTTGTTATTGTTGTTGTTTATCTGCTCACAGCTTTTTTTCATTAAAGTTTGGTCCTTCTTTCTGTATTTGCGTTCTCTGCCTTCAGGCTGAGCCGCAGAGCCAATATTTGCCTTCGCTGTCACTAGATTGGAAGTGGGCAAAACGTGGGAAATTACTTTGCGGGGATGTGCCCCTCCCCTTTTCTTTTTGTATACGTGCGTGGTTGCGTATGAAAGTAAGGGAACTGGCGGGCGTGTGAAGCGTGTATGAGGACCCATCCCATGAACACTCCTTTACCAGCCCAGAGAACCAGCGCATTCCAGATGTTCACACCCAGAGCAGCCTTATTGTTAGCTACAGCCAAACATAGCTCTTGTATACATTAGATTAGCAAATTCTAAACTAACTGATATCTCATAGGCGGGGTCATCTTTTTTGACTAATCAGTCAGGGGGAACAGTTTTTAAAGCTAGGCTTAAGTTTATTTTTTAAGTCGGGAGATATCGAGCGGTCCGATTCAGACTAAAGGGATCAGGTGTGGAGCATCAAGGTGCAGAGAACAGAGTGTAGTCTCTACAGTTATTTTAGGGAGTGGCAGGTTCCTCCACTGTAATCACCATGCCCTGAGACAAGCCTAAACTCATCTGCCTGTCATGAACTTTCCTCCACAGTTGTCTCTATACCAGAGGTATCTGCTTTCCCAGGGATACACTGATTTTGTTTGAAACACAATTGCCCATCAGCACCTCTGATTCTTTTACTGGGAGCCGTAAACCAGGGTAATTAGACGTTAAGAAGCCACGCCCTGAGCGGGTGCCAGGTTTGGGCCTAGCTTTGGTGCACTGAATGCGTGCGTTCATGAGGATGTGTGTGCGCGCGCACACACTTGGGACTCGCACGAAAGGCTTCCTTTACTAAAGAAAAACCAAACAACACAATGAGTTAGCTGTAGGCCACGCTTGACTGTTCCCTCCTAGTCTGCTTGGTTTATTTTACTCGCCCTGTTACATGTTAAAGTTGTGCCTTCCTCTCTGCAGCACAGTCATCATGCTGATTCTCCTCGCCGCCATCTTTGTTCTCCACATCGCCTGCATCATCATCCTCCTGACAGCCACTATTGACAATGTAAGTGCAATTCTTGTTATCCGTGTATAGACTTCTTCCATGCTCAAGGCATAATTGCCCCAGCATTGCTGCTGGCCTCCTCCCTTAGCTTCAGGCCTTGTGCATCTCTGACATGATGGATGGGCAAAGAGTTGAGACTGATTCATCTGTTGAGGAATTCATTCCTTCTCGGCGTGCGGCCAGCTGTTCTTCTGGATGGCCACATGTTTGACATTTCTGTGCGATATATGGTGACGAGCTCTGTGTCATTACCCCATACCGCTGAGCGTCTTACCCAGATACGTCACACAAGTACGGATACCTATATGCGAGTCTCACCTGCGTTGCAGCCACTGTTGCATACCTGAGTGAGATTTGTCTCAGTTAAAGGAACGAGTGAATTCCTTCTTCATATTGTCATAATTTCCCCCTGCAAATGCACACCATAACTGCTGCTGCAGTATCTACCTGTTTAATTTCCACTCATACTGATTCACCGCTTTTACTTTAACACACAAGAATTCTGTTAATATTTTTGCAAATATTGTCTTTGTCTTCCCCGTCAGGCCTGGTGGGTCATCTCAGCCGGAAACATGCCCACTGATATATGGGCCCGCTGGGTTTTCGTGAATAACTCATGGCATTCTGTTGATCTTCCATCAACCTACCCAGAGAGTAAGAGAACATGTTTCCATGCTTGCACCTCTCAGTGTTACGTTTTCGTATGTGTAGAATCAAAGTAAGAGATTAGTAATAGTTTGATGCTATGACATGTAGCTGGTCAGTTGTGTTAAGCAGAGCTGCACAGGCACAGTTAGATGCACAAACACACTGTGACTGCATTGTGATTTTAAACAGTGATGCTCCATTTATAAGGGAAGACAACTAAGATTTAAATATATATACAGTGCATTCTGTTAAGAGTACTATCTGATACAATACTTTGGGGCCTGGAGCTCACACATTAAATATAACACCTATTTTAAGCATTGAGAGTTGAATCCAGGAACATGCTTTTTATCTGCATCATTTGGTGGGACACACAATGAGTTTACACTCACCCAAATTCTGTATTATTTGCATTGCAAATGAAGACTTTTTCCTAATCCTTTGGTATGCAGTTATTGCCTTGAGTCAAACATACAAGACTGTTTTAGCTGTTTGTGATCAGCGTCTTTTTACCATAAAGCATTTGGCGTGTTTGAACATAATGTTCCTGCCTGTCAGCATTGCAACTGTGTCTGAGATTTTCAAAGGTTCAATGTGACTGCAGTGCTGCCGTTTCCAGGGAGTGTCCTTAAGCTATTACACCCCCCACACCCTTTCACACACTCTGTATCTTCATTGCGTTTGCTCTCTCTGGCTCCGCCTGCAGGTTACCTCCAAGCAGTGCAGGCCAGCTCAGTGCTAGCTTGTATATTCTCCATCATTGGAATCTTCGTATTTGTGGCTCAACTCTTCACCCTCCCCAAAGGACAGAGGTTCCTCGTCTCTGGTGTCTTTCAGTTCCTTGCCTGTGAGTATTTCTTTTTTCTCTTATGTTTTATTCCTTTCACTGAGGGTGTTTCTCTCTGTATGACATCCGCTGATGTGCATCTTCACTCGTCTCCATGTTTCCTTCACTTCAGGCCTGTGCATCATGATCGCAGCCTCCATCTACACAGACCTCTTCCATACTAATGAACAAAGTCTGGGTAGTTACGGCCATTGCTTCATTTTGGCGTGGATCGCCTTCGCTCTCACATTCCTGTCCTCCATCATTTACTTCGTGCTACGCAAGAAGACTGCGGAGTAGCTCCAGAATTCAAACCTGGAACCCTTAACTGAATCTGCTCTTCCAGCTAAAATCTGGCTTTAATTACAGTGTGTGGTCTGTGTTTACATGTATCTGTTTTGGACATCAGATTTGAGCTGCTAGTGTATTTTCAGCTATAGATATAGTAGATCTGCTGATCCTCCTCAAATACATACTGGTGTTTAACTGAGCCTGCTTTCAGATAATCGGAGTTTCGGGCTTATTTCTGCAGGCTCAGTCGATCACAGCTGTATTTGAGTGTATTTCCAGCCCAGAGTGGGGCTGGATTTATTGAGGGCATCTAATGATAAACAATCCTTTATTTTTTTTAATTACATAAAAAAAGGCCTTAATGTTTATAAGATGCTATCATAGACTAAGACCTATTAATATCCCTCTATTATAAAAAAAAAAACAGTTTGTAATGTACATTTATAATATGGAAATGGGTGAGTTTTATTGTTTAGATTTTTTTTGTTGTTGTTAGTTTATTGATTTTTAATTTTTAATTTGCCCTTGTATTACTTCATACAGTGTGCCACTGAATAAACAGAGTGAAAACATAATGCAATCAACCCGTAGCTAATCTGTTTGAAGTCTTACATAATATATAAAAATATAATAAGACTATACAAAGATATACGGTGGAAAGCCGATATTATGATGCTGCTGAGGTTGTGCTGTAATTGTTTGTAATTGGGAAGACACCAAATCAAACCCTGGAGATACAGTTTAATACTAAATGTAAAGGCAAAATGAATTTACTTTGTTTCAGCGTGAAACACATAAAAGCCTTTTGGTTACGTTCTCATGGAGTGTTTGAAAGTTGCCATTTTACATAACTCAAAGACTCAGCTGTCTTTTCTGGTTGTAAATGTAATCACATTAGTTTCTAAAAGCATAGATTCGATCACCCAGATTAAACCTGCTTCCACACTGAAAGGCAACTGGCTTTACTCTTGGTGTATGAGATGTAGTGTGTAAATATAATTTGTTTCCCATGACGCTCTGTATGCTCTTGTTTATTTTTGCTACCTTTGTACGTCATGATGAATGACACTGACGGTGATTTTTACTATATTAAAACGTGAATTTCAATCAGTTATTGGAGGTGTTTTTATTTTTCTTCTCCAGTTGTCATGACATGGATTTCTTAATTAACTACACTGGCTCACAAAGTGAAGGTTGATATACATTTTATACATAATGAGGAGTTTCTGTATTATGCTCAGTCTTTATCCACATGTTCTTCATTTAAATAACAGACATTGCAGATTGTAAATAACAAATGAATACACTGGTTTATGAATCACTAAAATGTTATTTTCTAACAAAAGCAGTCCAAAGGAAACACATCAAATGTTAAAATTTTATTATGTTCTAAAAAAAAATGTTTATTTTACAAATATTCAAATATTCTGATTAAATAAATTAATAAATACAAAAAAGTTGTGTAATCTTATAATAATAATAATGGATTGCATTTATATAGCGGTTTTCTAGGCACCCAAAGCGCTTTACAATTCCACTATTCATTCACTCTCACATTCACACACTTATGAAGAAACACGGCAACATCTCACAACAGATGACGTCCATTAGTAACATGAATGGGTTTAGAAGGAAGTAAAGAGAGAGGAAAAACGAAGTATATCTTTAACTGCCTCTGTGTATTAACACAAAATTATCCCCATGTGCTCACAGACGTTATAAAGAAGTGGGACAAAATTGCTCCACAACAAACAGGAGAATGCAAAACTGTGTTTGCATTTATTTACAACAAGCAGAAAAAGTTAATATTACATATTTTTTCAGTACAGAACTTGTGTTTTCTAACATTGTGTAAATGTGATTGTTACCTATGGGTGCAGGACCTCAAACTGAGAAATGGAGGGAATTTGGGACCATGTTCTATAAAGTTTAATATTCCCAGCACACAGCATTTCTAAGAGAGGTGTAGGTCCTCAGAGGGGGCTGTAGTCCTCTTCCTGCTCGTAATGACTCTCCTGGTGTCTTGGGAGAGTCGTGTGGTAAGAGACGGGTGGTGTAGGTGAGGGAGATGGTGAGGGCAGGGACAGACGGTGAAAAGGTGATCCAGGTGCAGGGTGAGAGGGGGGAGGAGGGAAGGACTTAGAAATCGAGATAGGAAGTGAATGGGAGTGCGTGAGCCTTGGGGTGGGGGCGGAGGGCGGCAATGTTTCCGAAGGGGGGGCATAGTAGGGAGACAAGTGGGAGATCCGAGGAGGAGACAGGGGACAGGTGAGGTTGGAGGCAGGATTTGGTGGTGTGTAGTAAGGAGCAGGTGGCAGAAGTCCCATAAAGTTAAAGCTGCAGGGGTTGAGGTCAGAGGCACGCCTGGGACCCACCATCAGGACCTTTTTGGTATAGTTGTTCAGGGTGGAGACACCTGCAGCCATGCAGATGGTGAAGCCAAGCCAGGCCACACTGTTGGAGGCAGAGGAGGAGAAACAGAAACGGCATCACAAACGTTTCACAACGTTTTGTTTTTTCACAAGTAGTAATATTATTCCGAGTAGCTTTTTGGTGCCCTACTACCATCTTGGATTGTTAACTTCAACTTGGAAGTTGGACTTAAAGGGAAAACTCAGAAACTCTGACTTTTATACTATTTATACTGGACAAGTGGAAAAGAAGAATTGGCAGGCCTAAAGCAGATAAACAGTATCTGAAAGTCATGTCCTTAAAAAATGACACAGGACTTTGCTATATTGTATTTCTACATAGAATATACACATATTGTATCCTATGTATGTTGGAATCCGTTGCAATAAATTGATGCACCTATTTCCTAAATAAAATATATAAAGAAATGAGGGATGACTCAAGACTTTTGCACAGTACTGTGTCTCTAAAACGCATCAAGCAACTGTGTGTTTGCAGAAGAACTTATTTCCAGAAGCTGAGAGTTGTAAAACTGTCGTTTTAAGTGGGCAAATGATTTGAGGGCATTTCAGTAGCGTGACAAGCTGGAGGGACTTGATCCCCAGCTGATTGAGAGGTCCCACAAAGAATCCCAAACAAACAGCTCAAGGAATTTGGTGTGGAAAAAAATTGGTCTGATTCACATAAGAGCCAGGAAAAGAATGTTTATTCTCCTGTTTTCATCCCCAAAACAAGAATTTTAGTCAGTCAGACAAGCACTTAGCAATAGACATGAGGAATAGATTATCATCATACCAGTATGGTCTGAGTCAGAGAGGGAACAACTAATTGGGCTGAACCACTGTGATCTTCTACATCTTCTACGTAATATAAATGGTTAAAGAACTCACTAGAATGCCCAGGAGTACCCGTAACTATGTGGCTTGAAGTCTTCTGGTCCCATCGAGGCAGTGGTCTGAAACACCTGCATGAACATCATGTGACCGACCATCCCGAGCAGACCTGAGAGGACAAAACGAGGAAATGTAACAACCTGGTCACTCTGTCGGTGTTTCTGCGGTGTTAACAGAAGTCACTCTGATTTGACTATGCATCTAAATATTGTACCTCCCAGGACTGTGAAGACAGCTGCAAAAGCATTGAGCAGCTGGCCCCAGTGCTGCGTAGAGGGAAACCAGGCCCTGATACACAGCTGCACGGACAGCAGTATGCAGCTGATTAACAGCAGACCGATATTCACGAGCTCCATTGACAGCGACAGCCAAAGCATTGCTGTAGAAGGAGGAGGAGAGGCTGAGAGAGGGGACAGATGAGGGAACGGATTTCAAACGACACTGCGGGAGAAACCGCAAAACTTTACCTTTTTCAGATCCTGGGGGGAGTGTGTAAAAGCCTCGACACTTTTCCTCTAGAAATCAGAAGAAAACATGAGAAGAGTTTGCTCTGGAAATGTTTTATGTAAGACCCATTGCAGCATTGTCTCTCCCCAAAATCCGCCAGCCCCTGCGTAATTACTCTCAGTGTAAATAAACACTGCAATCGAATTACTGTGTGAGAAACCAGATTTGAGATGACCGTTTGCATGAGTGCTGTAATGGCCTGAGTTAACCTGGTGATAGGAGATTAAAAGATTAGCTCAGATCTCGAAAGATTGTGGCTACAGGGTCACACATTGAGACTGTTGTGTTTTCCATTTTTATAACATTAGATTAGATTAGATTCATTTCAATATTGCCGCATTTTGTTTCCACCAATCAAACGGGCCGTGCGTTAAAAACAGTAGCAACGTGTGCCAGTAGTGGGTTAAGCCTCTTTGTAGCCTGTTTATCTAATTGTTTACATGGCAGCTGAAATAATTAGAGTACCATATGGCTCTACACCGAGGTGGCCCTGAAAGTACAGCATACGGAGACTTAAGAAAAACAGATGCAAATAAAGGGGGAGAAATGAGGAACAGATTTTCACTAACTTGAACACGCATGTGCAAAGTGCATTAAGAAAAACACAGTAATGAACACACACAGCCGCGTGCTCGTGGCCTTCATCACTCTGCGCTCCCCTCTGTGTTGTTATAGGTTTTCTTCATTTGCTTTGTTTGATTTTTATCTTTGGATTGGTGCTCAGAGCTCCCAAGGACACCGCGCCGCACTTGCTTTGAATTATTTTTGAATTTCAGTCGTGTAAAAAAGAAAGTGCAAACTCTTTCTATTCTACGGTGTTATGTGTCAGGACATAATTATAAGTAAACAGCATCCTCACATCCGTAGGAGGTTGTAAAAAACACGTGACTTATTACACTGATATTATTTATTAAACCAACACTAAGGCTAAATGCCTTCCTTACTGATTTCATTGGAATTAAGAGAGTAGAGAATGATAATCAAACGCACTTAATTAACCGATCATCAGTGAGTGTGAGCACCTCTGTAAAAGCAGTTTTGGAGGACTGCTGATCTGGAGCAGTCAGGTGTGTTAATACAGTGATAAGGAGGAAAGACATCAATGATCCTAGAGAAGTTACTGCCCATCAATCTGGGTTATAAGGTCATTTCTAAACAATCTGAAAACAGAAGGGACCCAAGAGTCTATCCCAGCTGCCACAGGGTCACAGGGCTAACACAGACAGTAAACCATTCAACGTCACATTTGTTATGAACAATTTAGAACCAACCAGTTAACCTAACCCCACTAACTGCATGTCTTTGGTCTGTGGGAAGAAGCCAAAGTTCCTGTAGAGAACCCACACAGACACTGGGAGAACATGCTCCACACAGAAAAGGCCTGGGCGAGATTGTGGATTTGAGTCCTGCTGTGAGGTGACAGCCCTGACTGCAACCCCTTTTTAAACTAAGCGCTCTCTGTCTAATATTCACACACACGTTAATACTAATAGGAGCAACTCAGAGTTCATTATCTTGCCCACACGTATGCAGACTGAAGGAGTCAGGAATCGAACCACAAATTAGTAAATGACTAATATGAAGGTTGCAGATGACCTGATCTACTTCCTGAGCCACACGCCTCTCCAAGGAGTGGGCTCAGATCATCCAATGCTCAAAGAAATTGAAAACCCCCCCAAAGTGCTCTATCTCAGACTCTACAGGCCCCAGTTAGCATGTTAAATATTAAAGTTCATGACAGCATGATTAGAAAATAACTGAACAAGTACGGCTTGTTTGGATGGGCTGCTAGGAGAAAGCCTTTTCTCTCTCAACACTTGATTTACTCTGTTGCAGACATGGTAACAGATAGCTGGAGACCACGAGATTAGGGTGCATGCACAGCTCGCGTATTGTAATGTGGAGTTTTACTTAATTAACCATATATGTCAGTTGAATTTTTGAAGGGGCTTATCGTAAATATTGATAATCATCCTTCAAATCTGCTGCAGATCAGCTGCAAATGAGACGGTGAATACCCGGTCGATGTTTGTGAATCCTATCAATCTTTCTCTCTCCGGGTTTTAATCCATAATTGAGTCATGCTGTTGAAGTCTAAATCTCGGCTAGCAGAACATAAACACAGATGATAATCCTCTTTGTGCCGAGCGCCCACCCAAATACAGTCACAATCGCACACGTACAAACACACCTGAGTCCTCACTTCACATTACCACCTTGCACTTCCTCTCTTCCTGTCACCCATTTCGGTGTCTAATGCTGGACTAAGGATTCCTTTCGCTTCCTGTTTCTGGGCAGATGTTTGGCTAACCTTGTTTGGCTACTCACCACGCAGTTTAATCATCAAGTATGATCAGGGCGTGCTTATAAAAAACCTTCCGGTGATACTGATTGAATGTTACAAGCATCACTAGATAAATTAGAGAGGAGCATCGGTGCTTATTTTTAGCTTCTTTGTCCAAATCCAGTGCTCTCTCATTCATTAGTGCCTATTCCTGTTAATCCCCTTCAGGGTCAGCGGTGCCACGTCTGGGCTTTTGTAAGAAACTGAGCAACTTTGTCCTTTGACTCTCCATTGTGGTCAGTAAGGACTTCTGTTTGACTTTTGTTTTTACTTTACACAACAGAAATCAATCACAATATTCTGGGCTTGTCACATTTCTACCCACTCCCCTCTTTTCTCTCACCCCACTCATCTATGTAGATGTTCTCCTCACAGATGATGAACAGTCCGGTGTGAAAGTTGGGGAAGACAAAGCGGTCGTCGCCGGTCTCCCAGAAGAACTGAATCCTGGAGGAGTTGGAGACGCCGGGAACGGGGATGCAATTGGTCTGCTTGGTGGGCGAACACAGCGGTTTGGGCACCTTCTGCTTACCCACGCACCAGTAGGAGGACATGAGGGCCGTGGTGCTCAGGAGGAGAGACAAAAATGTCTGGACAAAGGAGAGGCAAGGGGAGCGCATCCGCTGCACGAATGCCATCGCGCGAGGGTTTAAATGAGGGCTTGGGCTGATGGAGGAGAAACAGGGAATGAGACACGATACTGAGACGTGTTTGACTCGATTTAAACAGCAAGTTAAAAAAAAATAATCTTGCAATGTAAATGAAATGCTTCATAAGGGAATCTGTTAAATTTGCTTGACGTCAGGTATAACTCCTGTATGCCACTAAAAATACCAGCAGCCTGTTATTAGTTTCCAAGGAGAAGCGGCTCTACCCAACTGCCTCAGATTAGTGAGGCATTTAAAAGAGAGAGTGAAGGGGGCCTGATTGGTTTTACACTACTAATCACATTTAAAGAATAAAAAGACTGTGACAGAAAATCACACACTGCTGGTAATTGGTGGGAAGACAGACAGCCAAATCAGAGGAGGAAAACGGGTGAAAATAGCTGTCGCTATGGAAGCTCTCCGGGAGACAGATGCTCAAACTAATACGTCTGAGCACTTTGTGTCAAGCGGTGAATTAAAGCGCACTCACCTGCTTCAGCCTCCCTCACTTTGTCCTCAGTTGCATCATCGAGTGAGTGTGGAAGGTGAAAGAGAAACCTGGCTCCCCTCACAGCTCTGCTCTCCCTCTCACTCCTCATGAGATACTGAGAGTGATGGAGGATTTTGGCCGTCACACTGACCTCTGCGAGCAGTGTGTCTGTCAGTCTTTATGATCCGACCCCGGCAGTCAGACACAACTGTGAGCATCACACACACAAGCACACACTCCTCCTCTTTAATCCATCCTTATAAATCCAAAACAGACAACTCTGTTCCATCTGTTTTTATTTTGGTTCCTAGACTCATTTTGATCTATTTCATTCATCTCTCTTGCCTCTCATCTCCACCCTCCTTCAACACTTTCCAGCCTGTAAGTGCAAGCAGCGCTCTGTTCATGTAGAAATCAAAAATGACCTTGAAAACAGTGACAGGGGCTATAGTGCTACCCAGTACTATATGTGTGCACCATAACTCTCTGATTGTAAGACGTGGCTACTCCACTGTGATTGGCTATAGGGGGTCCACTAGACCCCTGAAGGTGTGCAAAGGTTTAATAGCAGAACACTGCTCAAAACATCACACTGCCTCTTCAGGCTTGCATTCTTCCCATATTGCATCCTGGTGCCAGGTTGCAATATGGGAGGAAACACTCACGTGCCCAGACATCCACATGATGGAAAAGAAAAACACATTTTACAGCTGTAACACTAGCAAAGCCATTACGAATATCATCACTGACACTTGACTTCTAGATTAATAACACCACAGTTACATCTTAAATCTTTTATTTATTCCTCATACAGAAATCTAAACAGCAGAGGAAACTAAAATATACTAAATTGATTTATTCAGAACCCAGAACGGCCTGAGGGAGATGGAGGTCAAGGCCCAGCACTTGGCAGGAAGCAGCTCCTGGACATGTGAATGAGAAAAGCCTTTTTTATTTATTTTTTAATATACAGTAGGTCTGGCGTACATTCACATGGACTACTCTATTATGGGTGTGTGGCTACCTCAGCTGGTTTAGAGCGCTCAGCAGAGTCAAACAAGATACGCAGGAGAATCAATAGGTTGGAGACCGAAAGGATTTATGAGCTTTGCCATAAGATCACTTTGCAATCATCATGCTGCTGAAGTCAGTGGATGTAAATTAGAAGAATTGTCACCTCATGTTTGTTATATCAGACTAAGGCAGAGGATTGGTGAGCAGATCCAGAAGCAGCTGGAGGAGAAGCTGTTGCAGGATGAGGTGAAAGATCGAGATAAACTACAGATAAGAGAGATGCATGAAAGAATGCATCCAGAATACCTTAAAGTGCAGACACAAGAGGGAGGTGCAGCCCACCCACAGACACCCACCTTTATTGCATGCTCAGACATGCAGCATGTGCAGTACACGTATATGGGATGGGAGTCAGTTTGTTTCTCTGACCGTCTCCTTCCAGGCCAAGGAGGAGGAGGGGGGAGAAGTTGGGTGATACTGGCAGCATCATGGATGAGGCCTTACGACAACAGATGAAGGAGCAAGAGCGCAAAGATCTGCGAGGAGGCCGACCGGTTGATGAGGAAACTATCTAGAACATATTTCTAAGTAAATAAATAAATAGTTACACATCTAGTTTCCTGCTCTGCTGTTAATGTGGTGTTTTCCTGTCCATGTGCCGAGCAAAAGCCATCCCTGAAAAATACTGCAATGACATGAAAGCTGTCAATTAACACCTCCATAGCTCAAATTACTAATGTCACTCTTTATATTAAAAAATGTGACAACAACGCTGCCAAAGACGGCTCTTTTGTGCCCTTGCAGCTAGACTGGGAAAACTCTGGCTTCACTTTCTCAGTCGATAACCACGTTCATGTTGAGGTGAGTGAAACCAGATAACAGAAAGATGGGCTTGATGACAGTACAAGGCCCAAACTTATCCTCAAGTATCACCATTTTTTTAAGCTAACTGCTGCATTTCTTTTAGCCTTTAGTCAGTTAATTCTATTTATTTGCTAAATTGTCACTTTTAGTATTAAAGCGTTTCAGTTATCAATTATTTTTAATGCTTAATATTTCAATTGTTAGCCTTTAGCTAATGTGAGATATCTTACCCATTGTTTTTAGGTAATATTAACTATTTCAGGTTTTTTTTTTAACCATTATTTTATACCAAATCTGAACCACTTATCCTTTAGCTATTGTACGCTATTTTATTCATTATGTTGTAATGTATGCTTAACTACTTTGACCATTTATCCTTTAGCTGCTGTTAGGTATGTTAGCCATTATTGTTAGATCATGCTCTTTCACCATGTTGTACTTGATATACTTTAGCTTATGTAATCATAACCAAAGCATAGCTAAAGCTAGCTCCATTTCACTGTGTTGCATGTCTGTGCTTTTTCAGCTTAATTCACAGAGGTATTTGGGCTTTGATGTTTTTTGTGTAAAATAACCATTGTTATTATCACCACTTTTAGCAAATGTGTACCATTTATCTAGCAACCCAGTATTACCCATTTCACTCAATATTTCCATCTCATATAAACCATTTTAACCTTCAACCCTTTCCCCAGTGTTAGGTATTTTAACTATTTTAGTCACGTAAGAAAAACCTAAATGATGAATGCATACCATTCAACACAGGTGCACTTCATCATACAAAGCAGGTAACTGACATGCCACGCAGTGTGGTTGGACAGTCAGTTTGCTTAAGAAGGTTCTACATGAGCTGAGTGACCTGCAAGTATCTGTGGCAGCCATAAAACAGCCGGTGGAGTTCTCTACATACTAAAGTAAGGTGCTTTCCTTTAATACCTCCTTTAACAGAGGTTACACTAGACTAACCTTTATGAAAGAAGGAAAATAATACCAGCCAAAAATTCATAGCAATACTTTAAATACTCTTGAAAACCACACCCTTTGATTAGCATACTTAGAACTGTTATGAATACTCCACTCCTACACTGAGGGCACCTGGCAATTTTGTAACGTTATAGCAAGGTTTTTTTTCTTGCTTTATTTGAACATTTCCATCTTGATGGGAGTGGTGTCCCTGAGTGAAAGCGCTCTTATCTACAGGGTATGAGGTGGGGAATAGCTTAATTACTATGAAAAAAAACATGCATTAGAAGAATGGACTTCCATCCAGAGTTCAGGAGAGTCGTATTAAAGCACACAATGGTTCACATGTTTTCCCCCCTTTTGACCAGTCTCCATGTCCAGCAACTGCTGGTGTTAGAAATTACAGTCCCAAACCATTTGAGACATCTTCTAAAACCTGTCTGATTACATCAGTATGCCGCTAAGCTTCACAGTCAACCAAAGTCAAGAAGAAACAAGAAAGGAAGTGTGCATGTGTACAGAAATGACTACAACTAATGTGGTTATTTTCCAAGAACTCACTGAGAACATAAAAGAGATAGAACGGCTGATTTGTAATAAAAGCAGAGAGAAAAATCGGGGGATAACCATGTTAGACGAACTTGAAACAGGCGGGTTTCCCAGAGGAACAGATGTGAAAACAAATATTTCAGGCATAAGAAGAGGAACATACGTGAAGCATTTTTAAGTGTATTCATAATTCATATACATATTGACAGGTTTCTAATACAGCATGGTTTTGATAGTGTAACTGTCTTTCAGCTTGACCTTTTTTTTCTTACAAGAATAACAATAAAAAATGATAAAGACAACACCATGTACGACTCACTTTTAAATTTTTATGGCAATGCTTCTTTTGAATGGATTTTGCATCTCCCGATTAGAATGCTGCCGTGTCACAGAAGTTTGAAACCATTCAAAAGTACTTGGTTAGGCTCGCCCTCGTTCATATGACACCCTCTCCAAAGTTCGCTTCCAAAAATGTCTGACGTCTGTCAGTCGAACGTAACTTTGCACGAACGTCTTACAAACGCGTGCATCCAGTTCCACACCAATAAAACCTCTTCAGTGTCCTGTCCTTCACCTTTTCCCAGCCGGCGTGGTTAAAGATGGCAGACACACTTTAGTCCATAGTGTTATCTGCTCCTCTTACGAGCGTCTGTCCTTCTCTTTGCACATTATGAACTTTTTGTACTTGAAAAATAAGACTGTGTCCATCATTTTTCGTGAATACTATCTGTACCGTAAAAACCCCGGTGATGAAAAATAAGAACACTTTTCAAAAGGACCAAAAAATGGAATCAAAGACCCAGAAGTCAGCATTTTTTCTTTTTTTCAGTTTTTCCACACGCACTCAATTGCTCACTCATACACGACTTTAGAAAGGCAACAGATGTCCGTTCTCCAAGGCAATAATGTCTTTGTGGCAAACATGACCCTGACATTACAGACAACATCACTCTGGTTCCCCCCTCTCCAGGAATGAGGAAAAAAAATCCAATTAATGCGTAGACTGAATATAAAATGAGATACATCCATTTCATTTCCATGAGTAAATACTGATGAGGTTACAAAATAATGAGGACTAAAATAATAACTGTGATCATCCTAATATTATAAAAGGTAAAATACTAATTGTGAGAGGATACAAAGTTCTCTCCTTTCTTGGGTTTATCACCCAACTTGCTCCCAATATGTCAAAGCAAACAAAAGAAAAACAATAGAAAATACAGATGATGATGATAAGCATGAGTTAAACACTTTAAGGGTGTCACTGGAAAATTAAAGTAAGCCTAGAGAGGAAGGTTGTTTCTTTTGTTCTTTATAGCAGAGTTCCTTTAGTTCCTCTGTCAGTCTTGATGTTTTATCTCATCCCACTTCCATCTTTGTAGTCCTTTTCTTGTAGCTCCATGCCCCTGTGTTGCATGTCCATGGGGGGTTTTTTTGTTTTGTTTTTTTTTCTTTTTTCCGGCTTTTAAGTAAAGAGCAACAATTCTCCTAAAAAAAATGATTTTTCTCCCTCCATTGTCTTAAATGTAAATAATGCTGAATCTTGGTGAGAAATTGTACATTCCCTTTTGTTGTCCTCAGCCGCTGATGACAGGCCAGTCTTTTTCACATTTCTCGGTCTTCTATCCCAAACTAACCTAGGAGAGAAAGAAAAAGGCATAATGAAGCAAAAAGGATACGTTGCAGTTTCGAAAAACCTTAGCATGCCAGCAGCGTTGTACAAAACAGAGACGAGAGGCATCAGTTTCCATGAGGACAGGCTGGATTGGACGTGAGGGGGAGGCAGCGACAGGCACAAGTACAGCCACTAAGGTGAGGTGAGGAGGAGGAGTGCGAGAGCTACATGATTTTTTTTCCCTCAATGCTACTCGAAGAAACCTGCCAACAAAGAGTGGCTGCTATGTTGCTTTTTGGAATTTAAATGAACAGAGAAGGTATAAACGAGCCAGAGGCAACAAATCCATCCATTAATGAGACAAAAGTGTCTCCACATCTTTTAATAATTAAACAAAAATAAAATGCAGCATGTGTTTGAACGTTTCTGTGGCAACTGAAGCCCTGTGTTGAGGCAGGCTTTCACACTGGAGCTGGTTGCGAGACAACGTAACATTATACACCAACATCCACTTCTACATGATTACATATAGATGACTGCTCCTAGCACACAAGCTCACAATGTGACAACTACGAGGTTTGACCCTTTAAGATCTAGCATAGAATCAAGAGCCAGAGCTTATCTCTATATTCTTACATGCTGTAGTGCCATTTCTGGCAGCATTTCAAGTTGCTATACACCAATGCAACCATTATAGCCCAAACTTTAATAATATGTATGCATTAAGCGCATAGTAACTACACAAATTGCAAAAAAGTGCCAAAAAAAAAAATATTGAAAATCGTTTTTGTTTTTACACATATTTCTAGTTAGAGAAATTTAAGAGGCTTATCCCTCAAATATGTAAATACAAAAAGGTTGCACAAAATAGTTTCCAACAACAGGAAATTCATTTTGAGTGTCTTAATAGTTTTATTTTTGAGATACACCAATTTTTATATACTGCAGGAAAAACGAAAATAAATATTATAATGCAAATTTGCAAAAAACAAAACAAAACAGCATGTGCATCAAAATAAACTATTTAAAGCAGTGCAATTTGATTTCTAAGCATCCCAGAAACTATACAGAAAAGCAAAAAGTCAAACATGACTTTTAAAAACACCAGCATAGGCTTATAAGGCCCTGGAGGTTAAAAAAAAGAAACCTACTTCCAGTTTCGGGCAGGTAATGGCGGACATGCAATAGTTCGCGCTGACGTCCTTTTCCAACGCAGGAAGTGTTACGAACAGCTGATCAGATCGGCAAAGCGTGTTTCTGGAATATTATGTTTTTGCTGCTGCAAGTGCTTTTTATGCAATTTTTGCAAACACCAGTCTTAAAGGGTTAAGAGGCTTTTTTTTAAAGAAACAAGTAAACATGTAAATGGTTTTGGATGAGATCTGACAACGTTTGAAAGGATGAAAATCATTTTAAGAAAAGTAAACAGTATCGCTGTATTTTCTTTGAATTTTGCGTTTAAGGAGACAGACTAATTTTTTAAAGTGTTCTTGAGCATTGGCTGGTTTTATTTACTCATATTCAGTGCAGTTCTTGTGCCTGATTATTCAGACAAATGCTTTTTTTGTGTTTAAGGCACTTAACACTGACCTATGAACCATTCAGACATTAAAAAAGGCAATTTTTAAAATGTATTTTTGGGCACTCTGTTACTAGCAGCCTGTTGCTAAAAAGTGGAATCTGTGCAAAAGTATTTCGAAACATCAACAAGGTGATGAGGTATTAGTCATAAACTCAGGGTGGTGTGCAGTTTGTGCTTTAGGAAATGGAACAAAGAAAGAAGGAAATAAATCAAAAGAACAGAGAAAAGGCGACCATCGTCCAAAGAAAAGCTTTGAATAGAAGAAGAATAAAAGTGGTCGGACTGTATTGCATTGCATCCATTTATCATTTTACCATAGCTCAAGACTTTTGCACACTACTGTATCTTATACAGCTGTAAACTTACAGCTCCCAGACTCCTGTGTCTCTTCCTCCTCCCTGTTTCTCTCAGCCTCTCTCTGACTGCTCCAGGTACACTGACTTGGCAGGCCGGATGCTCTGGGTAAACTGAAAGAAGGGAAGGTTGGGGAAAAAAACAAAAACAGGACGAGATAAAAGTGTGAATTAAAGAAGACTGAAGATCCTGAAAGAAATGAGGGGTTCAGGCACTGATTTGGACGTGAAAAGTAAGATATCGCACTGAATTACAAAAAGAAAACGAACCTTTCCTTCTTTACCTTGTGCTTCGGACACCGCAGCGAGAAGTTATCTTCATTCAGAGAGCAATCTGGCAAACAGACAGATTTTCAAGACTCTAAGGACACTGCCATAGACTTTTTTCTTTTTTTTTAATCCAACAACAGACTTTCACATCATTTTACTATTTCCAGTGCACTTGTGCAGTAATGCAGACACTCACCTGCTTCAATAGCACATAAGTAGTGGTAGCGAAGTGTACAGCCTTTACTATAGCAGCCCAGGGTTGAGCCAACCATCTCACAGTATGAGCAGGACTGAGAAAAGATGATATAAATACATAAAAACCGTCAGATACAGAAAGACAGATACAATCTGAAAAAACTGATGAGCAAGCACACTTGATATACTGTATAGTACATGATCCACTGCAGTACTGGGTGTCTTATCAACATGCATGTATACGTGTGATTTTATTAAGCAGTGAAACCTACATAAATTTAAAAAAAAAAGCATAAATTTGTAATTCCCCCCTCCACCTCACCCCACCCCAAAAATGCCAAATATGTACAACTCACTGTTTCTCTGCCGCCATCTAGTGCTTCCTGCAGGCCATACAGTCTCCCATTGACAAGGTACACTCCACTGGTCCACACTATACATCCTTCATGGACCCACAGCTCCTCTGGATCCATGGGCATCTGAGGCAGTTGTGCCAGCTGTGCCAAGGGTCCCAGGGAATCCAAGGCCGGTGGAGGGGGCTGGAACGGCAGGGAGGCCTTACTGTTGGCTGGCACCATTCTGGGGGAATCCTCACTCGACTTGTGTCTCCTTTTAAAACGGGGATGCGAGGTCAGCTTTCTGTGCTGAGGTCGCTGCTGAGCTTCATCTGCAGGCTGCTGTTTCGGCGGCTGCTGCTGGTCGGTTTCAAGGTCTGGCTCTCTCTTAAGCTCAGGGATAGGTCTGATATCCAGATTCATATCCCAGGTTAGAGAGGTTTTAATGGCAGCGGACGAGGAGGAGGAGGAGGAAGAGGAAGAAGAAGAGGCAGCGTTACTGTGCTTGTCAGCCACATGCGTCATCATTTCCTCCCTCCCAGCTGGAGAAGCAGTTCTGACTGTAGTGTTAAGAGAAGCAGGGTTTGAATCCAGATTGAAGGCATAGTCGCTCTCAGATGAGGGCTTGGTAAACTGAGCATCTTGTGTTTGTGTGTCTTGGATTGTAGTCAAAGGGTTTGAGCTCACGTCTGAATTTGGTCCTGTTTTGTTTGTGCCTGTGGTTGCCTGACATTGCCTGACCTGGGGCTGATTCTTGGGGAGCTTTGCAGCATATTCAGCTGGGTAGAAAGGCCCGTAGAGATCTCCGAGGTGTTTGTAATTTGCCCATTTCTGACACAGGCAACACAGCAGGCGGCCGGAGTGATTGGTCTCCGTAATCACAGGGCCTGAAACAACATAGCCAGATGAAGGAAGTGCTTTTCCTGACTGAAGTGTAGTTTCCACCTCGTCCGTCTCCCGTTTCTCTGATTCTCTGTCTCTCCTAGATAACTGGGAGGAAAGAGCCGAGGTCAGGAGGCATTCAATTCCACTCCCACCAGCTTTCCCTCCAACTGCGCTGCGCTCTCCTTTCATCTTGTCCTCCTCAGCGTTCACAATGGTGCACACCGCCCCTATCTCTGGTACTTTTTTCTCCACGTGTATGTGGGGAACAAACAAGCCCTTTCTGTTAGGATCTGCAAAAGCTCTATTTGCGCCTAAAGGTGTATCTGGATCGTCTTTGGCCACTGAGGGCGTTGCCGCTGCCGCTCCTCGCCGCCTCCTCCTCTGCCGCCCTCTTGCTTCCAGGGGCTCGTCTTCATCTTTGACGCCTCTGCGTCTTCGCCGCACAGGTTTGACCTCGATCTCCGGCTGGGTGTCCTCGCTCTCGACGTCCACCTTCACTACCTGGGTTAACACAGGTGGGGCCAGCGGAGGAGTGGTTTTACTGTCTGGCAGAGGGGGTGCTGGCGGGGCTGTTGTGGTTGTTGTTGTTGTTGTGCTGCTGCTGCTGGTAGTCTGCATTGTTGGTGGAGTTGTGGGAGCAGCTGTAGCTGGAATGGCCGGTGCTGGAGGAGTGCTCAAAGTTGCATTCTGTGTTTGGACTTGAGACTGAGCGCTAGCTTGTGTTTGGACTTGGTTTTGGGCCCGTTTTTGTTTATTCACACTCCCAACAGGCCTGCCTTTTTTCTTGCCAGATGGGAAATAGCCTTTAGGCACAACACTCTCTAGCGGCTTTGAATCTTGTGGTGACAGACTGGACCTACCGGAGGACATCTGATGCTGCCTGTTGAGCATGTGCCCTTGAGCCTGGCCATGGTGGGGCGGAGTGGTGCCATAGTAGTCGCTGCCAGGATAATCATCAAATCCCATGCCAGATTCTTGAAGTTTCTGTCGAAGAAGGTTAGCGGCAGACTGCTCTCCTCTCCTTGTCTCAAGCTGCTGGTACGTGTTGGTGAAATGCTGAATGTCTGACAGGGCAGACGAAGATGGAGGTGGGGAACCCTGAACCGGGCGAGGAAGAGGTGGAGGAGGAGGCAGTGGTCCGAGCAAAGCAAAATCCTCCTTGTCGCCAGATGCCGATGCCACAGCAGCACCCAATCCAAAGTCAAAGTCCTGTTGTTTGAGGGGCTGAGACGTCTGGTGGGGATCGCATGGGTAAGCTGATGGAGGTAGAGGCCCAGTTTCGTCAACGCCTCTAAAGGGAATCATGTCGTTTAATGAGTGACTTTCATCCATGTAACTATCGTCCCCTCCTGGAACCCTGGGGAAATGTGGCAAGTCTTGGTCCTGCGAGTCATTAAATGTTGGTATTTCGGAGTGAGAGAAGCCTGGGTAATGATTTGACTCATCATCAGTATGGCCTGCTGGCTTTTTAATATTTGGTGTGATTTTCTGCACTATTGCCTCTAGTTTCAAACCACGTCCTTTTCTGGGAGGCAAAGCCTTAGTGTTGCCACTGGATGGAGACAGAGGTTGGGAATAGGTGCTGTCTCTTGGCAGAGGGGATGAGAGCCTGGGACATGGAATATCTGAACTGGATGAGTCATCTTCGTTGTGATGGCCAAGCTCAGACTGGGCCCCAGGAGAGTGATGTGAATTTGTGGCGGCCCTCTGTTGAGACACATCCTGGAGTTGCCTTTTGGCGGGAATGGGAGAGATAAAAGAGCGAACTCTCCTCCGTAATATTAGCGGATTTGTGTCTCCGGAGCCCCCGGCTTTGGTCTGATGCTGCACCTGTGGCTGGGTGGAATTCACGTCAGCAGGAGACTTGGTGGAGCTGGGTGGAGGAGGTGGGCAGGGATGTTTGG
The DNA here is from genome assembly GCF_057382095.1 of Aulonocara sp. 'chitande type north' Nkhata Bay. Lineage (NCBI taxonomy): Eukaryota > Metazoa > Chordata > Actinopteri > Cichliformes > Cichlidae > Aulonocara > Aulonocara sp. 'chitande type north' Nkhata Bay. Next base: position 12,829,707 of record NC_141347.1, read on the forward strand.
CTTCTTCTGTGGCTACTCTGGAGACCTCAGGTTCGGCGGCATTTTGGCCGTGAGGCATCTGCGGCAGAACGGGGCCGTGTGAAACAGGAGTTGGAGGAAGGAGAGGGGGAGGTGGTGGGGGAGGAGGAGGAGGAGGAGGCTGCGCTCTGAAGTAGTCCCCCTCCATCATTCGAACACCTTCTCTTCCGGAGTGTGTCGACTCCCACATTTTCATGTCATAGTAGGCGCTTTGATGATGGAGGGAAGGTTTGCCAGCGTGCGTTTCACTTGGCATGTCAGTTTGAGAGATCATCCTCTGTCTCTGCTCTGACTGGCTGACTTTATGTCTTCCAGGGGACAAGCTGGGCTGCATCATCATCTCCTTGGTGGGCCTGCTCATCGCTTTTACCCAGTCACTCATTTCATGGTGATGAGGTGGGCCGTGAGGGTGAGGATACATTTGAAGCTTAGATGCAGCTTGAGCTGAAGGGGACAGACTGTGGTATGGATGATGGGAGGGAAAATGAGGATTGCTGCGTGACATCATATTGCCCTCTCTTGAATCTCCATATCGATATCCAGGAAATGTGCTGCTGCTGCCAGCTGACAGATCAACGCCGTGAAGGTACGGCTGATGCCTTGACGGCGAAGTTAAAGGATTAGTGTTCATAGGATGAGAAGGCAAGGGGGGAATATCAACATTACTTCGCCTATAGGGGTCAGCATTCATTACAACTGATGAATGGATCGACTTGGAATGATACTCCGTGTCTGCCTCATTAGCCCCACCACTTCCTTGCTGCTCAGTTTGCAAATTTGGAGCTTCCACCCCAGTCTCTTTTGATGCAGTTTCCATTTTCATTACTTGTTTCTCTCCCGTATCCTTTTTAGTTAGATCACTGGCTGCTGCTGCTGGAGAGGAAAATGGCTGTTGAATCACAGAAGCTCCACTCTGACTTTTCTCCCGCTCTCTCTCTCTGTCGCTCTCTCTGTCCCTCTCTGGTGTGCTGCGTCGGTTTGGCGACACATCACAGATGACAGAGCGTCGCTCTGATGGGGCTAATATGCAGCCTGATGATTTCTGAGGCTCAGTTTGACCACCGCTGCCGGTTAGTGGCTCTGGCTCTTGCAAAAGGAGCTCCTGCACAGCAGAGGATGGAGTGGAGACATTAGATAAGGCTTTTCTTGGTGGTAGAGAGTAGTCAGCTAAGTTTATGTGTTTTGTTGCTGCTTGCTGAGACTCGGCCTGTGGTAAATGGCCCTGGGACACACCCACCTCTGTTTTCTCAGCATTTTGCATAATCTTAGCATTTGACATTTCTGACTTCACTGAGGACTGAGGCTCTGTGGTAAAATCAGGCTCGCTTCCATGCCGCTGGCTTTGGGGTTTTCCAGCGCTACCCATTTGAGCTGAACCCTCAGTTGCTCCACTCTGCATTCTCATACCTTCAGCCATGCCATATGATGGGTGTCTGGACTGAAACTGCTGATGAACTTGAAGATGTGAAGAAAATGCCTGTTCTGGTCTCCCATAGCGACGATCTAAATTGTAACCTTGAAGGACCTCTTGCAAAAGGCTTGGGAATTGCTGAAGCTGTGCATTCTCCTCGAGACCTTTAGCCCCTGATCCCTGGCCTCGCTTCACCAAAGCCTCTGCTACAGAACCACTGTCTTTCTGATGCACAGGTCCGAAACTAGGTTGTGACTGTTGGTATCCTAAATATCTTGGATTTGAATCCATCACACCCACTGGGCCAGGCCTCCCTTTGTTCTTCAAGGATAAATCTGAGCCATATGTTGATTCAGGGTAGCCATACTTATGCGGGCCAGACTGGGAAGGATTATGAGGCCGTCCGAAGTTTGATTTCTGGTAATGGGATGAATACAGACTGAGGTCTATGCCTTCATCGCCATTATGACTGCTCGACTCTCTTAAATAAGAGTGTGAGTGTTTCTCTTCTATACAGTTGTCCTGGGGATTCTTGCTTTTTTCTGTGAGACTTCCCTCAGACCGAGCGGAAACAATCACTCCAACACTACTGGCGTTGTGCTGCTCCTCAGACGTGTGCTTTTCTTCCCTCTCGTTACTGTGTAATCTGGATGTGGAGTGAACCCTATTCTCTTTGTCCTGTCCATTTTGTGTATCGACTTCCCCATCCCGCTGCATTTGGCTGCTGCCTTTCACGGTTTTATCAGCTACACCGTCGCTTTCGTTTTTAATGACTTCATTTTTAATTTCTAGTGTCTTCTTATTGCCACCTCTGCGGTCATTGTATGCTGCCCCAGACTCTGGGACACAGTTTGGCTGAGGGGGAATACTGGAGGAAGTGGATGAGGAAACTGGAGGCATCGGATGTGAGCTTGGGCCAGTCTCTGACGACTGATACACAAAGGATGGAGATGACGATGAAGCAGGAATATGAGCTTCATTTGCCTTCGCTTCAGAGGCAACTGGATCCTTTGATGAATCAGAGGTGATTACTTTGACATTTGATGTTTGTCCAGTCTGTGGTTGGCTTTGGCTCTGTGACTGAGGGTGAGAGCCAGCTGCTTCAGATCCACTGCTTGCACCGCTCATCTGCCTCACTCTCCCATGTTCCCCCTCAGAAAACTGCTCCTCTCGCTCCACCTTGGTTCCTGAGGAGCCTTCGACTGACAACAATGAGGAGTCTTCATCCACCCCGACATCTATGCTGGCTCCATCTCCGGCCCCTACTGCACTTCCATCTTTGACCGTGCTGGTGCTCGAGGCTGCGCTTGCATTGCGACTCCTCGGCTGTGATGGGAGCACGCTATACGTCGCCTGTTGCATCTGTCCGCTTTCTTTCTTCTTAGGTGAAAGCACTGTGTCAGTAAGGACCATGTGCTGAACTGTGTTTGGTAAATTGGCTACTTGTGAGCTCAAGGCATTAAGACTATTCAAGCCGGCATCCTGCATTTTGTCAACTGAAGAGGATGAATAAACAGAAGAACCTTCGTCTCGGGATCCAATTCCCGTGCCTAGCCCCATTTTACTGCGGCCTGTTGGAGGGAGATTGCTCCCTCCGGCTGCACTCATGCTGTGAGGTTTATGACTGCCACTGCTACCACAACTACTGATGCTGCTATTAGAGTTGGGTGTGGGACTTAACTGAGGCATAGTCTGCAGTAATCTACCATGACCATGGCTGCTACGAGGGTTTGATGTAGGAGGATGTGAAGGACCATGACCTGAGGGGGTTCCATGTGCCTCTGAGACACCCATCAAAGGGGAAGGAGAGGAGCTACAGCTGGGGGAGTGCACTGCCGATGCAGCTGGAGAGGGATTGGAAATTGGGCTAAAGTTTTGGTTAATTTGAGTTTGTTGCGCATTGGGATGCATTGGAGATTTGGTTATTTCTTGGGATGCTGGCTGAGGTATATTGGGATTGGAGGCCTGATGATGTTTAGCATATACAGAGCCTGGAGACTGGCCCTGCATCTTGAGAGGTGTGTCATAACCTATCCCTAAATTGTGCTGCGAGTTGCGGTGCTGTAGTGTGGCTTGCTTGTGAAGTGAATGTGTCTGTGGGGAATATCCAGGATAATTTGAAGCATGGTAACTTTGTTGAACATTCTCCATTGGCCCCACATTGTTAGCAGCAACTGAACTGGAGACTGAATTTGAACTGGAGTTGACACTGGGAGAACTGTTGACTTTGGGATCGAACCCAGCGCTGGCAGCCCCGTCGAGATATCTCTGTGGAGGGGGGCTGTACATTCCTGATGACCCCGTGGATGCGCCACCCTGGGGAGAGTAGTGCGGGTACTGATGGGTCATTCTATGTCCAGAGTGTGGATAGCTCCTATGCTGCTGTCCATGATGGATAGCTGGGAAGGTTTGCCCATGCTGGCGGTGCTGCATCTGAGAACCTGGCACTGGCTGCATTGCAGGGTTCTGACTCATATTATACTGATGAGAGGGAGAGAACGCTCCAGTACCTCCTCCTGAACCAGCACTAGAGGCATAGTCTACTGGATATGGCGACATCAGGCCAGATGACGGTGCAGAGCTAGATCCGGGATGCCGGTACTGGTGAGGTATATGTCCATCAATATTGGGGTACCCAAAACCGTAGCCCATACCTCCCCTTCTGTGCCTGTCCTTTCCACCCACTGGAAAATAGTAATCCATGGTCTCTTTCCTGTAAGGGTTATTACTGCTGCCACTGTGAATGTTACCCTGTGTTGGTGTTGGCTCCACAGCTCCTCTGTTTCTAGCACTGTAAACAAGCATGTGGCTGGCTTGACTTGGGTGGTGATGGCCTCTGTGCAGGCTCTGCTGGTGCATCCCTGCATAATCATCTGTCATCCTCGGGGATATCTGGGGCTCTGCTGGCTGTGGGGGATAGGGAGGTACGCCTCCACCCCTCCCACTGAACCCAGGGGGGAGAGAGGGGGGAACTGGACTGTTAGGAAAATTCTGCATTGTTCAGAAAACTAAAATATCTGTTAGTGTTTATATCAGGGAATGATTCCGATCAGAAACTGGAAGGCTTATGACAGTATGAATAAATGACAAAGAGAGAGTCTACGGCCTGTCAGGAAAAGAAAGAAATGCTTTTGAAATCCACCAAAGAGCAAAGCAATACATATACACATACATATATGTATATATTGCAGCTGTAATAATCACTTTTGTAGTGCCAGCAGTGGATCGGGAGGTTAAACTTAGGATGACATCTCCAGTTTTGGAAAAAGGTCAAACTGCAAAAACTGTACTTTTTAAATGTGAACGTGTACTTTCCAACGGGGGAAAAATGTTCACTTAACAGCTGGGTCTTAGAAAACAGATTCTTCTTTAAGATTTATGTCGTGAAGCAGCTTTCTACTTCAAAAAAAAAAATTAGAAGATTAAAAATGAGCAGTCATTCCCATGAAGCTGAAGCAGTTTGGCACCGAACAGGCAAAAGATATGGATGATTGCCACATCACCATGTGAGTTTTTCAACCTTAAATGTCTTTACGCATATGAACTCCACACTAATAACAGCTCAAGCAGGCAGAGTTATTTCTGGGTTTAAACGGTGTTACGATCCAACACGGTCTTGCAAAATGGAAAAAAACAAAAAAACAAAAAAATATCTCATTAAAACCATCGAGATTGTGCTCCGTCGCGGCGATCCTTCAGTTCGTCAAAGCGTGTAAGACTGCTGGGACTTGACTCACACCTGTGTGAGACAAAAACTCCAGTAATGGAATCAAGTGGTCTGAATCAAGACCCTCACTCAACATCATCCCAGAGGCGAACGCTCCATGGATATATTCACATCGGCTCTTGGATACAGAGTCCAACGCTTTTTCAGGCGTTCGTTTTCTCGGTCTCTCCTTTTTGGATTTCTTTTTTTAGTTTTTTGCAACTGCATGCAATCATCTGGACTGTAGAAGTATTTGATCCCTATATAGTGACCGTTCTCTCCTTGCCTCCACACATCTTGATGCTTTCCTGTGTCTTCAGCACTTAGCCATCTTACCTTTGTTTTTTTCTGTCAACCATCATTTAATTCTACCTAGTTCCATGGCAACAGTTTTCCAAAAGGAGGGTAATCCATTTATTCCACTTCAGGTTGAGTCAATTCATGCTCCTGTTTTCTGTTTCTCTTCAGTATTTCCATGCAGATGTGTTCATTTCCCATGAACTGCTGACCAGAAAAAAACCTGTTGTCAAAAAAAAAAAGAAAAGATAAATCAAATGCGTGCAGATGTAATGCGCCAACATTTATTAAATATACCTCCTGCTAAAGCTCTGTTGTCGTAGGTAAATATTTATAACTAGCAGTGCACTGATTGCTCACAGGGCAATAGCAAAGTGCATTTTGGGCTAATTGACAGTTTTATACTTATATATTGCATATAGTACTTTATTAATTAATTAACTGCAACGACTCAGTGGTAAATACAACATATACGTAACACTAACAAAAAAAAAAACCCCTCATACTTTATTTTCAAATGATTGATCTGGGGTCACATATTATCTCAGCATTTCTCATAAGTGCACTTTATTTTCCAGTCAGCCGCATAAATATTACGCTGCACTATTGCAAATGCATTTGCAAAAAAGGGCAATAATCTAAACATGACTTAATGTTGCACAAGCAATCTCATTCAACTTCTGTCTTCTCTACTTAAAAGGCTTTCTGGTCTCGTATCATCGCTTCTCTTTTATCATTCTCTGCGAGTACAGCTTTTACTTTGGTCCACACTTTAACAATGCATGCTTAAGGCGTCTCTTGTGACTGATAAACAGACTTGGTGGCTGAAAGGAGGGTAATCAACAGTCTCTGAGTGAAGCAACAAAATACTCATCCTCACAGGTAAACAACCAACCCTGTGGAGTCAAGACAGAAGCAGTCCATCTGTCCTCTTTTTAAAATGAGAAAAGGAGACCATTAACCTTAATGTGCTTAACTTGTTTTTAAAGGATTTAATTGTTATGGGTGATAATTAAAGGGATGATGCCACCTTTATGGGGTTAGTGCCTTTAATTGTCATGTGTGACATAAGCCTCAATTGTATGTCTCTAATACACTGTAAAATTGTTAATGGCCCTAAAACAACTTTGGATGGCTTCTCCCACTGTGGGGACTTTAACTGAGCAACATTATTGGGCATCACTAGAAGCTGCAAGAAAAACATGACAATGAGCAGGGACCATGTGAGGTTGCAAAACAAACCGATCACATCGTGTCAATCGGACTGAGTCAAACCACACAGCACCATCAAACAGGTCTGATCAAATGCTCCGACGGTCACAGTTAAGGTACACCGGCGATGCAGAGCAACAGCTAAAGTTAGGTGGAGACACTTGGTTTCCATCCTTCTGTGAGCTCACGCTTAGGTTATGGACAGATTATTAATTAATCAAAGCAGCTCGCCGAGCACGACCAGGCGGCAGCATTCATAACACAGAGAGCAGTGCAGCAGCAGCAATAATAAAAACTGGCTCAGTGCAGTCTGTCAGCAAGTCAATCAGCTGCATGGCTGCCTAATTGATACGCAGACGCAATGTTTTTGCAGATAATTATCAAACGCTAGCTCCGTTTTATCTGGACAATTTGTCGTCTCAGACTGCCATCAACAAAACACAGGCTTTTGCACCACAACCTTAGTGGCTATATTAGCCAGTAGCAAGGTATACGCATTACAATTAGCCTTTTAGTGATGCCTCTTTTTTTCTTTTTAGCTCCTTTAGGTTAGCGTTAGCAACAATACCTCAAATGCTGCATATTAAAATTGTAAGCTAGCCGCATATGTTGAGAGCTAGCTAAGCTAGAACCTCCAGTTAGCATTGTAGCAAGGCAGCTAATTTGCGTTTCTTGCATTTAAGACCCTGCACAAAAGAGTAGTTACAGCAGGCTAAAGGAACAGGGGCAGCCAAGCAGCGTTTAGCCACAAATAGAGAAGTGATTAGGTGCAGATGTTCCCCCCTCACATTATTCAGTGGGGCTGTGAGTAAATGGGTTAGCTAGCATAAATAAGAGACCTGGTGTGGGCACTGCAACAGAAAAATTGCCGTCACGCAGCCAGATATTTTTCTTGAATAAACAGAGCTAACGTTTGCCAGGGAGAGGCAAGTCACTCAGAGACAGGCTAGCTAACACACTGTAGATACCTGAAAACGTAGCAATACAGGCCCCTCGAAGAGTGAAAGGCTGTTTTGTGACAATCCCGCTGCTGTGGCAGGAAACCCCAGTCTAGAGTCGACTCCTCCGCCGCTTTTCCCTCAGCGCTTTTGAGTCCAGACAACCCCGACCAGCGGCGGCGAAGTCGGGGGCCCCGTCACGACACTTAGATCCCGGGCCTTTCTTCCGATCCCCCCTTTTTTCTTTTGTCCTCACCTCCAAAAAATGATGAGAGCGGAGCACAATCGGGGTGCCTGTGGGTCCCGTAACCAGCGAGGTCCATACACCCCCGCCCCCTCCCCTCTTGTTCCCTCGCCTCTCGCTCTCTCTCTCCCCCCCTCTTTCACACACCGCTTAGGTGATTCCACCTATCTCGAAGTAAAATTAAACACATTGCCCTCGCACGAGCCTCCATCAGCACGCGAAGCTTTCAGACGTCAGTTTCCGTCACTAAATTGCATTTGCATGCCTTCATCAGTAGCTCGACTCATTCGTTTTCCTGTTGGACTACTGTTTTTTTCCCCTTCTTCTTGCAACAGAAAGACCGCCTTAAAAATGCATACACACTCATATTCCTGCACCCCCTCCCTCATCTCTCTCCATCACATCCCTCCCTCCCTGCCTCCCTCTCTCAAGCTTTTGCTATTTCATTGATTTTTACCTATGTCTACAATCAAATCCAAGACTATCCTAATATAGCAAAAGGCAAATTTTGCATGTGTGTCTGAGTATGTTGCCTCTGCCCCTTTGTTCTTATTTCATCTCAAGTGAAAGTGAATTAGCCTGATGAAGGCACCATGGCTACAAAGGCAACATGGAGAGGAGACGGGGCTGGATGGAATGGTAGGTTAATGAAGGCAACAAATGAAAAGCAATTTGTGAGCAAAGAGGTGCGCCTGTATTAGAGGAAGATTGCAGTGCAGTGGACGAAGTTCACAGTGGTCTCTTAATGCTCAAACAGATCTATTACACACACAGTGCAGCTGTATTTCCCCTGTTTTGGCACAAAGAAAAGCCACTTAAGTCATTATGATAATAATATGTAACCATTGGTTAATGTTTGACAGGACAGACTCAGAATATCATCATGGCCGGGACAACAATATAGGTGCTACAAACAATCCTTTTCCCATTAAATTTATTGTGTTGTCTGTGCCTCAGCTTTTCTGCTCTCACACAGGGCCACTGAGTGCAGTACAGACCCACTCACACTCTCCTGCCATCATAATTACGTGCCCTATGCCCTCCATCCATGGTGCTGCACTTTTAATATACTGCAGTGTGTGTTACATGCAAACACGCATTCTGCCTGTGCGTCCGTGTGTGTGTGTGCAGCTCTCTTCATACTCTCTCTTCCTTTCACCACATGTATTGAAAAACACACACGCACATACTGGCAAAACACAATCCCAAAACTCCAGTCTGAAACTCACAAGCGCACCGTTTGCGCACAAGCGTGCACATCCGCATGCAGCCACTCATTTAACCTGCCAATCACCACGGTAAAACCTCTCTTTTTCTAACCAGTAGTTCAATACATTTCATTCCCTTGCAGATACACGTCTATTTCTATCATAGTTGCCATAGCAACTGCATCACAGAGCCTTAACTGTGGATAATTTTTAAGGCTACGTATCTACATTTCTGTGTGTGTGTGTGTGTGTGTGTTTTCCCTTCTATGAACGATTTCATGCAGACACTGTTGTTTGCTGGTAAAAGAAAAACGTTCAAGCACGAATCGCTCGCGAGCAGTTGTGTACTTGTATCGCCACCAAGTCAAACTGAAAGAGCTGAGAGGCGACATAAAGGGCTCATACTCTGGGCTGGCAAGTCAGCCTAGCCAGGCCTATCCAATCAACACGAGCGCCTGCTGGGATGCACACAGACTCTTTCCATCATGTACAAGGTCACTAAATCTTGTACAGACGAGTGTCAAAGGCACAGCTGTAAAGAAAGCAACCGGTACTGAATACACTTATATGAATAAGCCAAACCCCCTAGCATTAAAATGTTATACCCACATAACCTGTATTAACTTATGAAACTTTCTTTAGATATCCAATTTAAATCATCGTATATTTAATAATGATAATTATACTTAAACATATGATATGTATGGGGCTGGGGGGTATTCTGATTACATGTAATTGGGATAATCAACCTGTATAACCTGTGAGGAGACATGTTATCCAATCATAGCTACATTGTCACAGATTGCTTCATTATATGATGATTAATTCTTAGAACTGTGACATTTATTACATCTTTCTTTATGACAACCAGCGCTTTTAACTCATGAACAGTGCATCTAGACTACAGTAGTGTGCAAAAGTCTTGAACCACCCATTCCCTCGCTGAGCCGCTCGTTTATTTAATTTTTGCTTGGACAATGGGAAACAGGTGCAGTGACTTATTGGATCTTGCACACATAAATGAAAACCCTGTATATAAGGAAAAATCTCTACAATTCTAGCAGACTTTGAAAGTTAATATTTGGTATGACCACAAGCTTTTCTGTAACACAGTCTGATCTCTCTTCGTTAAGAAGTCTTCAGGAATAGTTCTCCAGGCTTCTTCAAGGACATTCAAAGCACTTCTTTGGATGTTGGCTGCCTTTTGTTCTGTCCTCTGTCAAGATGACCCCACACTGCTTCAGTAATGTTGAGGCCAGTCCATCAGTGACGATGCTCCATTGTGTGTTTTTATTTTGCTATCCAGGTATGCTTTCACTGCACTGGCTGTGTGTTTGGGATCATTGTCATGCTGGAAAATGAAGCAGTGGCCAGTCAGACAATTTCCAGATGGTACTCTATGGTGGATCAAAATCTGATGGTACTTTTCCATGTTTGTAATTCTTTCAGTTCTGACAAGATCCCCATCGTTGCTGGCTGAAATGCAGAGCCAAAGCATAACAGAGCCTCCACCATGGCTGTAGACACTCAGTGTTGTCCCTCTCTACTGAACTCCTCAGTATAGATCGATGACAATTTGAACCAAAAATATCAAATTTGGATTAATCACTCCATCAGAATTGTTAATGCTGATTTTCAATCCAGTTCTTGAGCGATTTTGCATACCTCAGCCTTTTCCTCCTGTTTCTAAACACTGTCTTTTTAACTGAGACCATTTATGATAAGGGTTCAGTGAACAGTAGACGGATTAGTTGAAGGCCCAGATGCACCTCTCACATCTTGTTTCAAGTCTGCAGGATTTTTCCTGTATTTCTTATAGATATGAATTTCACATACTGTTCAGCTACTTTTCTTTGGCCTGCCACTTCTTTTTCTTCCAGATTGAGATTTTACAGATCCCGGAATGAATCTGAGAACTGAGCCATAAGCCGACTACATCACTGCAGCCTGACAGAAGCAAAACAGGCACGTTTTGACACTATCTACAGAAATTTGAGCCAGTATTTCCACTAAAGGCATTTCCGTCAAAACTAAGTACATCAAAGCATACAGAAGGTCTACAGCTCAGATATGTGGACAAGATAATGCCATTACGGCAAGCAAATGGATAATTAAAGCTCAGCTGGAACTTAGCTTTATAACAATGGCACATGCAGAGAATAGATGGTTGCACTGTGCTCTCACCGCTCGCTCTGAATACAATCCATTCTCAAGTGTCACCTTTATCTAGAAGCACGAGACTCATTAGAAAGTTCCTATTGCCTACTGACTATTTTATAACATTTCTTAGAGTCAGTGGTTCCCAGAACAGAGCAGCCAATTCTGAGAGGACAAATGTACTGTGTACATTTGGTTACTATTGCTTGAAATATGTAAGCTAATATTTATTTGTTTGCATTGAGGATTGTACATTAAAAATAAATCACTCTTAATTGAAGGTTCTGTTAGTAAAAGTAATTGGCTTTAATCTTGCAAAACCGTGAATAACAATTGGTTTTGAAAATCGAAAATATTTGGCACCTCATACGTGAAGGTTTACTAAAACCATGGCACAGTCCCAGGCTACATTAGCATCCATGTGGTTCACACATCAGCATCTAGTGATCTGCCCCAAGGTAGCAATAATTTGCAGTTTCCTTGATGACCACATGGAGTCAGAGTCATACAACAAACATTCAGCTGTTCTCTAATGCTCAAGAGCTGGCCTTGCATTTCAGCAGGCTACATATATATATATATATATATATATATATATATATATATATATATATATATATATATATAAATCAGTGTCCATCTATCCCTTTGAAGTGCATGCTTCTAAAGTTATGCTCTAGTACAATTTCACAGTCTTTGATCCTTCTCCGTCCCAAGTGTCTTACAATATCACAATTAGTGTCCCACGGACATTAAGTGTTATATCAGTACAGTGGGGCTGCTTTGATAATGTATGGCTGAGAACATATTTCTGAGGACAGAGAGAAATGAGATCTTGATTGCTCCTAGGTGTGGTGACCCTCTCACAATCTCAGTGAAACTCCTTCAGATCAAAGAGTATGATGCAGCCCAGTTGAAATGCAGCAGCAATTCTCTGAATCTGTGACCTTAACAGTCTGGTCTGATGATGCAAAGAAGAATTCCCCTGAAAGGGACATGCTCAGTACTCCCTTTGTCCACCAACATTAAGGTGATTTCCCCCCATCGAACCAGTGATTTTCAGCACAAGCAGTGTAAAAGCACACACTCTAAATTTGCTCGTTCTCGCGCAAACAAAGAGATATGTCTGCACTCACCTGTTTCATCCTTTTGCTTGTTCACCAAAATGAGAGGTAGTTTAAGGCACTGAACGGATCCACAGCACTGTCAGTGGTGAGCAGTGGTAAGCAGTGGACAGCAGGGAGCGCTCTCTCCTAACATCCCTCGGCGCTCTAGCACGACTCGCTCTCACACTGAGGCCTGCTGCCACACTCTCCCCGTCTCCTAGCAACCTCCGAACCCTGCCTCCAATCACTACGGATACCGAGAGGGAAGGAGGGAGGGTGGGATAGTGAGGAAGAGGGAGGAGAGGAAGAAGAGGTGGTGAGTCTGGCCTGGCATCAACATCCAAGCTAGCAAAACTGAAAGTGTGCAGAGCTTGAGGTAGCAAGTTGAAGCAATGGTTTTCTAGAGTGGGTGGGGTAGGGTGTGTGTGTGTGTCAGTAGGGGGGAGATGAGCAAGGAAAGGTAAATCATGAAGCCGAGGTTCTCAGGGACAGATTGAGATCATAATTCAAATCAGCCATATTACAGATTGTGAAGTGGAGGAGAGTGATTGCCTCAATTAAGCCAGTTTGTCTTGAGGGTCCTCTTTGCTTAGTCGGCACACCTCACAGTCCCTCCTCTTTCAGCATCTCCTCCCGACTCCTCCCGACCTTCTCCTGTAGCCCATTAAATTTGATGGTGCCATCATCATCTGTGTTCTGTCCTTGTGAGTCACGGCTGGCCCCTGTGCTTTATGACTCTATGGCTCTTCTTCCTTGGGGGGTCCGTGCCCTATCTGTCTGCGTAATCTATGTTTCTCGGTGACCGCGCGCGTGTGCACCGAGATAAAAAAATGTGCACATATATGGATAACATGCAGTCCCGCACGACATCACGCACATGTCGCGTGTACACGTGCAGCTGTCCGCACCGCCACGTCACGTAGCATCATTCTGCGGATATGTCATCCACGCCGAACACCTCGCACGCAGGCCCACACACAGTACTCGTCACTCACAGTAACAAAACACAAGCTTTCACACGCTCCTTGTGCGAGGCTACAGTGACCTTAGACACTGCCCTCCCCCTTCCCAACCCCTGTGGCAGCTGTCATGTGGGGATGTGGCACACTGATACACGCATGACAGAGTTTAGTCAGGAAGACGGAGCCATGATCCGTGTCAGGTTGATGCACAACAGGAGTCACCCGGGTGAAGGCTGACAGGTTGTGTGCGGCTTGCAGCAAATGCAAACAAATACGATGCTTGAAGAGAAGGTGCAACATTTTGCCTGCAGGAAATGGAGAATACACAGAGAAAATTATGAATGTTATATTAAAGAAATACAGATGAGTGGGGGTGTTGAGAGGGGGTGTTGTGGCACTGCAGATAAACGTTGCTAATACAGTTCAACCTATACGATTATTATGGTTGCTGTATTATTTACTGTACCTACCCTGTAATTCATTCTCAACAGGACAGCATCGGGTCAGCAATAATATATATGGAGAAATAATTCCCATGAAGATATGAGAATAATGATCATAATCTTTGAACTATTAGTAATATTATTAACGTTGTCTGACTACAGCAACTGTTTTTTCTATTTATGATAGCTTAGTTGAGTTATGTGGATCAAATATGTGGACACATGGCTTCACAAAGCATTCAGAGAGTACAGAGAACAGGTTTACTTTATGGATATGCAGAGCTAAAGAACAATATCAAGAAAACTTAACTTACATATAGCTTTTTCAAACCATACCTGTACATATACCAGTCAGCCTCTGTTGTAGTGTGATGCATTATGAGATATGATAATATACAATATAGCTCATCTTTGATATGCAAACTAATGTGATGTGATATAATAGGAGATTTTAAAATATACAATATACTGGCCCTTAATAAACATGAAGCAGTACCTTTGACTAAAATGCAACTGAAATATACCAAATTAAAGGTTTATTTATTCAAATAATTATCTATTAGGGGAAATATGCTTGCTATTGAATTTATACCAATCAAGTAAAGTTCATTGTTTTTTACATTGTACTTAAGCAACAAAATTACATTGAAAATTACATGTAATCAAATTACTTAAAGTCAACATTTCAGTCATAGACAGTTTTTTGAGTGTACATGATATCTTTGTATACAGTACACACAGTGGGATATGATGTGATACAAAATATGATGCAACATACAATATGGTGCAATACGACACAATATAGTATGATACAGTGTGTTAAAATACAATACAATACAATACCATGCAATATGGCATGAGATGAAACAATGTAATGCGAATTGATACAATGTAAGCCAAAACAATGCAACGCCATGAAGCATGAGATGAGCCAAACAAACTGAAACAATGTGATGCAAGGATACAAAACTACAACTGTTACCCTCATTAGTAATTATTAAACTCCTCCTCATTCTCTTGCTTATTACTCCCAGCCAGTCATGGTAGATGGTTGCCTCTCCATGCTATAGGTTTCTTCCTGTTTAAAGGGAGTTTTTCCTTCCCACTGTTGCCAACTGCTTGCTCACAGGGGGTCATGTAGTTTTCAGGAATCTTTCTAATATTGTAATATAAAGTGCCCCGAGGCAACTTCAGGTTGTTGTCGATTGGTGCTATATAGATAAAATGTAACCAAATCAAATCAAAAAATTCAACAGAACCACTGAATTAAAAGTGTATCCTGTACTTCCCAGCATTGCCACAACATCAGAAAAACAGCCCACCCTCTGGAGAAATCCAGGAAGATATACTGTGTGCCTGAAAAACTCCACGCTACAGAGGAGATAAAGGCGAAAAAGAGAGAACATGTGTATGTATCTGTACGCGTGTATCGTGTCTGCATATGCGTGTGAGACATTGATGAAAAGCGAAAACGCTGGCTGCTGTTGCCGAGGCAACCATCTCTCTCCCCTCTCTTCTTTAACCCTTTCTCCACAGCACTTCCTTTTCACCTTCTGTCTTTGTATCATAGTGATCTCTCACTTGTTGATGTTCTATCACCCCATCTGTCCCTCTCTGTGTCTCTATAGGCATCTCTCTACTCTCCAGCTCTCTCTCTACTCGCAGGTCTACTTCTCCCTGTAATGCAAAATCCTGAACCGTGAGCTACTCTGTATCCTCTTCATCTTGATTATTCATCCTCGTCATGTTGGCCCACCTGTCATGTCTGCACACATGTGCTTTGATGACTGTGAGTCATTTCGTGCCGTATCAGGAACTAAATATTTCAAGTCAGGTTTCAGTGATCACTTGAAAACTTCAACACGCAGTGCAAGAAAGCCACTGCTGGCACGTGAGAAGGTGACTGTCTAGCCTGAAACAGTAAAAAGTGCAGATCTTGAAGTATGTGAATTAGTGTACACATTAAATCTCAGTGATATGGCAAAATATTAGAAGTGCGCCACCTTGTTGTGAGTACCACGTTACTTAGACTGTGATATTACATGTAAGTCTTACAGTGAAGGGACTACTAAGAAAACACCCGACATTCAAATATGTTATGACAGGAATGGTTTGGGATTACATTTATTTGACCCTTCTTTTTGCCTCATTTATGTCCTCAGTAAACACTTGTGTTAAGGTCTTCTTTAACACTTTGTATATGTAATCAATTTAAGACTCTATCAAAGTCAAAAGGGAGGCTAAAGCACTGCAGGCTTAAGGCCTCTGCTATCTGGACTGACATGTCACAATGTCACAAATATGTCACAATTGGATCTTCCCTTTTTCGTCTTCATTAATTTAAATGGCGAAACGAAAAAACAATTAAAAAAAATAAGACGATCGCTAAATTTCTGATCTCAAGGTTTCAGAATGAGTCCCTTCAAACCAATGGGCAACATCACACTGGCTAGGATCGTACCATTTTCCACCTTTAGGACCTTTTAGTTATCTGCCAACCAATCCAAGCCAGTGAACAGACCTGATCTACAGATCTGACATGTTCAAACTTTTTGAACATGTTAAATAATCTGAGCCTGGCTAGATTTCCTTCTTCTGTTTTTAAAATTTTCTATCATTCCTTTATCTTGACTGTATTTTGATCTAATTTTGAATTGCAAGAACTTCAGGCCAAATCAAATCAAACTGACATTTGCAAGTAAAATAAAAACTCGCTCCTCTATTTGCTGTGATGAACGTCTGCCAAATGGAAAGCTGGACATTTAGAAGTCATAAAAACACCATGCCAGCGACCACACTGACTGCTGCTGACTTGGAGTATTTATTATTCAGGTCTGCAAATCACAGGATCATGAAATATGCCGTCATTCATTAAGCCGCAGTCTTTGCCACATCGTCTTGCTCCGCTGCCCGCACCGTGAATGCTGGTGTGTGCGCTGTCCACCTGCGGCGTGAAATTAGCACCTGATGTTCTTCCAAAAGGATCTCGATGCACGGTAACACAGGCGATCGCAGCGGTTCACAGTGTGCAGTGTGTGTGTCTGTGTAACAGGCACGTGTCAAACACAATGCATCTGCCTTCCATTAGATCAAAAGCAGGAATTAGGTTGAGTTAAACAATTCAGCTGTCTGTCTTACATTTACTGCCCAGTGAGGCCAAAAATGCATTATTGGCATGTCATTATTGGCTGTGAATAGCCTCCTGCACTCACTTTTTGACATAATACAGTATATCCTGTTGCTAGGTAACTGTTAATTGTTAATATGCAGGCACTTCATGAGAAGTAGAAATCGAAGGGACAGGCAGCGATAGAGGAAAGTAAGAGAGAAAGCCGAGCAACATTATGCAAGCAAATTACTCCTCTAAGGACGCGCGGTTAAAGGATGAAGTGACTTGCATCACTCAGATGGAGGCTTGCTTTATTGGACTACAGTGCTGCAGCACCTATACTATTTTAATCTGCCCCCTTTTACCTCTATTTTCCCACCATCCAGCTCGCCCATTCATTCTCCATAATCCAGTGAACTCTCATCCATAACTCACTGGCCCCTCTTTCTTTTATTACCACGATGGCCCCTCCACCTCTCTCACCATCCTAATAATTCAGGCTGACGCACAATATAAGGGGGTCTCGGAGAGAGAGTGAGTAAGAGTGGGATAAAGAGAGTATAGGGTGATGGATTAGGTGATAGGCAGATAAATAGGAAGGAGCGACAGAGCGCAGCAATGTTGAGAGGCAGGCAGAGAGCAAGGTTTTGGCTCTGAGTGGCTCTTGAGTTGTGAAAGCTTCAACGAGGCAAAAATACAAAACTGTGACATATTTCATATTTAAGGTGCGCTACCTCACATGACTTTTACTCGTGAATCTTACTAATATATTTCTCTTTTTTTCCCTTCCCCTTCACACCTTACTCCCATCATCAATAATTAAATAAGTCTTGCTTGCCAGTGTGACTGAAAAATTAATGGGAGCTAGAATTGGTGGTTGGGTGGGTGGAGGTTCGAGGGATGATGGATGGGGAGGTGGGTGTCATCATAGCCAGGGCGGGTGACAGGAGGCCTGCTGTGTGGAGGAATATGCAAAAGGCTCACGGACAGAGAAGAGAGGAGGCATTTCAGGTTGATGCCAGAGTAGTTAGTCCCAGACTCACAGCCACATGCATTGCAGTTGAAGCACCATCACCACTAGCGTGTTTGAAGCACCTGGCTGTGTTTGCCAAGGTTGCTCTTGTCAGCAGGTTTGCTTTTGTCTTTGGCAGATTCCTGTTTTCATCCTTACTATTTTGGAAGG
Source organism: Aulonocara sp. 'chitande type north' Nkhata Bay (assembly GCF_057382095.1). Lineage (NCBI taxonomy): Eukaryota > Metazoa > Chordata > Actinopteri > Cichliformes > Cichlidae > Aulonocara > Aulonocara sp. 'chitande type north' Nkhata Bay. The sequence continues at coordinate 12,847,701 of NC_141347.1, forward strand.
TAGTAGAATTGATGGTCTCGAGTCTTACATGCATCTCACTTTTCCTTCATGACTTACACTCTCTGCCCCCACCCACAACTTTTCTTCTGTAAACCGTTCATTCCACCACCTTCTTTCTAAGTGTACTTTTTTGGTTATGGTTGCTATGGCGCTTTGGTCAAAGCTAAAATTTCTTAAAAACTATGACAAACCTTTTCTTTAAACCAACATCCATCCCCACAGAACCAATCACAGTGACTTTTCCTTGAAGTCGACTTTTGTCGTGTCCAAATTCATGGGCTGCATCTTCCTGAGGACCCGGCCTTTGCGGCCTACGTGGGCCGGGTCCTCAGAAGGTCGGGTAGGCCGTAAAATTGGACAGTCTAGCCTTCAGATATGCGTCACCACAATCTCGGTGGAGTTTAATAAACTCGGCCGTCTGCTCCTTCCTATCTAAAATATAACAGGACACTGGTGTAAATTCTCGACCATCTCACACTTCTGTCTATTCAGCTGTGTGAAAACCAAGGAGGAACCCACCCAGGGGCTTAATAAAGTTTTATTTTATCTAATCTAATAACTTTAATCTCAGCCAAACAAATTTACTCACGAAATAAATAAAACACTGAAAAAAGCCAAACAATAACATTTTTAGTTTGTGTAAGTGACTTATATATTACGTTTAACCTGAGTAGCGAAAGACCTGAAAATGATGTGCCGGGAGTTGTGCCGTTCTTGGCGGCTCTAGTGACCCTCGAGCTCCCGGCTAGCTGTCGAGCTGGTGGGTAACAGGCGTCTCTGAAAACTTCGGAGCACTTTTGCAAATATGTAATATCTTGATAAACCGAGCAGATATTTGAAGCTTAGACACCCACATACTCGCCTGAAAATATGTTAAAAGTTTATTTTGTGACCCAGAAAGAGTAATAAGAGTAATATTAAAAACTCTGTGAATTCTGGGATATGGTGGGCCACGAAGGATACACCTGACCCATCCTTCAAATTCGGGGAAAAGGAGGACGCATTTGTCGGCTGCATTCAGAGGAGTCTATGAATTTGGACAGCCTTCGTCGCGTTGCTGTGATGTAATCAGCCTACAAATGCGTCCTCAGGAGGATGCAGCCCATGAATTTGGACATCCCCTTTGATTAAACTGAGCCACTGTTTCTAAGTTCCCATATTATGTAATGTAATGGTTTAGTTTATTTTAAAATAGTGCAAATCATGTTTAAATCCCATTCAATTGCTTTTTTAATTCATCTAATTTTTTTACTACCCCCCCACCAAAAAATAAAATAAAATAAAATTAGATGAATAAAAAAGAAAACAAACAAAAAACTAAGCAAAGCAAAACAAATGTATACTTCTGATGTTAGGGACAAATTAAATAAGCTAAGATAGTGACGGAAAGTGCTTTCTATATAGTAGCATTATCATTATGGCCTATGCGGAAATCACGCTTAGCCTGTAAATTGATATGTATGCAGAAGTTGCAGTACCACCAAGAGGAGGCAGAGAGTCACTACTAACTAAAGAAGATATGACGTACAGGCTCCTTCTATCCCAGGTAAGATTAAGCCAGATGACTGATAAGTATTTATGTGTAAATGTGTTAGTAATGCGTCTTTAAACGTTTGTTACCTTGTAAATGAAGCAGCAGCTCACTCAAAATTCTGCATGTGTGTCTTTTACATTCTTTGCTGTGATACTGGGTTGCATTATGTCAGAATTCCCACACTGTGTCTTTTGTCCTATCTCCCTCCTTTCACGCACCAAATGGTCGCAGCAGATGGCCCCGCCCCTCTCTGAGCCTGGTTCTGCTGGAGGTTTCTTCCTGTTAAAAGGGAGTTTTTCCTTCCCACTGTCACCAAGTGGTTGCTCATAGGGGGACATCGGCTTTTGGGGGGTTTTCTGTTTTTGAAAAGTGAAACCAGATGTACTTAAAACTGACATTTTTTTTATAATTGCCAAGGGTCAAGCGCTATCGCTGGGAAAAGTCTTTGGTTGCTATAGGAATCCATGGGAAAACAGCCTTCACCCCAAAAACAGTAACAACCATTTTCTGATGTTTGGAGTCACACTGAGTAGTAAGTCTGTTTTATAAGGTCATTCTACGAGTCATAAACGAAGACTAACCAAGAAATGCTTATTGGGCCCTGCTCCGATTGGTGCATGGATACACTGCCCTGACGTGACTGGTCCCAGCTGGAGGACCCGCCCATTAAAAGGATGATGGAGTGCCATGGCAGGAGAGGTTCTCCCGTTTCTCCTCACGACCCACCAGTGTGGCTTGAAAGTTGTGGAAGTGGAGTGGGTAGGCGTGAGCTGCCGTTTCTTTTGATCACCCATTTTTTCCTATTTTGAATTAGTTAAGGAGGTCAGACTCTGTCTTTATTTTTGACTTTGTTTTGGTAAGGTCAGGAGTGCGGGATTTGTGTTGACACTCCCGTTTGTGTTGTTCCTCTTTTTCACTTTATAAATAAATGGCATTTAAAGAACGAAAAAAGAAAAAAAGAAAAAAAGAAGAAATGCTTATTGACTAACTACTTCTCATGTGTAATGCTACCGTTGCCATGTCCATCTTTTATATACAGTCTATGGACAGAACATAGAGTAGATATCGACAGAAGTTCATTTTGAAAAGAATCGTTAAAAACGAGAAAGAAGTCTGACCAGAAAGGCCACACACAGGTTAACTCGACATGATATAGACCTGATGTTGAAAATGTGAGCAGTCGGGAGTTAGTGTGCACTGGAGAGGGAAAGCGTGTGCTGTAAGTCTCAGTACTGTACCTTGTGAAGCAATCTTTGAGTCACTGCTACTGACAAACAACCCTATCAAACCTCTGCAGATATATTGCACTCATTCTGTACTATGGAGCAGTAAAAATCCTAATGCATCTTTAAGTCACTCTGGATAAGACGCGCTTGATAAAATGCCAGAATGGGAAGTTTACAGCCCAGCTCGTAACAAGAGTGAAAAACAAAAACTTTTTTCTTTTGGATTGACGTCGATTTTGAAACAAAAAGGTAAAAAAAAAAAGTGTAGTGACGAGAACAGTTAATGGCTAAATGAATTCAAATTTGACTAACCTTGTAGTTGCATGCAAATCCTCTACAAGACATGAATCCTGCATCAAATGGAGTTTATATATCTCCAGACATCAGTAGCCTAGCTAAATGCAACTTTTTTTCTGCTTTGATTTCCTCCGGGAGGTTTTGTCTGTATCCGGCTGTACAGAATGTCCTGTTTATTATTCATACATTTAAATAAATTTGCACAAGGGACCTGCTCAGTACAAGCACAATATAACACTTCTGGAGACTGCTGAAAGATAAATGCCCTTCTCAATGTCAGTTTGATGGCAATTGTTGAGACAGGGGAGCGTTTTGTTCATTTACTTTCATCATCCAGATTTTGCAACCTGTCCTGCTATTTTGACCCGAAGGAACACTCTAATTTTCCTACTATCCTATATATACTATTACAGTGGTGGATACTCATATTAAACATAAAGTTAAAAAATAATACAGTCGTCCTACTTTACAAAGAACCTGCAATAACAACTAGCTCAGGCTTGAGACTGCAGATAATTGTACTTTTCACACAGCTATCAGTAAGAATGCATATTTCTAATATTGCCCCTGGATCATATTAGTATCTATCTATCTATCTATCTATCTATCTATCTATCTATCTATCTATCTATCTATCTATCTATCTATCTATGGCAATGATTATAAATTACAAGGTGAAAACGAGAGGACTCTATCTAGGCACAGTATTAGATAAATAAGGATATTTTGAACAAGTAATTATGTAAAACTGGGTGCACATATTAAAATATGGAGCCATAAATGAGCATAACAGGCACCTTTTATGTCTTCTAAAAGACACTGTGGGTACATTGTGTTAAAACACTTCATTAGAGGTGAATTAATGAGCGCCAGTGTAGTTTGGACCTCTTATATTTGAGAGCAACAGCTGTGCTTAAGGAAGGGGTCTCTCACTTTGACAAAGTCCTGTGAGGGTCCATCAGAGCAGAGTTAGTGATGGGTAGAGGAGAGAGCAGCCTGAGAGAGCAGCCTGAGAGAACCCCGAGGGGGCTGGACGGGATTAGACGAGGCTGTGCGGCCTGCCAGCAGCAGTGTGGGTTGTAGAGAGGGCAGACCCAGACCCAGGCACTCCACCATACCGTCACCATATGGCCCTGGTTTCTCATGCAGCCCTCTCCATCGCTCTTCCCCTCTCCCAGGAATTCCTGTCATTTCTGCCAGATATGAGAGATAGAGAGCCAACTTGTGTGTGACAGAGAGATGATGCATTTGCAAGCACCATGACGAATGTGTCTATGAACGAGAGCGGGAAGAGAAGAAATACCCACATGAAGGGTTTTAAATTAGGCTGGTATGCTCAAACAAGGGGGGGATAAAGGAAACGTATAGAACTAAACCGACTGCTTCCAGCCCAGTGGAAAGACCAACTGTGTGAAAGCCTGGGGACATGAAAGCCATACGCAAGAGATGCTTCTCTTGCATAAAACTAAATAATGAGTGTAAAGTAAAAACTCAAATTACTTCTTTGTAGCAGCATAAAAAAGGGTTCGTCTCAAATAAACAATCTGTTACTGGGTGAAACTAAGCACCTGTCAGCTGTTAAGGGGCTCTAATTCATATTTAGTAAAGCACCTACAGTATATGCTGAGTGCCATCTCACATCCCTGGTGGTGAGGCACATTGAAGAGGAGATGCCAGCCCTTCAGCTCTGAAACCATGGTGGCTGGCATTCAGCCAAAGCTGGTAATCTTGTGGTTAGTGATGTAGTGGAGGGCACGCTGCAAATATCAACTTGCTATGCAAAGGTAAAGTTATCACACTCAAAGGTACAATAGGCTAAACACCCTGTGGACTATAACCAACATGAGCAAGCTAATTATGGTAATGTACTCTAATGAGTTAGGTAACCCTGTAACAGATTCATCTTCAGTGACGGTATTCTTAGTAAGTCGGTTTTGAATGCAGCCTTATCCAAGCTTGCATAGATACATATTGAGTTGAAGGGGGTCCAGAAGTGTGTTCATGTATGGTTCAGTGCCACAGACTGTATATAAAAGAATCAACATTCAAGTGCTGTAACTCTTTACCGTTTGGAAGCCTAATAGGAGTAACTCTTGAAGCTCTTTTCTAAACTGCACAGTTTCTATGACATTTCAGGCCAGCTTATAGAACAAAATGATTGGCTGTGACATCAGAAGTGAGCAAGGGTGATTCCTGTCTATGCAGCTACTATTGAAAATGATCTCATGGTCGTCAAACCACATTTTTATTGATATATACCAGGGGTGGGCAACTCCAGGCCTCGAGGGCCAGTGTCCTGCAGGTTTTTGATCTCACCCTCGGTCAAGACACCTGAATCAAATGATTAGTTCATTACCAGGCCTCTGGAGAACTTCAAGACATGTTGAGGAGGTATTTTAGCCATTTGAATCAGCTGTGTTGGATCAAGGACGCATCTAAAACCTGCAGCACACCGGCCCTCGAGTTGCCCAACCCTGATATATACTGAGGTGTTGTTAAGGGTACAAAGAAGAGACTGTGGGAAAAGAGCCCTGTGGTTCACTGTTCTGACCTCAGTAAACACCTTCTTGGTGACTTTATGATTATGGTCCCTATTAGTGTCCATAAAGACCATAAAACAGGGTTTGCTGCACCTAATGATTGCCAAGTCACTAGCATGTAGGCACACTCTATCCCTCCTTAGTCAAGCCCTCTCTTTATCACATGCTTAAATACCAAGATGGTACTGGGCAAAAGCTCAGAATGAGACTTCCCAATGATGTCATAGTGGCCATGTCCATCATTTATCTACAGGCTATCACCAATTCTTTGAAATTCAGATAAACACCAAAAAGCTTAAGAAGAGACCACATACGCGTGAAACTTATAGTTTTTTATTATTAATACTCAACACTTCATTTTGTTCATCATGTACAAAGAGAAAGAATAGTCTTATGTCAGCACTTATAATTGTAGATATCAGTATGATCCTTATTAGAAGTACCTTAATGATGTTTTTTTGCAACTTTGTCATGATGTGGTTAATTTTGTTATTGAGATTACTTTGTTTCCATAAAAAAAAAAGAAAATGAAGGTAAATATTTTCCCCAGTATTCAGTATATACACAACCTGTACAATTATTTGTTTTTGTGTGGTTTTTCTGTTTGTACGGTGTAAAAATTTTGGCATTGTTTCAAAGTAAAGGGCCACAAAAAGAGAAAAGAATGGCCAAGAATAATATTATGTATACAATTGATATTATTTCTATGTTACATTTTTTTTTGTCACCCACAGTTAATTCAATCAGGCTATGTTTGTGATTTCATAAACCTGTTAACCTTGTGAAATACATTTGGTAGCAACCCCTTATGTCACCGGCAATTTTCACCCAGTTAGCGCGACCGATTCTCAATCTGTGAATGATGACGGTGGAAAATCGCAATATTAAAAACAAAACAAACTGTACACAGTTTCGTAGAAAGTTTTGTGTGCGTCAGTAAAAAGCGAGATCTGTAACACACATTAAGAGAGGCTTAAAATATTTTCTGTCATGAATAAGAATGAACAAATCACACGGACCTTCAGAATAAATCAGCTATATAACATCACAGTATAGTTCCTTCTGTCTGCACCGGGTGAAATCACACTTATTTATTACAAAATTAGCAGTTCAGAGTCAATTATGAAAGCTGGAAATATGAGAAACTTCTCAAATACCCTTTATCCAAAACATACACATAGAAAAAAAGAAGGGGGAAAAAAAAGCATTTTCAACAAGTCAGATTAACCATTACATCGCTCCCTGCAGACAACTGTCAGGCTGGTATTTGGTCCCATGTGTCATTAATACTGACAAAAAAAAAAAAACCCCGCACACACGTCATCTGGGGTGATATTTACATCCTCCACTCTCAGGATGTTCCAGCCTGCTAATTTGCCCCCCCCCCCCAAAAAAAGGACAAGACAAGAAAAGGAAAAAAAAGGGGGAAAGTGCCAGTGTTTTCCCCTATGTGAACTATCTGAACAAATGTGTGCAGAGAGAAGGGAAGCTGGGAACAATATGGCCTTAAGGGAAATAAAGGCTTCCAAATGAGCCCTGCTTACTCTGCAGCACTGACCGATCTGAAGCTGGAGGTGCTAAAGGTCTGATGATAGCATGCTCACCGCAGCGCCAGGTACACCTCCTAACCAGTGGTAGCAAACTAGTTACCCTCCAAATCCTGACAAAATGAAATGAAATAAAATAAAATGTGGCGTACAGTAAGAAGATTTTCTGTTTGGTCATGCTGTTTATTGCAAATGAGGAGAATAAGAAAAAGATCTGCAAACCTAACAGAGTCTATGTGCACACTGATACTTTTTTCACTTTTCAATCAAGCCCTCTAGAGATACAAAAAAAAAGGGGGGGCAAAACAGAAGAGAGATGAATTTCTCCTTTCGGGGCTGATGAGAAGATTATAGAGACTTATTGGCATCAGTACCATACAGAATAAGAGCGAGGAAATCGCTTCTGACTGTGTGAAAACAAGAAAAAAGAAGAAAAAACCCTGCATATGTACACAACAGATTACAAACGATACTTCCTTTCTCAAACAGACAAATACAAGGTGGCACACAAAACAAATCAGGATCCGAAGCATATGAGTTGTTTCCAGCTGTCAAGTAGCACAGTTGAGTAACAAGCGAGCGAAAACGGTGCAACGGCAGTTTATTCACCCATAGCAAAGAGAAAAGAACAAAGAAACCGCTGCACAGAGACATGACGGAAGAGATGTTTCACCTTTTAATAAGGGGTTGTACAAATGCATTTCAGCTTCACATAACTGAGATGAAACTGCACTCGTTCACGGTTTTCTCCACAAGATTGTGCCTAAATCCTCAGCAATATCACAATATCAACACTGGGGCAAGTCCAGTGTGCATTTGTGTGTGTGTGTGTGCATGTGTGTATCTTCCTTATTTACCACAGTGATGTCTATCCCAAACAGAGATATAACAGGATAGGCCGGACTGACAATGGCTCTAAATTCTGTGTGCAATCACCGTTAGAGCCCACATCGAAAAAGAAACGGGCAACAAAAACAAAACAAACAAAAAAAATCCACAAATGTTTTTTAGGAGGTTTTTTTAAGTTTTTTTTTTTTTTTTAACAAGGATCGCTGCTTAAAAATGAAGGATCACAATATACTGCCTCTATATGCAAATATCATCTCTGTATACATGTAATATTGTATTACATAAATGTGTAGATAATTGAATTGCGCTCGAAAAGCATGAAGAATAGCTTACCTTAAAAAGAGAGAATCTAACACAATCCAAGGGAAACTTAGCGAAGACTCCTAAAACTAAACTTTTCCCCCTTGTTTTTTTTTTCTGTTTTTTCTTCTTCTTTTTTTTTCAAATCACCAAACGTCTACACCTACAGTAAAATTATCCTCTGACACTTTGAGTGAAAATAAGAGAAAAAAAAGGGGAAAAAAAGCATAATTCTTAACATAATCAGTATACTGATTGGTAAACTATTATAATTAAGTAAACATGAGATCGAAAGAAAAAAAGAGCTTCAATTATATCACTTATGATTAGTAATATCTGTGTCTTAACTATATTTTGCATATTTTTGTTTGTGTGATTTTTTTTCAGTTTTTACGAGTTTTTATGTTTGTTTTCTTTATTTCTTAAATTGCTGTAAAACATATTGAAAGTTACATCCTGTCTGTCTGTTTACTGTACAAAGTGAAAAGATTTTTAAATATATTATTATTTACAAGGTAAAGATTTAACATACTAATGCTGACGCTGATTGATACCCACTGCAAAGTCTCCTTCTTCTTATTTCCTTGTCGAATCCCCCCCCCCCAACTCCCCGTTGGCCGTTCTCCTTCCTATACCAGCTTGCTTTTAATGGTTGACCTGAACTTTCAAAATGTGTGCATATAAAAATTCCAGAGATCCCAATCTGTTTATTAGGAGGGTGTGTGTGGGGGGCAGATGAGTCGGATTTAAGGCTAGCTCGATAAGTCTCGCTTTGACAGTGTGATCTGTGGAGCGAGGGATGAGGAAGAGGAGGAGGACAAGTTTTTGAATTTATGAATAGTTGTCAACAGAGTTAGTGTTTAAAAAAAGAACAGCTGTTATCACTCGATCCTGATTCGCTTCCCTCCACGCGTGTGCGCGTGCATATCCTCCCCAGTCCGTTCCACTGGTGCCTTAAGATATAGTGGTCGACAATGATAAAGATCACACTCCTCGGACCGGCGCTCCCCGCGCAATCTCCAGCAGCCCTTGAACTTTTTGACACCAACTAATCAAAGATCAGACCTTTAAAGAACTACCAGGGCTCCCTCTGTTCTGTACAGTAATGCGATGAGTCATCATCAGACAGCTCAGGGTGGGGGCGAGGGCAATGGGATGATAAGGCATGTCTACTGAGTGCCTGAACCTACACTGAGTAAAAAGTCCTGTCCAAGAAATTAGGCCTCTTCAGCTAAAAAGACTATGTACATCAGTCAAAGTAAAAAGCAATCAGCCAGTCTCTCAAATAGACATCTTCCTCTCTGCTCAAACTTCCATCAGCATTGTTGTCGCGGGACGGCAACACTCCTCCTACACATTTCTCTTTTCTTTTTGCAGCGTTTCGCCTACGTAAACGACAGCGCAAATATTAATCACACGTGATGTCCAAACAAAAGCTTACTGTGCGAGCCCCTCGGCCCGCTCAGCGAAAAGTAACGCCTTCGACAGGATACCGGTGAAGAGGCCGAGAAAAAGTTAAGTGCCTGATGACTGTCATTGTGTAACCTGAATAAAAACAAGTGTTCTAAAGGCTGCCAATGTTGTGAACTGAGACTCATCGGTCTATCCGTGACAATGGGACATCCTGAATACAGGTGGCTCATAAAACGCTGCCCACACTTGACATATGAAATACAGTTTTACAAAGTTATAAAAGATCTTAAACGGTATCTTGTATCTAAACCACCACCAGCAGCAGCAGCACTGCCTCAAAGCCCGCTGTAAATCTTTGATTTTGTTTTACTGCAGTTTTGGCTCATAAATGTGACCCCAAGAACGCCGAGTGGCCTTTATGAAGCCTGCCGGTCCGTCCTGGTGGTGGCTGCTGCTGCGCGAGGGCCGCTTGTGAACTTGGAGGACACTTCCACCGGAGACCGTTAAGGCACGTCCTTCCTCCCAAGCATCCTCAGCTCCCGTCGGCACGTCATCGTTCAAAAGAACACAAGTTCAGATGGACAGAAACCGAACGTGTGTGCGCGCGTCTGTGCACTTGTGATGCCTTTAAATGTTAAGTGTCGTGTTTCTGCCGACTCCAAATACATCTTCAAGATCTTGTTTTTCTACAAGGAGCAAATAAATGCATGAACGTGTAGTAAGAGCATTCTACAGAAAACCAAAAACAAATATTTCTTTTTTCAAATTAAAAAAAAATCTGTTTTTCTGGCTTGTTGGTTGAGCTGAGAACAACTTTCCTCCTGCCACTAGGGGCAGACAGACTGCAACCACAGATGCTAAAAACAGCAGTGAAAGATTTTACGGCGAGAACACAAAACAAGTAAAAACTTAGTGATATTATAAGCAGTGTTATTATAATCAGCACTAAACATCTCTGTTATTCACAACTGTATCAGTATTACTGTTGTTCTTATACCCTGTTATTTTTTTCTATAAGAATATCTTATTATCATTCATTGATTGTATTTCTCACAGCAAACAAGATCAGCTCTTTTGGCGTCGAGGATAAGGAGGAGGAGGAAAAGCATGGGGGGGTGTGGGGCGGAGAGAAAGAGGAGATATTGAGAACTGAAGTGCATTGCGAAAAGAGATGGACAGACAGGGCTGTCTCCGTCCTGACTGAGCGTGAGAAAGACGGGGAAGCAGCAGTCATCGTCCCGTGTCGCCGCTCCAGCAAACGTGACCCTATCTACTTTTTCTGCTGTGACACTGGGGCAGATGGGCAGTTCAATCCCGTCTCTGCTCTCGCTGTCCTTCCTCGTGAGCGCTCAGCAGGGAGCCTTTCAGACAGCCATGGAATCGCAGCAGGCTCGACACGTCCCATAGCAGACTATGAAGAGGTGTCGGCCTCGTCGCGACGCCGACCGAGTACACTGACTTCTGCCACACTGGTGGATGGAAAATGGTAGACTTGAGTTAAGGGGAGGATGTTTATTGACCGTGTTTGGACATAAAAGTAGAGTAGCTTTGGCCATTTCTGAGAGAAGGGGGCGATATCCCACACTTCCTCAGGGTGTCCTGATTTGTTTCCCATTATTTCTTGCAAAAATCAAAACTTCTACGCATTATTTTATATTTCAGTCTCCACCTTTCAGTCTTTTCCTCCTTTAATCCCTTACCGCCCCTCCTCCCAATCCTAACATCTCAATATGGGCTAGGGTTAAAGTGTGTCTACAGCATCTTTAAAGTCATCCCTGATCTCCTAGAACTAGATGCGCCTCTATTGCTCTCCTCACTCCCCCCTCCTTCGCCTCCGCTCCTCCTCCCATATTTGTCTTTCACACGTCAGACTCAATGCTGGAGAGTTTCTCATACACATGGCCATTGCTTCCGTTGAAGGGACGCGGGGGTCCGACCCCCAGCATGGAACCGTGGTGGTTCATTCCACCGAGGCTGAGCTCTTTCGGGAACCGGGGCGTCGCGCTGGACATCACCCCGGCCGCCGTGGCAGATGTTGGCAGATACGAAGTTGCACTCATCTGGCTCCTGAAGTCACTTCGGCTGTTTTTGGCAACTTGTTGCTGCTGCTGTTGCTTTTTCATGTAATATTGTTTGGCGCCGTGCATCAGACACTGGTCATCGCCAAAAGTGGGTATAAAGGGGTTTTGGTTTACCCGGTCGGGGTAAAGTGATTTGGATAAAGAGAACCCTGCCCCGCCCCCTCCTTCCATCAAAGACCTGTCCCTGTCTCTCATGTCTCTTTCCCCTATTGAGCGGCGGTGGACACCTTCTCCGCCTCTGAAGAGGCCCGACCGGCTCTCACCTCCGTAAAACAATGGGTCCCTGTCTCTTTCCCTTTCCCTCTCGGAGCCCCCGTGGCGTTCAAACATGTGCGCAAAGGGGCTGCTGCCCTCCATGTAGCGTTCTTTTTCCTTCAAGCTAACACTTCTGGGTGGGGGCAGCATTCCACCCATGCCTGCACCGCTCATGCCCCCACCTCCTCCTAAGCCTCCCATCAAACTGCCCATCCCACCCAATTCGTCTTTCTGCAGGTCGACAAATGCGTCATACGAGTGCTGCCGCCGAAGTGGCTTACCGAAACCGCCGCTCTTCCGCCTCTGCTGTGCCTGAGATTGAGACTGAGGGCCTGCGCCCATGCCACCCCCTCCTCCCCCACCCGCCCCGCCCCCCATCTGTTCCAAAAGGTGGTTGTTGTCCTCGCTGATATCGTAGAGGTTTCCTGTCTTTTTACAGCCTTCACAACGCATGCAGGTTGCGGAGCTGGGACGACTGCCTCCCCCTCCCGAGGACCCACAACTCATGCCGCCACCATAGCCACCTCCATGCAATGACATCTGCTTGCTCCCCAGTCCCCCACTAGCCCGACAGTTCCTGCACTCCCACTCTCCCCCAGCCAATCCAGAACCTCCCCCGCTCTTTGAATCAGACTTCTTGGGTTTGCTCTGAAGAAAGTCATCCACTGGTACCAGGGAGGTGCAGGTACTTACTCCTCCATCTCTGTTCCCAGGACCCTCAGTCAAGTCCACGTGTTCCCACTGAGGGACACCATCTTTGGGCCGAAACTGGTCCAAATAAAAATCTCTAACGCTCTCCTTTTCTCTGAAAAGATAAGAGTTCCCATCATTGTTCCCTCCTCCACCTCCCCCGCTTCCTCCGCCACCCCTCTTGCGTTCAGAGGGCAGCAGCGGTGGGGAACCAGAGCGGTGCCCGTGATAGTGGTGGTGACTGATGTGGTAAGGTTTCCTCCTGTAGCCCAGCTCAATCTCGTCTAGCTCCCGTCTGGACTTGGCAGAAGCCGGCCTCTTCTTCAGGCTGTCCCGGTACTGTTTGCGCTTTTTGGCGTTACCCTCCAGGTTTCCGTACGTTACCGTGTGCGTGGAAATGTCTGACACATCTGAGCGTATATTCCCATCATCATCTCCTCTCCCTGGACAATAGCTATGTCCAGGGATGTAAGTGGAACTCGAGGCACCTCCTTTGAAGGAGAATTTCCCATATAGGTCGGGCAGGCCTCCCTTGAAGCTCTGGCCCGAGGGAGGAGTCTGTCCGGACAGCAGGTCAAACTTGCTCATGTTCCTGTGGGTCAGTGCTGAACAGGGCTGAGTGGTAAAAATAGGGGTCACCCCTCCACCCAGGCTGTCACAGTCAAACATGCCGCCCTCCAAAGAACTAGCGCTACCCAAACTATGGGGTCTGTTGGGAGGAGGTCCGCTAAGCCCTAAAGTTGAACCATGGTGGTGTAGATAATGGTCCTGATACAAATTGCTGTCCTTAAGATGCAGGTTGCTAAACGTCCTCTCCACCTCACTGATGTAGTCGCTAAACATGTTGTCTTCTGGCATGTAGGGTGGCTTGCAGTCAGAGTGGCCCGCCAAGCTGCGCCGATGTTCGGAGATGTCGTAAACAGAAGATTCACGACGGATGAAGTCCAAAGCGCTGTGTGGTGAGCCGTTCACCCCTGACAGGGACGCCATGTTCTTGGCTGTCCGTAGGAGCCGCATGATGTTCGAATGGGTGTTGTTCATGGTGGCTGATGGCGAGTTCAATGCAGAGCTGCTTTTCTCCTCAATCTGCACCCCATGAATACAGCTGTAAATGCCCTGTGTGGGAGAAAAACAGGTGAGAGGAGGCATTAAAGGGTGCACATTTCAAACATTTGTTATTTGACACTGCAAAATCCTTCTCCTCACATATAAGGTCTTAAATAATCAGGCCTTATCTTATCTTACAGACCTAATAGTATCACCCCAATGGAGCACTTCGCTCTTGTACTGCAGGCTTACTTGTGGTTCCCAGAGTATTTAAAAGTTGAATGGGAGCTTTCAGCTTTAAGGCCTGTCTTCTGTGCAACCAGCTTCCAGTCTGGATTCAGGAGACAGACACTATCTCTACTTTTAAGATTAGACTTAAAACTTTTCTTTTTGATAAAGCATATATTTAGGGCTGGATCAGGTGACCCTACATCTTCCCTTAGTTAGGCTGCAATAGGCCTAGGCTGCGGGGGAGGGGGCTTCCCATAATGCACTTCCTCACTCATTTCTTTTCACTCACACTGTTTATATGCCAGTCTGCAGTTAATCATTCGTTATTATTAATCTTTGGCTCTTTTCAACAGTGCGTTTTTTATCCTGTCTCCCTCCCCTTCCTGTCAAAAGGGAGTTTTTCTTTCCCATTGTCGCCAAGTGCTTGCTCGTCTGATTGTTGGTTTTTCTCTGTATTATAGTACGATCTTTACCTTACAGCATAAAGGTGATATGTAAATAAAATTGAACTGGACTGAACTGAATTGAATTGTAACACAAGCCAACAGAGGTGTTTTGGCCACAGTGTCCACCCATCCATCCCACATATCTGACAGAAGCGATAAAGTTTTACATCAGTCAATCCAGGTTGTCTACATAGACCAGGTAACCAAGGGCACTAGATTTATGATTTATTTTAAAGATGGGGGGTGAAGCTACCTGGAGAGGACAGGACAGGCCTCACGACTGAAAAACACACAAACCCACCAGCAATCAGTCAATCTTATTTAATGTCGTATTTTATGTCATCTCTTCACAGTGGGTACAAAACTGGAAATGCACTGATATGATTCAAAATGTATGTTTCGTGGTAGTTAATGGCACAGAAACACAACCAATGACATCAGATGTGTCGTCTCATAAAAAAGATGAAGGGGAAAAAAAGAGCCGGTGTGTTTAATGAAAAACTTTGAGACGGCAAAGCAAGCAAACATAAAAAAAACCGCTACGGCTTTCGGTATCGATTCTGTCAACACCTCGCTGTATGCGGTAAGGGAAATAGATGTCCTTTATATACAGAAATGTGGCATATTCACTGATGTGAAATAAAGTGGGGCAGTGCGAGTGCGCAAACAGTGTGAAGATTCAGAGAGGATAGTGTACCTTGATGGGTGATGATTGATAAAGGCCAAGTGGCTGGAAGAACTCCTCGGACCCCGCCAATCAATACTTTTACTCAATGTGATTAGAATTCAGCTGAACAATATCCTTCGGCAGTTATTAGGGATGAAGAGAAAGGCCAAGCCAAGGAGACACTAGCTGAGCATCATAGTGACAGAAAGACAAACTGCTCCATTTGCATCCAGTGATCTACGATACAATATTCAGATAAAAATGGATGTACAGCAGAGCGCAAACCAGGCTTGACAGATGGGGACTGTAAAGTATCGGATCAATTCCCGACAATGATTTTACTCATTTTTTTTCCCTGCAGATGACGACGGGAACCACTGTTAGAGATCAAAGATCATCCCATTGCAGAGGTCAAGGTCCCGTCATAAGGCGAAGTCTGTCTTGGATGTCAGATCTTCTTCTTCTCCTCCTTTTACCCAACAATATCATCACCTGAGCCTGACTTTTCCTTTCCCAAGCCACTTGTTTCTAGTAATTAATTAGTTACATGGACAGTGGCTGCATTGCAGCAGAAAGGCTTCATCCCTCATTCTTCTTTTTAAATAATGTTATTACTTCTTTTAATTTCACAGTCGGTTAACAGCCAAGTACGCAAAGCTTGACAGTGGCTAAAACTAAGAGGTTAATATAAATACAAAATGACTCAACAGTATTCAGGAAAGCGCACACGCCCACCTTTGTGAAATTCCTCTTTTCTTTTCCCCCAACTCAGAACCATCTTTTAATGTTTATCCGGTCCTTCTCCATGTCATCTGTGTTTCCTTTTTTCCATCTGGCTGTTTGTATAATTAGTCGTCCCTTCATCGCTTTTGTTTTTCTTATTTTATTGTTCTGATTACACCCCACCTGCTGCCGAATCTGTCACATCCTCCCTCCCGTGACATCTATGATATAATCAACTTTTGGGAAGATTTTTTTTCTGCGACATTCAGCTTAATTTGCCGGCAAGCTTCCCTCATTAGCACTTAACCTGATAGCGGAGGGTAAAATTAACATTGTAACGATTTACAGGGCGAGATCGAGATAAATATTTGCACTTTTTTTTTTACATTTCTTTTATGCATGAATAAGCAGTAGCAACCAGTCAGAGAAAGAATGAGAAGCATTGAGTCTAGGACGAGACTGCATGCTTAATCTTCATCAGCAGATTTTGTCTACTCTGCAGGCCCACATAAAGTAACAGTTGGCAGGGCTGGTTCCACAGTAGCTGATTGTTTGGTCAGGATGTGTAAAAGAAATAACGGCGGCCAGAGAACTCCTCAGAATCCAAGGTATCACATCAAAATCTATAAGAGCTCCTGATTGCAAATAGAACAGCGTCTGAACAGGTAGCGGCGTATAATTTAATACAGCCTGAGCGTGCTGTAAGCATGTGTTCCTTAATGCAAACGAACTTAGCCATGACGCGATCTGAGGCCTGTGAAAAGTGGAGCGATTAAACCTCTAATACATTTACAGTTCTTAAGTCATTAGAGGCTTTTAAATCAATATAATTAATTTGTTTCAGTGATCCAGGTGGGACCTGGAGGAGCAGGTAGCCGGGGGGAGAACTGCTCACAGATCTGCCGAGGGGGGAGCGCTAACCGACCGTGAAGCCATGACCGGAGCCACGTGACTCACACCAGCCGTGGCAGATGTCTCATTTTTTACACCGCCGAGCTTAAATGTTAATTGCTGCAATAACAATAAGGTTTATTGGATTATGCTGTGAAATTAAAAAAGCGGAATCAATCGGAGTGGCAGCGTAAGAGAGGAAAAAGAGGGAAGAGAAAGCACACGGCTGGAGAGAAAACACTCAAGTAAATGAGAAGGAGACAATGCGACGTCTTGGCCAAAAGATAATAAACAGCAGCTTCCACTGTTCCACAATTCCCGTGATCTGTGCTACACATGCAAATCGACGCTCCCAATGAATATTTCCCCTGAATATTTTAACATGCTGAATCATCTGGCTGTATTTGCGGACACACAGCGTTCATTTATTTTGTCACATCGCAGCAAAGACGCCGGTAATTTCTGTAAATGAGAGCAATCGCTGAATGTTACACAAAGCATAATTGGTCTCTGATCCGGTTCCCATACAAATTGTAATGATGCAATAATGAACAACAACAACCAGCCTGTCTATGGAAAGGAGAAATCGGCTGACATTTTAGCAACAAGTATGCCATGCTCGTTCTACAAAAAAACAGACACGGACAGGCGTAAACGACGCTACAGCACAGGCGCAAAATTAACACCACACAAAATAATCAAAGTTGAGCACTGGAGCGGAATATGAGAGCAAGGAGGGGTAGTTTTTTCTACTTTTTTTTAAAATACAAAGCCTTGTTTTCTTGGCACAAGCCGACCCAGCACCACAACAGCATATCAAATGGAGGCAGAAAGCAGCAGTGTGTGGCTTCTCTGCTGTAAATTAGCCACGTGGTTTAGCATGCAGTGTTTCACCTTCACAGGCGCACAGTGAATTACACCGGAGCCATGTCAAAACAATTGGAATGCAAATCAAATACCTTGGGGGTGACTTTGGTCTCCTGGGACCCGGTAATCTACCCTCTCCGGTTCCGTGGCTGATTTTTTGTTGAGTGAAGTATTGATTTCAGCTCAGCATTTTGTAAATATTTACCTCATGGGCATCAGAAAGGCCAAGGCATCAAAAGTAAAGGAGAAAGCTCTCTCTATATGTGTGTGTGTACTTTGGCAGCGGTAGTTTGATTTGGGTAAGTGGAATGCATCTTTGAATTTTTAGAATCTCTTAGGCCTTAAAGAGTAAAGCACCTTCATTTGTGAGCCATTAGAGACAGTAATGAAGTAATGAGTAATGATGGTGACTTCACAGACGAGGACGATTCAGTTACGCAGAGGTTAATTTGAATTATAGCCAGCTGGATGTCTTGTACCACCTACTTTAGAGCAGCCTTTCCACGACCAAATAACTGTACTGTTTTGGCTGCTGTCATTCATACCTGTGAGCTGACAATAATAATTATTACAATGAAGAAAATTGTGGAAACTGTTATCACTAGTCGCTAAGCCTTCAAGAGGTACTAGTCATTTAATCTAATTGTTTACATTTTAATTGATGCACAATACCAGTAAATTGTTGTGTCCAATATATTATGCAGCCATCTGCCACTAGATGGAGCTGCACCCCCGACATCGTTGTAAAAAACTTAAAACTCTGTTAATTGAGGCCTTATATTGTAAGTTAAGCATATTGTTGTATTATTGCCTTGTTGCCAATACAAGCTAAGGGCTCAGTTACATGGGCCTAGAGACTGGTTGGCAACCATCTAGCAACCACAGGGAAAAAATGTATATTTCCCAACTTTTAGGCAATTGCTTGCTGGCTGTTGTTGGGTGAAATAAGTGGCAAAAAGGGCGCTACACCAAACTGTGAGGAATTTTTGAGTTATTTTTGACCAGAATATGTCCCTCTGTGTTCTTATATAGCGAACGAATATCCATTTGTGCAGTTTCTCTAAAATTAGAAATATCCTGTCTCATATTGATGCTCAGAAGCTAGTTCATATATTTATTACTTCTAGGGTGAATGTTGCGATTTATTATTATAGGGAAATCCTAAAAACTCCCTGAAAAGCTGTCAGTTGATCCAAACGCTGCACCTTGAGTACTGACAGGAACTAGAAAGACAGCATGTTTCTCCCACACTGGCTTCTCTTCACTGGCTTCCTTTTAAATCTAGAATTAGTTTAAAATCCTTCTCCTCACTTAAAAAGTTTTTATCAGACTCTATCTTATCTTAAGGGCGTCAAAGTATCTTGTCACCCCAATAAAGCACTTCCCTCTTCCCAGGCTTACTTGTGGTTTCTAAAGTATTTAAAAGTAGAATGGGAGGCAGAGGGTTCCGTTTTTATTTATTTATTTATTTATTTATTTATTTATTTCACACTTTGTACAACAGTTTCCACAGCTAGTTCTTTCAGACAAACCAACCACATTTTCTATCAGTAAAGCACTGCAACCATGTGTGAAAAGGAGCAGTAGGAAGAAAATATTCTTATTAAACCCTGCCCCCTATCTACAATCCAACTTATATTGTAAGTCGGCACCAAAAATCAAGGAACAAACTAACATTAACACTTATTTCAAGTCCTAACTCAAACCAAACAACAAATTTACAATCAGAATATACCACTCCACATAGTAACAAGGAGAAAAGATAAGTAAATAAAATAAATGAGGCAAAAAAATAATGGATCTTTTTTCTATTAACACCAATTTTATTCACATTCTTCATATTGAGTTATCGTTTTAGACATGTAACACTTTTTAAAACAATGTAAATTTATACAATTCTTTAAATTATAATGAAGAGAGTTCCACAGTCGTATACCCCTAACCGTTGGACTCATTAATCTTTGTGTAGTCCTAGCTAGCTGATGCTTAAAATAAAATTTCCTTCTGCTGTCTTCTCCCCCCGAACACGTTAAAAAGACTCTTTGTAACTTAAAAGGCAAAATATTATTTTTAGCCTTAAACATAATTAATAGTGTCCGTAGTTTCACTAAATCTCCTAATTTTAATAATTTGGATTTTATAAATAATTTATTTGTATGTTCTCTATATTTAACGTTATGAATCATTCGTATCACTTTCTTCTGTAATAAGTTTAGAGGTTTTATATTATATCCTCATATGTATTCCCCCAAACTTCGACACAGTAACTAAAGTATGAGAAAAACAATGAAAAATATAAAATGTGCATTGTTTTGTAATCTAATAAATCTCTTACATTTCCCAAACTATAAATGTCTTTAACCATCTTCTTTCTAATATACTCAATATGTGATTTCCACGTCAAATTTTCATCTACTATTACACCCAAAAAGCGAAATTCAGTAACTCTTTCAATCAATTCTCCATTAATGGACATAATGACTTCTTCCTCCTTTACACGATTGCCAAATATCATGAATTTCGTTTTTGTCAGATTCAAATATAATTTATTTACATCAAACCATTTTTTTAATCTTAACATCTAAGAAATCATAATTTCAACCAAATCTTTCAAATTCACTCCTGAGCAATAAAAATTTGTGTCATCTGCAAATAAAATAAAACTTAACTTTTTTGATACGTCACAGATATCATTAATATATAAATTAAAAAGTTTAGGTCCCAAAGTAGAACCTTGAGGAACGCCACATACAATCTTCAATCTTTCAGAAGTATTGCCGAGATAATGTGCATATTGCGACCTATTTTCTAAATAACTCCTTAACCAATTCAATGCCACTCCTCTCATACCATAATTATACAATTTAGAAATCAAAATAGAATGTTGTAACGTGTCAAAAGCTTTTTTTAAATCAACGAATACCCCAACTGTGTATTTATTATTATGGGTTGCAGATGAAATATCGTCAATGAAAGTCAACAATGTTAATGCCGTTGATCTATTTTTACAAAATCCAAATTGATTTTCATTTATTAGTTGATTTTTTTCAATAAAACTATCAAGTCTTTGCGCAAAAGGTTTTTCAAGCACTTTTGAAAACTGTGACAAAGAGACACTGGCCTATAGTTGTTAAAACTATGCTTATCTCCTGATTTATATAAGGGTATCACTTTTGCCACTTTCATTCGATCAGGAAATATTCCTGATTGTAACGAGAGATTAAAAATATAGCAAAGAGGAATACTTATACAGCCTAAAGTCTTTTTAATTATAACCATGTCTATACCATCACAGTCAGTAGGTTTTTTATTTTTAAAGTTTTCTACAATTGCTACTATTTCTTTTATGGTAATATCAGCTAAGAATATAGAATTAAGCACTCTACTTTCTCCTTTCTAGACTTTCTCATATTCTGGGTCGTCATTTTTTCTAATTAAATTTGCTAAAGTGGGTCCAACATTTACAAAAAAGGAATTTAATTCGTTTGCTACTTCAGTCTTGTCATCAACAACTTGATTATTCTTAATGAAATAAATAGGCCGATCTGAGGGTGTGTTCTTGTTACCCAATACTTCTTTAAAAATATTCCAAATGCCCTTAATATTATTCTTGTTTTCCTGAAAAAGTTTATTATAATAGTCTTTCTTGGCTTTTCTCAATATCTTCTGTGGAACCAGCTCCGAGTTTGGATTTGGGAAAGAGACACCCTCTCTGCTTTTAAAATTAGGCTTAAAACTTTCCACTATGGGTGACCAAAGCAATTGTAAATGGGTTTTTGATGCAACACTGTATACTGTAACTAATTCTACCAAGCGACAGAAAGCAACATCCCACAACTGCTGGCCAGTCGGTTAGGGAATACACATTTTTTCCTAGTGACCAGTGGTTACCAGGGGCTTTAGGTCAGCATTCCCCAAACCCCGGGCAACGGACCCGTACCGGTCTGTGAGCCGTTTGGTACTGGGCCGCGAGATTTGAGGCTCAGGAGTGAAATTTATGGTTTTCAGGGTTTTTATCGTTAACTTGGTTTACCTGAGAGAGGAGGACGTTACTCTCAATGTTGCTGGTGCATTTCAGGAGGACGCTGCTAATAAAGTTACACAATTACACAGTGAATTCACGTTTATTATTATATTTACAACATATCACAGTTTTTGTCTTGGTTATATCATTTTACTTTGTTGTATTTATCCTCCGACACCTTAAAGGCCGTTCTGTGAAAATATTGCCTGACATTAAACCGGTCCGTGGCGCAAAAGAGGTCAGGGACCACTGCTTTAGATGACTTAGCTTTAGCAACAGATTTTACAGCAACTACCATCTACCACTTGCAACCAGTCAAGGTTGCCAACAGGTCTCTAGGCCTGTGTAACTAGCCCTAACTCAGAATATTTGATTTATTTTTAATATTTTTTGGGGCCCTTTTATGGCTTTCTTTTTGATATAAACAGTGAAGACTGATAAGAAAGCGGAAGACATGCGGCCGCAGCCCTTTGCTATGCGGCATATGGTTGCCTGCTCATTACAGTGAGCTAAACCAGCACCCCAACTCACAATGTTTACTACATAAGTAAATATGTAGCAATGATACGAAGGGTACAACATGAAATACACATACTGAAGTATCTGAATTGAAAAATTGTGTATTTGATGGTACTCCAACATGCAGCTATTATCTTATTTGGATAGCTAGGGTCAAAGTATTAACAAAGAGCCTTTTCTTGCTATAATATCCCACTTTTCCCCACCCTTTCTCACCCTGCTGATTGAGAAGACGAAGCCGGGCTGGCCGGAGCAGACGCCCATGAAGCAGAAGCGCAGCTGCCAGTAGAACCAGTGTTCACAGATGAAGGTAATGAGTGAAAGAGCCATGGCAGCACCTAGCATGTAGAAAACGCCAGCCATGTTGTCCACATCCAGCTGGCTGGACATCACCTCATTCTTCTCATGGTGGCAGATCCCTGTCAGCCAGAGGGACTCCAGCTCCTCCATCTCACCTGGACAGAGGTATTGGCATGAGGTTTTGGGAAGAAGACGAAGGGAGGGAGAAAGTGACAGGACGAAGGAAGAAACAGATGGTGAGAAGAGATGGACGAGGAGCAGGCCAACAAGGAGGGGATTGGATGGAGGTGAGACAGGAGGGGTGTACGTGGACGGACAAGAGAAGAAGAAGGAGGGCACAGTGAGGATGTGTGGGGGAAGTGTTTTTATGTTTGAGATGTGGAATTGAAGTAAAGAAAGGAGTGTGAAAAAGAGGGAATGGAAGTATTATATAAAGTAGAGAAGAGGGACATGATGTAATAACAAGATGGGTATTGGAGGACATGAGGGATGGAGAAAATGATGCAACAGAAGAAGAGAAGACGGAAGATGGCGGGCAGAAGAGAAAAGGGGGGTCAGGGTGGTTAGAAGTGAAATACAGATCTTAAATTCTGCAGCAGCTTCACAGCAGACAGAGGAAGAGTAAAACACACATGCCACCAGTCACATGTTAATCACATTAGTCTTATTTGCATTGTTTTCTCCAAATAATTGCATATATAGGTATCTGGTATGCATCTGACGCTAGTCCCCGAGCTTGTGCTTGTTTTTGTGGGTCACCTTCTGTTTCATCACGAGCTGTTCTCTATCAAAGCTGACTGTGGCAGGACAGGCGTCGGTTAATTAATCATACATTCAGCCGCTGTCGCTCCACGTCAGCGCAACTCCACCAACACACAGCCCAGCCTGGCCTCTGAGCATCAACAAGCGTCTCCGCAGCATGTAAACGTAAAAAAAAGAGGCACTGCACACAAAGGCATAAATACAGATACATCACCCAGCTGCCTCTACTTAGATCTACTGATAAACAGTAACTGGAACCCTTGTGCAGCTATTCTGACAGTGGCATCTCTAGTTAGGGCTGTCTCCTGGGAGTCAGTATGCCACTTTGTCACTAGTTTTCATTTAGTGCTGATTTTAGTGGGAAAACCTGCTCATCTTTTTGTTGTTCAATGGACATCAGAGAATACAGAGTGAGAGGAGACAACAACTGTAGTTGACTGGCTTAAAATCCAGGACACGGTTACAGTGTTTCACACTCTCATACAGAAACTGTCCTCCTTTCACACGGATAAGACTGAGACTAAGACACTATTTAATAGATCTTTTACTGAGTCTGTTTTATCTTTTCCTTGGTATCATGGTACGGTAACCTATCTCTGAAGGACAGAAACAAAGTGATGCAAATTGTGAACTGGTTAGGGAAGCTGCGAGGTACATCACAGCTCAACTTAGAGTCTCTGTATACCAGACAGCTGCAGAGAAGGACCAGCTCCATCTTAAATAATGACTCCCACCCCTTTTGTTGGGATATTCAGCTTCTTCCCTTTGGACAGAGGTTTGTAGTCCTTAAATGCAGGAGAAAGCATTAGAGAAACGACTTTGTCTTAGTTGATATTCTTTATTAAACGATAGCAAATTTGCTTATATGCCTTTTTTTTTTACTATTTTTACTGGAACACTCTCACTTTTTTCCCTTTTATTTTTCTTATTGTGTCTATGTTACAATTGTCCAGTATTGGCGTTTGATGTCTGGTAGAAGGGTTGCCTGCACTTTGAACTGCAAAACAAATTTACCTATGGGTATCAATAAAGGAACCTGAGCCTAAGTGTTTGTTCAGGACTTGTAAGGAGTGTTAATAAAGGTTAATGTAACTGACAGCTTTTTGACTTCAACTTTCCTCCAGTCCTCCAAACCCCTCCCTACAAATCCCTCTAAACATTCAACTCAAGATTCATTAACATCTCTAGGAGCCTTTAGCACTGCTGAGCGATACTGCAAATTTTGGTATCGATCCAATATCAAGTGAATTAAGGGCAGTATTGCCGATGTCAATACCGATACTTTTAACCTATAAAAGAGTGTCATGATTTATGAGCTGAATCGTCGTTGATTTGCCAAATTCTGAAGAGATTTTAATGAACATCAAATGACAGTGTTGTGATTTTGTTCTTATATATTGGTACTGGTTTTTTTTAAGAGAGCTGGAATGTAAATGTGCCTGTCTTTAAAGGCCTTTGTGTCAGCTTCAGTTGTTTAAATGTGCTATAGGCTAAAAAGAATTGACGTAACAGTGAACAGAAAAAAGTTCAGACATTTTTCATAGTGCATGTTTGGGGTATATTTTTTTATTATAAAAAATGCTAATAAAAATCTATTCAACACAATTTATACTGAACTATGAGGATAGAAACAAAGTATCGATCCAATTGCATTAGTATCGATCTAATACCGATACCAGTGTTGGTATTGATACTATCAAAATTTGGATCGATCAGCCCACCTCTAGCCTGTACATGAATCTCATGACTCATGTCACCTGCTCCTGACTCAGATGAAAATGATAGCTATCTCTGCTTAATGATCAAGTCCATGACATGAGACTGCAAAATCAAGTGAGTGGAATTTCAGTTGTCTAGGTCTATTCAAGTGGATTTTCACTGTTTGGTTTAGTTATTTAATGACTCAGTCACACTAAAATAAAAATTGGCCAACAAACGCCTTACAACTAGGAAAAAAAATTGGTGGTTGCCTGGTGACGGAAATGCTTTATTTATTTATTTGCATTTTGCATTTGGCAATTGAAGATGTTGCAGCAGCAAACTATTTCCTACTGGTTGATGATGTTGCACACTCAACCTCTGGGGAACCAGAGGTCTCTTTCCAATGGGGGACTCAACTCCTTAACTCAGCTGGTTGCTATATTTTGGTTATAGTATTATAAATAAATAAAAAAAGCAAGGTTGCCGCTACATAATCGAATTAAATCATCAACCTCCAGCAACTATCTCAAAATTTGAGGTTACGAGGTTCTTGCTAGACTTAGGTAGTTAATCTGAACTTTTATTTCAGAATTTATATCTATGTATATGGCAACGATTTGTGATTTTTACTGATTTATTACAGTTTATTGCCATATTGCCATAAACAGATTGCATGCAACTAAGAGACCAACTAGGTCTTATTTATGTCTCGAAGCAGCAAAGTTACATAGAAGTTGGCAACTGACTGCGAGTGGTTGCAAACCAGGTCCCCATTTTCGAAAGCAAAAAGAAAATTTCAAAAAGCAATGAGATCACAGTTAATTGCACATGTTCTAATAACTTCGGTCATGCCGCGGTCTCCCAACAACTGCTTTCCCTAGTGTGACCGTAGCATAACCAATCTGCTGTAACTCTGAGGGAATGCTAGACTTCTACACTTTAAAGCAGCATTACAACATTTTTTGAAACATGGTTTCTTTTTGTGGGAGCAGAGAGTTACACGTCAAAGTCAGTCGTTTCTTTGATTTTTGTATGATATAAGATAAGCTAATAGTTTAGCTAGTAGCTTAGTTAGTAGCTTAGCATAATCTGTTTGTTTAATCTCCAGAAAACATTAAATTGCAATTTTATGCCACGTAATGAGCCAATACTGTAAATGATTAAAATGCAGACTAAATATCTGAGTTGGCTCTATCGTCTCATCTAAGCCAGAAACTACATCTTTAACTTCTATGGAGCTTTGCTATGTGATAAACAAAATACAGACATCTTTCCTATTCTTAATTTTAGTCACTGTCTAAAATCTAATAACCTTGTTACAAAATGTCATATAAAATCTTAAAGAAGTATATTTTATGACGGAATAAGAAGTAACTATTACATCACCGATGCCCGGTATCTCTGTAATGATGCAACAGGTCTTTCACTGATTTCAAGGGCAAAAAGTTCATCAGAAGCAAACGAATGATTCCGTTTAAAAGTGAAACAGGAAATTTTGCAGTTTAACTTTCAGGACAGCTGTGATATATTTTTTGCTCAGGCCTGCGTCAAACTACCCCGACTCTCTTCCAGCCTGCATATCAGGCCACTGCGCTCGCCGCTTGAGTCTGATCACTTTCTAGGCCACCAGGAGGGGAGTGGATGGCGAGGCGTGGTAAAGTGACATTGAAATCCTGAGAGGGGCCAGACAGGGCCGCTCAGTTTCTGTATTAATGCTTTTGCAGTGGCACACGGGGATGTTACAGCGAGCCGACCCACATTCACATTTGCAAGCACACACATAAATTACTCTCAACTAAGTTCGACGGGTTATTAAGTTAATTCTACGACTAACCTAACTGATCATCAATAAGCAACAAGCACACAAAAGACTCTTCCTGAATCGCATGTAGGTTGATAAAAATAAACCTGTGTCATAAATAATCAGAATCTCTACACTGCTTTTACTTTGTAGCCCATTGCGCGCACACACACACACACACACACACACACACACACACACACACACACACACACACACACACACAGGCACTCATTTTTGGAGGGCTGACCCATATTTACATGTGCACGCAAACACACACACACACAAACCCGCACACTAATGCACACACGGTTTAGAAATACACCAGGAGCTATGTTGGCACCTCTAACTGGGACACACTATAGCAGGCCCCTGAGGGCCCTTGGCTCAGGATGCTCACAACACTCTGGACCGTGCCCAAATAAACTAGCTACACCACACGCACTTGAACCTACACACACACAGACACACACAAAACTTCCATTACACTTCCCATACTGAATTAACTGTATATCAAAACCAGGCTGTTAAAGTGGTTAAACTTCACAACTAGCCATTGTTGGTGACGTTTTAATTTGTGCGTGACGAAGAGCTCAAAAATGAACATTTGGAACGCATTTTATTTCCTGCTCATTCACAGACTCATTAATGCTGAAGCTACAGCTGGGACAAAGTGTGTCTCTAAAGAACAAACCCCGGAGAGCTTTGCACAGTCTCCCATAAACGGCAAACATGATCATAAACCACCAGCTTCCCACAGTGGGAGCTAAATTTCAACTTGTATTCCTAACGTTTTACTTTTTCACTCTGCATTTGAGATACAATATGTGGGAGTGGACTTACAGTACATTTGACTCGCAGAGCAAAGCAGACGCACAAGAAAAAGTATGATTTTTATCCTAGCTCTCTCCAAAATCCTTTCCTGAACAGATGGGAGTGGGTGAGATCAACAATTTTACAGTCTGAGAGAGATTTTTTTTTCTTGCATGAGTGAAGGGAAGGGATTTCAAACATTCATGAAAATACTGTATTTCACGCTAATACAGTCCAGACTGTAAGTATATAGACAGTTACACATTTCTTAGTCTTCAGGCTCTGTGCCTCACTAGTGATACAGAAAGAACTGTGTGTGAGATATAGCTCTTCTATCACACAGTGCCAGAATTGTAGCAGTTTTAAAACGAAATTGGCTTTTCTTTTTTTGGGGGTGTGGAAGAGTTCACATGAGGCTCGTAGCTAATTCAGTTACCATTTAGTTTGAGTGGGAGCACCCTGGCAATATGCAGAGCAAAGAGTCAGCCGAGCAAGTGAAGAAGATAAGAAATTATTAGAGCCGTATCAAAGCTAGTTGGTTTGCCAAAATCAACAGTTGGGTTCATAGTCAAAAGCAAAAGCAAACAAAAAAGAACGCCTGGTAGACGGAAAGGAGCACATGGCAAGAAAAATCTCAGTATAACAGCACAGCAAGTCAAGAATGCTGTTGAGGATTGAAAGTCTATTAGTTTAACCTCAGTGGATTCACCGCCGCCAAACTCATGAGAGAAAAATCAAGAGAGGAAAAAAGGCAGTTTGTAAAAAATTGTGAAATGACCCTTAAAATTAGCCAGTGACAAACGTACGGTGTTAAAAAGGTATAGCCAGTGACCCTGACCCTCCTCCTCTGTCAAATGTTGGTGGAGATTCTGTTTAAGGGTGCACGGCTGCCAAGGAAACAGTCAATCAAACAGCAGTTTGCACGATCGGATTCAGCAAAATTCACCAGAAGAAACTTTGTAGTTTTTTGGACAAGACAGCCTTAAACATACGTCTAAGTCAGGGGTCGGACACCTTTCTGATGATGAGTACCATCTAACATTTCCTCAGAAGTTAATGTGCCATATCAACCATCGCATTAGCAATACATTTAATAACGCTCTATATGAACAGTTACACACTGTATAGAACAACTTTATAGAACTATATTTGTTTGCAGATGTTGGCATAGTGCAGTATTGTATTTGTGTGTATTTCCGTGGTGCTGATGCTGCGCTGAGCAGACAGCTCCTGAAGCATTTGAAGTAGCAGAATGTGGAAATTTCAACATCGCTTGAAAAAACTGCCAGCTAGCAACGTCCCTCTCACCGGTAGGCTAAGTGATTTTTAACTAATTATAAGTTGAATCTGGTAGTTGGGGTTCTTAGCTAAGATACCGTTATTAAGAAGCGGCACAACTAATGTCTCTATGTGAGCTAATTTGCGATGTGCACCGGTGGCACGGCCATTTATTTTTTTAATGCACCTTCTCAGATTTACTCACTGCGTGTCGTGCCATCAGTTAACCCTTCGCGTGCCAGCTGTGCCCAGGGTTGCCGACCCCTGTCCTAAGTAATCTAAAGGCTTTTCAGGCAGAGGAGCATCCTAAACTTCCTGCTTCAGTCACATGATCTCACTTAAAGCGAGCTCTGTTTCACATGCCAACAAAAAAGCGGGGGAGGAATTAAGTCTGAGAGGACTTTAGAAAGCTGCTGAATTTACCTGCTTTTGTCTGAGATCTCCAATTGGTGGTCAGTAAGTATAAACAGAGAATCATTGCTCGTCCAGCTTCTTTTTTTTTTTTTTAAATCAAAAATGCAGAACCTGAAGAATAAGAAAGTCTACACTGGACAATATTCATAAGAACGAGCCTACAGCAAAGCCTCAAGCTGTTCATATTGATGGAGCTTTAGTTTTCTTCCCCCCATTATAGCTCTTACTTAAATCGCATTTTCATACGTTAGTTCTTTTTCCTGCTGGCAATAATGTATGAAAACTGTAGACATGAAGTCATTAGCTAAGATTAGAAAAGTAAAATGGTGCAAAAACACATGAGGCACTCAGTCATTCAAATAAACTCACAGGTCAGCCACGTTTGTCAGATCCGAACTCTCAGCTGCTTGTCTGGGATTTTATCTGCTCGTTCATATGTGACAGGGGTGGGGAACTCCAGGCCTCGAGAGCCGATGTCCTGTAGGTTTTAGATCTCACCCTGGGTCAACACACCTGAATCAAATGATCAGTTCATTACCAGGCTTCTGGAGAACTTCAAGACATGTTGAAGAGGTAATTTAGCCATTTAAATCAGCTGTGCTGGAACAAGGACACATCTAAAACCTGCAGGACGCCGGCTCTCGAGGCCTGGAGTTCCCTACCCCTTACATGTGAGATGCCCTC
Source organism: Aulonocara sp. 'chitande type north' Nkhata Bay (assembly GCF_057382095.1). NCBI lineage: Eukaryota > Metazoa > Chordata > Actinopteri > Cichliformes > Cichlidae > Aulonocara > Aulonocara sp. 'chitande type north' Nkhata Bay. Next base: position 12,877,601 of record NC_141347.1, read on the forward strand.
AGTACTGCACAGCCGTACACACAAATGGTTTTCGTGTCTAACAAGGGATTGTAAGGTTTTTCAGGTGCATTGAATTTCAAATTTGCCTGATAGTAACCTGGGTTAGTTCATCTGATAATTGTTTTTCAGCTTGTCCTGCTGTCATAACACAGTTTAAACAGTTTGGTGAACACAATGTTATCCCAAAAGAATAAGTCAACAGAATAAGTTGGGCACACCTATCCTTTAATATTTGCCTCAAGGTCACGGAGAAGTTTTTGATCTGTTAACGTCTGTGTTAAGCTGGTCTTATCTCTGCGTCTATCCGATCCGTTTATGTGTAATTATACAACTCATCGCATCAGCACAGCTGCGCGCGTGACATCATTAAACGGTGGAGTGTCAGCTCGCTCGCTCACCGTCTCCAAAGAGCTGCAGGATGGCCAGGTCCACATGTCTCTTCCAGAGCGACTCCTTCTGGATGGCGATGCCGTACCCCGTGGTGGCAAAGATGTAGCCGCTGCCAATGGTCACCAGCTTGCAGCCCTCGTCCCTGCCAGCCATGTAGTTCAGCACGGCCGCATCGTAAATGAAAGCGTCTAGTTTGCTGGAGAAGAAGAGAGCGAGGGACAAAGAGGAGGAGCAATAGGTTACAATTAATTAGCACTTGGGAGTCAGACATCACAGCTACAACATTCCAATTAACCTGCTAAATAGCTCTAAGCTGCTGATAAGTCTAATAGACTTCCACTTGGTTTGCCAAAGGCTGGGGCTGGCACACAAACTGGCGAAAAGGCGCACTTGATGAAACTGAAGAGGGGGAGTGATAGTATTATTGGACGTATTCAGCTGAGATATATTTACATGAAGCAAGAAAAACAAGAGAATTTCGCAGTGATTACTTTTTAAGTCATCGTAGCCTGAATTTTACACTTCTATTGAAACAGACATTCTGATCATCGTAGTGAGTCCAATAGTGCTTCTGGGTACTTTAAAACATGATTAGCACCATTCCAAAAAGCATTCAATCAATTGAAATGAACAAAAAGCAGATTGCACCATAATAAATAATACTGTGCCCAAAACAAAGAAATGCACACTCAGTTTAATTCAGTTTTTTCATATAATGCCAAATCACAAAAACAGTTGCCTCAAAGTGCTTTATATTGTAAGGTAGACCATACAATAAGACAGAGAAAACCCCAACAATCGGACAGCCCACTAAGCCCTAGAACTTTGCAACAGTGGGAAGAAAAACTCCCTTTTAATAGGAAGAACTTCCAGCAGAACCAAGCTCAGGGAAGGGCAGTCATCTGTACGACCAGTTAGGGGTGACACTGACCGAAATACTCTTTTCAGTATCTCAAGTAATATATTCTAACACAATTTGCCAGTAATAGATTTGTGAAGTTTAAACATAAATGTGGTCATTTTCATTTTGACATTTTTCTTTTTTAACCACTTTGTTGCGAACATGCTTACCCAGACTTGAGACTCTGCAGAGCTTCATTGACATTTCTCTGATGAAACTTTGTCATGTAGGAGTGCATTTCTGGGTAGTTGTTTCTAATGTTTCTCTCTGTACTTCCATTGGGGACAGTGCCAAAACGAAACGGAGGCGAGAAGTCGTTGGGACTCTGGAACTGAACATAAAAAACAGAGAACGGAGAGGCGTGTAAAACTCTGATAAGTCTTCACACAACATTGGGTAAGGACGAGCGAGTGGCACAGCATCAAACAGAAACCTTTCACCTTACCTTTTTGTCTGACAGACCGGATACCTGGTCCACGTACTCCTCCTGGATCATGAAAGCAGCCAGGTTGGCAGTGTAGGAGGCCAGAAAGATGACAGCAAAGAAGGCCCACACTGATACCATGATCTTACTGGTGGTGCCTTTGGGATTCTGCACTGGCACAGAGTTGTTGAAGACCAGACCCCACAGCAGCCAGATGGCCTTGCCGATGGTAAAGGATGGACCATGGGGCTCTAAATTAAATAGAGTTATTGGTTAAAGACAATAGATCACTTCTGGAGCAGTTGAACAATTCTCCAGGACATCAGTGATCTATTTAGAAGAACAAAACCAAAAATTAGAATTAATTTGCTACATATATTCATTTTAGGATTTCAGTATGATCAAGGAGTTTCATTTTTTCCCCTTCTATGTTTCTGATAAAGAAATTTATCCAGGACTTTGCTTCATGACAAACAACTAGCTTTGGTTTAGTGCTAATTAGCAAGCGCTTGCTCGCTAACATGCTAGACCTGAGTAGCCACTTGGATCTGGCTTCAAAATAGAGTTTGTAACACACTCAGCTTTAAACTGTAACTTTACAATATGTTATTTGTATCTTACTGAGCACTGTGTCAGTGCTTCGCAGCCATACAGTATACGAACTCACTGTATTAACCAAGAAGCTGGATTTAGCTGATAGCATGACACTCCACCTTCTTGTCCAAATACCTGAAACGTGTCCTTCACAAACCAGCCACCGTATTATACAATCATGTGAAAAATAAGGTTTTCACAGGACTCTATGAAAACTTAGCATGCTCTATAATTTACTAGTTTGTAGAATCTCCTTTAGCATCAGTAACATGAAGTAATGGTTTTCTTTATGATGTTATCTTACAACGCTATGGAGGAATTTTGGCCTGCTCTTCTTTGCATAGTTTATTCTGTCCATTTAAGTTTGCAGCCATTTGTGTATGCACAGCTCTGTTAAGGTCCTATCACAGCATTTGATACAGGTTGAGGTCTAAACTTAGGCTGTTGGACCAACTTGATTCTTTTCTTTGTCATACATTCTGTTTAGATTTGTTTCACTTGCTCGTTTGATTAGATTTGTTGCTGTTGGATAGTATTTTGTATACAACAGAGTTCATGGTAGACTCAACAACTGCAAGGTGGCCAAGTCCTGTGGCGGCAAACCAAGCCCAAATAATCACCCTCCACCGCCATGCTTGACAGTTGGTATGAGGTGTTTGTCCTGTTATGCTATGTTTGACTGTCACTGTGGATTATGGACAAACCTGTCCAAACGGAACTGTTCCAGATGTTTTGTGGTTTATTCAGAGGCAACTTAACAAACCTTTTTGGAGAGAAGAGATTCTCTCATGCAAACCCCTCAAAAACAAGTGACACTTGTTCAGTCTTTTTCTAATTTTACAGTCATCAACTTTCGCATTAATATTTGCTAAATGAGGTCTGCAGAGTCTGAGATGTAGCTCTTGGTTTGTTTTTTAATATTTTTATAATATAATACAGATTTACATGATGACAAGGAAGACCTGCTGTTTCATGTCACCTATATAATCTTATATGTGACTGCAGTAAGTAGATTTTCTTTGTTTTATGTAATTTGTTAGAGCGCTGTTGGTTCCATTCATCTATGAGTTGACAGACTGGTGCATTACAGCCATTATGCTGTGATTAGCAGTTGGTTCATAATTTGTGTGGGTATGTGTGATTGTGTGAGAGAGAATGAGAGGGTGTTTGTGTGCAACCATGTGGGTGTGTATTGTTGTGTGGACCGTTTGTTCATGGACAAACTGTCCTTATCGTGCCAAAAATCTCCTTTGTGAAGTTTGCAAGAAAGTTACTTCAATGAATTGGGGCAGAGATTTTACAAATCTGCAGCCGAGTCATTGATATGTTATTACATCAGATCTTCTGACTCCAAACTTCGATCTGCACTCTTCATGATACCAAACTCCCACGGCGCTACAAGCAGATAAAACAAGGAGGCACATAGAAAGAAAACAGCGCTTCAGGGAGGAGTACATCTTCTCCAGAAGCTGATGAAGGATGAGAGGAATGAAAAAAAGATAACTATTGTCTATATATAGCCACATTAGAGATAGAGAGTTGAGGGAGACATTGATTTTTTTTTCCCTTGTTTCTCATCCTTTCAGCTGAGGAGATCTAAGACGAATGCTGTCAGAGTTGACGCGTGAAATATGAAAATGAATGCAAATGACTTGTCCGGTGTGAGCAGCGCTGGAGGATTTGCTGAAACCTGTGCACTGCAGACACAACTGTAAATGATAAAAAGAGAGGCCGGTGAAGGAGGACGAGGAGAATGAAGTCAATGGGTCAGTGAGGACAGCTGGTCTACGCTATATGTGGAGGTGGCCTGCAATGTGTTTCTGTGTCTCATTCATTTTTTGTGAACAACGAAAAACATTTTGTACAACACGGGCCAACTCTTGTATTGTTACAGAAAGGAAGCATCTGTACCTGCACTTGTTTCTTTGGAGAAAATAGCTACTCAGACTGCAAATCTCACTGAACACTCCTTCTCTGAAGAACCAAATTACTGGCCACCATTCTCATTCATAAACCTCACCAGCTAAGACAAGTAACCTGTGAACTGATACTGATCCACAACATTTATTTATTTCTGTGGATCTTATTAGGTGTTTAGTGTCATATCCACAATTTCCAACTTGGCTGTCAGTTCAGATGCTTTCAAAAAAAATCTGAAACAAAAAGTGTCTGAAAATAAAGCCGACAACAGACAAGTAAATGCTGGGTAAGTGCTGGTAAACATGCAAGTGTGTATTGCGTATATCAAAGTGTTTATCAGCTATTCCTGTACCTAGTTATGTGTGTTCAATACGTGTGATATTTGGACCCAAGGTCACTAAAATATCATCTCACCTATCAAAGAAATCTGAATAGACCTGCTGCCTGGGCTACGTGCACAGGCAACATGTGTACATGTGTTTTCTGAAAATCTTCTAGGTCACAGAGAGCAGCTGCAGCACACAAAACAAAGTTTTTAACCAGGATGTCATTTTGTTGTGGTAATTTTAAGACTGAAAACGTGACATTTTCACCTGCGAACTAAGTGCTTTGACACACTTATAATCAATATAAATGCTGAAATGCAGAAATATAAATACTGCTGGTCTATTTATTGGTGGATATTAAACATAGATAAACAGATGAAGAAGGCAACCCAGCTATAAGACTGTTTACATCTATATCACTGAATGGTTTAGTGTGTGTGTGTGTGTGTGTGTGTGTGTGTGTGTGTGTGTGTGTGTGTGTGTGTGTGTGTGTGTGTGTGCATGTTGCGCTGAAGCCTCTCACCTCTGCCGTCAGCCAGACACCGGTTGTAGCCCACAGGGCTGAAGTACTCGAATATAAACACAGCCACTGCTGACACCAGCAACAGCATCACGAACATCATCACCCACACATCCGCACTGAAGGGCTCTGGAGGGCGAGAGAGCGAGAGAGGGAAGAGGAGAGAAAGATGAAGGGAGAAGGGGGGGAGCATGGACAGAGAGAGATAAGTAAATGGGTGGGGCGGCGGTGGGGTGTGTAAGGAGGCAGAAGACGGGGAATAGACAAGGGACATTAGCAGAGAGCGAGGGAGAGGGAAAAAGAGCGAGGGCGGCGGAGAGAAAGAGAAAATGAAGCAAGAGAGAGGAGAGGGCAAGAGAAATATGCAAATGTGGTGCGCCAGATTGAGAAGAGGAAGGAAGCATCAGAGAAATGGAGTGGGAGTGGGAAATATAAGAGGGCAAAGAGACAGGGAGCAAAACAGTTAGCCGTATTATCATGCACTCCAGTGTTCGCTGTGCAAATGTGCTGAAACTTGGCTCCTATCATTTGGCGTGGCCACTAAATCTCTTTCTGTTCAACTTTTAAAGGGGAAAAAAATCAAACAGCGTAATAAAAAGTCATCACTGTCCGTTTGTCAGGAAGGCTAACGAAAAGACATTTGTGCAAAAATTGCTTTTAAACTTAAAGATTTCAAGAATTCTTAGGAGTTAAGTCGAACCATTTAAGTGAAACTGAAAAAGTCTGTACAGTTCAAAAGGATCCAGCTTTACTGTACGTGTAAATATAAAGATATTAAAATGCAATTTGTCCTCTAGGGTGGACTCTATGGATCATTTTGGACTCCACCACCAGTACAAACTGCATACACTATATGGGTCTGTACTACAGAGGGGATTTTGTTCTCTTTAAAGGGGCTTTGGTGGAGCTGACTAGGGACAAAAGCACCATTGGTCCACATACAGTTAAATGAAGGAGCCTGTCTATGCTAGCTTAACAAACATGCATGCTTTTTCCTCTTATTTTTTGCCATTTGATAAAGAACAATGCATTTTAAGCATGACTAAATTAAACTCCACTTCCTGTGCACTGGCCATTAGGCCATCCTACATTCAAAATGCTGATTTAAAAAAAAAAAAAACTTTCCAAAACCCGCCAGATCAGAGCACAAATGAAGATCAATCCTTTAAGAATAGTGCTTAAATGCCTAGTGGCTTATCCATTATTGTGTTTTTGTTTAGTTTTTTTCAATAAACTGCACAAAAGAAGACATTCCTACAAGTTTGACCGGTCTCTCCTGGATCAGTGCTCACACAGGTCAAAACACAGCCTTTGGTCTCTTCCCCTGATCCATCTCTGCCGCCCTCCCCCAACCTTTTACAGCTCGCCTTCCTCACCTAAGAAAGCCGAGGGCGAAACGGTGCCATTGCTGCGAGAGACCATGACGCTGATGCCTGTCTCAATAAAGGGGACGGAAAAGTCAATGACCTCTGACCTCTCCTCGTTGATGGTCAAGGAGCCGACGGCCATGTGAGCGTTTTTTAACACCACCTAGGCAAGATGCAAAAAAAAAAAAAGCAGAAAGAGAGAAAGTGTGTCTGTTATCTGTTTCTCAACACATCCGTCAGGCAGCTATCAATAACAGAGGCAGAGTAAGTCAATGAATGCAGTCTTGTGTGCTGTGGCAACAAACACATTCCAAAAAACTATTTCAATGGAGATAGTTAAGAATAGCTTTTGGTCATAAAACAGCATAAAAATAGCATATCACAGCCATCGGTTCATTTGAAGGTGACTGTGCAGTCTTTCTAAATGTGAATCAATCCTGTTTGGCGATGTAACAGAGACAAAGGTGGACATCCTTATAGTTTAAGATCATTAATGTGGAAAACAAATACTGTTTATACCGTCTATTCAGGTTCCCCTCTGCTTCAGGATGAATGAAAAACGAGCCTCTTAGCAGAGAAGTTCTGGATTAGCTAACATGTCAACGAGCAGGTTTCACGATAGGACATGTTTTTGTACTGACTTTAAGATGATCACATGGTCACAATTCATAAGCATATGGCGGCATCCTATGTCACAGGTCGTTATGTAGATCATAAACAAGGCCGGTGTAATCACAGAGTTAATTAGTTAACAAGAGCACTCAGACAGCGCAAAAAAGTGTGTTGTACAGCTGTCTCTATGCCCTTTTATGTGATGCATTACTCAATATGTGACTTTTTTAAGGTCAACTTTGACCTCTGGCACTAATAATAAAGGTCGAGGTCAGATGCTTAGCCAACTTGTAGGTATTTGTGTCCCTTAAGGCCTAGTATTTTGTAAATTTTGAAGATGACCCATAAAATAAATTGTGAGTAAAGGTTTTACTGATTTTCACTTTTGGTGTGCAATTGACCTGATTTTCACCAATCAGCTCGAGCTGTTATTGGTATCTAGCATCACACATAATTTGAAAATGATATCTCTGAAACTGTGGATGCTAGACTGCTAAAAAACAGACAAACAAACAAACAGACCTGATTATGTACTGCCTCCCTAGCTCCAGATATCTAAAGGTCATAGAAAGCATGAGTTAGACCTATGCTTTGTTTATGGAAGACATATTAAAGGGATTATTGGGACCAAAATTAAATTTAGGGTTTTTTTTTCGCTGTCCTGTATTTATCCCCTAGTGTTTTTTGTCAGTTTCACAGTTTTAAAGATATCAGCTGAAGGGATGTCGGCCTTCTCTTAAATATAAAGGATATAAATGGGACTTGATTTGGCACATTCACCTAACAAACAAAAGATCCCCAGTTTGATCCCAGGAATGGACACAAACTCCTTCACGGTTGTGTCAGGAAGGGCAAATCTGGCAAATCAAATATGTGGCACCACCTTCTGTGGCGACTCTTTTTTTAATAAGGGAGCAGCTGAAAGCAGTTTTCTTTCATGAGGGAAAAAGTTCCAAAAAAAACATTTGAAAAATTTAGCAGTAATGTCTCGCTGTTGTACCCACGAGCCTCTCCTGAAGGGAGGATGGATGCTTTCTTCGGCTGACTGATACAATTGCTGGGTGTAGTTTGATAGAAGGAAATTGGTTCCTATATTAAACTGCTCACAACAGGGATTGTGGATTTTTTAAAGTGATTTTTTATTCAAGAGAATATTCAAGAGAAAGCAGACATTTCCACAGCAGATATATTTTAAAATGCACATTAAAAGAATCTCAATGACAGACGGCACTGCAGGCTGGAGGAAAAAGCATGTAGATTTGATTTCTGGTTGGTGAACACTTTAAACTTTAGAGTGGACCTTATTTTCGGTCTTCTTGTCAAGCTGCTCACTTCCTTCCAATAACATCTGTCCCAGAATACATACAACACTTTACCCTCGTCTTCAGTAACCACGCGGAGCAAAATAGGCTGAAACACCAACCTCTCCAAAGAACAAAACCACAGCTCAGTTCCTCAAGTTAAACTTTCTTCTGAGAAAGGGAGAAAAGTTGTAGTTCCTTTGTAGTTCCCTTCTCCTTGTCCATTAACATGTATAAAACATGATGCAGACAGGGTACTCTCTATCTGCTAGCTGTCCAAAAGAGTTTTCCGGCATACGAGGGAGATTAAATTTGATATGAGGATAGGAAAGAAAGGAAACAAAAGTGTGCAAAGAAACATGAGGCTAAGAAAATGGAGGCAATGGAGACAAAGATGGAGCGCGGTAGATCGAGACAGCACACTTTCCACACATATAGCACTCGGACTGGACACTCGTGACGCTCGCCAGGGGACGGAGAGGGGGAGAAAGACACAAAGAGGGAGGGAGTAAGTGGGTTACCACAGTGGGTCAGGGCTGCTTGAAATAGCCGCCCCAATGCCTTCCTCTACCTGCCTTCCTCCCCTTCCATACCTCTGCACAGGTAGTATATTTAGCCCCAAATTTCTACAGCCCTACAGCACAAGTGGGACAGGACTGTCTCTCTGAGTTAATAAGGCGTGTGTGACTAGTGTGAGTCAAAACTCCGCTGTGTGCTTCAGTGTTAGAGTGAGTGCGCGCACACAACAGTGAGTCATAAAAGGGAAAAAGACAAAGAGAAGCGAGTGAACCTTTGTTCGCAACCTGTGAAGTGGACCTTTACAGGCAGGGAGAATATTCCACATCTGCTCTGCACATTATCTGCAATGTCAAGTGTTTATGTGTGTGCAGCATGTGTGCAGCATGTGTGCATTTGTAACTTTCCGATCTTGCTTATTCTGCCAGCATATGAGTATGGATGTGCGTGATTGCCTTTGTGTGTGCGTGTCTTAATGTGCGAATATCTCCCTGGGGAAGACAGCGAGTCCAACCAGCAGCGTACTCACTTCCTCTCTCCCCGTTCGCTCTCTCCATCTCCCTCCTACGACTTGTTCTCTCCGTGTTATGAAAGTGACCCATGTGGGTGTTATTGAGAATGAGTGAGCGAGGTTCTGCGTTTGCGATTGTTTATGTGTCTTGGCTGGTGCGTGCGTGCGTGTGTGTGCGCGCGTGCCAGTCTTTATGCGTCTCTGCTAGCGAGGCTAAAATTCATGTAATCAAGCGTATTGCCTCTAATATTTTAGATTAGGTGCACTGGGGGCAGCGCAAGTCAGTGCAGCCCATGAAATGTGACACTAACTGCTAGAATTGAGTTAGGACAAAATGTAGGACTTCTCATCACATTCATTGATTTTCTTTTTTCTTTTTTTAAATTTGATCTTTTGTCTTTGTGAGCTGTGGCAAATTGTGAAAACGCCCTCGATGATCTCTGCGAGATATCCGGGAGCGCGCTCAGACATGTTTCGTGTGCAAGCGTGCGTCGCCGTCGGTCCAGATCTCGGTCCGCCGTCAATGTGAGATATCGTTAGCTTCATAGCATAAGTGCCTAAGTCATTGACTTAGTCAAATGACTTAGGCAATTATGCTATGAAGCTAACGATATGCTGCAGTTTTGGCTGTTCTCCAAGCGGAGAAGGACGCAGGTCGGATTTAGTTAGATCCAGCAGTTATGGCGGAGCTTTGCTGAAGTGTGAGAGTGTAAATCTGACCTTACAAGTGCAACATAAAGAAACGGTCTCACCAAATAGGGTTTCTTTGTGTCTACGTGTCTGCTTTGGTTCATGTTTTTCTGTGCTTACTCAGACATTAGAGTCTGTTGTCTGCATGTGCAAGAGAGGTGGATAAATGCCCCCCTCCCCCCGTCTATTCTCCTAATGACCATTCATCTGTGGAGGTGAGAAGGAGATGGTACATTACGACGCTTTTAGTCATGGCGATAGAGTTTATTACAGGTGGCCACACTTACAGCTCGGTGCCCACTAAAGAGAGGTTGACTGTAATGGCTTTATGTAAGAGATTAAATGTGTCAGTAAATTGAATAGCAAAAGTGTCCACGCAGGAAAAAGCAGACACGTAAACTCATCTCGTCTCTGTCTTCTGTGACTTCCGAAGGCTGCTCGAACTTTATTATCCACGCAAAGTTGGGCAAAGCCAAAGTCCTTCAGTAGCAACTCTGACAAAACATGTTCTCAACCCGTGACCTTTGGGGTCCTATTGATCTGTTTGCCTTCATTAACAAATGGCCAACGTCAGACAGCACAAGTGCAGTTCGCTCTTATAGGTTGAAGTATGAGAACTGACAACGACCTTAGCTTGGGAGCAATGTCGATTAGGAAATGTTTCAAGCCCGCAGTGAATTGTTGCAGCTGACTGAGCTGAACCTGGGGTGAGGTGCTTAACCCATCTGACATAAGAATTAGGCCCGTGTGGCAGAAGCTTGACCCGGAAAGGGAAGCTTATAATTCAAGGTATGAAAACGAGCTTCAAAGAGGAAATGAACCCTTCAGGCACCCCCTGTGTGAGTTAAAAATAGCTCAGGACATTGAAAGCAGACAGTAACTTTGTTTCCCCTTTAATCTTTTATTCACCTTCACCTCCAACTTGGCAGTAACTCCAAGCATCCTAATGCGGTCCGCTCATCTCAGCAGAACAAGAGAAAAAAGAATCACACTGGCTGCATGGTAAAAACAACAAGCAGCTGATATAACGATGCAGTAAGAGGCAAAGGGTACACAGCTTTGACTTTATATTTCTGCTGTCCAATTTATTCATTTTGTAGCGCCAATAGTTTTGAAATGGCACCTTTTATTGTTACTTCAAACCAAGCTCAGGCTGTTCTCTGAGCAGATCAGTGGATATGAGGAAGCCTCAGTGCCAGTCCACACCAGCTGATGGCTAAGCTTATATACTTCATACTCATTCAGCTGGGTTTAGAGAGTTGCTTTAGCCTGCCTAAAGTTGATCTTGCATCTCCAAGCCACTTTGCAACCCACCTCCACCCCCAGCTACTTTTTTCACACTGTTTTTCTTATTTTGTGTTTTTTTTGGTTATGTTTGTGCCCTCCAGAGAGGGCTTTTTAACCTAAGGAAACATACTTGCGTCCAATCCTCCAAAAACACAATGCTGACTGACTGGAAAAGTGGGTCAGAACAGGGAAGGGAGCAACAGCGGCCATTACCACAAATGGGTGAAGCACGAGAAATACAGCAGAGAAGCCTGGCTGGTGGCTGTAGTGGACATTTTTCATTGTTTTTAACATTCGGGTTCAATTCAGCTCTATGTATCATATACCTTTGTTCTTGTCCATAGCTGGTTAATGGACCAATAACAACACAAGCAAGAGTCCACAGACTGTTTGTCACACTGCCCCCTGGTGACAGTGAAAAACTACAACATGTCGACAATGGTCTGCTAGGCCATGATGTATGTATGATGTGTCTAAACTGATTGTGATTGAGTTCTGGTAGTTCGTGACCTCCCTGGCAGAATATGCCAGTGCATGTAATTGGTTGAAGGGTAGTTTCTGATTTGCATTGTGCTTTTTACTCAGAGAGTAAATCACGAGGAATTTTTGGTGCTAGCATCAGACAGCAAACTTCACCAATCACTCGCAACTGGTCAGGAACATCCATTTTTATCTTTCCGTCACAACTGGTGGTTGACAGTTGGTTGGCCTCCGGGTCTGTATGACTAAGCCCTTATTTAATCAATGCTGTCTCTGCTGTCATTGATGTCTGCTCTGTTTTGTATGGGGGGTCTTGCAAGAAATGACTGCAGATGGGCATAATTTTATTTTGACAGTAGCAGTCCTGATGGAAATAAGTGCAACTGTCATATAATTTGCACATGCATGACAATGAGAAGTTTCCGTTTCCCCAGAACATTATTAGTGGATATCCTTTTTGATGATATCGTCTCCATTACATGCAGAACTGTCACTTCTGCAAGTAATGGAGTCAAGGTGTGCAAAATTAAAAAATAAGACACAAACAGACGTATTACATCCTTACCTCTCCCACCATGCCGTTCCAAGTTCCATTGACTTTCTTGCCATGTTTTCCATTGGTGACCAGGTAAAGGTCATAGGTAAATTTGACTGACTTGGCAATCTTCTTCAGGATGTCGATGCAGAAACCCTTACAGCAACGCTTGATGTAGATCCCTGACTCTTTTGTCTGATTGCTGCATAAGAGGACAGATGGACAATTATTTAATTAAAAATGTACATCTGTGTGAATGGCCATGAATCATTAATTGTAAAAGTGATTTGGTGTTTCTGGCACTGTCACTGTCACACCGATGAAGTGTGAAATGATTCCACCTCGGGCTCCGCAAAGCTGCCGTGGGAAATTAACATCATTCACAAGTAAATTTTAGGCAGTTGCCAGGCTTTTCATTTCTGCTTCGGTCAGTTCTGCAGTAGGTGGATCTGTGAGCTACTGTGGCAGATGGCAGGAAAAATATGTGTAAAAACTCACACTAATCTAACCTTTTACTCGGTGGAAATTAGTTTTTGTCTTGTAACGCATTCTTACGTTTGATTTTCAGGCATTTCAGCATTAATCTGACACAGATTTTCTACACGTGAAATTTGAGCCTCACACTGATTTGATCTGTTTCCGGCAGGGTACAGTGTTCCTCATGCACGTCCCACTAAGCGGATCCACGTCTTCCACAATGACGAACGGAGCCTCCTCCAATGTCACGATGGACAGGTGGTCATCCTCTCTGTTTGCTGGTCCCCCGTATAGTTCATAGCGAGGCCACACATGGTACTTCATGGACAGGGAACCGTTCTCCCATTTACCCACCTGGAGAAACATCGAGAAAACAAAAGAGAGTAAGTCTGCCTTTAAAATCACACACCAAGTAAGACTTTATTCATTTATATAGTTGCTTAATAGTAATCATGGAGAGACTTGCAGTCTTTTTATTTTCGTCTTTTGTGATTGAGCCTTGAAGTGCCGAAAATAACAGTGAAACACATCAAATGGCAGAAATCAAAATAAAAACAAGAATTTGGATTAAATTTCACACTGCAGTAACTCAAGACCATAAAAAAATAACTGCAGCTCTGCAACTGCAAACAGCTCTGAAATATATCACCAGCGATCCTGCATGGTGTTCAAGCAAAAATATCTCAATATAATTTTAGAGCTTCTTTTTCTACTTTCTGTATTTTTGTGATTTTGAGATGAGAGGTGACTTTTACCTTTGACAGATTCTTTATCGGTTAAACTTTTCATTTAAAACAAGAAAATTCAAATGAAAGTTTAATATATGTACAATTGCTCCACCCACCCCAGGAGAAACCCGCTAAAATAGATGGCATATCCTTTGATTTTCATACTAAAAAATTCATAAATTTAACATTTAGAGATCCTGTCCCATTCATTAGGTTACTCTTCATGAGCCCATGCTTACATTAGTCTATTAGATGTTCATTAAACAAACCTTCCTACACTGCAGAAAGCTTGTGGGACAGACAAGCCACAGGTGTTTCAAAGTTTTCTAAGCCTAACAGAAAGAAAACAGTGGCTTCCTGCTCTTGGATCACATGTCTGTTTCTAGCCACACCATTCTCTGGTGAACACACCACTGGAGATCCACACGGCATTTCTCTATGGAAGGTTTGTACAAGGATCTCCAACTGCCCCTAGGAGACGACCCCAAGCCAACACGCCAAACCACCTAAAGCGGCCAGTGATGCTTTTTTGACAACTTTGCCAGCCACGGCGTACAAAGCTTTCTTCAACACCAGTTAAGTAGTTCAGGTTTAAAAAAGATAATAGCGATCCTTCTTCATCCTGCTTCCCCACTGTAGCACAAATGAATAATGATGGAAAGTCAAGCACCAAGATCCACCTGTTGTCTGGAAAGTGAGTCCCTACTTTCTCTCTAAAGATACCAGGATGGCTTTTTAGAGAGGCAATAGGGACTTCTTCTCGTAGCTTTTCCAGAAGTCATAGAGATCTTACCCCAGTTTCCTGAGTTTTAATTAAATTACATTTTTAGAAGAACCCCACCTAAAGCCACTTCCTGCTATCCCAAGTGGTGTTTTCACTATCAAACTAATAATTCTACCCTGTAACAACCTGATTTCCTTTTCTAACTCCTGAAAACAGTTTTGTCCAATAGCTATTGTGTCACCTTGTATTTTTGGTGAGAAGAATTCCAACAAAACTAACCTGTGTTTTTCTTAGATCTCCCCATTGAGACAGATTGGCAACATCTTTTTGTTTTCAAGTCTCCAGTGACTCCAGAAGTCAGAGAAATCCTGCCAGAACTCTCTGTTATGGGTCAGTCGCACATTAAAGTGACAATATGGTAACAGCATGCCCACTACTACTGAGCCATTATTTAACTGTTTTATTTATCATTTAATTTTTCAGTTCATGTCAATTTTATTTATATAATATAGCACCAAATCCCATCAGCAGTTGTCTCAGCGTGCCTCAGAAAACCTCAACAACCTGATGACCCACAATGAGCAATCACTTGGCGACATTGGGAAGGAAAATCTCCCTTTTAACAGGAAGAAATCTTGGGGAGAACCAAGCTGAGGGAGGGGCAGCCACCTGAGCTTGCCCCTCCCTGAGCAAGCTTTGTTTCTCTATCCCTGCCCCCACTGATATTTAAAGTTCCCCGTTTTTCCTTCCTGAGTTAAGTCAGTATCTTCTTTACACAAAACCCTTTTTGTTTACTTAGCTGTTCGTGACCAACCGCTCTCCTCATCTTTAAAACAGAAAAGTCTGGGGAATAGTCTGACTCCCACAGATGGTCTTCCAAGGGTTTTATCAAAAAAGTAACAGGAGTACGACTGTTGGCGCTCGTCTCGTGATACAATATCTGAGGATTGCTACAAAGACTCACCCTCAAGCATTTATAACTCTTTATTTTCAAGATTTATGGCGTTCAAACAACCTGTAGTTATACTCTGATTTTCAGCTTCAGCTGCCTTTATTCTCGTCTGTCCACGACCTTCACTGTCCTCCGCTTCTCTGTCATCCTGACCAGAGCTTCTACCTTTCGCTTCGTCAGTCTCGTGCACGACTCCTTCCACTCTAGCCTCGTGTCTAACAGGAGAACAGAACACTCACAGAGAGAGATGCCATAACTTTTTTGTTTTGTTTGTTCACCTCTCAACTCAGTAAGTGAAATTAATATTTCAAGAGAGTGTGTAAAAAAGAGAGGAGAGGAGAGGAGAGGAGAGGAGAGGAGAGGAGAGGACTGGGACACAGAGTAGAGAATGAGAACAAGGTTATTCTGAAGGGCGAGACTGAAACAGAGGGAAAGTGCAGAATTCAGATAGAGCGTAGAGGACGGGTAGAGAAATACAGAAGTGGATGGAGAGATTAATTGAAGAAAAAAAGAGAGAGAAAGGGAGAGTTTAAAGTAAGAGAAAGAGCCAAGTGAGTGTCGGGATGACAGAGAAAGAAAGCCAGAGATGGAGCTCATTCAAATGCAAAATACAGGCTCTTCTGTAGAGGAGTGTCCAGCTGTAGGTCTGGAGGACCCTCTAGCCCTTGTGGCTCTACTCCACTGAATAAGCGTCATCAATTAGTCAATTTCCCCCGGATGGCTCTCACATAAAACCATACCTGGAGACTATGCCTGTGCCCTTTCCTCCGGTTGTGCCAAGTAGGCCATTTTTATGAGCGGAAAGACGTGGGTGGAAGTGGGAATGGATCATCAGCTAATTGGACTCGGTATAATGCGAGGCAGGGGAGGACAGGGAGCTGTGGTGTGAGTATGTAAAGTTAGGTTTGCACTCTCATTAAATATGTAAATGTGCTCAAACACATTGGACTCTGGGGAGCACAAACTTGGCAAGGCTGCCTGGAGTGGACAAACTAAGGCTGTGTATCTCTGGGACACAATGCAGCCTTTTTCCTGTTGGGACAAAAAAAAAAGGGGGGGGGGGTAGTGAGCTGGAGCAAGTGATGGAGAGAGACAGAGATGGAGGTGGGGGACTAAGAAATGAGTGGGGTGTATTGGAGGATAAGGGTTAAAATCAACCAGCCAGGGCAAAAAGCATGACTGGGTACTACAGTATACCTGCTACTTCAAAGATGCAGTGGAAGGATGGTTGTAGCTGGAACTCATTAGGATCCAAGAAAAGTGGTTCAGCTGGAAGTCAAGCTAAGAATTAAACATGAGCGAGGGAATAGGAGGAGGAGGAGGAGGAAAAGGGATGGGGTGGTTCAGGCTGCAAGGGGAGAACGGGATAGAAAGGAGAGAGAGGAGGGGAGAGTTTCACCTTGTTCTCCGATCAGAGGACAGAATATAGATTAGAGAGGCAGAAGAAAGAGAGAAATACAGAGAATAAAGAATAGGGAGAGTCAAAGGAGTCAGACTGCAGGACACAGAAACAATAGAGGGTAAGCATCAGGAAACACAGATGCATGCCGGTGACTTGGCAGGTGGTGATGCGTCAGGTTCATTTAAGGTTGTGGACACGGGATTATTGTTGCCATATGTTCACTACCATCTTCTTTTCCACCTGTGCTTGGAGACTTTTTTCCCAGTCTGTACAATGAAAAATCTGCACCTTCATTCACTGAACGGAAGTTTTACATTTAAAGTTTGACTGACATTTAGTTGTTATTCATTAAGTCGTACGTTTCGATACGCGAGTCAGCAACTCTCTCGCAGCTGAACTTTCAACCTCTCAGCTTTAAAGGCCTGTGGCACAGTGCAGTGCCTGAACCATTTCTGTGCATCAGACTCAATCTCATCTCTCCATTCTTTAGCTATAACTGCTTATGTGTGACGGTTATAAGGAGGCGGAAACCAATCCCAGTTTGCATTATGCAAGAGGAAGGATACAAACTGGGCAGGCTGGCAGTCAATCACAGAGCTGACACATAAACGGACAGCCATTCACCTCTGTGTTCACGGGCAATTTTACCACACAGTTACTCAAACCTGCATGCCTTTGTTCTGTGGGAGCGTGGAAGCGTTAGCAGAACATGCTAATAAAAAAAGCCACTGGAAGTTGGGAGTCTACTTTTGTCCACAGCAAGTAACAGTTAGAATATTATCAGTGTCTGAGCAACTTGTTCTACACACAAGTGTCTTAAATAATGTCATCATAATCACGGCTCAACTCAACGTTGTGTCAGTTAATGCTGCTAATGGCAGCAAGTCCAGATCACATCCTTAAGGCGTTCTTTGTTTCAACAGGACCAAAATTACATTATTTTATGAATCCATATTTCAGTCATGTGATCGTCATGTGACCGTCTCAACACCCTGGCAGGCAAAACAGTACTCCAACATGACCTCAAATAGTGGACGCATCTATCTATCCATGGAGGAAAAACGAAGGCCTTTTTAGTGACTTGTGTTCCATATTCTGCCACTGCAGAGCTCAGTGAGAATCTTAAAAAAATCCCTCACCTCACACTGCTGCCAGGATGAAAGCTTTCAAAGTAAGGACAGCTCTCTAGTTTTTGTTGCTTTTTTTAAGGTGAAGAACGAGAAATTGTTCATTGTTCAAAAAGCTACAGAGCTAGCTTAAACAAATGTAAATCTTGCGTTTTGTTGGGCATTTACAAAGTAGGGCCAGTAAAGTTTCAACAGCATTAATTTGTCAAATTATTGTTGCCCATCCTCTGTCAGTTCTAAGTTTTAAATATCTAGTCTGCACGAGGTTTAGGTAAACAGAATGAACCAGAATAGATGATTCATTACACCGTTTCGTTATTTATTTAACAAAAATCAAGCCAAAATGCACGGTGAGAAACTACGTAGACCACATGATTCACTAGCTTGTAGAACCACATTTAGCAGCATAATTTGTAGTAATTTTTCTCTGTATGACTTTCTCTCATGTCAATTTTGTCCCAGTCTTTTTTGCAATGTTGCTTCAGTTCATTGAGATTTGCAGGTGTTCATTCATGCACAGCTAACTTAAGCTAAGCTAAATGCAGCTAACTGCATTTTTATCAGGTTGTATGTGACTGGGCAATACTTTTCTTTTCTTTTTCGTATATTTGCTGTGCTTGGGATCGTTGTCCTGTTCCACGGCCCAATTTTAAGCCAAGCATTAGCTGTCAGACACATGGACTCGTATTTGACTCGAGAATACTTTGGTATGCAGAGGACTCATGGCCGACTCAATGGCTGTAAGGTCACTGAATTGACTTTACAGCCACCTCCACCACTGTGCTTCACAGTTGGTATGAGGTGTTTATGCTGATATGCTGCATTTGAATTTCTTCAAATGTGGGTTGGGCATTATGGCCAGACATCTCCACTCATGTCCCATCTGTCGAAAGGACATTGTTCCAGATGTCTTGTGGTTTGTTCGGATGCACCTTTGCAAACCTGAGCAGTGCTGCTGCTGTTTTTAGTGAAGAGGCTTTCTCCTGAAAACCCTTTGAAAAACCATATTTTTTCATTCTTTTTCTAATTGTACTGTCATGAACTTTAACATTTAACATGCTAACTGAGGTCTGAAGAGTCTGAGATATAGCACTTCTGTTGTTTGTAGCAATTTCTCTGAGCATTAAACGATCTGACCCTGGGGTGAATTTACTGGGACCTCCACTAAGTTTGGTGTAGGTCTTGGGAGTTTTCCACTTGTAAATAACAGAATGATCAATCTCCGATTGTTTGGAAATGACCTTATAACCCTTGCCAGATTGATGCGGAGCAACAATTGCTTCTCTAAGATCATTGATGTCTTTCTAGCCTTATACTTTTTTATTATCAGGATGTCTGTAAATGTATGAATGGATATCTGTATGTATGGGATGGTATAAAAAAATGACATATTCTACTCAGAGAATACAGTTTCACTCCATATATTTACCTTGATCTCCTTGTCCCACCCAGTCTTTACAATAACTTGCTGCCTGTTAGTTCTTAAGGGTGTCTTGACATCTTTTTAGTGAAACAAACAGATTTTTTTGGAGACAGCGCATAACCAGGATTTTGTAACAAACAAAAAAAAAGCCGAATAACAAATAGGCAACTGCTAACCAAGTTTTGAAATTAAAACAGCTGTGGAGCAGCATTCAAATAACACATCACCACTCTGGAGCCTCTGCTGCAGTGCATTGCTCAAAGGCACCTTCACTGAGCTGATAATATCTAATCAGAGTTGCGTCTATAAGGCTTAAGGCTTAAAATGCTTGAAAAGTGAAAATCAGACGATAAGAGATCCAGATAAAAACACACAGATACTCGTGGACTTCATAGGGAACAGCTAACTCATTGCTTCTATTCATTTTAACAGTTTACAAAATGTTTTACTGTTAACAACAGAGGACAATTAGGTTAGTCAGGACTTATAATTTTGTGCACATCGGCTGTTTTTTTTTTTCATATGAGTGTCTTACCCTCCCCCCCGACACACACAAAGACCGTCAGTGTCTCCCTCTGTCTCACCCTGTCCCACTGTCTCTCCTTGTTGAGCAGAATGATGACCAGCTTGGGATGCATCTGGTATCCGTCCTCACTGAACGACAGATTTCGTCCCTCAAACGTCACATTCATCAGGTACCTGCAGAAGAAAACATTGAGGAAAGAAACAGACTGACGCATATATCACTTGCTGGAATATATCCTTGTCACTGGCATTTCACAAATGTCTTATTTGTTCTATATATCTACATCCATTCAGGTTCCATTACTCAGTTCTCCAATCATTAAAGTTTTATTGCACATAGACTTATTTTTTTAAGCATCTTTTCTGACAAACCCAGTGATATTGCATAAATTCGTCATCTGCCAAGAAACAGCTATCAACTAATGTCGAACCAGCTCTTCCATAAATAGATATACATTAGTCATCAACAGAACGGCAGATGATGTCTTTAAGACGGGACTAAAGAAAATGAATTTCAGCAAATTATGTCATCCCTAAATGTCAAATATTACATTTCAATTGCTGCCAATGAGTTCACCTTTTCTGTTGTGACATTCAGTGTGAAATTTTGTGTATTTGCCCTCTGATATTTCCCCATCACGAGCTGGATGAAAAAGTTCATATCAAACCTCTATCTGTTAAATAAAAGCTACAGTCAGCAGGTAGGTAGCTTAGCACAAAGACTGGATACACAGGGAAACATTGGTCACTCAGTACTTCATCCTTCAAACGTAACAAACACAGAAATTCACACGTTGTACAAGGTGTGAGAAAAAAATTCGACATCTCCAGCATTAAAAACAATTAACAACCATATCAATCAGACTTTGAAGGCTGACCCTTATCATTCAGTCTTATACATGTACCCATCTACAGATTGTTTTGATAGTAGCTGCTATTTTCTTTTCAGACCAGTCTCTCCATTTGAGTCTTATACGTCATTTAAGAACATCTGTGTCCAACTGAGTCAGCTACCATGCCTCTGATCATCGCTGGTAATGACAGCTGGTTCTGCAACTACAATATTAGAAGCAAACATGAGTTTTTACATGGATGAATCTGCAGTGCCTGAAGGTGACGGTTAAGGTCAGCGTGGACAAGGAATATGCTTGTTTTGTGACATTTACCAGTGCACACACTGTGAATTCATCTCACAGGATCAGACTGTCAAAGCAGAGTGAGTGCAACGAAAATGATCAGAGTGGCTTAAGTTTGCAGAGAGATTCCCAACACATTGCGATCAATCTGAGTAATTCTGCAACCAGTCTCGTTTCAATTGGAGACTCAGCTAGTTGTGTCCTGGTTTCATTCTTAAATTAAAAAGAAAGGCTGCCAAGCTCCTTAATCATTTTACAGTTAAATCACAATCCTGCCACAACGATGTCTCTATTTGTGAAGGAATGTCTCAAATCTCATATTTTGTCTGGACTCTGAATGTAATTAGTTTCTGTGAATTTCTAATTAATGCGAAATTCTGTAAGCTAATTTATCACACTGCATAAGACTGCATGTAACTGCCAATTCGACCACGATCAATCAAACTGATAGCAGACTGACTTCGTCTTATTGCCATTTTATCATCATCTTAATGTGCCAAAGTCGCTTTGGAGACGACAACTGCGAGTGATTACAAGTTCTTTGTTTACGGCCTTAACTGCGGTTCTGCTACAGTCTCTATCTACTGTTCTTCCTATGGTGACTGTAGCACAAGAGACAACCTTGAGAAGAAAAGAAACTGTTGTGACTGTCGCCGAGGGGCAGCACACACCATTGGCAGGATTTTTCTTCTGTGGTTAATGTTGCTTCTCTGTCCTTTTTGTCACAGACCCAAATCGTAATCAAGTCGAAGGGTTGCTGTCTAACACAGTCGAGGACCAAATCCAGTGCACATTACATATGAACAACAAGCGCATGAACAAGTGATTTGAAAATAGCAGTCATTCTGGGCTGAAATCTTTTGCCATGCAACCAGCAGAGATTCCATGAAGTTACTGTTTCTGACCAAGAAACAGCAGTCAGACCACACTCTGAAAACGTATGCTTCAAAAAAGGAGCTCATTAGCGAGCTTTAGAGGTTCTGGCAGGTGGATTTTTTTTACCTTTATTCACACAGTCGGGGTAGTTGCTTCACTCTGTTTTAAGACTTTAAGCTAAATTATGTTCTCTGTCGTCCTGTCTGGGGGTTGATTTCTGCATGAACGGCTGCCAAACACAGCCATGAGAACTGTGATTAAAAAACATTATTAAAATCCAGCTTATCCATTGTCCTCATCATAAGATAATTACAAAGAGATGAAAAAAAATCTACAACCAAACAGCTTAAATATTCACTAAATATACAATTTGAAATAACTGCTCGGACATAATTTAAAATCTATGAGCGATTTGAAGTTAATTTTTCCTGGAGCTGAAGGGACACGCACATGAGCAATGCAGTTTCTATCGGGTGTCAGAAGTGTGTGTCAGGTGGAATAATTTCACTTCCCTGCAACTAAAACAACACACACACACACAGCACTCAGCAGTGCCATACCCTCATGCAGAGGGTATGGTTATTGTGCGTGGGAGTGTGTAAGTGCATGTACATGAGGACAGCAATGTTTATGTCAGATGAACTTGAATTCACTTCACTGTCATCCCACACACACACAGACACACACTCTCTCTCTTAACTATTTCACTCCCTCACCCCTAGCCTTCCCGCTCTGTGACTGTTTCCATGGAAACTCTCTACCTCAAAAGCATGCATGCTATATATATATATATGGAGAGAGATGAATAAATACATGGCAAAAGATACTGCATCTGGAAGTGTGTGCATGTAGAGGATTGTATGTTGATGGGATCTATCTATCTATCTATCTATCTATCTATCTGTGATGAAATGACTTATGTAATCCAGCAATTACTCTAATGCCAGCTTTCTTATTCTTTCCTCTCTATCAAAAATTGATATTTTCAATGGGCTGTGATGATCACACTCATCCACCATCACACCGTCTCATGCAGCCCCATGTGTCCGGCTTACAGCCGCTCCTGTAGAGCCTTGGCAGTGATACAAAGTGCATAGAATCTGCTGCATAAATCATAAGCCATTTACAAAATGACTCGACGCTGCGGTCCCTTTAATCTTTACTGAGCAAGCTATTGTTACATGCTGCAATTCAGAGCCTTGTGTGTGTGTGTGTGTGTGTGTGTGTGTGTGTGTGTCTATGAGTGTGCACGTGAGCATCCTACACACTGACAGCAAGGAAACACAAGCATATGTGTGTTGCCATAGCAGCCACAACCACTGTTACTATGGTAACGGTAATCTCGCAGAGGGTGGGAAAGAGACACAGAGAGAGTGAGAGGGGTGGGATTCAAAGAAGAAGAGGGAGGGGATGGGTCATAGTACAGGCAGATTCCAACACGTCTCTCTTCCCTTCATCATCCTGCAACTTCTGTGTTTACAGGAAAGCAATCTGTGTTCACTCTTCATTCAAGCGCATTCTCTGAACTTCCTGTAAATATAATAAAACTGGACCTACACGCATCTCCAGACACAGTGATAACAGCTTAGTAAGCAGCAGTCTCTGGGAGTGACAAATGAAACCAAAGCAGAACAGCAGCTCCTTCAAAGACCACTTGAGACTTAAGAAAGAGAGTCAATCCCCATAGGGTCCCTTGTTAAAAGTTCAAAAAAAGTATGTTTCTTGCTTGGTCCATTTATAACAACTGTACCAGACAATTTTTTTCCTATTACTCAGCCTTTTCAGGTTTTGAAGGCTCAAAATTAGGGGCGTGGCTGCTTTGACTGTATACCTACAAAGGTGACTAGCCACAAGTGGTGTAGTAGACGTCACCTCAGCACATTCTGGTCACTGAACTGAGCTTTGGGTCATGTTTTTGGTGCCCTCTGGAGCCTTTTAATGCAACTATGACATTTAAAATGGCTTTCTTTTCAGGTGTTTGTATGGTGTAGCTTTGCCAAATAAATGTGTAGTATTTTAATTGTATGTAACTTAGCACTAAATTAACAGTTGTCTGCGTCTGTGTGTTGTACCTATATATTAATCAGGTATAACATTATGAACACCTTGCTAATGTTGTGTTGGAATTGGAATGAAATCTGGAGAATTTGGGGGTCAACTCAACATCTCAAACTCATTGTTGTGCTGCCAAACCATTCCTGAACTATTTTTGTTTCGTGGCAGGGTTCATTATCCTGCTGACAGAGGTTACAGCCATCAGGGAATACAATTTCCATGAAAGAGCGTACGTGGTCTGCAACAATGTTTAGGTAGTTGTTACTTGTCAAAGTAACATCCACATGGATGGTAGGACCCAAGGTTTCCCAGCAGAACATTGTCCAAAGCAACAGACTGCCTCTGTCAGTTGTATTTCTTCCCTTAGTGCATCCTGGTGCCAGGTGTTCTCCAGGTAAGCAACGCACACACGCATCTACATGATGGGAAAAAAGGCCCAATTTTCCTGCGCCTAACACATCAACTTTGAGGACAAAATGCTCACATGCTCCCTAATATATCCCATCCAATGGTGAAGAGATAATCAGTGTTATTCGCTTCACCTGTCAGAGGCCTGATTGGTGTAAAGTCCACAGATGCAGCTTGTTAGCATTAGCTAACTACCAACACATTCTCACTCCCAAACCGTAATATTTTATGCTAGGTGACAAATCGTCAACATATTACGCTTCCGGGCACCAAACACGTCCCTAAATGAGGAGATTGGAAACATGAGAACCGTTTGGACTCAATCTACACATGTTCGTCATTTTACTTAAATTGCTTTGGAAAACACTATTTGATGTCATTAAAGTGCTGTTAAGGTTTGGGATAAGGTTATGGTTAGGGTTAGGGCTGGAATACATGGCTGGAACGTGGATTACCGCGGGACCGTCATTCTACTGGATTTCACCCATAACCCGGCGCTTAGCATAAGATTGTGGAAGGTCACCTTTCGCGTTCCTCAGGAACGCTGCGGGACGTGACAAATCGTCAGGATGTTAGGCCTCGGGAGTGAGAACCGGCTGTGACTACTAAGGTATTTGCCCTCTCCTCCAAAAATGGTCACTTCTGTCTCTAAAGAACCAAGATGAAAAAGCCCAAAATGGCTCAAATGTAGGCTTGAAAAACAGATCTCTAAAAGACAGTGAATAACTCACGGTGGCTATCTCCATCTTTTATTTACAGTCCATGCAGTTTACCATGTAGCAAACCTCACAGAGGCATATAAAGACTAGAGCTGCAAGAATGCGGTGACTGTTATTCCAAAGCTGAGTGACAGGATGATTGCATGTCACCATCGCTGCCTTCCTGTAATGTGAACACAAACCGATCCCTGCTTTTCCATAAGTTACTGTAGGTGTCATGAGATGGTATAAAGTTATGTGGATGGTAGGAATCTGAATACGCAGGTGTGACTAGCATAATAAGACAGAATCGCATCCACCTTCCCCGCTAAATTGCATGTTTTGATATCCTGTTGAACCTGTCAGTTTCCTGCATGAGCTGGAGGAGAGTATCTCAGCTGTGCTGTACACGAGGTGAATTAAAATTCAAACAGCAGCAGCTGTCGTCACCTGGCGAACAAAAGCTAGTAACACTGACCGGAGTCCGACATGTACTACTCCAATCAAATCTACAGAAAACGATTTCTACATTCAGGAAACGCCTCATATTTTTTGCAGCATGAACCACAATGCAGCGAATCCATTTGCATGCATAGGTTTATCTAAAGACAAACCAGAACAACGCTGTGCCACAACAACACGGCACGCAGCAGCACACTTCCCATGCTAACTCCATGGCCTGACAAAGATAGGTTTGAGCGCATGTTCTGGTGTGAATAATGGAGGAGTTGTGTAAAATATTGATAAGTCAGTTTTAATAAATTAACCCTGACATGAATTAATTATGAATTACACTCCTTAGCAATTACTGTGGTACAGTGTAATCACTGGATCTGAAGAGGAGGGATCTATACTGAGAGTGATAACAAGCCATGTAGGGCTCCGTGCGGCTGAGGTAGAAAAACATACTGAGGCTTTGTTGCGTGCACACTTGGGGTATAATGTGTGAATGCGAGGGGAGGTGTGACTATATACATTCAGCGGCATCCATATACAACGAGTGAATGTGTAAACAAAGCTGCGCTAATAGGAGGGAAGAAGCGTGGACATCAATATGTGGCTTTGACACATGATCGACAGCACTTAATTAAAACTAATTACAGTGACATTTCTTTAAAGCACTAGCCCTCGAACAGACTGCATTGTCTACATTGCAGATATAATGGATACCTGAGGCAATATTCTCCTCTTGATTTTCTAATTTCAGAGCATTTTGGAATAAAACTTCAAAAACCTTAAAAGACAAACCTATGTACTGTACTGCTATACAAATTGAAAATTATAATAGCCTGCAGCAAAAAGGAGGTAGGTGAAGATGGGATGCAGCAGAGGGGAGGGGAAAAGAGCGAGAAGGATGTAATAAAAAATACTGGGGAAAGGAAAAGATTATGTGAGATAAAATAAGAAACACAGAAAAGCAGAGGACTGGATAAACCTGGCAGACAAAAAGAGATTTAGTGACAGGACAGATGAAAAGATTTAGGAGGAGCAAGGCAATAAAGATGGAGAGACGGGAGATGGAAGAAAGAGGAGAGAGGATTCCTGACCTACTTCCAATCAAGCCCCATCAAAAACAGGTACCTATCTGCCACCTCCCACTGCCTGCCCCATAAACACACACATCCAGCTGGGCTCCACAGACTCACACGCACATGCACACAAAGACACGCGCAAACACCGAGTCGGACACGGTCCCATTGAGTTGGCATTTCTCAGCGCAACAGGGTCAAAATGCAACTGCAGATTGTTCTGTATCCAGAGCATGCGTGCAAGCACACACCAACACACTGACGCACACACGTGTATGTGCTTAAATATATATAGATATATACCCCATATTGAAAGCCTTACTGAGGCCACAGAAGTTCAAAAATGCCCACGGAGCTTAAAAGCACTTGACACCTTTCCAAGACCAACCTCATCTGGAACCTGTCCACGCCTGGCAAGGTCAGGGCCAGTGTTGTCAAACTCATGATTCTCACACTGTTGTGTATTGCTCGCTGCTGGCCTCTACTGCCACCTCTCCCTCGCTCTGTCCCTCCCTCTCCTCTGTGCTTTGCACTCTTCTTCTTCCCCTTCCTGCTATCTTCATTTGTCAGGCTCATGCTGTAGAATTAGCTGGAATGTCACAGCGCTGGCTACAATGGACTTAATTTACTTAGTGGAGTGACGCGTCCTTCTCTTGTGGTATTCTATGAGGCACTGAGGGCCGAACAAGAAAATGCTAATGTATGGCTTATAAATTCGAGTAGATGACCGTGACCTTAGAGCCAGTCTTCCTCGTTCACCAGCAGATTGAAATGTAAACTAGATTCAATTTACATATTCCCATGCATCTCTTACTGACCTAGCTCGTGTATAATCCACAAGCTGGACCAACTTGTGTTGGAGCTACAATACAAATTTTTCACTCGTACTTTGGGACATATGTATTTCCATATAATCATCGGCTTTTAAGAAGGTTTAAAAATGGATAACTGCCACCGTCCTTCCTTGATTTCTTCACCATCTGCTTCAGATTCTTAATCACGCACTTCAAAGACATCCTAAAAAAATGTTGTGGAATATATCTAAAGCAAGAACAAGGTACAGGTACTTCTCGCTACTTGCTACCACTCTTTAAACCTGAGATCCCCAACTGGAGAACTTCTACCCTGTAGGCTATCTGCAGCGGCCGTGGTTTATAATGTACCAGAAACTAAGAAATGCAAAGGATCACATGGAGAAAAGAAGCTGAGGATTCATCTATGTTGTCATATAATACTGTAGATCAGGGGTGAGCAATCTCAGTCCACGAGGGCTGGTGTCCCTGCAGGTCTTAGATGTGTCCTCGAACCAACACAGCTGATTTAAATGGCTAAATTAGCTCTTCAACATGTCCTGAAGTTCTCCAGAGGCCTGGTAACGAACTAATCATGTGATTCAGATGTGTTGACCCAAGGTGAGATCTAAAACCTGCAGGGACACCGGCCCTCATGGACTGAGATTGCCCACCCCTGCTGTAGATACATGTTTGCTGTTAGCATGTTTGCTTACTGTTAGCTTCACTTCTGCAGCTGGTCCGACACATTCTTGTGTCCCTAAAAACACTTCTGTTGTGTTTTGTTTTTGTCAGCGTTTGCTGTGTATTTTTCTATTTCCGTTGTGGTTCGTGTGTTTTGCTGCACTTTTCTATTTGCTGCTGTTTTCTTAAGTATGTTTGACCTCTCAGGGCCACCGTAGATCGCAGTAAAAATATGGGTTTACAAGTAAAATCTGTAGCGTGTGTGTGTAAACATTAAAGCACCCAATTTTATAGCACTAATAGTTAGTTTATTTACCTAAATGTTTCAGATTGGCACATGTGGATTGTGACTTAGCAGTGGGGCAAGCTCGGGACCTATATTGATCAGTGAATCAGTTTCTGATTGGTCCATTTTCCATGGATGTTTTTCCAGCTTAATATGTTGAGATGAAAGCTTCATTTTCAGGTTTAGCTGCTAAATGCCATTTTCGACAGCTTAGAATTAATTGTGCCCCTGCTTGGTTTATTAATGATTTACTTTAAAGGTCTGCTTGAAATTTTTACAAATGGAGTTTGTATTCACTGGAGAGAACACAGAATGTAAAGCTTCCCAGGCGCAGGAAAGAGCTTTTTGATTGAGCTGCCGTCCATCCATCTTTCATTCGTTGACTCACTTAGTAGTGAACGAATCGAGCGGGTGGGCATCGGTCCATGCAGCCAAGCAGCCACGCAAGCCGGGCAACTAGGCGTTCGTTCACTTTCTAATATATAGACTCTAGGCCAAATGCTAATCTCTTGATTGAACACTTGAAGACAAAGGTTATCACCAAACAAATTTAGTTAAAGCAGAAAAGGGGCAAAGGATCTTAGCAGTGTTTGCAACTGATCTAATCAACAACACAGCTAAGTTGATTATAAAACTGCAGGTCTGCAGCGCAGGCACCAACTAGGGAGGAGCAGAACGGTAGAGATGAGAGGAAAAATCACTAGAGAAGAGAGGAGAGGAGACAAGAGGAGAGGCGAGGAGGTGTGAGAAGATAAAACGGTAGAGCAGCCCTCCACAGAACAGAATAAAAGTAGAACAAAGCAGAGCAGATGTAGGGGGAAAAAAGCAGAGCAGGGCAGAACAAAAACAGAAGACTACGGGGCGCGAGAGGACAGCCGAGCAGAGCAGAGAGAACGCGGCAGAGAGACCACAGCAGAGTTGAGAAGAACAAAGCAGTGCGCAGCAGACCACAGCAAGGCAAACACATGAACAGAAGAGAGAGGAGGGGGTTGTATTCTGGGGCAAGAGCAGCTGCCATAAACACCACTGTTATCTCAAAGCAGTAAGCAGTGGTGAAACAAATGCAAAAGGTTCAAAAAGGAGAGAACAACAGGCAGGGGCTGAAATGACATCCAAAGAGTTGACTGGACAACAAAGTTTTGTTGCCTTTGAGCAGGATGCAGTTAAGCTTGACCATGAGCAAAAAAATTACACACATCCCAAAAGAAGAGCCCGAGTTTCCACAGTAGGCTCCACGTTTCTCTGGCGTCTTATGAGCGTGAGAAGAGTATTTCGGGATGTATGCGTGCTTGCATTCAACAGAAAAATTGCAGGAGAAGGCAGAAAAAGACTATTTGTGCATCTATACATCTGTCTGAATCAGCCAAAAGGGGTCAGTGCATTTCGTTTTCTGTGCAAGTGTCTGTGATCTGCCACCGGTGTCCTGAAGCGATACTGACAGTCTCTTTAGCAAGCATACACACATATGCTGCCCTGTACGACACCTGTGCACACATGCACACGTGGCTTTCCTTGACAGTTGGTCTCTCTTTAGGGCAATAAAAACACACATACCCACGCACATCTATCTCCAGCAGATGCGCAGAGTCGCGGAGGGGTGAAACCGCCACTGAATATAATGCTGCGCTGAGCTCTGGAGCGCAGCACGACAGGGGATAGTGTTCGCCGACTGAAACGCCATTGGGACCAATTAGGCGGCGCGCAGAGCAAAGCGCAGCCCAACGCTAGGCTTCACATCCAGTTCAAAAGGCCTGCTGCTGGGACGGACAGCTGAAGGGGTGGGGTCGGTTTTCCTGAAGATGGCAGCATGTGAAGGGGTGTTTGTGCATAGGGTATTATTACGTGGGGGGAGGATGATCACAGCGTGCAGGGGATGGAGATGCTAACACGCACGTGCTGCAACATCTGCTGCACCAATGATGACGGTGCCATGGTGATCGTGGGGATGTTAGACCACCAGAACGTTGCAATTTTAAAGCAACATCCACAAATGACTCCCACATCAACTCAGACACATTAGCGTGAATAAACAGCTTTAAACAAACACGACCAGTGCTTTGTGGCATTTCTTCTATATTGTACAGAAGTGTATGGTTTGCACCACAGAGCTGGTTTTCGTGAGATATGTGCCGGCTTGCTGCAGGGCAGAAAGCAAAGGAAAAGGATCGTGGTTCCTAGAGAACACCGAGACTACTGCAGAATGACATATTCAAGCAGCGCGCAAGTGGCAACATCCAGCAGAGAGCTGAACGTTTTATGGGAAAGCAGGCTTACTGATAAAGAACGCAAACCACACCACCAGAAGCTCTGTGATTAATAAAAGTAAGATCCAAGATGTCACTTAATGCTACTTAATCTTTTTGTTTTCCCTGCTTAAAAGTTTTTTTGCGGTTTCAGAACTGGATGAAGATGTGCCAGATCATAGTTCAATCTCAGACTTCTGTTAACTAACAGGTATTTGTCCAGGTAACAGTAAAGGGGCATGAAATTCTGTTTCTGGCTGGACTCTGAGTATAAGTGGCTAATGTGAATTTGTGATTAATGCAAATTTCTGTATATGCAGACAGCAACAGACTTGTGATTTTCACTGATTTAATTCACTGTGTTAATCACCGCAACAGACTGCATGCCATTGCCAACTCGACTCATTCATTGTAAACTGATAGCAGACGGACTCTAATTATTTCCAGCGTCACTGGAAGTTGTGTCACAAATGTAGAAAAATGAAAATAAAACTATAATTTCGTTATCCTTGCATAATGACAACAAAGACCCTCGAATCGTACATCTAAATGTCACAGTGTTGCTTTGCGTGCAATACTATAAGTGCCGACGAAACCAGATAAACTAACTGAGACTGGGTCCATTAAGTGTGATCATGCTGCTCTGACATGCTACGCCCTCTCCACCTTCACTCACCTGAGCACTTCGTTGGGGTTGCCTGAGATGGGGGTCTTTCTGTCAGGAGCTCCGTGGCACTGAGACTTCAAGAGGGTGTGAGGCCCGCGGTCCATCATCATGGTAGAAGTCGCCATAGTGATGATCGCCACACCATCGCGAACCCGCGCCTCTAAGCCGTAGTCCCATTCATCATAGGAGACAGAGAGCAGGCCTGGAAGCAAGAAGAGGAGAGAGATCGTTTAGAGGAAATGCAGAAAGAAGGTAGATGAGGGGTTTTTTGTTTTAAAGGGAGGTGAGAAGGGAAGGAGTGATTCTACGGAGGAAAGTGAAGACACAGCGAGACGGACAGATGGAGGAAACTAAACCGGGGAGACAGGGGGATCAGTGTGCTAGGATATATAGTGTACATGCTTTGAACACACTCCAAGAGACAGAGCATACACTACGTAGTGACTCAGGGAGCAGATGAATAGCACTCCCATTCTGACTGACTAAGAGTCTATCATCTTGCTGTGTTTGTCCATCTGTCTGTCTAAAGTACGTTCTGTACGGTCTGTTTGTCGGCCTTTGCACTCTCCGCACGCCTGCTTATCTGTCCTTCTGTCTGCCCGACTCCTGTTCGCATTTGACAATCTGTCAAATGTTTAGGAATGTTTATTTGCAGGTCTCTCTCTGTCTGTGTGCCTCCATGCCCATCTCTCCCGATGCCCTTCCAAGTGCCCATCAGCCCATTCAGCTGTTTGCCAGGATACCTGTCGTTCCTCCACCACGTCCTTCTCTGTAGGTATTCGAAGCATTCTCGAGGCTGAGGACAGCCTGGTGGCAGGCAGCGAATCGCAAACACAAAATTTCCTGTAGGTATCCTAAAAACCCGACAATAACTTGCATGAATGTGAAAATATTTTCTTAATGTTACATTTTTTGTTTAAAAAAAGGCATTAACTTACTGTTAGGCTCTTTGGGATGTATTAAACACAGATGCTATGAAAATGAGTTTCACTGATATTAAACAGCTGTTATTGGCAATAAAATCCATTACAATATTCAATTTTAATTACAATAAACCCATGACTAATAGTCATCATTAATTGATTACTCATGGTGCATGTTTCCCAGCAATAAATCTTTATCTCTTTTTAATGACCAGTCATTAAGTTCCCGTGTTCAGCGGTTCAGGACTTCATCATGCTGGATTTAACAATAATAATAATAATGGATTGGATTTATATAGCGCTTTTCAAGGCACCCAAAGCGCTTTACAATGCCACTATTCATTCACTCTCGCATTCATACACTGGTGGAGGCAAGCTACGGTTGTAGCCACAGCTGCCCTGGGGCAGACTGACAGAAGCGAGGCTGCCATTTCGCGCCATCGGCCCCTCTGGCCAACACCAGTAGGCAAATAGGGTAAAGTGTCTTGCCCAAGGACACAACGACCAGGACAGAGAGCCCAGGGATCGAACCGGCGACCTTTCGGTTACAGATACGATTCCCAACCCCCTGAGCCACGGTCGCCCCAACAAGGGGATTGTCCTTAAGCACGGTACACAAGGATTCATTTTGGAGCATCATTTGGTAACAATTTCATGCCTTCTTGGCTTAGGTTACAGTTCAAAGTTGGAGCAGGTGTAAGTTTAATATTAATTGGGTGGTGTAAAGTTAAAATGTTCACCACCCAATTATTACTAAAAGGATCCAATCAGCAAACATGGAAATCTTTTTTTTTTTCTTTTAAGAAAAAAGCAAGCGTTTCTGTGTTCGGTGGTCATGTTAGAGAAGGTGTGACAGCAGTGGCTGAAGCAGTGGTAGGCATTGCCGAACAAACAATTTAACGCTCAAACCTTTCAAGTCAAAAGTCTTAACTACCTCCGCATTTAAAATTGGCTACAAAAATGCCTTTATGACTTCTGAAAACAGCCAACAGCTGATTGTTTAGGAGCCATTAGAGGCCCCCTGGGTTCAAGCTCTCAGGGTTTGTAAGCTTGTAATTTATCTGACTCTCTTCTATTTAATCTGTCCATCTTTCTGTCCATCAGCAGGTCTGCATCTATCTGACAATGTATGACCACATGTCAGCCAGCCCGCTACCATGTCAGCGTGCAGAAATAGACAGGCAGCCTGGCAACCTGCCTTCCTCACGGGGCCTCTGCACTGACAGCTCGGGCCCTTCAGGACCACATCTCATGTCACACATTGTCGACACTTTCTCACCACTCGCTCCGTTCCCCGTTCCTTTTTACATGCTTGACTTTTTATTGCTTTAAGGGCGCGACTTTCTTCCCAGGAAGACATAGGCGAGACGTGTGTGTCGGGAGCACGCGGGCGGACGGTTTGATGTCTTATTGTCGCAGCTCTCTTTTGGGCGTGTAACAAGGTATTACAATGTGGCAGGACATCTCCCTCTCACACATACAACCTAAATCACACTGCAGACATAACGCATCCACAATAAGCAAACTGATCGGAAAGCATAACAGCAGATATTTCTGGAAACAGTTTATTAATGCCAGTGATGTCAGACTGGGTGGTTACATTAACACAGTGTGTGTGGCAGTAGTGTGCAACTTTGATCAAGGGAAAAAAGAGACAGAAAGGCTGTTAGTAGGAGAGAAAGAGCTGAGAGGGAAGAGGAGGGGAAAGAGTGACAGAATGAGCAGAAGAGAGAGAAAGTCAGGCAGCAGCAGAGACACAAAGATACAGACTCAAGAAACACAGGAAGATGAAGGGAGCTGAGACTTGGGAGCAAGTCAGAGGAGGCTGAAATAGTAACACAGAAGAAAAAAACAGAAAAGTGAGGGAACAGCAGCAAAATATAGAGAAGCAAGAAGGAAGAAGGAGTGGGTGAAGAGATGGTTTCCCAAAGCGCTACTTAAGGAAGGGATCAGCGGAATTACCCGTGAGATTTGGAGGCTCTTCATCACACACGGTGCAAATTATTAAGTGTGCCTTGTAAGTAAATTAGGCCCACAGCTAGCATGCACCTCCTGGTGAACCCTGAACCGCCAGAGTCCACAGAGGACACAACCAGCGAAACCAACAGTCACATGCGGTGTCGCGGTGTCATTTCACTCTGTGCTGATTCAGAAGTTGGTGCGCTTGACTGCCACTTGCTGCAGGCTTAATTTGGCTTTTCTGATCTCGATGCTTACACAAGGCATGTTGGTTTTTCCAGAACTATCCCAACTGATGCCACAAACAAACATGCAAGCATGTCCTACATACACACACTAGCTGCATTATTAGGTACACCTTGCTAGTCCCACGTTGGATCATCTTTTGTGTTCAGAGCTGCTTAATTCCTCATAGATTCAAGGCACTGAGTAAACTCAGAAACCAGACTGATATGGTTTCAGCTTTGTCACATGGTGTATTATCCTGCTGAAAGCATCCATGGACATGGTCAGCAACAATAATTAGGCAGGCTGTGACATTGAAGTAATGCTTAATTGGAACTAAGACGTCCCCAACACCATTTCCACCAACACCACGAGCCTGAACCACTGATACAACGTGGGTGGATCCATGTTTTCATACCTAAACGGTATGAAAGCTGACTCTCACATGGAATACCTTAAGAAAGATCAAGACTCATCAGACCAGACGGTGTTTTTCCAAACTCCTATTGTGCAATTTTGGTGAGTCTGTGAAAACAATAACCTCAGTTTCCTGCTCTTAGCTGCTGTTGAAGCCCATCTGCTTCAAGATTTAATGTGTTTTGTGTTTATATGAATACCTCGGCTGTAATGAGGGGTTATTTTCATTTTCACCTTCAGAAAACCTGTTTACTTGATCACTTTTTAGGCCATTCTCTGTAAACCCTAGAGATGGTTGTGTGGGAAAATCCCAGTGGATCAGCAATTTCTGACAACAACAACTACACCACGTTCGGTCACTGAAATGACCTTTTTAATCCCCATTCAGATATTCAGAACTTCAGCGGGTCTTCTTACTCGTGTCTACATGCCTGGAAGTATTGACCAGAGAGCAGTAGGCCCGGGTTCGAGTCTGACCTGCAGTCCTCTGCTGCATGTCTTCCCTTCTCTCCCCTCTTCCCTGACTAGCTCCACTGTTTCTACCCAATAAAGGCTGAAAGGCAAAAAAAGAAATAAGAATAATCTTTTTTTTTAAAAAGGAACCGGCAACAAAGACGCTGCTTCACTCCAGAAAAAAATAACGTTTTTAAATTGGCGTCTTTCTGGACAACTCATATGTTGTCATATGTAGACTCGTGTTTGTTATAGGCCAATATGTCATCAAGCTGATAAATATCTGTCAGGGCAATATAGAGTTAACAGTTGCTAACTTTCTTAGGCTGCTAGGATTTTGATGCTATTCTTCTACGTTTTTGCACTTCAAGACAAAACCACAAAGCAGAGGCATTTGGAAAGCTTTAGCATTTTAGTGATTAGAAAGGTGAGGCTGTTCTCAGTACAGGTTTTACAGACTGTCACTGCTGAAGCTGTTTAAAGGAAACTCGTCAGCCAACCATCACTTTCATATTTCTGGCAGGAGCAGCACGAACAAGCACAGATCCTACAGGAGAAGAGCTGTGAATCAAAGCTTGGCCATCTGGATACTCATGGTTTCTTTGCACGCTGTCTTAAAACACTGTATTAATGACATTTTAAGTAAAGGTATGATCTAAATAATCATGTTTTTGACACAAGCAACATCATAAAAAGTCGTCTTACTTTGAGAATTCTGTGCGGTTATTTTGGCACATTCTGTATCCTGTTCATCACGCACGAAACAGGAGGACGACATTTAGCCTGAAATGTGTCATTTTGTCCCATGTGAGTCATGTCATGATAATTGAGTGTTAACTGAAAGAGTTTTGTGTGTGTCCATCGACGCAGCTCTACTTTGCAATCATCCAGGCGGTACATGAGCGAGACGCGATTATCTCAGCGGCAACATAAATCAAGAGGGACGTTGTTGTGTGATTTACATAACTGATACGGTGATATATCAAACTTTATAGAGTGGAACCCTAATTTGTAACAGACAGAGTGACACAAACGCGCACAGAATTCGGTTCACCCTGTCCAACGAGTAAACACCGGTCGTCCTTCACCATATGAAGTACACGGCAGTGCGCAAACACACAACCCATTTGATTACATTCGCTCATTATTTTCTCATGCAAATTAAACCCTGAACCAATCGTAACTTTCACAGACAAATGCACATAGACATCACACACTGAAACAAAAACAAAAGCACACACACACACACATACAGACCGGCCTGCAAACACACTCCTAGCTCCCACTCAAGAGTAAATCATCTGTGGGTGCCAATAGGGGAACAGAGGTAAAAGGTTTGAGTTACGGTGCCTGAACGGGACAACGGTCTCAGGTTCCGCCTGGAAAACCATTTCCCAGAAACTGCTGAGAACAGGCGGCAGTGTAA
This sequence comes from Aulonocara sp. 'chitande type north' Nkhata Bay, assembly GCF_057382095.1. Classification (NCBI taxonomy): domain Eukaryota; kingdom Metazoa; phylum Chordata; class Actinopteri; order Cichliformes; family Cichlidae; genus Aulonocara; species Aulonocara sp. 'chitande type north' Nkhata Bay. The sequence goes on from NC_141347.1 coordinate 12,914,109, forward strand.
TTTCGCCCCTCCGTTGTAAATCAACCAGCCAAACACCAACAAATTACAGCGCTCATACGTCTAGCTTAGATATACTACCTCCTCTACAGTTTTCTCTCCCACAGAGAGCCAAAAGTTGAGGAAAGTTCCATTAGTTAGCACGGTGGGGACATCACTAACAGTTAAAGGTTTGATTCCCACTGAGAGATGGCCTTTCTAAAAAGTGTCTGTCCACCCCCAAGCGCTGAGTGTCGTTTTCGATGAGTCAGCCTGACAGGTTTGCCTGACAAATTGCGTGAGCAGGTTGAGTGTTTTAATGTGCCCCAACTTAGACATCACTTTGGTTTCACATTTGACCTGAAAAGGTTACCTCCGGTGGTGCTGTGGAGAAAAGAGGCTTCCTCATTTCTTGTTAGAAAAGGTCAGTTTGTCTTACAAAACAATCCAACAGTGAACTGGAAAGAAAATGTAAGGAATAGCTTTTCAGTGGTTCTGCCGTCCGTCTTTGTCCGTCTTTGGTTTTGTTTCTACTCGGATCATTATGATTTTCAAATACAGAGAGTCGCTTTTAGGACCGATCTAAAAGAAGTTTACTATATCATTATCACTGTTTTGGAAATGAAACAAAACGCTTTTCTGTAATGTGGTGCAGTATATACTGTCATGGTCCTGGGTCGGTGACCCAGCGCTTTTAGTTTGTTATCATTTTCTAGATGATGATTGTTTAAGTTCTGTGTAACTCCGTGTCAGTCTGTTACCCTGTCTTCCACGGTGTCCTGTTCCCTGTCTGCGTCTCTCTGCTTCTCATCCCGTTGTCGTATGCTCCCAGGTCTGTTATTTTTAGTCCTCCCAGTTTAGGTGTCTTTAGTTATTTGTTATGCCCCACTGTTTGTTTGCCACTACACCTCTGTAAATAAAACCACCGGTATCTCATCCACTGCCTGCATCTTGGGTCCTTCTTCCAATTCCACACGGCTCGCCTCGGCAGCCGTGACATATACCACAGCTCGGCTGCAGCTTCTTCTTCTTATGAAAAATGAAGCAAATGAAGAAATTAAAACTTGTGTTCTTTCTAAGTGCCAGCAGGGGGCGAGTCCTCAGGCTGTCAACTTGTAAGGACGTCAATGGGCGGGGAAACTCTTTGCCTCATTTGAGTGGCCATCTTTAACTTTCATATATAGTCTGCACAATATACATTGCCAGTCCCGATTCAAGTCTCAACATTAGCACAGTGTGCCAAAAGACATGAGACAAGGAAAAAAATGTGATTGAAGTATCTTTCTGGAAAGGTTTATGAGACTATTTCTAAGGCACGTCCACAAAGGATTTATCTATAAAAGAAGATTTTGAAACAAGATTGAACTTTCAAAGAGGTGCTTGACCTTCCAGAATTCCTCTAATACAGTGACAACTTCTGGAAAGTCTCAAACAACCCAACAAAAACATCCAAAGAAAGTCACGTCTAAACTCAACAAAGGTCAGTTTATTACTCTGCTAACCTGAAGGCTCTGGGCTAAAATGGCAACAAGAATTGGTAAAGTGAAAATCAGTGCTATCCCAACAGTACATTAAGGCTTTTATTAATTTTGCATCAACAAAACCTTTTGGAAGAATACTCTATGGATTTGTTCGAGGCCAAGAGTCTCATCACAGTTTGCATAAACCAAACAAAGACAAACAAATCATTCTACCAACGGTCAAAGCTGAGGGAAGCTGTATAAAGTGGAGATGCTATGTTGCTACAGGCCGACTTGTGATTATTGCAGAAAACATGAATTCTGCTCCCTTAAAGAAAGTCTCTGACAGTGACAGTGGGGACAATGGCAGGTCATCAGTCTGTCACTCTGGGGTATGCAGTGGTGCAGTGATCCTGAACACAAGAATTACCCCCCCTGTGAACGGCTTAAAAGCAATAAACTAAACTTATGGTGAAGTCAAAGTCAAGACTTGAACCCTACTGACATGCTGCAGCGTGAACTGAGAAAACAACAGATCCAGTGTGCATCCACTACGCAGTTCTGCAAAAATTTCCACAGCAGCCATGCAGAGGCCGATCTTTGATTATCGGAGGTGTCTGTTGCAGCTTTGATGCTAAAGCTGACACAACTAGCAATAAAAGCTGGGCCATTTACATGTTTTGGTAACTTTGGTACGTACAATTATGATTTAAAACAAGCATTTTAGGGCAACATCTTTGTGGCGGGCGTGGTTTGCAGGGCCGCTGCAGGGGAGGCGGACACACCTGAGCAGCATCCGCAATCACGCCTTGTTGTTGTTGTTGGTAGGTGTATGACTGCAAGCTGCAAAGCTGCAGCCGTGTGATTGTGAACAGCAATAGTAATAACAAAGTATGCTGAAAAGCATAAAAATCTTATCGGGTCTGCCGTGGTTCATTTACAATCTTCTGTACTGAAAATGGATGTATTTGTAACACTCCAAATTCTCACCTAATCACTGAATGTTATGTAAATGTTAAACTCCACATGTGTAGGATTTAAGTTGAAAGCAATAAAAGATCATTTATTATGATTTCATTGTGATCCAATTTTAAGTCCGAACTCTGGTTCAGTTTCAGATTTCCTACCTGTGGGGAACTCGGCCGGCACTACATCAGTATCTCCAGCAACCAGCGAGGGCACGATCCATGTGTAGCCATAGCCCGTGATTCCAACAGAGTGGGCCACCTCAAAGATAGTGTTGGCCTCTTCTTTTGTGCAATAGAGAAGAATAACAGGGCTCTGGAGTTTCTTCAGCTGGTTCTGAATCTTCGAATCGCCGTCGTCCACAGACATGTCAAGTAGTAGAACTTCCTCTAATTCCCAGCCCACAAAGCTGTTCTCGATGGTACTACGAATCTGCAGTAGGTAGAAGGGGCTGATTACCACAATGTACTTTGCTTTAGTCTTTAACAAGACAAAAAAAAATTCAAACCCTATTATTTTTGTCAACAGTGTGTTTCAATGTGTGTTTGACTTGCATTTTAGTTTATTGTTCCAAGATGAAGCAGTTTATTAAAAACAAAGTGGATACATCACTAGATTGAATTGGAATTTCTTTTACTTAGCACTTCACAGATCAGGCATTTGGGTTTATACAAATTACTAAATGTTTATAAAACACATCTCTAATCAGCATCATACAGTTTGTGTTACAAAGCACCTGAAAACCCCTGGGACTGAAAAATACAGTCATGCAGTTATTCAAGCGCTTTCAAAAGAAAGTCAGTCTCCAAAGACTCCCATGTTAAAACTAGAGATGGACCGATCCGATATTACGTATCGGTATCGGTCCGATACTGACCTAAATTACTGGATCGGATATCGGAGAAAAATAAAAAATGTAATCCGATCCATTAAATATCACGAAAGCACCTCACAAAACTTGCAACACGCCATAACTCACCTCAGAACGTTAGCACGTCTGAGCAGTATGCATCACGTGATAGAGCGGCTGTGGCATGCGGGACCTGTCGGTGCTCTGGATAGCATTTGGAGCTTCGCTAGCAACCCGGCATTTCATCTCCGACAAAGTTATCCCCGAGAGAAGTAAAGCAAGTGTGTAAGTCCATCTCTGAATGTTTGTAAAGCATTCCTGCGTTAAGCTTAACAAACGATATATGGAGCGACTGCCTCTTCTTGCTGCTACTTCAATCATGAAACTGCTTAACGATCAGCTGATCGGCTTTTCTGTCGCGAGTCCGTGTCTCTAGTTTGCTTTTGGCCCACTTTGCACCAGAAAGAGGAAACCAGCGGCTGAACAACAGCAGCACGTTTAAGCTTGATCAGCTATTGTTAGAATGGATTTAATATTACTTTCTACACCAGGATCTTTTTCTACGTAGCTGACGCTGGTAACTGTGCAGGGGCGGATCTAGCAAAGTTTAGCCAGGGGGGCCGATAGGGCATTAACAGGGAAAAGGGGGCACAAAGACATACTTTTCTTTCTTATTCTCATTTAAAATGTCTAGCTTTTAATAAATAATTATCTGACACCCAAAGTTTTAATTTGATGCAAAATGAATAGAAGTCAATTACTGTATATAGTGACTATTAAGTCTAATATATATACCCTAGTAAGCTATAGTACTTTTTCCTTTGGGAAGGTACCATCTGTGCAGTCTGCAATTTTGTTGAAGAAAGATGTTGAATCTATTTAATATTTCTTGAAAAATAATTGATTTCTGTGCATTTTTTTCACACTGCATCAAATTAAGGTTGATTACGTCGATTAAGCATCATGAGGTGGAGTGTGAGGGGTGGTTCCCTATTTTTTATTTATTTATTTTTGTTGTTGCTGGGAGTTGGAACCCTATTAGTTAGGTTGCTTAATATTTATGCTAAGTACTCTTTAAAATACCAGAATAGGGAGGATGGTGTAGGTTTAAGTTTATTAGATTGATCAGTATTGCTGAACTATGAAACATTTTTTTTGCATACAGGTATAACAGAATAGCTTTAGTGTAGTTGTTGTTTTAAACTTGAGTATGAACTTATACAAAATGCAGCAAGATATTTAAAAAACAGTTTTGTTGATTAAAAAACACTATATTGGATTCATATCGGTATCGGCAGATATCCAAATTTATGATATCGGTATCGGACATAAAGAAGTGGTATCGTGCCATCCCTAGTTAAAACTTTGCAGCTGAAATACACGTGTTTACAGTCTGGTACACAAAATGCTTTTAATTTATCTTTCTACTCATGACAACTATACAGAGGGTGATTTTTTTTTAAACAACTTTTAAGGCTTAAAGTCAGGCCTCTGTAGCTGATAGCTGACTGCTAGGCTAATTGGAGTCACTGAACACTGAAGTGCGTTTGTCGTGTCCGTGCCTTTTGGAGCTTCCACTTATCCTTTTCAGGGTCGCGGGGGTGCTGGAGCCTATCCCAGCTGTTATAGGGCGAGAGGCGGGGTACACCCTGAACAGGTCGCCAGTCTGTCGCAGGGCTAACACACTTGTGGTTTTAGTGAGTAAAACTGTAGTGCTTTATGTGTTAAAATCAAGCGTCTAAATCAAATTCAAAATTATATTATATATATTTTGTCTGTTTGTTAGTACATTTATGTTTTAATCTTACTTGTAACTACATTTATTTTTGGACTTTTTTTGAATTATTATTTTTATTATTTAATTGTTATTATCCCTGATTGCAAAGATTTGGGAGTATAAGTGAATATTCTGACTAATATCTAACTTAGATATTAGATTTTTAAAAATGCCTAGGCTTTTGGGAACACATCCACATCATAAGTTCTGCATCTCTTTCATCCTGATTGATTGTATGCGTTGTATCAGCTGCACGGTTACCTTGGTGACAAAGTCCTGATAACCCGGGTAGTACGTTGTGACAATGGAGAAGATGTACCAGTCGTATTCCTCCATGATGTTCAAAATGACTGACGCCTGCTGCTCGATGGAGGGGCCGAACTGAAAGAACATGGAGTTGTCATCCTGAAAGTGACAGAAAAACACACAGAAGGACAAAGATGTGGAGTGTAAACGGTTATGCAACAACACTGGTCTGAACTTTAATTTAGGTGGCTGCGCACACGCAGAGGAGAATAGCTGCTACTTAAAGGACGGCGGTGTTTTTGTAACATTATTGGTGTGAACATTAATTTAGTTGCCTTTATTCTCTCGCTCGCAGAGGGAAAAGGCGAGAGGACACCAGTGGTCTTGTAATGATACCGGTCATGATTTTCATTAGTTGCCTTTATGACTCTGTTAATGAGTTTGTACACGGGGGTGGCTGGAGCAAATTCTGAGGGCTTCAAGCTGTCCTTAATCTCACACGTCGTGTTCATCATTTTTGTTTTATTAAAGCCAACAAGGCCATTTTTTAGCCCGCACAGTACTAGATTTAAATAACAAACAAGAAATGGCACACAGTAACCCCTGACTGAGTCTGTCTGCTGGGAGAAACTCAGTCTACAGACATTAAATGTACACCAAACCAAACAGCATTACAGACACTCCAATAAACACTGCTTACATACTGATATCCGAGCCTGCGTCTTGCCGTGAGTGTTGAAACAGAATACCGAGGTGGACAGAAGAAGAGGAGGAGGTGAGAAATACTCGTCTAGACAGGACTCTGCAGTTCTGCAACATGAGCAGGTTATTTTGCATGTGTGTTTGTGTCTGTGAGTCATTCTGCGAGTGTCCAACTTGCGTGTACACAATGTACAGTAGTGTGTTTATGGTCACAGCATTCATGCTTCTAATGTGGCAAATGATATGAATGAGAATGAGGCTGTTTTTTTTTTTTTTTTAATTGCATGTGAGCAATTTGAAGCTGACAGTAAGACCAGGCAAACAGGCAGAACTGGTGCCGGTGTCTTAGGACTCTTTATGCACTTCATTCATCATCAAACGCTAACCTGGCCCTCCCAGGGGATTCACGTGGGTTGATCTGTTACCTTGTTGCTGCATTACCGAGATCAGGGCTGCGCGATTGAGGCAGCATGTCGAGGTGTACGGCGAGCATGTAAGATGAGAACTCTCGCAAGTAATGAGGGTAACGCGTTGCATCCATGAGAGTGAAAACATGTCATTATCCCCGTGCTGCTTGAAATATGCAGGAGCTGTGTCTCGAGATCATGAAAAAATGATGCGAGCTCTGACGTCGTGCCGTGTTTCGCTGCTAACTCGAATCCATTTGTTGCTCAACTTTCTGTCTCTTCTCCGCCCCTTCTTCTCTCATTCTTCATCTCTCATCTCTATCCATCTCGTCTCTCGCTCTGCCGTCCCATTAATACCACTGGAATTACTGCCAGGGCACGGTTATAATTGAATTTCCAGACTTGTGCACTCCCCCCCCCCCCCCCCCCCCCCCACACACTTTATCCTCTATAGAGCACCCCTGCCGCCCTGCCTCCCCACCACCATTTCCTCTGGCCTTCTCCTTCTATCTCTCTTTTCTTAAAGAGCAGTATTAATGTGCTGTCCAGCACACTCATTCAGAGTGCCAGAGGTCTGCAGAATTTTCATTAGCCTTTGAGAAAAGTACACGCTCAAAGAAGAGCAAGGCGAATGCAAAATCGGGAGGTGGGGTTTGGAGATACTGGAGAAAGAAAAAAAAAAAAAAGAAAAGACGCTGGTAGCGTGACTAAAATGAAGTGCTGCAAACACCACTCTTCATTTACAGCAACAATAATTAGGGACTGGCCACATTATCACCTCTGCTGGCATGAGGTGATCGATTAGCGAGCATTAAAATTCCTACAGGGGCATTCGAGGGCCAGCAAGTCAGTCAGCCAGGCACAAGAAGCCGGCCAGCAAGGCTTTGAAAACACCTCACAGCCGCTCGCTGTCCTCTCTGTGGATCCACAGCTGACGTCAGTGCTGGCTACTGTACTAAGGCAACAATACACTATACAACACAATACGCTGGGATGAATGGCCGGTGGAGACAGGGGAGAGAGAGAGATGGAGAGATACAAGGAGAGGCAGAGAAAGAGCAGATAAAACCACAGAAGAGAGAGCTGATAAGAGAAAAGAGCAGAGAGAAACCAAAGGGAGGGAAAAGGAATTAAGCAAGCTAGGGAAAAAAAGATAGAGATGTACAAAAAATGTTTTTAAAAAAAGCAGTGGGGATGTAGCTGAGATTTGAAGCCTCCAGAGGGACAGAGGCAGAGGACAATGTGGTGACAATGGGATGAATGGAGAAGAACAGGGCAGGCTGGCAGACGGCTGTGATCCTGCATGGAGCGAGTGAGGGGCAGGAAGCCAGCAGTCAGTGAAGGAGCAGGCAAACGGAGGTGTGTGAGCGCGTATGTGAATGTGTGTGTATGTGTGTGTGTCAGGCAGTCAGCCACCCATTTACAGAGGAGGCTAAGCCTGAGTTGTTCAACCACAGAGACAGGACTTCTGCTGTCAGAAAGAGGAAGAGAGAGGAGAGACACGTGTGCCTTCCTCTGTGTGAAACGTGTGTGTTTGTGCAAAATAGAGATGTATGTACGCGAGCATATGTTTGTGTGTGTGTCGATGGGAGAGAAGTCAGGTATTACTCAGGTTGTAGGGATGCTGTCACATTATGGGAGGCATCCCTCTAATGAGGACAAAAAGCAAGTCCCATGAAAAAACTCTAATCTAATGAGGACAAAAAGCAAGTCCCATGAAAAAACTCTAATTTGTATCCAAAGGCTGGCATAAGCTTAGGTTTAGACTCCCCCCTACCTCATCCATCAACTGGGCAGACTAATAAGGAAACTAAAGGCAATGCACTGGCTGCCGCATGTCATCTGCAAATCTCCATTCCTATATGATCCACTGAAGTTAATCTAATGTATTCTGGGCATACGACTGTGCGTGTGAGCACCTCTATTAATACATATGTGTGTGATTTTCTGCCTCTAACGTTGCCTCAGTGTGCCTGCGTGTCTGCAGTTGAGTAGATTTAGCCTCATAAAGGCTCTGTACTAGGTATGCACGTGTGTGTGTATTCTGTGGTTGATAGGTCTTGGTCTGCCAGAGTTGCCTGCTCTGCCCCAGAGCCTCCAAATGAGTGCACTCACACACTCCTGGAGCAGTTATTTGACTTGGAGAGGAGGGAGAGTCAATAACTCAGGTATTTCAATTACACACACAGGGGCACATCAGTGACTGCAAAAGAAATAGACCCACTTCCAATCTTGCTCTGGAATATGCACACACACATACAAAAATACACACACATAATTCGCTTTAAACACACATATAAACACATTTAGGCAGGCACAAAATCTCTTGTTAGCATACACACATACACAGCAGCAGCAGCGGCAATCGAAACCCATCCTCCAAGTGAGGATTCCAACACAAAAAGACAAATCAACACCGCAATCATAGAATAATACCAGGGTGCTGCTTTAGACACACACAGGCACTCACGCACACTCCACACAAATAATGACATAGTAAAACAACATGAGGCGCACCGTTAAACAGGAAAGTGCATCACAGCGTGATCACATAAAGCACATACTAAATGGGAACACAGGGGTCAAGAGCAGGCATTTTTGGCTTACATTAGCTGCATTTTGCTTTCTGTAGCTACATGTTTACGTGCAGCTACAGATGTAATGCTCACGCTCCTTTATGTTTTACTGCAACTGAAAACCAACATAGCGCCATTTGCGTAAAAATAAATCATGGCTGTCGGAGGATACGTGTCAGCTGAGGTTTTAGTGGGAAGCAATTTGGACTAATGGAGTGAACTAATATAGTTCCAAGGTAAGGTGTGCCAGTCCATTCGTCACCTGATCTACTGTGAACATTTTATTTATTTTTGGTTTAGTTTGTGCTGATGTAATGTGGCTCTGAAGATGTTTTTGTGTAATTCAATTGTAATTAACGAACTATTTGTTTATCATTTCAAGCAGGCTTGGAATATATTGGAAATAAATCTTCTTGCTTTGCTATGTTATCCCGGCACGGCCCTGTAAATGCATGATTCACCATTTAAAAAGGAAAGCTTAACTTGTTTTGTAACTGCAAGCTTTCTGGGTAACTGTATCCTCATAATTATCACATCACAGCATACCATCCTGGAAGCAGTTAGTATTTCCTGGCAAAGAAAACAAACCTTCCTTCCTTTTGGCTAAGATAAGCTAAGCTAGCCATAGTAGCTAGCTTAGCTTAGCTTAGCCAAGCAGATATTTCAATACTAGCCAAGTTAGTATTGAAATATCAGCAATAAAAAAGACATAGTTTAACTTTGTTTAACTTTAACAAGATCGAGAGTTAATATTTTGTATGATGAACTTTATTCTTCAGTAGTCTGATCTCTCTTAGGCAGCTTCTTGTTATGTCTTTAAGTAGTCTTCAGGAATAGTTCTCCAGGCTTTCTTTTTTTTTTTTTTATAACTTTTTATTTATCATTTTACAGTATGGGAATACAAAACTTAAGGTCAGCATGGGAGACATTCACAGTTCCAGTAATAGCATCTACTTACATCATGGTAATATTCATTTATTCAGTGCAAAGGGGAGTACACAACCCATTTTTCCCAGAGCTTCTTAAATTTCTCGAGCCCGAGTCTAAGGACAAAGGTAAGCCTTTCCATTCCAAAAAATGTCTTCTCCAGGCTTTCTGAAGGACATTTAAAGCTCTTCTTTGGATGTTACTGCCTTTTATTCTGTTCTCTGTCAGGATGGTCCCCCACTGCTTCAATAATGTTGATGTCTGGGCCAATCCATGTGTGTTTTTCTATCCAGGTATATTTTTCCGACAAGGCAGTGTGCTAAAAATGAAGGGGAGTCAATTTTTTAGCTCAGTCTTGACCTCTTCTGAACAAATTGATGATGATTTGAACCAAAAATATCAAATCTGGATTCATCACTCCATAAAGTTGTTCCCACTGATTTTCAGCCCAGTTCTTGTGTAATCTAGCATGACACAGGCTTTTCCCTGTTTCCCTTCCTTAATAATGGCTTCTTGACAGCCTCCCTTCCATTGAGACTTCTTTCTAATGAGGCTTCAGTCAACAGTAGATGGATCGACTGAAGGGTCAGATGCATCTCGCAGGTCCTGTGTCAAGTCTTTGCTGGTCTGTTTTTCCTGTTTCTTAAGGACATGACAGATGCAGATACTGTTTATCTGCTGGAGATACTTTTTAGTCCCACCACTTCTTCTTTTGTCCTTTTGTCCAGGTTAAAAATGTTTAAGGACACACTGTACACCATGTCGAGATATGCCAGGTTTTCAGCTAATAGCTCTTTGAGAATCAGCTTGTTGGTGCAAAAATACTAGTTTATGCCTGTCTGTGTTATCTTTGGCATTTTTCACAGATTCAAGTAAAGAATGTGTCGTAGTGACAGGCTGCAAGTAACAATTCACCTAAAGATAACATTTAAAATAGGTTATTTGCTAAGCTTGCTGTTATGTGTAGACACAACACTCCTTTATCACTCGGGTAAGGTCTTTTTTTATGCTTGAATGATTCATTGGTAGCTTAACAAATAAACAAACATTTCCCTAAAAATGGTCAGGTGTAAATGCTGGACTGAAAATGAGTAAAAAAGCAGACCTTCAGAAATAAAGGGTGGCTTAAGACTACTGTGCAGCACTGTAATTTGTGCCTGTAGGTTCGTATTTACTTTACATATCTTTAACTATGCCGTGTCTATTCCACGGCTCACAATGAAACAGACTTCATATTAAGAATGAATATTTATCCTAAATTCACAAGCATAAAAAAGCAAGAAAACCCCTTAACAGCATGTGAGAATGTGGGGCAAGGCTTAGATCCCAATTAACTCATAAGAACTGCTATTTTTATATAACTTTATGAGCATTATGTGTCATTGAGGCATCTGTTTTTAGTGAGGAAGTAGCATTCGGGAAAAAAAGAGGAGTGTGTGTGAAAGAGAGAGAGACAAAGACTGAGGTAGAGAAAGCCAGGGAGAGTGAGATGATGGTGTCTGTTGCTGGGAGGTTTTTGGCAATGCATATTTCTATCCTGCCTATAAAGGATCTTTTGAACTTGAGCGAGGGGGTTGGGGGGTTGTGCTATTGACTGCTGCTGCACTGCCTGATGGAACGAGAAGCCAGCCAGAGAGAGAGTGAGCGAGCGACTGAGACAGAGAAAAAGAGGATGGAGGGATGAAAAACAGAGAGCTGGAGTGGGAGGTGAGGCGGGAGGAAAGAGGGAACAGCTGGCCTTCGCTTGAATATAGTGAATTTAAAAGACAGTGGGCAGGAGATATAAACTCGCCACAGCCACAGGCCTCCACACACACACAGGCACGCAGTGGAGCTAGAAGCAGGGCGAGGCAACGCACACACAAACACACAAGTGTTCGTTTCCGATAAGGCCTGTGAGCATAAGCCACCATCACCACATGCACTACGTATTGATGACGAATCCTCCCCTCTCCCCCCCCTCCTCCACCTCCCCGTCCCTCGTGCACTCTCTCTCGCCCTCTCTCACTTCACCCACAATTATTATCTCTACCTCAATTAAACCTCGCCTCACTCGCGGTGTCTCGTTTCCCCTCCCGTACTTCACTCTTCTCATGCTTCATCATCCCTTTTCTTATCATGGAAGTCTACTTATCTTTAATCAAACACATACAAGCTTAATTAGCTCACACATTTGTCAGACCATCATCTAATTAACACTGACCTTATTCTAAGTACTTTTCAAGTTAATTAAAAAAAGGAAAAAAAAGAGCCCAGGTCGCACTTATAATTTTTGACAGATTTTTCTTTAACATAATTGGGTTGCAACGTGACAGCTACGTCCCCTTCCAGGTATTTAAAGGATGAAAAGAACAAATTTAACAAACGGGTGTTTTGGTCCACGTCTTAACACAATCAGACAGCGTCTGAGTGAAAGGTAATAGCACTTAACACTCAGACTCGCCACAAACTAAGGCACAGACACACAAATGCACAGATTGTTTCTCTCTGGCCCATTTCTGCTCTAAGTTTAGCAGACGACCCACAGAGGGGCCTCTGCAGTCTGATGCCCTTCCTGCTGCTGCTCTTGTTTGTCCCCTGGTCCTTGTAGAACGGTAATAGGTCTTTCTTTGTGCGTGTCTGTCTGTGTGTCTCATAGAGTTAAGCTAAGAAGACTGAACAGGGTGGCTAGAGGGAAAGGTGAGCCTACAAATTAAATTGGTGTACTCTGGTTTTTATATCTGTGTCTCTGTGAATGAGCCGCTGGGAGAGGCTGAGTGGATAAATGAGAAGATGGAGGTATAATTTTGGCAAGACTGATTTTTGCACGAGATCACAGACATATCATATTAGTCATTAGTCATTGACATTAGTCAAACGGCCCATCGGATCAGATCTGCAGTTGCTGATTCATCTTTACACCTGTGTGACTGAGGCCTTACTTTAAATGAGAAGCTCTCTTGCGTTGAGGTTTCATGTGTAGAACCTTAACAAGTTGTAGATATTTAACTCAGATTAAAGACTCCTTTAAAATAGCAACACACAGCTTTGGGACATGCTAGCAATTTAGCTAGCAATCGATAGCTAGCTTACTTGTTAAAGAAGTTAGCAAGTGTAAGAACAGAGCAGAGTTTCATTAGCTGATAATTTTTTGTGGGAAAGGCTAAGTTAACAAAAAACACAACAGATAACAAGGACAGGATAAAATGTACCAAACACTTGGCTACTCCTCGCCCTAAAAGCTATTTATGTTGTTTTGATTTGGAAAATATGTCCTGTGTGAATGAAAGAACAGGCTGCTCTGGCAATTTTTTCTTGCTCGTACTGTCTGATACTGTTAATTACTTGAGGTTTGTAGTATGTTGCACAGCCAAAATAGAGACCTCACACAGGCAATACAAGTTACATGTAAAAGACTATTAACTATTTAATTTGAATTTAAGGTCCAAAGCAATGCGACTTGCTCAAAATGGATACAAGTACCATTAAAAGTACAAACAAAACAAAAATGAAGCGACAGTAAATGAAACAAGTAGGAAACATCCAGTGCAAATACAAAATTAAATCACCTCAAGCTAATCTGTCCATCATATCAGATCACGATGACTGAAGCATTGTGCCTATAGATACTCAAACGATTTACCCAAAGCCACCATGGTGAAAGTTAAAGAAGCGGTATGGGGAAAAGATCAATGATTCTTTGTTTTCGTTTCTCTCATTTGCAACTACACAACCATCATAAAAAAGTGGGAGTAAGTCACAGATTCATGAGTGGAAGCGGGGACAGAGGAGACTCTGAGGTTCACCACAGAGTGTCCCAAAGTGGCTGTAAAGTGGTTTAGAGAGTCAGAGGGGTGAGCATGCTTCTTTAGTCAGACATATTTGTTTTGTCCCTTGTTCAAGCAAAAGGGAAGAGGGGAAAGGTGATGCTAGCTTTAGCAAAGGGAAGAGACGCAGAGAGGAGGAGTAGGTAGAGGAAGGCACAGGTCAGTGAGATCCATATGAGGGATGTTATTAATCCATTCATTGCATTCTTCTGCTGCTATCTCCACCATTCCAGGCATATCTACCGATTTCGATCTCCAGCTTTGGCTTGCCCTCAGCTTTCCCCACTCTCCCTCTTTTGGTCTCCTCTTTTATCCTTCTAACCTTTCCTCTTCCCCCTGTATTGTACAACCGCTAACTTCCTTCCTTCTCGTCTTCGGCCTCCCCTGCTAAAGTCCCTGTCTGCTTTCTTTCTGTTCCTCTCTGGCTCAATCCCTTTCTTCCTCCCTCTCTCCATCTATCATGCATCCCAGGGTGCACCTGGTCCGCGCTGTCAGCCGAAGGCCCCGAGCCATCGTCATGCTGGGGTTGTTTCTCACCACTTCACACTACAAAAACCGAATGCTCAAACACACACACATACATGCGCACGCTCAAACAGATTCCCATCTCCCCACTATCGGGCTTTCTTCACCTCACCCACAGATTCACAGTTTATCTACAATACGTCAGTATGTGGTGCAGTGAGAAAACAAAGGCCCGGGTCACCGTTTATCCTTAAGAATCGTAGAAACCGGCGAAATGCGCAAAACGCCGAATCTTCACAAGGAAGAGAACGATGGAGGGGTGTGGAGGACGGGGATGAAGAGCAACGAGAAAAATAACAGCACTATTGATATGTGCTTCTGTGTTCTTTTCCTGGCAACACGATAAAGGCTCGCTCTCAGTCACTGTCTGTAGCGAGACCACCCTCTCTATCTCCGCTCGCCCTCTTCCTCCTCCTCCTTCTCCACCTCCTCGCCCCATCCTTTCCAAAGCAAAAGACTACCCTCTCTATCTCCCTCGTCTTTTATCTCCACTGCTCTTTTCCCATCCCCTGTGTTTTTGCCTTTACATTTGGGGCATTTAGCTGCTGCTCTCATCCACAGTGACTTAACGGGCACAACTACAGAATGAGTCTCATTCTCTGACACCGAACCTAACAAATATTCTCGAACGCTGAAATTATGAGTGGAAGAAATTACTGAGAACACGTGTTAAAAATAAAAAAAAATAAAAAATAAAGAGGTTGATGTTTTCATCTCTGACTCACACAGACCACCCTCTCTGTCTCTGCTACACAAGTGAGGCTCCCCCCAGTGAAGACTCCTTTCATTCACTGTGATGACAATTAAAATTCAAATCTGCTTTGCTGGCGTGACAGTGGCAGGGAGTTGTCTCCACAACACAAACATGTAACAAGACTACGGCTAAGACAATAAGCCAATCTGCACGCTCCTCTTCCCCTACCTCACTCATACTAAAGTCGAAATCTTTCAAACGTAGCCTATTTTTGAAAGCATGTTTGCCAAGTGTGGTCATTAAATGTATTTACACTCAGAGTAGTCGTTACTTGTAAGAAGCAGACATAAAAACATAAAATTCAAACTGCCTTCTCCTGCTTGAGCAGTGTTGGGGTTGTTAGTCATCCCTTTGCAGTTTTTCACAGATTACTCATTGTTTTTATTCAGTTAATCCATTACCTTACTTGTTTACTCTGTTCTCGTACTACTTTTGCGTCACTTGGCGATACTGCCTGAGATGCCTTGTCACGTAACTTCCATTAACAACATATTGCTAAATCTTACATGCACCCACATATCGGCGCAAATCCCTATTCTAATAATGACACATACAAGATCTTTCTCTTATGCGCTTTAATAATGTATTAAAGCTGACAGCAAAGTTGGTAAAAACCAGCTCAAAGGGCACTTGACAGAAAAATGTAGCGGTGGGAACGAGGCTCAGCTGCATGCCTGATGTCGGGTTCAGGCTACGCAACATTTTCATAGTTGAAGAATAATAAAATATGGCCCTTTTGAGACCAACAGACAAGACAGAGAATACGCCATACGACTGTACCCGGTCATCTTTTGTTGTTGAAGCCCAGTCTAGCAATAGCTGAGAAAAGAATATACACAAACAACGGCAACCAAAGTAGTTTTTAGGTAATCTTGCCAAAGACTGATGAGTTGCCATGATGAGGCATCCGCAATCCACAAGGACCGCGCTCCTGCTAGAGTGTTGGTCAGATATTAGTGAAACTTGTGCACAATAATCCCCCACTGGGTCAAAGCCAAGGTCATGCTTGCAAACTCATTGAAATGTTTAATTCGCATTAGTTAATGCAATGATACCGACCAGTGAGAAGCAAACGTATCGCTTTCTTTCCACACTTCACACTAGGGTTGTGTTTATGGACGATGATGTCAGAGAGCTGGTCAAAGTTAATGACGATGGCTCGCCAATCAAGGCAATTTCTATCTAATTTCCCCACAGATGCATTAAATTAAAGCTGTCATTACGCAGAGATTCATAATAAATTAAATCTGCCAGGCCACAGTTTCGAGACGCACCTCCACATGTGACCAACACTTGAATCACAGACGTGTCTGCGAGTGCACGGGCGCATACATGAGTTCGTGACCAGACTTCTGCGTGCTTTAAAGTTAATGCGCGTGAAGCAGCTACACTGATCTATCATCATCATCATCATCATCAAATGAAGAAAACGAGGATTTCTGATGGATTGAAAGTAAAATCAGAGCGCAATGGGATCGCGTTTGCAGAGACCTTGTTCATCTTGTCTGTATATACACATATATACATGTGCGTGTGTGAGAAGATGAGATGAGATATAGTTTTACAGCTAAATGACAACAGTGAGAGCAATAAAAGAGGATAAATAAATCATTTTAAAAGAAGAATCAGCGCAGTTTCATATGTTGTTCTGCTGGTTGGTTTTTCCCCTCCGGCTGTAAGAGACTCTGACACGTTTTGCTTCTTCTTCGGCGATGTCAGGTTTTCTCTTTTTTTGGTTGCCATATTCTTGCAATATTAGTTTGTTTCCCTTGTCTTTATTCGTGCTGCAGGGTTTATTATGGAAGAGCTGAACTTCTCTCTGGGCTGGAAGATTCAGCTTTCTCCACCAGTTAGAAAAGCCAGTTTGCGGTCACTCACAGTGTCCACACTGGTAATGTTTTTGCTTTGACTTCCTGTTTGAGAGCGGTTGACTTTGATGTAGTTCTTTTTGTCTGGCTATAATGTAACTTGGTTGCTCCACACTGTGCTAAGGTCACGTATTGTTAGAGAGTTTCAGCCTCATAGAAGAGCCGGCTAAAATTGCTTTGCTTCATTTTCCCCTTTTGGAGGTCATGTTACATAACATTACCCCTGTGCTGCTATCAGTCTAAAGCTAACATGCTAACTGAGGCCTGTAGAGTCTGAGATGTTGCTCTTGGGTTTTTAGCAGTTCCTCTAATCACTCTAATCCTCTGACCTCCGAGGGATTCCACTGGTCCATTCTGGAAAGACTGGTTGCTGACTGGAATGTTTTCCACTTGCTCACACGTTCTGATCATCAGTTAATCAACTACATTTGATTCATGTGTTGTTGTACATCTGATGTTGTATTTACCACATTTAAAGACCTGTTAAGGAACAGATTATTTTTATTATGTCCTGACATGGAAAACTTTAGAATTTAAAGGCGTTGTACTTTCTTTTTACCACATCTGTACATTGTTTCGGTCAAACTGTTATGGTCACAGCTCTACAAACCAAGAAAACCTCCAGTGCTTTATATATAGATTGAGAGAGCGAGACACCTGTCTGTGTCTCTGCTTTTGCCCCACTCCACTTACATTTTGCTGTGCTGTTTGTTAAAAAAAAAGAGGGAATAACTGCATTTTCTACTTCTCGCATTCACAACTCTGCACTCCGTGCTCCATCTCTGCCTCTCTCTCTGCACACATACACCCCCATCACCTGCATGCAAACACGTAGCCCGTCTTTCCTCTCCCTCTGCGTGCCGCCGTGACAGGCGTCCTCTGTAGCTGCCAAAGCTTTTTAACCACAACAATATCGAAATGGCACACAAAGCCCCATTAGAGTCATCAAGCCGTTAAACCAGCAACCGGCAACCTTGGGCTTGGCAATTAGGAATATTTCACTCAACCTCGCTCCCCTGCGCACACACACACACACACACACACACACACACACACACACACACACACACACCTTCCACCCATCCATTATTCCCTTCCTGTCTCTCTTGCACATGCTCCCTCTCTCTTTCATCTTTTCCTCTCCTCTGTCTCACCCATCCTCTCACCCTGCCAGCTGCACGTGCACACTCAATCATATTCACTATACCTCACACCAATCAACTCTCTTTCTCTATCCCCCCAGTGTTTTAGCCTCTCTCTCTCTCTCTGTCGCCAAAGTCCCCGTACTAGAGAGCCCCGCAATCAGCGTTACAATCGATTAACAGATTTCATACTGCTGGACACGGTATTTACAGAGAATCAGATGAGATGAAAAGAAGGAGCGGGCCAAAATAATGAGGAGAACAGGGAGAAAAGGTTCAGCGTGCCGCTGTCGTGAGCTTTGTCAGTCGGATGCAACGGCCACGTAAGCACGTCAAGCTATAGAACGTGAATTTGAGGCGACCGATACATGTTTAGGAATAAAAGAGAGATTTTCCTTTGGTCGTGCACTTTTGATCCAACAGCTTCGGCCACAGCACCCGTCGGTCACGCTAATAAAGCTCATCCTTGAGCATTTGAACTAAGCGTGAAAAAAGAGGAGGGAGTAAAGGCCAGATGAGATTCAGCTGGGTTTTTCTTTTTAAATAAATATGCATTTTGCTTTTTTTTTCTTGTAAAACAACCATAAAAGATGTCAAAAACGAAAAAAACCTTACATTTTAATGCCAACTCACAGAGAGTAAAGAATATTTTGATAATGAAAGGCAGACTTTTGCTCCATCTCGCTCATTTCCTGTTCTCTCACTACTGCCTGTAATAAACACAGCTAAAATTCCCCGAAGCACTTGTAAAACCTCTTTAGGTTATGCTAGAAAATAATTGGAATGACTTACTTTAAGTGGAACAATTAATCACTTTGTTGTTATTCCATATAATTAGATTTCTAAAAAATTATTTACAGAGTTACTGACAAAGAAGCATCCAGCTGGTCTGGTCATATATAGTGGATTATTACATTTTAACAGATTTAAAACCTCAACATAAAAAAAATCACATCTTGTTTATTTGAGCCAAGCTGAGCTCCATAAAGAAAGTAAAAATAGTCAGCTTGACCTGATTTGGGTCTTCCTGATCCATGTGAACCTACCTATTTTAAATCTATTTACTCAGAATGTCAGTGTTTACTAAAGATCTTGAAACATCCGGCAGACTTAAAACTCAGTGGCACATAAAGCAGCGGGGATGGGAGCATTAACCAAAGGTTTTGGGCATCGCATCAAACATTTTAAGAAGAAGGGCTCAATCTTCCTGAATAATGCTGGTTAGAAATACTCAATGAGAGCACCTCCTCCCAGCCTCTGATTTACAGCTCGGTTTATAGCAAACAGTGAATGCCCACAAACCCTTTACTGACCGATTAAGCCCTTGGCTGTGATTTCGCACGCATAAACACCTCTGATGTATGGTTTTCTACATTCATAAGGACTGGTTATGATTTCACACAAAGTCATTCCGCTCACATTCCTCCCTCCCTCTCCCCATCCTCTTCCTCCACTCTTTACAGTTGGTTGCAACAGCAGCCAGCGAATGCTCACAGCGGAGGTGCAAACTATTCTTCCTCTCCCTCGCTGAGGCTCCGCGCGCACACGCGGATGAACGCCGACACACGACTTGTGTGCTGCAGGACGCGCGAGCAGGCACATTTGAAATTAAGCGTGCATATGCATAAGGTGCACCTATGTATAATTTCACAGGCACACCAGCTGGGACACTAGAGCCAGCTTTTGGCTTTCGAATTCGCTGTCTTCTTGCCTGCCTAAATGCTGTGTCACACAACTGAAGCTGCCTCTGGAGCCCGCGCTGGTGACTCTCTCGCTCATTCACGTGCACGCTTAAAGAGCCGATTAAATGCCAGTGGCAAATGCCTCACTGCTGTGCATGTCTATAGAAACAAGTATTTGACATACTGGCAGTGCAATATCTTCCAGTTTTCATGTCAGAATGTGAAAAAAAAATTACAGCTTCTTTGTCTGAATGGATTTCAACACCGGCTTTTTTCCCAGCTACTACACTACAGTTTAGTGCCGTGCGTGCGTTGCCTGGCTTTAATCACCTTGCTAATATTACTCTCCTGCTGTTTTTCATTCATCTGTTTGCTTCATCACATCTCTGCTTTATCTTTGCCTTCTTCATCCAGACAATCTGAATTCTTCATTAAAATGTATCAATTAAAAAAAAGATCCTAAAAATATCAGGAGCATGATATCACTGTGGAGTTTGAGCACAGTTTTATATCCATGCACCATAAGAGTAAAGCTTTCAAACACACACACACACATATATATATATATATGAAAATTATACAGGAATACAACTATACTGTAAGTATATTAAACTTTGCTTATCATCTAAAGAGTAAAAGCAATGCATGACATGAATCAACCTGAAAAAGGCCGGCTGGCATTCACCAGACAAATCCCACAGCAGGTAATGGAGGTACAGTCCTGCACCGTAAGGCGGTGTGCTTTGCATTATTGTGAGTTTGGGTGATGAGTTACCTCACCTCAGAGTACTTTCAGGGTATGAACTCTAAAAGCAGACATAATGTATTGCACAATTACCAGCTGAGGGTAAGTAAGGGTAACAGTATTTACCGAGCAGGCAAGCTGGGCTTCAGTCCAGTAAAAAAGCTAGCAGAGTGACAATAATGCATTCATGTACATGCTCATATACACATTCAGCATATATTCAATTAAAGACTTAATTAGATCTCACAAACACAAACACTTGAGCGGCATACAGTCACAGCATATACAATGCTTTATTAAACACAACCTTCTAATATGCTATAGGCATTTTTTGATGAATTCTATTATAACTCTATGTCATACACGCTTTTCCTCAGATAATAAATGCAGGCTAATTACGCAAACTCACACGGCAAAGTGGCAGAGAAATGAGGAAATTATGAACAGAATTAAAAATCAAGTTAAAAACAATCTCCAAAAAGTAAACGATGATCTCGGCAACGCTCACGGCTACAAAGTCAGGTCACACAGGGATCAGCTCAAATGAGCAGCGTTTGCTGGCTGCAAAACGATCTGTTTGAATGCATCATGAGACGAGCGAGCTTCAAAGAGGCCAAAACGCGTGCATAAACTGCAGGTGCACAGGACACGAAAAAACTGCATGTCTAAAAATAGATTCTTACAAGGCTGACGCTAACCAGCTGGGACATGATGGACGTATACAGTTTGTCAACACAGGACGAGTGACAAATGCTAAACGACGTACTTGGCATGCAAACTTCAATTTGCCTTCAACAGCTGTGGAAAGTGCCTTAATAGATACACTTTTAAAATTAGCTGCAATTTAAAGGAAAATGTTCACCTGAAAACTTTACCCGGTAATAGCATCCTGTTTTTTGGTGTATTCTAACATTTTGGCACCATCTTGTTATTTTATGCCCGTATGAAGCTCTTAGGAGGAGCCTGAATCTAAAAAGTCAAACTACAAACAAAACAGTTAAAAGAGCTAAACACTGCTTGCATCAATCAAATGACATTATATAATATAAAATGTCATTTCACAGCATAACAAGTGCTTCTACATGAAATTGAGTACATTTAGCTGACCTGTAGCTTTACATAAGTAAGATTTGAGGGTAAACTGTGATCATCTAAAAATCTGTTGAATTCTTCTTCCTGGAAGAGAACTATAATCCGAAATAACCTGAAAACCCTTGGCCGGATGTAGAGCATCCTGGCTCCTCTCCTGTCCCTTCCTTCTCTGTGATATTAAATAACCACCTGACAATGTTTCTCATTAGACTAAAGAGGCAGGTGCTCCATCATTTGGCATTTTCATTTCCATCAGGCCACCACCTCATCCTCCTCAGAGTAATGCGCTGCTCGTGCAGCTAAAGCGTGACTTATGGATGATTTAGACTTCTGAGGTACAGTAGGCTGTCTTAGACATAACCTACTGTACATAAGTAGTGTTTCATATGCCGTGCCAGCCACAATACAAACACATAAAATACTGTGAGCTTCTCCCTTCTGGGTCCCCACTTTCTGCTGTGGTCTTTTTTTTCCTGAGGCAAATATATTTGTCCCTAAAGTTTTTCCATTTTGTACATTTTTTCACGTCCACTTGGATAGTTTTGGCAAATTCACCATGGAATTTGCTGTGATCTTTAAGTCTATATATTATAATATATCCCTTGTATTATATTTTCTGACAGACAAATTAAAAAACTGTGCAGCCAAAAACACAGAGGATGAATTGAGAGCAGTGAACAGGCCAATCACAAAAGCTGGGTTCAAGCAAGGTGCAGTAACATTGCGTAGAGGTGCATGTCGACATGCACAGCATAAAGTACCGCATAGCTTACACTATAATGTGATGTGAGGTATGGAGTAGGATATGGCTAGAGGTATTGCATAGTGTACACTGCACAGTACCTCACAGGATACGGCATAGGTTACATCATAGCACAGTGCAGGGTACAGTGTAGGGTTTCAGAGGGGTTTACCATTACTACATAACTACATCATAGATTTAACACGGAGCAAAAATCCCCTGTTAATGTGTGGCGTGTTTTCCTGGGCTCGGGGTCGCTCCTCTTCAATCAGAAAGCAGGTACAAAAGCAGGAGGTGGAGAGGGGTGAAGAAGGGTGAGGAAGCAAGAGGAACGAAGCAACCCAGGAAAGAAAAGGTCAGATGCCAGAGGGAGCGGGGAGTGAAGGCAGCAGAGAAAACAGACAAATGCTCTAAATCTTGTTTAACTTTACATGACGTTTTTTTTCCCCCAACACTCGTCACTCTCTTTGTTCCTCCAGCTTTGTCGCTTCACATCCCTCTCCCTTCCTCCCATCTGTGCTTGTCCTGCACATGCGTCACTCCCATTCCTCCATTTCTATCAGTCTCTATCTTGTTTGCATGTTTTATCTCCAGCACACACACACACTCTTCATCATTTCCCACGTTGAAACATCTCTACTTGTATGCCCTCATTTGTCCTTACCCTCCATTTCTCCTGGAAGCACACTGAACACCATTCCGCTTTATATCCGAACCCGATCCAAACCCATCCGTCCATTCTTAAGTTACACCTCTCCTACTTTTCTCTCCCTCCCTCCTGTTCTGATTGGATTATTATTATCCTCTAAATGGGCTTTTTTGTTCGGACGATTCAGCGTTTTGAATGAATATTTAAACTGGAGTTTCTAACGTTATTATCCTCCAAATGGATTATTATGCACAGCACCCAGCTGGAATGTATAAATTACAGTTTAGCGTGTTGATTTTTTCAATTTGGCTTGTCTTGCGATTCTTCGGAGCCCTGGATGCTCTTTCCTCTCTCACGCTTTTTCCCTTTGTCCCTTGCCATCTCTCTCTTTTGTCCTACTTTTGAACCCAGTTATTCTATCTATCTCTCTGTCCTCCCTCCAGACCTTCACTCTTCCTCTCTGTCTCCCTGCCAACCCGCCCTTCATCCCCTCGCCCTCCTTACTTCTCTTTTTCTCACTCATTCCCACTGTCTCTCCCTTGTCCTGCTTCTCTGTTGTTGTTGTTTTGTTTTTTTACACCCTCAATCACTCTCCCTTCAATGTTAATTCAAATTGCCTGGTTAGGGAGGACATTACAGTTCCAATAATGCCGAAAGCACTTAGGGGAACATAATCAATCTCACTCTCTCGCGCTCAGTTCCTGCCCTCCTTCTCTTTGTTTTCACACCCTATTTTGTATTCCCTCCATATGTGGAACAGGACTCAAACTGCCTGTCTCCTCTAATTCTCAGCACTATCTCAACACTCCCTTCTAATATACCCCTTTTCCTTACTTTACACCTGCTGTCTCAGTGTAATTCTCCAGTTAATGGCAGCATGATATCACATACAACACGGCCTGGCTTGACCCTTGTTGCAATTAAGAAAATTTGGGAATTAAAGGGAGCGCTTAGATGTCTGTTTATATCATCATAAGCAGGGATGATACTGGGCGCATGTGCAGGTGGGTGACGCATGATTTACAGCCTCAGTAGACACTTCCCGGATGAGTTTATGGTCTTCAGCAGTAGTGTAGGCTGATCCTTGCTTTGGAAATTACTGTTAAATAAAGTTAAAGCAGCGAATGCTTAAGGATGTAGGCAGTGTCTCACTTGTCACGGCCAAAATACCAAACATTAGGGCTTCATTACAGGAGTTTAGAAATCAGTGGGGGACATCGTGGCGGAACATCTTTTATATACAGTCTATGTGAAGGACATGCGATGCGTGCTGGTGGGAAACTCAAAAAAGTTTTTTTCACAGCGGTTCCTCCATCTACAAAGCATGTATGAAGCACAACGAAATCACCGTCACTCACTGTTTCCTGTCCTGAACCACTTTGTCATTTCTCCTTTGGAATGACCGAGAACATGAGCTGAAGTTCACTAATAATTCTGTGGATTAAGTTAACCAAATCCTGCAGAGTCCAAAACATTTCACAGGGTAGACTCGGAAAGTTGGGCTATAAAAACAAAATCTGGGATCCTGAATCTGGAAAAGTCATGAATCAACAGTTAAAATCAACAGGTGAAACTTAAAGAACGTACATAAATCTTTAACTCAAGCGTATATGTAGCTTACGTCGTAAAATATCAGATAGAGATACTAGATTCCCTGTAACATTAAAAGCAATATTTTTTTTTACTTTTAATATGGAATTGATTGCGAAGGTTCAACTAATTAATTTAGACAAGCGATGGAAAAATAGTTACATTTTTTAGTTGAATGCACTGGTTATGTTGGCTTCAGATGAAACTGTACCAGTACTTCAGGTAGTTTAAAATCAATTCAAACAGTCTGAACAGGAATGGAGAAGAAGTAGTGGAGTAGACAGGCATCTGTGGCTGTGTCTTAAAAAAAAACAATGCCCTCACTACCCACACATTAAATGATTTGACGTGACATACTCACATTCAGCCATCGTTGTACTTGTGGCCTTTTAGTCTTTTTATTTTTTACTTATTGCAGCATCCTTGTTTCTATATTTCAATCCCCCCCCCCCCCCACACACACTGACACACACACCTTCCTTCACGCTCTGAGAGTTTTTACCTCACCAAAAAAATTCCACTCTCACCACTCTTCTCACTCTCACACTCTATCTCTCCCTATCTCTCACGTCCTGCATTTCCCTTGTCAGTCTGTCCCCTCGCTCTTTCGTGTACATGCAAACCTCTCTTCAGGCGTCAGCTGCTGTCCTGTCAGATTTAGGGGGAGACAGGTGGAGAGGAGAAGCGGAGAGAGGACGGAGCGGGCGAGGGAGGCTCATAAAGACTGAGAGAGAGAGCGAGAGAGAGCGAGAGAGAGGGTGACAAAGTGAGAGAAGGTTGAGAGAGGGAGCGAAACGCTTCTAATTCACAGAGACGGGCTGCGTTTCCGTGGCAACGTGGTTTCCATCGTAACAGCCCTGCTAAGGATGCCATTAGTCGGGAACAAAAAGAATGCCGCTCACCACTTGTATGTCAAGCGTGTGTGTGTCTCACACACGTGTCGCACACACACACATACACTCAGGGAGCACAACAATACACAGAAAACACAATTGTCTCCTGCATGCATTTTTTTCTTTAAGCTACACAAATAAAACATTCAGAAGCACTCAAAAGTCTCACACACACACGCACCCACCCACACAGCGTTGCATCCCCCCCCCTCCATTCAACTCACAACACACATCCTGCTGCCACTTCCCCACTGCCCACACAGGAGTGAATACAGACATATATTAATCTATCTCACACCTGCAACGTGTCCTGCTGTGCCTCCTATATAAAAGTCTTTCCACACTTTGAGCCGCTGTGCTGCGGGGGCCTCTATATTCTGTGTTTTTTAGAAAGAAAGATGCTAAAGGAATGTCTGATACACATGTTGTGCACATTGCTGACCTTAAGCACACATTTAAGCCTTCAGCTGGCTCGCTTATCAAAAGAAACACACAAGAAAGCTTTTACATTTGTAAATCACTGGCGTACCGAGCAGACAGACACCAGTAAGGAGTGTGAAGGTCAAAGCAGCGGCGCTAAGACTGCAGGAGAAACGTGTTCCTACCTAGAATATTCATGCCTAATAGAGAAGCTGACTAAACAGGACTCTGACAGAAAATGGTTTTCTTTAGTATTCAGAAGAGAAGTGGATAGTTTGTTATACAGAAGGCATGCTGCTGACCCTTTGCATCGCCACTCAGTGATGCTCAACAGCATCTCGAAATGACTGACAGCACAAAGAGGCCGAGAGGAGGATGCAATACAAGCAAAGCTTTTCACCTTTTGTAATGTTGATTTATAAAATCAGCCAAGTCGCTGAGTCTCTTGTTGGGTGTCGGCTCTGATTTAGAAAAAAAAAACTAATAAAAGTGATGCTAAAGTAAAAAAAACAAAACAGTATGTTGTGTGATGATGCTAAAATGTGCACTGTGCAAAATTACCCTCTCTAAGCCTGGATACAAGACAGCATGTTGATATTACTGTAGGCAGCAGGCATGTTGCTCACTCTCTGCTCTGCTCCAGGGCATCAGAGACAATAACCCAGTTTCCACTGCAAGGGCCGAATAGCCAAACAGAACTTGTTCGTAATCTGCTGCATGTCAGTGAAATTCCATCTCAAAATACACTGTGATTTGTTTTGTTCCTTATTGCCAAAGGAGATCAAACAGACAAATGTTGAAAACGGTCTCATTCCAAAATGAAACTGGAAAAAAAACAACTGGCAAGCGCTTTTAAAGTAATGGCATGAAAATAAAACATGACAGGGGTTACTATCAGTTACTAGAGCACTCTGAAATGAAATCCCTGCACTGTAAATCTGGCTATGCTATTACATTTACATTTAATCATGCACCCTGCAATCTTGTGATGGAAAAGTGATTGAAGATTCGCTGGCTACGGGTCAGATTACTTGTGAAAATGTTGCTTGAAGTGGTCAGAACAAATAGTAGGCCGATACTGCATGGGTATCTGCACTGTAATCGGACGACTGTTACTGAGAGTCAAGATGCTGATATCGGTATAGGAAGCAGCTCGTTCTCAAACCTAAGCACTGCTTTGGGCCAAGGGAGATGTTGTTTGTCTCCATACAAGCATGCACTGCTCCCATATATAGCCGCAGAGCTACAACACTGTTTAGATCCATGTAGGTCAGGTGCAAATCTATGTACAGTGATGAGGAGAGAAATAAAAGGACACTTTGGAAGTTTCCGCTGTGAAATCACAGTATTGTTGTGGTCAACAATGAATCCATTATACTGCATAAAAACGGTGTAGCTTGGCAACCAACACCAACAGAAGATAAATGCAGTAAAGAGTTAGCAAACATGCAGTTCAGACATACAAAACCAGCGAAATTTGAGCTGTTGGCTAAAGCTGCGTTCGCTTATAATGAAAGCAGACGTTTGGAGCTCGCAATTTAAAAGAAGAATCTGCCGTGCAATGCAAAAAAGAGACATCAAGAGACGTATCATTAACAATTGTTGAACTGCATAAAGCTGGAGGAAGTCAGAAAAACGCATCTCAGAGATTTTAGATACTGATCAGCCCACAGGTGCACAAACTGTCTGTAAAAGAGATGATTAAGTTTTATGGGCTCCAAAATGAAAAGAATCCAAAAGCACAGCACAAAACTGCTCAGTCAGTTAATTTTGTTTTTAAAAAAGCACAGATTAACAGACCGGGGCTGGGTAAAAATCTGCCTTTATTACTGTTCCGGTCACAGATGGGTGTTGTCCTTGAAGGTCCACAAGATTTACTGATGAAACTGAGGTTGAGGAGTGTGTACGGCATAAAAAGGGCTTCATACAGTGCCAACACGAAATCTTCCTCCATACAGTGAAGAGAGTGTCATGATTTGGAGGCGGTTTGATGCCTCTACACAGCTCGCCATCAGTTTTATCAAAGCATATTAACCCTGTGAAGTCTGAGCGATGAAAAAAAGGCCAGAAAATTCACATTTTTAGAATATCAGTTTGCATATATGAGTGCAAATTATTGCTCACAATAAACAAACGCACATATGGGGGGGTTATGGTTTACTCATAAATCAAATATAATACACTCAAGGTTACAGGGTTAGGCTTTTTTCACACATGCACTGCAGAACTTCCACAAGGATCTGAGCACAGAGCGCTTAATAGCCCAGTGATTTCACAGCTAGTGGCCACCCAGGCAGCTCTCTCACCCAAACCAAACAGCAGACCGCCTCCTGCTGTGTGCTGCCTGTAAGAAAGGACAACTTTGGACAGTGACCCCGGCTGATTCTCCTGACCGTGCACAGGGTTCAGCTTTGCAGGATTATGTCAGGGTGGCTGTCTGCCACCGAAAGCTCTGTAGGAGTTGGCCGATACACCAGGACAATAACCCAAAGAAGTAAATCTTCTGTGGGATCACTTTGACCAAAGAAAATCCATCATTTGGAGTGGCTCCACCAGAGAGTCCAGAGATGCTGTGGAATTATCTCAAGAAGTCGTTCACAGCAGATATCCTGTCTGAGCTGAAGCAGTTTCTTTAAAGGAGAAATTCTTGCTAAAATGCTTTTAGTTGTTGCTGCCAAGGAGGCTCGCCTTTTTATTAAACCCAAGAGTCCACTTACTTTTTCCACAACCACTATGTGTGTGCATTGTGCTTTCGTCGCTTAAGCGCACAGCGCCTTTGTCAGTACTTGGGACTCCAACACAGATCTGATCATAGATTACAACCACCGCAGTTCATGCCAGCGTACCACATGTACTGTGTACACAAAGGCCGGCATAAGAAGAGATGCTGCCGTTGCTAAAGCCAGGGTTGGTGCATGAGCTGCGCGTGCAAAGTGAAGGTTTGTGGCGCGGTTGTGTGAGCCGCCTGTTTCATGGTTACATCCATCGGCGGCACAAACACTTCTGTCGACGCAGTCGATGCTACTGGCTAAGTCAGCAAGAAGAGGCGCGGGACAAATTTTGTTGGAAAAAACAAAAAAAGAACAGCACTTAAACAGAAGCACGAAGAGGCTTCTTGATAACAGAAACTCCTGCAGGGTGCAAAAAAAGCTGCGCTTGTGCCCAGAGATAGCTGAGTGGTTAAAGTCGGCCACCCCTGGAGCCTTGTGCGTCCCCCCCCCGCTGACCTTGGATCAAACGCTGACAAAATACTCTCTTTTCTGTTTAACTCCTTGCTTTTTAGAGTCAAAGGAAAAATCACACCACTAATGAGATATCCATGTAACGATTATGATTTTTAACACGCTAGTGAGCCAGAAAAGCTCATTACCACTTTAGGTACAAACAAAAAAGGGATAGGCAAGAGGTGAGCGCAGAAATATCACTGTAAAAAAAGAACTCGATCACCAACAGCAAAAACACCTGAACAAAAGAAAGGGCCATTTTAATTAGCTCAGTCAGTTTTAAAAGGCATCTGACAGTCCACACATATTAATATGGATGCCTGAAAGACACAAGATTGAACTAACTATAGATAAAGGGGGAAAAGAAAGAAAATCACACTCAAAAATAGCCTCAAAGTCCACCTGACACCAGGAACACAGGCAAAGCTCGACAAATTAAGAAATTAATACCACAAGTCACTTTCTCAAATTGAGGTTAATTAACAGACTATAAGAGGATGTGGCTGTTGGCTCCACTGACCGCAGACATTTTGGATCTTCCAGAATTTGCACTAAGAAGAGATGGTCAGCTATAGAAAGAGAGACACATCATGTTTACTTCAAGTTGCTGTAACAGCAAAAAAGAACTTTGTAAACTCTACACGCACAACCCCAACCCCAACAAACCCTCTGTCCACTGTTAGCACATACAGGTGTTGAATATTGATGTTATTCTCCAAGAACAGTAGGATACTAAGCTCTGTGTTTATACCCGGAGGCCTAAAAATAGTGTTAAAGATCTATAATACACAAGCAACCATCTTGAGGGAATCATCCGCTGTTACATAACAGCCAAGACATATGTCTGTACGACCGCTGTTTTGTACCTCGAGGTGGAAGCATGTTTCAAGACGATAATGGCCTTGATACTAAGTGCTCTATGAACACAGGAGAAACCGGAACATCGCTGGAACTTCAGCAAGCACAGAGAAATAGATTTCCAAGTAAAAAAAATACTCAGAAGTTGGACGGCAGAAATCCAAGGACATGTTAAACTCTGGGGGGAAAACATGACCCTTACATTTTCAAGTAAAACGTGTGGTCGCATAAATCATGTTGTACAAGGAGCAAGATCTAATCGCGCAAACCTGGCCTCTTGTCTTTCTCGCTGGCTTCGCTTCCCGAGATAAAAGTTCGGCTCAGCGTGCTGGAGAATCAACGGCGATGCCCACATGCTGTAGGTAGGTGCTACTATCGACTGGCTCTCATCCAGACCGAGGAGATAATACGGCACAGACGTGATGTTATTGCTTCCACGTTCCTATCGAACGAGGTAACCTTGGCATGAGTAAGAGCACAATGCTAGTACAGTATCAGCTGTGATTCTGTCTGTGTAAGAGATGCACACCACAACGTTAGAGGCATAAATTTTAAACACGAATTACGGCCCATTGTTTGCTGAGAAAACACAGTTACAACGCGTTTAATCTGAAAGCGTCTCTTTAAAAAAGCCATTGGGTTCGTTTATGAGACGCATGCATGTGTATGGGATTGTTTTTTTTGTGTTGTTGTTGTTGATGTGCTAGTTGATGTCCTAGTACAGAGCGTTCTTTCTATTAGCATATTGCATTGTACAAAAGCCCCCCCTCCGTGCCCGGCCGCCTCATGCCAATAAAAGTCTATTAAGCCTGTTTGACTTTGGTAATGCAAATCAGCCTTCAGAGGAGAAGAGAGGAGCTCTGGTCCACCCAACAAGTGCTTGACACAACACTGATGTGCCAGAGAACTAATGCAAATAACTTTAATGCCCAGTGGGGGTTGTTTTAGTGATAATGATAACGATCATAACTTCTGATACTGAACATTGAAATGGTGTTAGAGATGATCAAAAAAAAGCTCACAAATGCTTGTAGCTGTGTGCAGCTACACTGTACTGCTTTCTACTTCTTTAATGCCTCCTTCAGTTCTTCATCAACCATTTTTAGCTAAAACGGCAATGCATGCGCTAGTCTGTTGGTTACTCCACCACTTCAATAAGGCTTCGTGGATTTTTATGGCACTGGGTATAAACACTCTTGCTGGCTAATATTGACTTTCCAATCAGATGTTATTTAATGCCACTTACAGGCAAAAGAGTCAAATATATCCTGCAAAACATATCATCAGCTACCAGACAGGTTGGCAAAGCGAGCGAGGGTGAGTGTCTTCTTCTCTAGTGCTTGCCATTTGCACGACTTGACTTTAATACGGTGACAGCTGTTTTTCAGGCAGCACGTCAGCCATATTGGCAGCAGATTTGGAGTTTTTTGAACATCACAAGGGCATAACTGATTGCAACAAAAAATAGTCACCATGGGTAGCAGCATGCACCAGCGGCTACATAACTTCCTACAGAGCTGAATTTAATTTGTAAACTCCAGTAAGTTATCCTGCTTTCTGCCACAAGTTGTTTAATGGTTAAAGGCTATGGTAAAAATAAAAGGGAGCATCCAAATTCAGCGATTTCCCCGTGATTGCGTTTCGTTTTTGCTGTTCGATACCATTTGAAAGCACTTGCAGCTTCTATCATTAGGGTGAAGGAAACACAAGAGATTGAACTCTATTAATTGTGTGACTCTGTTATATTTAAGTATCCTGTTTGCAGTTTTAACAGTGTGATTATTTATTTATTTTTACTAAATCCATTGTCATTGTCACATCAGAGTCTGAACATTCGCAGAAAATTGCAATCCCCCAAATTGCTGGAGCATAGTGAATCATTCCAGTAATTACAATACAAAAATATGGCTACCATCTATTGATTATCAATGCAAGGATGAAGCGTATTCGTGATGTGCTGGCAGCCCAGTCCTTCGCGCTGTACCGATAGTGTCCACAAAGTGAGCAATATACATGCCGGAGGTGTATTTTTCCTCTCGGAGTATTGTCTATTTATCACGTCTGACTCATATGTCTGTGTACTGTATCTGTAAATGTGTTTGTATGGAAGCTGAAGGCCAGGCAGATTGCCTGCCGGTCGACGCGCTAGGACGAACTGCGGGGTTGTGGGTAAATGCGGAGAGACAGAGGGAGTGAAGACTGAAGAGGAGGTAGTGTTTGCTGTAATTTAGGAGAACAAGGGAGGGGATGGGCAATATTTACATTCATCACAGGAGCTCGCCTCGCTTCAATTCACATGACGTGAGAAAGTGAGAAAGGGGAAGGAGAGCGCCGAGCGGTTTGAGATAAAAAAAAATAGAGAGGGAGAGACGAGACAGAATGGGGTTGAGCAAAAAGATCTTTTTTGTGTTTGTTTTCTTTTTTTTTTAAATTCTACCCCAGAAATACTTTAGTGAAGAAGCATCTATAAATACAAGGCACCGGGCTTTCAAACCTGAGCAAATATGATATTCTTGCCAGTCAAACAGTGCATTTTTCTATTTGTAATTATCGGGTAAACCACAGTGCCCTTTGAGCAGCTTTTAAACCAAACTGCACAAAAAAAGAGGAAAAATGAGCTCGCTCCTGTGATTTCACCATCTGCAAACTCACATCCGAGCACGGATTTCGATTTATTTACCGTAATGATTACATTCACTGCAGAGCTGCGTTTCTCTTCCCTCCTGATCCGCCCGTACGTTGCGGGGAACAAATGGGGTCTGGCCTGCTTCTTTCCCACCTGGAATCCATCTTGGGGAGAAAACCTTACACACCCAAAGAGATTGGACTGTCACCCGGGAGGCGCACGGCTTGTGCGGACGTGTGAAAACGTTTGCCATCACGTTTAAGGTATATGTGAGCTTGGACGGCTGCGAACATGGAGGAAGGGGGAAGTTAAGTCAGCATAAACGTGGAAGACAAGGGTGTCCAGGGTTGAATAATTTTTACTCTGCAGGTCAGCAGGAACACATCTGAACATATTGGTCTGATGTATAGGCTGCTGCGTGCAGCTGCAGCTGTGTGTGTGTCACAGCATGTGGCTCTGATGACGGCCAGCTTGGCTCAGCATTGGTGAGTAATTGAGTGAGCACATTGTGGTCTTACGCCTTTCTTGTTCCACATCCCTGCCTCTTGACTACATATCCCTCTCCTTTATCCCTCCATCTGCATTTCTCCTTCCCCTCTAGCATCCTAATTTTGTCTATTTCCTGTCTTCCTCCTCTGCTATTTTTTCTCCCACCAACCGATGCAGGGCTTGTAAGAGAAGAGGCCAAAGGTGAAGCAGAGCGTGGACGCCGTAAGGGCAGGTGAAAGGAGGCAGAACCTGTTGACTAAATAAAGCATCAGGAGGAAAACTTGGATTACAACTGTTCACAATGACACATGGGCGATAACATTTCCATGTATTGACTGCGCTCAAAGCTGTTACTGTTCTATAAAATGCTATTGTACATATAAATGAATCCAAGCAAACTGCAATTAAAAATAAAATCGACTTACTGATGTCGCGCAGCAGATTTGTTTAATTTATGACCAGCGCAGCGTGACCAAAAGCCTTGATAGAACTTAATCGAATGTGAATATATTTGCTATTATGTGGCATCTATTATTATTAGAAATGGTCTTGTTGGATGCTCTTGCGCCTCGTCACGACGCCAGAAAAAAGCACTCAGAGACTGACACGCAGTTTAAAAGTGGTGAATATTCATGACTATCCTCATGAATATGTATGTTTTCTTAGAGTAATTACTATTATTTCTGTTGTTTTGTTTTTTATTTCTTTAAATGCACGTGATGATTTCCATCTTGTACCTTTCTAACAGACTGGGAAACATGAGCTGAATGTTTTTGTTTTTGTGACACAAAACTTGGCTAAATTTGACCAAGTAGTACAAACTAAAGTCTAATTCAGATGCTGCCAAGTTTTTCAGTGCTCCTGCGCCTTCCCAGTAAATATACTCATAAGGCAACTTGAGTGAAGAGCCGATCTATGTTCAAATCATACTCACTACACCTTTGACCGGGACTCTGATCAGTGAGATGAACAATCATGGATCAGCTGGGAAATGTCAACAGGGCAATGTCATAACCTTGCACCGGGAAGAGCAGCAGAGATTGTGACTGGACAGATATAAAGACTTGTAGGGAAAAGGATCATCCTAGATCCTGCAGATGTAGCAGGAAGGTGTAGCTCTTCATCAGTATCCCAAGTGTCGTTAGACAGTAATTAACTAGAGTTCAGAATTTGCACCGCTTCTGTCCCCTCTCCATATATACTGTATAGAAAAGGACTGACTCATCCCAGCCTATGAACAGATAGCGGTACATTCCCTTTCCACCCCTGAATCAGGGCGGAGGCAGGCAGAGATAAGACTAATAAGAGTCCCAGCAAAGGGCTGGTGTAAAGGTCCACAAGAGGCTAGGAGGGAAGGATGGAGGTTGGAGAAGGGGCGGATAAGAAGGGAGGAGTTGCTTAGATCATGGTGGCAGTGGTTGGGTGAAGTGGGAAAAGGATGGGAGTGTTCGATTATTTGTGTCTAGAGGAAGGAGACGTTTGGGTGTAGAGGCAGTAGTCATGAAAGGAAAGTACAGAGGGACAGAAGATGAGGCTGATGCAGGTAGTAATAAAGTAAGAGGGAGAAGAGGAAGAGGACGGGGAGAGGCTGAGGCAGGGTGTAAAGGCATGTCTAAAGGGATGGCTGGTGTGGAAGGAAAAGGTGTGGTCCCATACCGGAGGGACAGAGAGTGAAAATTAAGAAAAAGGAGGCCAAGTGAGGAGGAAAAGAGAGGGGAGGGGCGAGACTGAGACAATGCCTGAACCTGAGGGGAGGTAAAGAAAAGGAGGCAAGGGATGGATGAACTGTCCCGGTTTAATGCACCATTCCTGACAAATTTCGCTCAGTTCTGCCGGCACCTGAGAACAGGGAGAGGCAGGTGAGTGACAAGGTGTGGAAAACAGGGGGCAAGGAAGGGGGATTAACCCATACATCTAGTGTAAATCTGTCCGTCTGGCTCATGAGCTGCCACGGGACGAAGGAGACCATCTACAACAATCCAATTTCACAAATCAAGACGGAGAGGAAGAGTAAAACAGCAGAACGTTACAACCTGATGAATGAAAAGACCGACAAATCAGCATTCAGCGTTTTTTTTTCTTTAATCAATCATCAGGTATTAAAATAAATTAAAAATCACAGAGTGAAAAGTGAGTCAGGTTCAGAGAGGGAGAGGTGCAGAATGAAAAGTTGTGGAGCAGGTTTAAAAATGGCCACATTCTAAATGGTCGGAGTAAATTGAGACCAACAGGGTTAGAAAATAGGACACATAAATTTAGGGCTCTCGATACTTTTCACTACCTCTTCCTAGCTCCCTCTCTCGCTCGAGGAAAGGAAAGGGGAACACACACACAGTGGGCTGTCACATTTTCTAAACCAGGACAATGAGAAGGTAACAGACTACTGAGGGGACATTTCCATGCAGAAATTAAGAAAACTTTCTATAGTTTTGGATTTATCCTCTTCCTGTAAAGCTGGGGTGTCAAATATAAGGCCCGGGGGCCAGAATAGGCCCGGCAAAGACTCCAACCCGGCCCATTGGAGTGTGTTGGAAAATGTAAAGGAGGGCACAAAGTTGGGAAATTTAATCTTATTTTAAGACGTTTTGCAGCTCCCCCATATTTCATACTAATTAAGGTAATTAAGTAACAGTTAAACAACCAAATGGCTGTTTTTTCACTGTCAAACTGAGAAGTTTCTATTTTCTTACAAAGAGTTACAAAACAAAAAATGTTTTCTGTGAATTGACCAAAACTATCTGTTTTATTTTTATTTTAAGTCTGGGCAATGACATGCGTTTTTATGCATCATTACACATTTATTTCTTATAGTTTAAGCCCAAAAAGTCATGCTGGCAGATTTCTTTCATTTATTACAGCAGTATTTCTTTATCATGAGGCATACAGTTGAAATTGCACTTCTTTTTTCTACGTTATGATATCTCAGGGATTAAAAGTGTAATTAAACTTCTTTACACTGGCAGAAAGGGTGAGCTACAATGGTCTGGCCCATTTAAGATCAAAGTAGGCTGTATGTGGACCACGATGTAAATTTCGGGATTCAGCTGAGCGTTTATATTAGCATTTTTTTGTGTAACAGTAAAAAGTATATATACAATCTCAAAACACGTGCAAAGTTCCAGAAAAGGAACTCTCCCAGTAATCTTTTTGCATTTGAAAGCAGCCGTTTGGGACACTGCTACAGGCACACAGACAGTAAATGAGCTGACCGAGATGCACCTGGGGATGAAACCAAAAAAAATAAGGAAAAGAAAGTAAAGAGAACATAGCTGGGATGAAAGGATAGATCAGAAAGCTGTTAGATGGGGTTCAATATGCTTTGCTGGACACAAAAAAATAATAAAATCCACAAATGAATTGAACAATTAGAGGCGAGGGACACAGATGAGAGACTGGAACAGACAGAAACAGAATGGGGGGGAGGCAAGAAATAAAAACAGACAAAGAGAAACTCGGAGAGAGAGAGAGCGACGTCAGGCAGAGGAACACTCGCTTTTTAATTCTCTTATCGTTTACAAATTGCTCCTAATTGCATCTATGTTTTAGCGAGGACGCGGTCCTGCCAAGCCGAACGGCACATTACATTAATAGAGTACAGGACCTCGGTGATTGCTACAACAATAGGTGCTATTGTAGGACATTAATTGGGAATATAAATGCAGAAACGTTTATGTTCAACCGCCCCGGATAAAAACCCCAAGAGGGCACGGTGAGCGTACAGAAACGACGCCTAAACAAGTCTGTTTCTTTTGGGGCCCAAAATTTGAAAGAACAGCTCCTCCTAACTATAGGGTAAAACGTAAACACAGAGAATGACCGGAACATGCTTCTTCAGAGGTACGGGCGTTAATTGCACCACTGAACTCCCTCTTGGCGCTGTGATTAAATGGTTCAACTGGCTTACTTGCGCACTCCACGGCAATTACGTCTGGCTCCGGTTCAACATCAGCCCGGTCTCCTCTGAACACAAAGGCACGCAGACGGGGACGACTCGCGCTCGTACACAAAATTGCTCTCTCTCTCTCCCCTCACAAAAGGCTCGGGACACCCGCAGTGCAAATGACCACGTTTGGAGCGGTGAAAACAGCTGAATTATTTGGGCAAAAGTTAATTGATCGCATCCTGCTGTTTGGCTTCTGAAGAAAGCTGCCAGTCGCACAATGGATGCGAGGGAACAGATTTGTTTGTGTGCCCGAGCGCCCGAGCATCCCCCCGTGGATGCTTTGTGTGTGGATGCGATGGTGTCGTGGAAACAGTTTAGACTTTCTTAGAATATCTGTTTAATATGCATCCATTAATCCCCCTTGTGACACATGTTACTGTACATTTATGGAGGGAAAAAAGCATGTGTGCCATCATTTTGCATCCTCCTGCATGTGTGCAAATGTTATTCATATTATATTACAGTTTCCAGTAATCAGGGTTGGCTGCGTTCCCCTTTTTCTCGTTAATTGCTGACGATCTTATAGCTAAATCCTATGCACAAGCAGATGCTATCTCCCTCCTAATCTACAACGACTGCCTCCTCCCTCAGATTGGTTCACTATTCTTGTTGCGTAGTGGCCCTGGGGGTGATCGGCAACAACTACAGCTATTTGTGCCACTACAAAGCCGTACCTTCTAGACAAGCTGAGGAAAATAGCGCCGCATGTCTTGATAATATGAGCATTAGCCAGAGCTTTAGATCATGCTGATTACTGCAGTCCAACAGACACTGTAGTGCTACAACAAACAGGGTGGTGCTGGAAATCACTAGTGACAAAAGGACTGGCAGCTACAGTCATGTTGGCTACATAAACACAAACACACAGATGCCTATAGACCCGCACGCACTTAAACAGTTAGATGAGTGCCTGTGTTTTCTCTTTGGTTATCTTATCCAGTCTTTCACAGATGTGCGGACAGCTGTGCTCGATCCGTCTTCTTCTTCTTCCTCTTCCATCCTCCTCCATCCAGGCGTAGGCAGATTCTCTTTTTGTTTGGATAGATGGCAACACCACTGCTGCAAATAGGTCTGTGTCGCTCCCCGACTCCCCTCTCTCCCTCTGTTTTCTCAGTCATGTGGCCATCCACACAAAGCACTCATCCTCTTATTTATCGTCATGCCCTCCCTCTTTCCCTCCCTCCCTCATTGATCTTACTCACTGATATAGATGTGAGAGTCTTAATGGAGGCTTAATAGTAAAGGTAAGGAAATCCCAGAAAGTTGATTCTGTTGTGGACACAGTCGGGATGTACCACAATTCATTGTTCATGTTAACTTCCTAGACAAACACATAAAGTTAACCAGGGAGGGACCAACACATACAGAGCAGTATTTAAGGTTTGACTCGTATCATCATCCACTGGAGGATAAACTGGGCGTCATCAGGAGGCTACAACACAGAGCGAACACCGTTCCTGCCAGACACAACAGCCAGGGAAGGAGGAGAACAACATATCAAAGAGGCCCTGAGTAAATGTGCTTATCCCAGCTGAGCGTTTAACAAAGCTGCGAAGAGGCCAAAAGAAAGCTCCGGGTGATTCAGAAGAGAAGAAGAACGAACGCTGCCCAAGCAAAAACCATTGGTGATCCTTTATGTGTCAGGAGTATCGGAACAGCTGAGATGCATTTGTTCAAACCCCAAAATGCTACAAAAACGGGTTCACCCGAAGGATCAGGTCCAACAGCATAAACTGGGCAATAAAGTGTTTGTGGTTCCTGGGAATTATATATCAGGGAAACCAAGGAACCTCTGACAAAGTGGATGGCACAAAATAGAAGAGCAACCTCATCAGGATAAGACGCTGCTCTGTATTTACACCTAATGGGCCTGTAAGTGTAAAAAGAAGGCTTGGTTCTTGGTTTGAATGAGGAGTCAAAGAGTCCATTTACGTGAAAAGGGAATGACCATCGTTGAACCAAGGAGGGGATCTACAATGTGGTTACGGTTGGTGGTTGGTTTGTTGGTGGTTCGATCCCTGGCTGCTCCAGTCTGCATGCTGAACCTTGAGTGTCAATTTTAGAAAACGCTTAGACATGGAAGAAAACGCTTCTGTAAATGAGACATGGATAAAATGCCTTAATTTTTGAGTAGAAGACTCATTTCCCGCAGGCCTCCTTGTATATTGAGAATCAAGAACCTAAGCTTGTGACTTATTGTTAGGCAAAGGTTTTACTTTTAGTTTTAATGTCCTAATGGAACTGTGTACCGTTTATATGAGCTGGGACTGAAGGAGTCACTTGGTTGAGTGATGAAACTTTCCGGGAGATGTGAGTACCCTTTGCCTTGATCCATCTCTCACCTTTCCCCTCTTCATCCGCCTTCTTCCTCATTTGGTGCTAATATGGACCCACCTGGATTCCTCCGCCCATGCCTTTCATCTATTTAACTCTTCCACTTTCATGCTCATACACAACAAATGTGGAAGCTAGAGTCCCACTTATTCCTGGGTAATTCCTTCACTTGGAGCTTTTTGCTTGTTACGGATGTCAAACGAGTCTTAGTGTTTTGGGTAATGATCTCTGACTGTAGGCTATATCAAAGATGGATGTAACTGCTGTGATGTCACCTACTGCTTTGTGAAACCTTGAGTTGAGCTGGAGTTTAGGATAAGCTATTACTAAAGTTAACTGCACATTAAAACAGATATTTGGTGTTGTCCACGTGTGCACGTGTATTTTGGTAAACTCAGCTTTTCATTTGCATCTTGGCAAATGAGATGAGCTACTCACCATTGGTGTCTCAGCTGCAAATAGCCAGATATGATGGCGAGTCTGACTGAAACCACTGTGTGCAGTTTTACACCACAGATAATCCTCCATTTTGAAACATAGTATCACCGAGATTTCTAAAAAAAATTTCTGCAATGATTCCAAACGAGTGCGCTCATGAACTCTGCAGGAAAATATTGTGGAGGTCAGAACAGAAAGCCATTATCGCATAGACTTTTATAGGACGTCTTTGCGCACCCACAGCTATCGCCATCTGGTGGTTTTCAGACAGAATGCAGGTTTTTAGCATTGGCGTTTTTCCGACCCCAAAGCTACGTCCGTGTTTTCCGCTGTCTACTGTCTACTGAACATGTGATTCCACGAGGATCCGCTCACTTCTGGAGTCAGCCTTTAATTTAGGGAACTGCAGTTTCAGCC
This sequence comes from Aulonocara sp. 'chitande type north' Nkhata Bay, assembly GCF_057382095.1. Classification (NCBI taxonomy): domain Eukaryota; kingdom Metazoa; phylum Chordata; class Actinopteri; order Cichliformes; family Cichlidae; genus Aulonocara; species Aulonocara sp. 'chitande type north' Nkhata Bay. Next base: position 12,954,233 of record NC_141347.1, read on the forward strand.
CCAAAGCATGTTCCTTGGTAATGATACTGCTTTGTAAGTAACACTCATGCATGCATGAAAAAGAGCATTTTTCTGATAAAGATCCAGTTTGACTCTTCACACTTACTCTCCTGCAGAGTGCCCGTTTTATGGAATTATCTTGTACCAGTCCTGAAAACTCTCCTCTCCAGCACACACTAAAACCCCAAACACAACATTCCCCACCTTCTCCGTCGTTTCCTGTTATCATCTTTCCTCGGATGTGTAATGAAAAAGGAGGGGTTATGCTGTCAACTGTAATAGCAGCATTTGGCCTTCAGTCTTGGCGGATGCACTCATTTGTGTGTGTGTGTGTGTGTGTGTGTGTGTGTGTGTGTGTGTGTGTGTGTGTGTGTGTGTGTGTGTGTGTGTGTGTGTGTGTGTGTGTGTGTGTGTGCGCGCGAGCATGTGATGATTAGGAGCCCTAAGATAAACGCCCCGTACTCCATCCCTATTTCCCAATCTTTGTCAGTCCATTTCCTGGAGATGCTCTCTCAGAAAAAAACACACAAATACCAAAAGCCAATTTTTCTTAAGCTCTATAACTCTGCCTTTCATTTTATCTTCCATACTTTATCGCTTTTTCTCCATCGCAGCTGTCCGCGAGAGAGGAAACTTTCCCCCTCTCTCTTTATCTCTCTCAGCACCTACCACTCACTTTTAGACACAGTATCCCCCCCTTCCCCTCAAGTCTGAATGGTCTTAAACTGACTACTTTTGTGCCCTCTGGCCACATCTGCCCGTCTCGTCTACAGGCAGCCCCCATCTGAACCCCACCTGATCCACGTCCCGCCTCTCCCTTCCTACCCACTTTCCCTCAAAGTAGAATTTAGTCCCCTCAGTCTCATTTCCTCCCCCCGCTATCTCAATTTCTCTATTTTCACTCATGTATTTTGCGTTCCCTCCCTCTCCTGCCTTCTGATCCTTCCCTGCTATACTTTCGGCACTCCGTTGTCTCAGCCCATTAGGCAGACACAAATCCATTCGGGGACACTGAGCCTTGGTGCGACCTTGTCCCTCCTGACTCCCCCAGACCTCAGCGCAGCCAGGAGGAAGCTCTCAGGGGAGGCAGTCTCTGGCTTGCAGTTGGGGGAAATCCATTTAATCCTTCTCCACAAAACGCTGCTCTTTTTCCACCGCGTGGTGCACTTAGGGCCACGTGCACTTAATTAACAACACCGCTGCTGCACACACACACAAACATGTTCACACGGGCCCATTCCTTCTTTCTCGTGGATTTTCTTCAGCCTGTGTTTTTGCATTCGGTGAAGCACAAATAGAAATTTTAATATTTAACACAGTTGGATGACGATTGGAGTTCTTGAAATGATTTATACAGTTTTGTTTTCTTTAAAAAAAAATGTGATTAGCAGGTCTGGGTGTGGGGGTGCGTGTCTGTACGAGGACTGAACTGTGAGCATAGATGTGTCCGCCAAGCAGCAGTGTCTGCAATTGGAGTGGAGCAGTTTTAAATGGGAGCAGACGGTTCTCTGCCACTTCGCTCCTTAGAGCTCTAATGAGAAGGAACAGAGAGAAGAGTTTCAGTGGTAGCCGCTGGCCTCGGCGTGTCACTGCAGCTCACATCTCTGCTGGCGCAACGACCTGTTGCCACCAAGAGGGTACGCGGACAAACTAGAGGATGACTACATGAAGACGTGGATGGCAGAGATAAGACTGAGACACCAGGTTTCACTCTCCGTCATAGATCTATACTTTTTTCCTTAACTGTGTGTGTGTGTTTTTCCCAGCCAGCACCAAATGAATGAGCTGATTTTGAGAAGCGGAGTCCAAATCCAGATCCCAGGCGGACACAGATAAAGCAGCAGCAGATTGTTTTATCCCATTAGGCAGGGCGTAGTAAATAGGCAGAGATCTAGCTCTCTATTCTGGTGCAATCTCCAGCTGATCCTGTCACTGGCATCAGCTCTGTTGGCACTTTGTCTTTCAAGTGAGACACCCCAGCTTAGCATTGCTGTCTGTCTGTCTGTCTGCATGTCTGCAAACAGGAACAGGAAGATGGTGGAGGAAGAGTCAAGAAGCCCTCTGTTACAGTCAAGCTATGCTTTCTCTGTTTTATTGAGGCTTCATTATAACATAAAATTACACGAAAGTGCTTTGTGTCATTTTTAAGTCATACTTGCACACATGAATAGTGCAGAACCACAGTTTTTTTACTCTTACTGCCAAATACAAACTCACCTATTTGATAGCAGACGTTTAAGGCCAGGGTTGCTTTCCATCACCTAGGCTACGTCTGGAGACTTTAAATCCATATTTTGTTGATTGGAAAACGTAATCAATCCGTGACAAGATTTCACGGGGGGAAAGCAGTGGGAACAGCGTGATTGACAGCAGCCAATCGGAAATGAAACGCAGCTGAGATTTAAGGTTAGAGTGAGGACTGGCCTTGTGAGAAGCAAAAACAGCGTTACCTTCTCCTCCAGCGTGCCAGTTTGATAAGTTGTCTGTGCCAGTCACCCAATAACAAGACAAGAATTGGAGGTGTACATGTGGTTTGGCATAATTGGATATTTTGTATTTTAATATTAAGACACAGCCTACACATAAATGGTGCTAATTCCTTTTTACAAAAGCTGTCCTCTTGTGTGGAAGTGACCTACCTTGGCAGCCATGATCATGGAGGAGCCTCCGCGTACTCCGAGAATGGGGATATGCGTCTGGGCTGAAATGAAGTCCAGGATCTGGGCGATGGCCTCCTGGTCAGTGTCGTCCCCAAACACCACGCCCTGTAGCCAGTGCTCCGTCATGAGGTCGCAGATGCTCTTGATAATGCTCTTAGGGTCAGTCTCATTCATGGTCAGAACTTCAACATTCGGCGCCATGTGAATGAAGTCTTCCTTCTCTCGGGCCCCGGCCAGCGCCACTTCACTGGAGTTGCCCACCAGAACGACAGCGATGCTGAAGACGTGCAAGATGTTGGGCAGGGCCATGTGGTGGGGAGGAGGCTGAGGGATGGGAATATAGTGGCTGCCACCGCCTCCTCCGCCGGGCTTGTCTCTCCGTGAGTGGCAGGCCGGGGGCAGGTGGAGAAGGCAGAGGAGCAGGAGAAGGAGGGACAGGCAGAGAGACGAACCGGTGCGGTGGTGGCGGAACGGCGGCGGGGGTGGATGTAGGGTTCGGACCCGTTCTTGCTCCTGAGCAACCGAGGGGGTGCCAGAGCAAGCCCTGGCATGGCCGCAAGGTGGGGAGCAGCCGCGGCATCCGCAGACAGGCATGGTGTAGGAGTGGGAGAGCAATACCTGCCGAGACAAGGAGGAGAAGAAGATGGAGATAGGAAAGAGAAGAAAAGGAGGTAGGCAGAGATTTGACAAAACAAGATGACAGAGAAGAAGGAAAGAGAAAAAAAGAAGCGGGAGATGAAGAGAAACAGAGGTTAACAAATGAACTGCCAATCAGGGCTGGATGCATCATATGAATCAAAGCATAATTTAATGTCAGTTCAAAGAAATGGGACAAAGAAGGAAGAGAAATATCAAGACAAAGCAAACTTTAAAAGGAAAATAGAGATAAGAGATGAGGTCAAATTTCTGGTATGGATACACAGATCTGATATTTGGATCAGAAATTGGACTGACAGCGATTCGAAAAGCTACATTTCTGCCTTCAGTTCATGCAGTGTTTACTCCACCCATCATCACTTCACCGACTAGTAGGGACGCTAACACTGCTTCAGTAACACTGATAGTGTTCCCCTGTGTGCTTTTCTATCCGGGTATGATTGTAGTACACTGGCAGCGTGTTTGTGGTCATTGCCATGCTGAAAACGAAGCTGCTGTCAATAAGATGCTTTCTCATGATTGTTCTCATGACTCATAGGTCAGTTTTCAAAATGCTTCTGAAAATGGTTAAGTACAAGGACTGAAAGAAACACTTTCAGAAAGTCTGGAGAACTACTGTGCATGACCACTTTAGAAATTATAACAAAGCCTGGCTACTTGGAACCAACATGCAAAGAAATAAGGGATGGCTCAAGACAAGGAACTAAATCATTGCTTCCTTCACTTCACCTGTGAGTAGTCGGATCTATTTTGTGTATGCGGAAGTAAACAAACGCTGATTGCAGAGAAAAGAGGAACCGCTGCAGCAGTAAATGGGAGCAAAGCAAAAACCTGAGTTGGAGCGAAAGGAGTGCAAATGAAAAAAGGCGAATAAGCCAAATACAGTTTTTGATTCGAGGTGTTTTTCATGTATTGTTTTACTAATAAAATCAGTAAATATATTCTTGGATGTAATAATTTTGTTTTACAACGCTGCGTAATATCAGCGAAGATCCAAACTGTTGGTCATTTTATATTTCATCTTAAACATAAAGCATTGCTTTAGCTGCGCCTCCTCTCACACACCCACAGCGCTGGTTGCTGTCGTCATGATATAGCTTTGTTATATTTGTCTTTTAATGAATATCTAGCTAAAAAAAAATAGATGATATTGATTAATATTCCAGTATCAACACTAACAGAGACACACGCGACATAATGGAGCACAGTTCAGAGTTTTCAAGTATAATCTTACAAGCATCAATTATTCATGTGGACTCCTGAAGCAGCACTATAGTATAAGGATGATATAAACTCTCCCTCCAGATGAGACGGCTGAGAGTGCAGCAGAGGAAGGAGGGACGAACAGAGCGAGCGAACTCAAAAACCATAAAGGGCAGATGGAGGGAGAGACGGCTCCTCGCCAACTTCAGCTGACTGACTAACTGTCTGGAGCGAGATGACTGACACGCCGACCTGAGACGAGGACAAACCGACTAACGCCGGAATTGATTAAGGGATTGACGGCAAAGGTGCTCGGAGCAGCTCGCGAGGCTTTGATATGATACCCGCCCACCTCACTCAACCCCTATTGGCCTAGTTTAAGCACTTTCACTCGTCTGCTGTCCGTCCCTCCATCCTTTCACCTCCCTCCCACGTTCTACTTGACCGTATCTCTCTCTCTCTTGCCTGCTGTCTGATTCCCTCTTCCCTGCGCATTATTTATAGAGCTTTTCATTAACGAAGATGCAGAGGGGCCAGGTGAGCGACCGAAGGAAAGGAAAAGAGAGAAATCAGCGAGATCCAGAAATGATTCGAGGAGAGGTGAAAAAGACAGCTGGAGCGATGACGCCGGACATGAAAAAGAAGATGTCTGTGTTCTCTACGTGTTTACATCTGAGTGAGTGGGAGGGCATGCGTCCTCTTGAGCTTATCAGCATATAGCTGGTGTAGGTGTAACAGTCGGAGGGAATAGATGTTCACTTTGGTTTCGTGGGCAGACATACCCAGGGCGATGGGGGTGTAGCTTCTCATAAACTTGCTTCTGAGCGGTGTATTGTGCGCGTCTCTTGTACATGACTGCCGCTAACGAGGCAGATGGAAGGTACAAAGAAGAACAAAAAACGCTAAAACAAAGCGACGCTGACAGCTAGTAAGACAGGAAATGACAGAGAGGAAGGACGAGATTGAAAGAGGGATAAAGGGACGGGCGCAGAGATGACAGAACAACTTCTTTAGCCGAGACTAATTGCTGGAGGTTCGTCAGCGCTAATTACAGGTCCCTGTGTTAATAGTCAACTGCACACCACTCTCCAGGAAGGACCCGAGAAGCGGGAGGGATGGATCGAGGGAGGGCTGATAAGAGGCATGAGGAAAGAAAAAAGGAGAGGAGGAGGGCGGGCAAAGGAAACGAAAAGAGAGGCAAACTGAGGAGGACCTCAGTGAGAGGCATAAAAGATTTTTTTAAAAAAGGAGAAAAAAAAGAGGAGCAGGAGAGAGGGGGAGAGATTAGAGAGCGGGATGGAGGAGAAGAGGAGAAACAAGAGGAAAAAGACAAGCAGAGAGGGAGCAAGAGAGAGAGATGCCCTCTTTGAATCTGGACTTCTCTGGCAGCACTGTTTCCATGGCAACAATTAAAATAAGCCTTCATGCGCACAGACACAGTTGATGGACACAGAGATACGCACACGCACACTCACACATTTTGTAATAAGCATTGATCATATAAGTGCAGCAGAAGTCCAGAGCACTGCTGCGCGTCCTTAAAGTGGGTGTAGTTCACACACCAACTTATTACCATTAACATGGAGACCTTTGATACAGCCGGCATGTGAACAAACACACACACACACACATACAATTACTTTTTTTTATAATGTTCCTCTCCCTTTCTCTCCGCATCACATATATATTACCCTGCAGCCACACACACACACACACACACACACACACACACACCCCTGGGGTA